>NC_081774.1:9402406-10101222 GCF_963082965.1 Carassius carassius | reverse complement strand
TTAATTTTCATTAGTTTCAATTTTTCTATAAAATTAGAAAATATTTTTAATTTTATTCTTTTTGTAAGTTTAAATGAATGTGAATTATTTTAAATTAATGAGAATTATTTTTAAAAGTTTTGGTTTTAGTTAACAATACTGCTCATTTGACAATCTGTAGTGTAACATTAGTTAAAAATCTGACTTTTCTTCTCAGAAGTGCAAGTTTATATAGAAAGTTTATATACTCTCTCTCACATGCCAATATGACATTTTTAATTTTATTTACAAATATTTGTTATTATGGGATTGCACTCATGCTGTCTCTTAAGCGTGAACATTAATAAAAAAAGTCACACATCCTTTGCAATAACTGTTTTAAATGCACTCATTATTTTAATAAATAAAACATTCATAATTGTAACTTTTCATATCACTTGGCGATAGGCTTGCATTTCTTTTTTCCAAATACTTTTTCCATAGAAAGTCATGTTTTTTAATGATTCCACACTCTATTCGAGACCCTGTTTACTTCTGTATTTTTGAGTGAAACGAGACATTCAAAGAGAAAGGACTTGATCTTAACTTTCACAATGAGATTACAAAGACAATCACGTTTTTTATTTGAAATAGTTTACAGATGAATGATGCATTATATGACCAAAAACACATATTAAATAAATATGCTCACTTTTGGTTTGATTTTGGTTGACTTTAAATGCTAAACGATACTTCAATTTAATTGAACTCTAACATTTATTTGCAGCCCATTATGTGCCAAAACAAAATATGCACAACAGCTCATGGCAACCGATTCTGTTCACAATAAACATTACTGGGCAACAAAAACGAACTCCTGAAATTAAAACCAGACCTCTGAATTTACGTTTTTTCTCTATTGATTTGACACATTTCTCCAAACTCAGGTTACTGTTCTCAAAATAGCTAACACATTGATCTGAACACGTTATAATTGTCCTAAACAGATTGAACGTTCTCATTCATATCATACAAATTACAAATCATTTTCTCAAAACATGTGCACAAAGTGTCAAATAAAAAAAAAAAAACCTGTATTTCACCAGAAAGAATCACAATGTGTAACATGATCTTTGTATCAGGATGTTCTAGAAAGCTACACTTTAGGCAAATGTGCCTCCCACCTGTATCGATCTTGCTGGCAGACTCTCATACGTTCCACTCAACTCCCTGATGAAGGCCCGTCTGGGGGGTGGGGAATGCATCCCAGCTCTGCGACCGGCTGATGGTGGGATACCCACAGGTTGGCCAGCTTGTGCGGCAGTCAAGTGGGAATCTGTGACAAAAAAAAAAAAAAAAAAAAACATTAGCATGGCAATGAAAGTTTCCACAAAAATCCTAGTTTCTTTAGTTAATGTTTCTACAAAAAAACCTGGGGTAACTCTAAACACATGAACAAAAAGCCAGTAACTTTATTTCATTTTTATTCTTATTTTATTAACCTTTTTTCATGAGGATGCTCTAAAACAAAATATGCACATTTTAATGAAAACATAATTATGAATATTATAATTAGTGCTGTTGAATGATTAATTGCATCCAAAATAAAAGGTTTGTTTACATAATATATGTATGTGTACTGTGTGTATATATATATATATAATATAAATATCTAAATATAAACACATGCATTTATAAATTTCAGAAAAATATGTTATGTTTATCTTTATATATTCATTACATTTATTTATAATATAAATTAGATGAATATAAATACAGACATGTAAATACATGTAAAAATATATAATGTATGTGTATTTATATATACATAATAAATATACACAAATAACACACACATATATTATGTCAACAAAAACTTTTATTTTGGGTGCAATAAATCATTTGACAGCACTAATTATTATTTTAATTACACTATTATTTTAACCCAACATATATTCATGACACATAATTAAATTTGTTATTTATTAATTTAATTAATACGTAAGGGATAATCAATGGCTAGCTGTGCATTAAACAATTAGAATGCACGACGTGGAGGCGAAGAACCTTGTAAAGTGCATTCAAATCATTTAATGCACAGCTAGCCGTTGATTATCCCGTTTATACTATGGTCATTTCCAGCATTCACATATCAAAGATGTTAATAATATTTGCGCTGCAATATTTGACCGGAATGATAAAAATTACAGTTATTTTTGTCAGTTACAACTTGTTAGATGTAGCAATCTGCTCGCTTTAAATAAGACAAAGCAGACAAATATATTAAGTAGTGCAGTAAGATTACATTTATTTGAATTAGTAATAGCATTTCATTTAATTAACTGTTGAAGTTAAAATGAGTTAATACATTTCTTACAGTAAATTAGAATATTTAGCTGATAGAATATTACAGATATTATTAAATCTGCTTTAAAATCAATGTTTCATTGTAAAAGGCCCACGTTTGCAGTCACTACTCTATTGTTGTGGTAAATACCATGGTATATGTTTGAAGGGCAATTCTAACGTAGTTCAGGACCTACACAGCAAGTTCTAGCTCCTAAATTTGTTGATATGATAAAGGGCACAAGTAAGTAAGTAAATAATTAAATATGGCAACACTTAAGAACATAGTAAACATCTGAAGAAAGCACTTGTGGTAAAGCAAAGTGCGGCAAAGTGATGCAGTGTGGACAGAAAGCTGAAGTGCATGTTTCTACAACTTCACACCAGCAAGAAGGTGGAGGGTGGGTGTACAACAGAATGTGTGCCAGGTGGGGAAACAGGGCAGAGGAAAGGAGGGAATATTGGAGGGAGGTATCCAAATGCATGCTCAGTAAACAGAGATTGAGGGTCCAGGTCCAGATGGCAGCTGTTAACTCTGCTCACACGCACAGCTGATTAAAAACACATTGCGTTGTGCTCCACACTTACCCATAAACACACGCACACTTCTGCGGATAAAAACTTAGTTACATGGGCAGCGAGTCAGACTACATGAACATGTAAGCATTCCTTAGAGACATTAAAAATTAAAAAAGTAAAGACATTCAAAGTCTCCTAAAACATGCACAAATAAAGATATAAGGATGTCCAAGATGAGAAAAAAAGATGAAATCCTTCAAAAAGCAATCTCAAAAAACAAGATCAACTTCTTTGAATTTATATCGCTTGCATTTATATATATATATTTTTTTATATAATTTCTACAAAAATCTTAACAACAAAAATACCAAATGGTGTAACTATCATCAGGCCAATAATACTCAATATTTTCTTTCCACCTTAAATAAACTAGTGTCCACAACTTACTGCTTTAATAATAATTCAAACATATTTGTCAATGTAAAAAAAAAAAACATTAATATAGAGTTGAATAATCATTCCTTATTATTAAATGTCAAAATGTGTAATTTTTAAATCAACTTAATAACCTAGACATACCATGAATGTCCTTTCTGTTTATGTTTTTTAGTCACGTGACAACAAAATGGCCTCATTTGATGATTTGCGAGATAAGTTTTTTTTTGTTAATAATATTTTAAAGCAAAATTGATTCATTGCACACTTGAAAAGAAATAATAATAAAAATGATCCAAAATATTCCAGCTTAAAAAAAAATCTTAAAAATATATTAAAAAAATTTGTTTTAATTCAGAAACTGAAAAAGTGGCTTTTTGTCTGAATCGCACGAAAAAACGTCGTTGACCAATTTATAACTTGTAAAAGATATTTATATATATTTATAATGTGCATATTCTGTATGATTCTGATATAATGAATGAAAAGCAAATTATTTATTCAACGCTACTTTTTATAAATACAGTTCCCTAAAGCAAACCGACTGCTCCAGGGGACAACAGTGATCATTTATTTGTTACGCTTAGCGGTTTTTAGACCTAGATCACCATCCCAGACCAGTATGTAGCTTCGCCACTTTTCCCCATCTTTCCTCGGAGCGCTCATACCGGCTGGCTCGCGGTGCGTCTGGCCGCCGTCGGTGTCTTCTGGGCCGCAGCGGCTCTGGCGCGGCGGATCCTCCTCGAACACGAGCTTGAACTCGAACTCTCCCTCCTCCCATCCCGAGCCCGGAGCGGCCCCCATCTAAAACTACGACCGAGACCGGCTACAGATATATCACTGACCCTCCCTCACTTCTCAGTGTCGGCTCTGTTTCAAACTTATGGGAGTCAAACAGCTTTTCCAGAATGTCACTTTGCACGATCCGCTTTCTCCTTCGTGCGCCTTCCTTTTAATACACTTTAGAATTAAAAGTTACCCTCAAGCTTAAGTATCACAGTTCCATGGATCATTTTCTCATCTCCGCATCGCCCTTGCAGTTTATCAGCTGCTCATCTCTTTCTTGGACTTTTTTTCTTCCCAGTAGATTCGCTTGCGATTTCCGTGACAGTCGATTATTATAACTTCATCTCACGAACTTCCATCGCTCAGAACCGGCCATGTTCGCAGCCTCAGGTCCCACACACGTTCACGTTCATTATCAAATATCCGTTTAAATTGCATTCATGCCATAACTCCTCCACCGCCATAGAACAAAAAAAGTTACATCAAGTTCTTTTTCGTTCTTCACCCTTAATTGCCTTTGGGCGGGTTCTTCAGTACCGTTACTCTTTCCCTATTGGCTGTCTGACCTGTCAATCAACAGACCCCCTCTTTCTTAGCTTTGGATGCTCGCTTTTGCTACGAAGTGTGTTGATTGGCCAGAGAGCACAACTACATATTTTAAAGTGAAGTAGGTCTATAACTTTGTGATACCTACAAGAATCTTTTCCAACACACATTTTTTAAAGCAGAAACTTTCTTATCTGTCCAGTAGAGAATTCCCTGGACAGGCACCAGTGAAAGCCTTGTCTGGCAAATAGGATCTGAGAAAAACATATTTCATTCGTTTTCCACATGCTTAACACAGTGGCTATTTTTGTTTCAGACAAGACACTGATGCTGAAGGCTGATCCATCCGTGACGCCATAACGACAGACAGTCATTCCCTCCCTCTCTCTCTCTCTCTCTCTTCCCATCATACTTTCCCCTTACTTTGTCCCTCCCCTTCCTTCTCCCCAACTCTTTCTCCCTCCTTTCCCTCCCCCTGTAAGATCTGTTTCTCATTATCCTCTGTAGTCTGCACTCTGTCTGAGACGGGAGATGAAAAACTTAAATAAACAAGCTCTCTCTCTCCCTCTTTCTCCTGCTCTCTGACAATTCTCACAATAATTATCTTTTGTCTTTTTTAAAGCTCACCTTGTGTTTGATGCATGCAAGTGAGCTTTCCATGTCATCTGTTGCTCAATTAAGTTGATTCACAAAGGCATCCGGCTGGCATTCATCAGTGCTGGAATTACATTCCCATTTAATTTAGTGATGTGAATAGCCATAATTCTGGAAGAGAACAGAACACATAAAGAATATGAGCCTTTTTTAAATTGGATCTCATGGTCTTAAGCAAAGGGCTTGATTATGAGGCGGCACATTTCATCAAGTTATAAAAATATAATGCACAAGCTTCTCATTAGCAGGAATCTGTGCTGTCTTGATGTACACTAGACCAAAAGCACATTTATGAGATAATGTTGCCATCCTGTGGACACGAAGATAGCTAGTATGTTTAGTTCCCACACAGCTTCCAATCACGTCACAGTGACATATATGCAAATCTGAGTTATAAACTTCATGCAAAGCAATGATTAAGCTGCACTTTTGTGAATCCAGTCATGAGAGTTTGGAGAAGCTTATGTTACTCATGGGAAACAGGTCACTGAATAACGACCCAGAGGTCAGAAATAAGGAAGTGGATTTTCTCATTAAGTTTTCCTCCCTCTCCCTCTCTCTCTCTCTCTCTCTCTCACTCACTCTCTCTCCCACAGAAAGAGAACGTTCTCGTATATAACAGTAGTTCCCATTTGGAGCATGGTTAGAATGTGTAATATTTTTAATAATGGACACTGATAGACATGACTCACACAATAAGTTTGTGTGTGAAAATAATTCCCTATTCACTGACATCCTTTGACTGTATACTGTAAAAAAAAAAGGTTCTAAAAGAGAGTTTTCACAGCAGTGCCACATAAGAACTATTCTGCGTTCCCCAAAGAAGCTTTCAGTGAACAGTTTTTAAAGTTTGAAGAACATTTTAACCTTATAAAGCCTATACTGCATCATATTTGGTGTACACATTTCTAAAGCCTCTAAGTTAGCATCATGATTAAAACTTGTTGTACACAATCTACAACATATATCGTGTGATTGATAGTTCATACGTTTTTAGAAATGAATATAATTCTAAATATGTCTCATTGCTGTGAAATCTTTACTGATTTTTTTTGTGAAGGAACAGTAAGAAGAACTTTTATATCGTTAGAAATATTTCATTATATTTACCTTATTTTTTCATGTTAAGATGTGAGGATCAAATATGAGACATCTTCTGAGGAACATGTATTTTTATCTCTCAGTAATAATTGTATTGCATATTTGAATATTTTAACCCCCACAAATAAAACTACAGAGCCTTAAACACAAAACTAAGCATTTAAATATAATCTCACTAAGACATATTGCTGGGAAATATAGAGGCTTCTGAATAAAAAGTAACTTTTTTTTCACTTAATGTTCATATGAGCAATGATGTATCAAATATGACATTTAACAAAAAATACATATGCAAAACATATTTTTAAACCATTTTTCTGACTATTATTTCATATTTAAATTGTTAAAGGGTTAATAAATTAAAGAACCTTTTAAAAGCGATGACACATAGATGGAACCATAATGCCAATACAAATAATGCCTAAAATACCATATAGCGCACAATTTCTTGAATTAACCTGACTCTTGTGTCCTTCTCTGCCCTTCTATTTAAAACTTTTCTGAGAACCAAGAGAATAATACCTTGCAAATAAGTATGGCTTCAAAAGACATGGAATAATGAAGATGAGTTGTATGAACCAGTCTTATGATAGCTTTATTCTTTAATTTAGGAGCTTAATAGTACCCATCCCTATACATTATACAGAAAAAAAAACATTCTTCAAAGTTTCTCCTGCTGTGTTCCACAAAAGATAGAAAGTCATTATATAACATGATGGTTAGTAAATGATTCTAGAATTTTGAACTATTCCATACACAAACAGAGAATGTTGTATAGTACTCTATGATAAAGATCTATCAGATAAGTTGGTAAAAGCAGGTAGAAGAAACATTGGTGTGTGCAGAAGTGTGGAACTGTTTCATACACCTCACCCAGACCTTCCCGTATTCTTCTTGCATGCTGTAGCCCGCAGGTTAGAAAAAAAGAACCTTGTAATTTTGTTACAGGAAAAAGACATGGAGAAATTGGTGTGTTGAAATATTAGGGAGAAGGAAGGATGGGGGTGGAGTAAAGATGAACATCTAATAGTTTAGTGACAGAAAGAAGCAGCTGGATATTTATAAGTGTGCTTGATTGTTATAGTATATAAAATTCAGAATTTCTCTGAGATCACAGAAAAAACAAGAACTTACGAAATTTTGAAGAAACTATTTTAAAGTTTTTCTGAGGCAGTGGAAAGAAAAAGAGAGACCAACTTGAAGACCACACAACCTAACCAGCTCCATCTGGTCACTTCAGGGGGAACACAGTTCAGCCATTCGGATCTAATCAAGTGTACTGGTGAGTTAGAAACACAGTTTGATTTTGTTCTTTTTTTGTTCCTTTATTTGTCTCTTTAATCATTTCCCAATTGTTTAATTTTAATAAACCCATCCTAACAGAAATACACGACAGTTTTTTCACTTATTTTTCTATCTCCCACTCTCTGTGATCATTCTCTATTGATGCAATTGTGTCCAGTTTTCATCTTTGAGGCTCTAAGATTGGCATTGTGTGTAATCAGGGCTGACTTTTGTGACAGCATTGTAGACTGGACAATCTTATTTTTTTCTGCATACTGATTACATTACTCATTCACTACAACCTGTTCAAGGTTCCGTTTGTGACTACCGTACTTTATCTGTTTCTTTCAATTCCATGCTTTATTTGTATTCTTTTAACTTAACTTTAATATTTCATGTTTAATCTTGACAGTTGCTGTGATAAAATAAACTGATAAAACTTTAGTAGCCAGTTCTCACTATTAACTAGTTGCTTATTAGCATGCCTATTATCAACGTATTGCCTTTTTATTAGCACTTTTAAAGCACAAGTTCTGATTGACCATATTCTACATCCCTAATCCTAAACTTTAAAACTAGCCTACCTTAGTAATAAGCAGCAATTTAGGAGTTAATGAAAGTCCTAGTTAATAGTTTGTTAATGGCGAGAATTGGACTTAATAATAAAATAAAGTGTGACCAGTAATCTTAATAAAATAGGAAGTAAAATTTGTTTCTTTCCAGATAAGTGAGGATGTGATCCATGATATAGCAGCAGTGGCATTCCTAGTAGTTGAGCTCAAGATCACTCAGCAAGTTGTAGCATGTTTTCTTTTTCTTCGTTTTTCCACTGATGGGAGATTACTGGTCACTGAAATATTTACATTGCTGAGAGCACATCCTTGATACTGACTCACAATTTATTTGCCTCCGAAGGAAATATTATAAAAGGAAAGTTCACTGTAAAATACATATATATTTTAAGTTGTTATATTATTGGAGAATGTTTTACAAGAAAATACTATTTCAGTCTTCATTTCCATACTTTGACAATAATTCATGTTTAACTTTCTTTTTAATTATTTGTAAAATTTACCATCAGTTTCTCCTATTTTCCCTATTTACTTTCAGTGTAAAGTTAATCCAACAGCAGTTTTTGATTCAGTATATGAACAAAATTAACAGGTGACCTGACTTCCCTAATTAAAAAAATAAATTAAATTAAATGATTTATTCATCAATTCATTCATCCATTCAGGGTTAAAGAAATTAAAAACAGTTTACATCAGCTTCAAATAACATTGCTTGCTGATTCCACCAGGCAGGTGCACCTTTCTGACGCTTTCCTGATAATGGAATCAGATAATGGGACCAGCTCTGTGGAGAGCATGACAAACAGTTACAGCATTGTGAGTAACAATATCTTTGTTACCTTTGGGGCCCTCATCCTTGGCATCGTCTTCCTCCTGGGTGTTCCTGGCAACCTCTTCATTATTTGGAGCATCCTGGCACGTGCCCGCAAACGCTCCGTCACTACCCTGCTCATCCTCAACCTGGCTTGTGCAAACGGTTGTCTAATGTGTCTGACTGTTTTCTTTATAATATACCTAGCCAAGCAGAACTGGATATTTGGAATGGTCATGTGCAAGCTGCTTTTTTACTTCTGCAATACAAACATGTATGCTTCTATTATGATCATTACGCTGATGAGACTACACAGACTAGTGGCAGTGATGTGGCCCACATACTTGACTGCCTGCACTCGTAGAGGAACAGTATTACTTGTGCTTGGGGGCCTGTGGATTGTCGTATCTCTTTTGGCACTTCCTGAATTAATATTCAGACAAACAGAGAATTACAATAAGGAACGCACTTTGTGTACAACTCATCACAAGTATCCAAAGCATGTGAGTGTCTTTGTTCCACTAATACTTGAGAGTAACACTGTATATCAAACTATTCAGCATTATACTTCATATCTCTCATATCATACCACAGACTTGCTTTAAATTCCTATTCCCAAAATGTAATTATTATTTTCATTAATATAATTTTTTTTAAATTAAAGAATATAGTTTTATCGCTTAGTTATTCATATACTGACAGCCCCAGTTTCTTTTATTAAAAATATCCTAATTATATACTTCTAATAATAATAGTAATAATTATAGTGTATGTAAGGAGACTTTGAATATTGTGTTGGACAGCTAGGAGCCTTTAAGACAAAAAGGCTTAGATCCACTAATATGAACACAACTGGCACCAACTTGTGTTCAGTTATCAATTATATTGAAAACGGCTTCAGAGGACTCCAGTATTAATATTACTGTACTACAAGGGTGTCCAAACTTGAGTTGAAACTCTGGCCTAAACTCTGCAGGGCAGTGGTTCTCCAGGAGCAGGACTGGACATCCCTGCTGTATTATAATATTCAATAACAGGCTATTCCTATAACAATACAAACTGATTATTTTCTGATAATGAACGGCTGACTGTGCTTATGTCTTACGAATTTCCTTAATTCATACATAAAGGTCTTTTATGAACAGCCAGTGTTTCAATACACATTTGAAACAGTGGTGGGCTTCCTGGTGCCATATGTAATCATAGTCAGCAGTTATGTGTGTATCCTTCGCCGCCTCAGACAGACCATGATCAAGAGGATACCGAGTGAGAACCTTATTCAAGCCATTATTGTGACATTCTGCATTTTTTGGCTTCCTTACCACTGTGTTAATATGGTGCAAGTAAGTCGTTTTTATTTCAATCTCTTGTCTTTCCAAAACTTCCTAGGAAAAATGTATGAATTTCCATTTGTCTTCTGATCAGGTGGCAGCAGCCGTTACATCAGATGGATTGCTCAAAATGAAGTGAGTTGAAGATTTTAAAGCATGGTGCACATATTTCACCAAATGTCATCAGAACCATTGTGACCACCTTCTCGGTCTATCCCCAGACTGGATACCATCTGGCGGAGCAGCGTGTTGTTACATTTGCTCTGGCTTTTATAAGTAGTTGTGCCAATCATTTTCTCTGTGCCTTTGCTGGACGCTCCTATATCAAAACTGATGGCCTGGCATTCATGACCAGATTTTTTGAGGGCACTGTCCTGGACTACAGTGAGAAGCCATCAGAACGGAGGTCATCAGGCTCTAAACCTCACTGGATCACAGACACATAAAAATTAATTTTGAACAATGAATTAAGATACTTCTGCATCAGCTTTTATTGCAATTGATACTGTAGGGAACACAACAGGTAAAAAATGTAATATAGATAGAAAGCAGCCTAAAGAACTGGTACTTTTAAATTTCATTAAACTTCATTATAAATTAGCTATATGCAGCTTGCTTTCATTATTAATCAGCCTTCCAAGTTTATAAACTGATGATTGCATGGCTATTACACATTCATTGGAATAAATCCATACTTGCATTCTGTGTATATATATAAATAAAGTGTTTGCATTCCCTCTTGTAATTTTGCACAAAAACTGCATGAACTTAACACACCAGTGTACACGTTTACAGGACTGGAATTAGTCACCAGCAAGAGATCACACGTAAAGTCATATTGTGCATACACTTTAGAATATACACTAATGCAAGAATCAAACCTTTATGGGCTTTCTTGTTGGAAATATACAAAAAAAAAATTCATAAAGCTACTAAATTAGTCACAAAAGGAAACGACCAATTTATTTTTATAGCGGACTTTAAAATTCACTGCTTGTACACAATCCACACCATGAATTAGCCATGTATTTTAAAATGAGTATTTAGCGGTTACAAATCATTTACACTGGCGGCATCTTTCAGAGTTCCAAGAAAGCAAGCACACAGACATATACAACAACTTACAATTATATACATACTAGCTTTCTACAAAATTTTAAAAATAGTAAACAAAAATAAAAATAAAATAAAATAGATGAGTGGAGTTCATTCAAATCCTTAGAAGTCAGTCTGGTCACATGAAGTAAATGCCTTAAAAAGGAAAATTACAAGACATTAAATAAGTGGTTCTTTCGCAATCTGAATTTACTTTGCAACAATGAAACACAGCCTACCTTATTCAACACTTTACTGCTTTTAGTGGCTAAGGTACCTGCAGAATATTAGTGAAAAGATTAGAACAAACATACTAAACTGGGGGTTCGTTTTCCTCTGAGCATTTTTTAAATCAGAGCATGTTAATAATCACTAGCCATCAGAAACACGGACTTTCATGCAACTCATCACTTCTGCAAAAGACACTCGCTTGCATAAGACAAGATTTGCACTCACCTCAGATCCATACATGCGGGTCCCTGTAAAAGTAAACAAACGTCGCATGTTACAAAAAATCCATACGTTTAGAAGGTTTACACAACTGGGGTTGGTTTTCACCGCCTTACACTTTAATCGGGGCATGCTAAAAATCACTGGCCATCACAAAACACGGAATTCATCACCTAAGCGGGAACCATTTGTTCGCACGAAGCACGCGAGATTTGAACTCACCTCGTGTCCATAAACGCGGGTTCCTGTAAACAAACAGAAACGCTGTATATTAAAATGAATTCCGAGTGAAACCAAAAAAAATGTATCGCTTCATGCCGCATCTTTAACCAGTCAGTGCAGTAGGTTTGTAATCATCAGATTCAGGTGAAACACGGACTGCAAAAATCATCATGTCTGGGCTGAACAGCGGCGGACTCGATGCAGACTAAACCGCAGTAATAATAACACGAGGCATCTGGATGTAGTTAGCAAAGCAGATGCACCTGCCGATTCGGCAAGCAATAAAACTTCTCTCAATTAAATCACACATTAGCTTTCAGTATTTCTATTAAATATTTATACAATTATGAACTTACAGAGTACAATCCAATGGGTTCGTCACATCGATATGATTGGGAAAACACCTCCTTTTGACCATTTATATTTTACGGTAAAAAAAAAAAAAAAGAGGCTGGCTAAATGCTTCAATTTACAATAGATGTAGGCTAAACCGAAATACATTGGAAATCAAATTAGTTTCTAAGTATAAAAAAAACAAAACAAAACAAGAGCATTCAAACCCAAAATTTCGATGAATAAGTTACACACAGATGTTACACCTTCATTGACCGTCGCCAGCAGAAAGGATATTACACTGGCAAGAGGTCGTATTTATCTCCTAATCAACCACGTGTTTCTACAGGAAACAAGCGCTTCCGGTTGCGGCACCCCCCACCCCCACAAAGTTTAACCTATGAGTTTAACTGGATCAAAGTGAACTCATTAAATTCAGTCAGATTTGATGTTAATTATGTATGGAAAAGTTTTGATTAATTCTTATATTGTATTCATTGTCAACAAATCTTGCATGACGCATTTAATAGGCATTATATGCCCATTAAATTGGACTAGATGTCTTAAAAAGAGAAATATTACAAACAAAATCATGTTTATACAGTGGACATGATTTACCATGTCATATTTGTAGTATCATATTACTAATTGCTACGTAATAGCACTGGTACATGTAAACATTTAAGTATAATAATGCTGATAGTTCAGAGTTGTGATAGGGTAACCTGCCGCCCTTATCAACATGGCTGCGGTTACGGTCCAGTTTGTGTCGATCACGCGGTAAACATACGACATTCTCATTGGTTTAACCTTCGAAGGCAGAGAGGTGTAAAAGAAGTGGATTTCGGCAAGTCATCAGGAGGATAAACGGACTGTACTTTAGAAGCACAATGAGAGTTGTAATAGGTATATCACTTATACTCATTTTCCCGTTGTCACTGCATGATAGCGTAACAAAGTAGCGTATTTTGAGTGCTAGTGTGTAACACTTACAGCCTGTTGTGATATTAACATACCGGTAGCTCTGTTATATTAAAATACGTAGTAAATATATTAAAATATCCTGTCACCTTCTTTGAACGCATGGTATCTTGTTCTTATAGCATGACTGGCTTCATTTATCAGTTGGTAACAGTATAAAAGAGAATTTAATTTTGCTTGAGGTGATGTTTCGTAAGTGCTTTAACAGCGCATGCGCGTCTACACGTGCGCGGGATGGTTGCAAAACACAATAATTATGTAAAAATATCATTACGTAAAAAATGTAATGATTTGATTCAAATTCCTGTTTAATATGTGAAACGACATCTAAACTCCATATTGTAGTTGCTATACTGTAAATGCAGTAGGATAATTTTGCTTTCCCCCAACCAACCCGTTTTATGTATTTAATTGTATCATTAATAAAGCTTGATTTTTTCCCCACCTTTTCACTCTCATCAGGCGGAGGATCAGGGTTTGTGGGTCGTGAACTGACAAGGTTGTTGAAAAGCAAAGGTCATGAAATCACACTTATTTCCAGGCAGCCTGGACCAGGAAAAATAACATGGGTATGGTTTAACTTATATTTAAGATATGCACTAAAGTCGACTTTTCCTTAGTTAATCTTTATTTACCTTTAATTTCAAGCCGAAGTAATACCTTGATATTAACCTGATTACAATGTTGTTTTGTTTTGCTTTGTCTTGCTTTGTAATGCCCAGATCTGGAGTCATTCATGTGTAATGTTAAAATACCGCTTAATTGTAAAGTTAAATGTAAATGTTGCATTTTGGTAAGTTTGACTGTGGTTTAACTGTCCTAACAGGCTGATGTAGAGTCAGGAGGCCTCCCGCCATGTGAGGGTGCTGTGAATCTAGCAGGGGAAAGTATTATGAATCCTTTAAGATGGTAAGGATTTTGTTCATAGACATGTAAATAAGTAATCGCATCAAATAATGAGTTCTTCTTTTTAATTTGGTTATGTTAATATAATTTTAATGTTTTCTCTAGGTGGAATGAAAGTTACAAAAAAGATCTGGTCTCGAGCCGAGTAAACACGACCAGAATTCTTGCCCAAGCTATTGCTGCTTCACCTACTCCACCGCATTCATGGGTGCTTGTTACAGGAGTAGGTAAATAACTGGTGTTCCATAGCAAGCTAGATATAATAGTATTTAAATAATGAATAACAAACACATCTGTCTCCATTCATGTTCTTGTCTCCTCTATACTGATTTGATCAGTTAATGTAGAAAAGTCAATTATACAAAATAATGTTTTCTGTCTATAGTTTTTATTATAATGTAATTCCTAAGGCAGCCTTTACATGCAGCTGTGTCTGATTTTGTCTTCAGCGTGTTATAAACCTAGTCTTCAAACCCAGTACACTGAGGAGAGCGAATGGACACCATTTGACTTCCTGTCTCGTTTGGTGAAAGAGTGGGAGGTGGCAGGACAGCTACCTGAAAACAGCGCTAAGAAAACAAGACAAGTGATCATCAGACCAGGTAAATCTGAACAAATGTCTCACCAGAGTGCTAGATCTCACCTGCAATGTAACAAAACAAAATGTATTAAATTACATTTTAAAATTTGTTCAAATAGAAAAAAAGAATTCACAATCTTACTGTTTTTACTGTATTTTTTGACAAATAAATGCAGCCTTTGTGAGCATAAGAGAATCAAAAACAGAAATAAATCTGCCAAACCTTAGTAGTGTAATTATTTACTTTCTTCCACTCACCCTCAGGTGCAGTGTTAGGGCGTGACGGTGGAGCCATGAAACAGATGTTGATTCCCTTCTGGCTTGGCCTGGGTGGGACGCTTGGCTCAGGACGACAGCCCTTCCCTTGGATCCATCTGTCAGACCTTGCTGGCATCATCGCCCATGCTTTGGAGCCCAAAGAGGAGCTATCCACAGAGCCAGATGTATTAAATGGAGTTGCACCTGCACTGAATACCAATTTTGAATTCACTAAGGAATTGGGCAGGACTCTAAAAAGACCTACTATCTTCCCTGTGCCTGGCTTTTTCTTGGATGTCTTCCTTGGTTCTGAAAGAGCTGTCATCCTCACACAAGGACAGAAAGTGGTACCCAAGAAAACTCTTGAGTCTGGCTTTAAGTTTCAATACAAAGATCTTACCTCTGCTTTAAAAGAAATAGTTGGATATTAGTAATCAGTCAAAACAGAGAAGAGAATGGAGGAGATTGTTTTTTTTTTTAAGCAGACAAGTGCAATATATTTCTTGTAATGTATCATTTTAAATGTAAACTGAGCATATAAAAATAAAGCTTGTATGTACTTGCTTGATTTTATATAGATACTCAGAAATATACATTGTTTTCAGCTCCTTTTTCTGTCCCCCTTAAGAATTAGTCATATTTGTCTGTGTGTACAATAAATGTTTATATGAAAATTATTGTCTAGCTGTGGTATATTCCATCATTATATAATCACAGCAGATGTAATGTCTCATGATTTTGTGTGGCTATATTTGGCTAATCAGTTTGATCCATGGGGTCATCCTCTACAAGGAACATTAATATATTTTTCTTCAAACATTACTTTTAGAACAAATGCATATCAGAACATGATAAAATCTATATATGGACACAATTCACTTACACCAACTGTTTAATGTTAGATTACTCAGTACTTCTTTACTGACTGCTTTAAAACTATATAAATATTACCAAAATAATAAAAACTTGCAAACCTCAAAATGAATAATGTTTATATATAGCACAAAAGTTAAACATGGAACTGGTAGCTGAAAGTTTTACTATTCAAAATCCTGCACATATAGGCCTATGAAAATACTCAAATTACTACTGGGACGTTGACTTTTCTGGTGGTGTAGTGTATACTCCATGTAAAAGTATTGAAAACTTATAATTATTATGCATGGATCTATTAAGACATGGGTTTTAAAATAAAACTAGCAAAGGCAAGGATGTTTAAAAAATGGTGAACATTTTAAATGTACAACTTCTCTTTCTTTCTAGTTTATTCCAAAAGTTGTATGTATTATTTTAAATAATTTTACATTTTAATTAATTTATTTTATTTCTTTTCATTTTAAAGAAATCTGTGACCCTGGACCACAAAACCAATCAAATCTTTGGTTTCACAAAAGCTGGTTTTTGTGGTAATTCTGAAAACATACAGCTTCCCTTTAACTTTATATACATTCATGTTTAGAAAAAAGATTCAATGATACGTCATGCATAAACTACCCAATCACTGCGAAATAATTTACATAAACACCATCCTTATCGTTTGGCTTGAGAATAATGTGGAACACTAATTAATTAAAAACCAAACACTTATCTGGGAAACGAAGCTGTCCGAAATCTATATATTTTTTATAAATGTTTTACTTTTCACCGACCTCTATGACTCACCGTCATTGTAAAGAGTCGCTCAGTTACGAGGCTACATAAATTTCCACAGTCTACGTCATTGACCGGAGCGGTAGGAAGCTTACTGTAGAGGTCACGTGCAGAGTGCTCGTCACTCGTCAAATCACCTCGGGGAAGGTCTGAGACAAGAGCCAATCGCTGTCCTCACAGGACATCATCTGAACAGATGAGCGAGCGCACAGGAAACGTGGGTCATAGCGCGGAGTTCTCGCACAAGAAGTTGATATCCGCGCTGTTTCAGCGGTTCAACTGAAGCGATCCACGCTGACTTGGAAACGCTCGCGGCTGGCGATTGAGTTCAATGTGTAAGCTAGTACATGATACTAGAACCCAATTCAGACTACTCTCCCTCCGCCCTTTTGCGCCAATATATGACAGCGACAGAAATACTCACCCATTGCGCGTCTTTTAAAATAAAGCCACATGTAAATTTAACATACATTCGTCAGTAAACACATGCTTATTCATGTTTCATGTTTATTCGTTATTATCAAAACCAACAATAAATTAGATCCTCATGGGGTCATCGGCAATAAGATTTCAAAATAAATCCGTACAGAAACAAGCTCAGTGCTGAGTTCGTTCCTAGACAAAAGGTCCGGGCTAATATCCTTTTCGCGCCATTCGGTGCACACCGAAGTAGAGATCTTAAATATTAGGTAGGTGCTGAGAACCATTTAAATCAGGTGTTTATTTACATTTTACATGTTGTAACTTTTCTCTAAAGTTCTTTCGACGCAGTAACCATGGTTATGGGATGATTAGGAGGAAGTATATAGAAACTCAAATGATGTATTCATTCACCACGTTTCTGGATAACTCAGTTTATGTAACACTTGCGTAATACGTAAACAACCGGTGCGGGAAACCTTTCTTTTCATTTCAGCTGTTTTACTGAAAGCATGCGTCGAACGAGGAGTTGCCGGAGCAAGTCTGTGGCAGAGACACAAGAGGCGAAGACAAGTATGAATTCATTTTCAGTGGACATGCCAAAACAGCTCAAAGTTTCATAACCAGCATTTAAAGTGCGTTAGTCAAGCACTGAAAACTGACAAAAATGCACATTCACACCAATTGCTTTTTCAAGTAAATGGGTGTAAATCCACAGCCACACCAGTTTGATCGTATTTAATCACTTTGATTGTATAGGCGTGACCCTGTTTTAGTTTTAGATATTCATATTTCACACAATGAATAACTGAATATTTCATTCTTCTCAGTTTGGCAGTGGAAGGGAGATGATGGTGAGTGGGAGCCGTATCCTCCAGAGGTTTGTGTCCAGCTGGATACAGCAAAGCAGGCCGGAGAAAAGTCAATGTCACTGGCGATCGGACCTGGTTATGAGGTGGATCTTGTGAAAATGACTCAGACTAATACTGTCACCAAGTATAAACGAAAAATACGCCTTCAGAAAGTGAAGTCAGGTATGTCTGTGTGTACCTGTGCCTGATGTTGCATCAGTATTTGTCACAGAAATCTAATAGCTATTTGCTTATTGCATTGCAGAAGATGTAGATGAAGGGAATGCCCCGAATGGCAAAAATGGAGATGTGGTTCAGGTTAAAGAGGAGAAAGAGGAGGAAGAGGAGCAACCGGTTTCTAAGAAGAGACGCAATGAAGGGAGGAGTCAGAGAGCGAACAAAGTCAAGCCCGTTGTAAAAGAGGAGAGTGAAGGTGATGCTTCTTTGGTAGATTAACTTCCTTTTCTTTTTGTCTGATGTTACCAATCCCTCTTAGTTTTCAACCCCTCTGCTTCAATCAGCTGTCAAATTGAGACCACTTTCCACAATCCATTAAATTCCCATTGGACAGAATTTGTCCTGTCTTACGTTTATATATATATATATATATATATATATATATATATATATATATATATATATATATATATATATATGTATATATGTTAAATATCTTTCAATCTTAAATGCATGGCATTACCTTACATAAGTTTCAGATTGACTTTAACTGTTGTTTTGTTTCTTTCCCATCTCATGTTCTGAAGAAGAGGTTGTGAAGACGGTCATTATGAAAGGAAAAGCCCCGGTTGATCCGGAATGCAAGGCTAAAATTGGAAAGGTAATTACTTTAAATGCGTCATAGGTTCATGTGAAGTGAAATTACTGTACAGCATTTGACTATTGTGTAATCACCTTTAAAATCTTTTAAAACATCCCTTTTCTTCTAAATATAGACCTTGTTTACTTCAGTGCATTCTTCTCATTAGATTTCTTTTCTCTGGTTATTCACAGGCCCACATCTACAGCGAGGGGGCTGATGTATATGATGTTATGCTGAATCAGGTGGATATTGAAGATTCAAAAGTTTGGGGTTGATAAGATTTTCTTTGTGCAAGGCTTATGATACACAGGGCAAGGTGCTTGGCCACTTTCCCATTGAGAATGAGCAAATTTATATCCGGATACTTTAGATCAGTTGTGGGCCCTGTGGTCTAACCTGGTTCCTGGTTATTTTTGTGATAGCAAAACTACACTTTCAACAGCTATTACTCCAGTCTTCAGTGTCACATGATCCTTTAGAAATTACTTTAATATCCTGATGTGGTGCTCAAGAAACATTTCTCATTAGTAGCAATGTTGAAAACAGTTATATTATAAACAGTTATATTATTAGTTATAAACAGCAATATTTTGGTCTAGAAAATAAAAAGTTCAAAAGAACAGCATTTATTTGAAATATAAATCTTTTGTAAAATTTAAAAATGGCTTAAACTGTAAATTCTGATAAGTGTAATGCATCCATGCTGATTACAAACTCTCTTTCTTTCTATGAAAAAAATGTCTTTTCAAAATATATATATATATATTGACCCTAAACTTGTGAAGGTTTGTGTAAATGAAAACAAGTGCAGTATATGACATTGTGTGATATCCTTTTCTTTGGCTTTTAACTGTTACAGACTAACCTTCAGTTCAACAACAATAAATATTACCTGATTCAGCTTCTTCAGGACGACAATGGAAAAGCCTACAGTGTTTGGATGAGGTGGGGACGAGGTATGTACCGAAACACCTCAGATGCTCTTTTATTATCATGACACATTATCATCCATGTTCTTGTTGTGTTTTTCTCTTCAGTGGGAAAAGTAGGACAGAACAGCTTGGTTAACTGTGGGGGGAATCTTGCTCAGGCCAAAGACACCTTCAAAAAGAAGTAATTATTTTTTATTTTATTTACTCATATAAGATATAAGAAAGATTTTGCTAATAACCTGCTTATATGCAGATTCTTTGACAAGACCAAGAATGAGTGGGAGCATCGAGCAAATTTTGAGAAAGTTGCAGGAAAATATGACATGGTATTTGTAGACTACAGCACTGAAGACAAGGTAAAAAGACCCCAATATCACATCATCCATTGCGCTGCATTACATTTGTTTCATTCCTCATTATAGTGATTTTTCCTCTCACCAGGAGAAGGACAAGGCTGTGGTATCCTCTCCTTCTGAAATAAAGCCCTGCCAGCTGAACAGCAAGGTCCAGTCTCTGCTAGAGCTTATATGTGACCTCAAAGCCATGGAAGAGTGTGTGCTAGAAATGAAGTATGACACCAAAAAAGCCCCACTCGGTGAGTGTGTGTATTTGTGTACCAAACTGATGGAATGAATCTTGTATATTCTTAGTGATTGATGAATGTATTCAAGCTAAAAAACACAAACATATTTATATGATACAATTGCAAATGAAAACCATTAAATGTTTTTTGTTTTTGTTTTTTTGCTACAGGAAAACTAACTACAGAGCAGATTCGAGCTGGCTATGCCTCTTTGAAGAGGATTGAGGAGTGTATAAAGAAAAAGAGGAGTAATAAGGAACTCCTAGAAGCATGCAACCAGTTTTACACTCGCATCCCTCATGACTTTGGGTAAGTTACTTTACTATTCAGAGGATTGGTATGGCATTATTCTTTTGTCAAAAGTTATGAGCGTGTAAGACATGCTCACGAGCACATTGTTATTTCACACGCGCAAAAATGAACCTTCAGCTGGCATGATAAAAGTACTCGCGCACAAATTCAACAACCGAGAGGTGTACAGGTAGCTGCGAGCAAGCGCCTGTCATACTCTCATAGGCTACAGGAAGCACGGAGTTGGGTTAAGTTACCACTGAAGAAGAGTGGGAATGAATTAGAATGAGTTTTCTAATATACATAAAATGTCTCTGCACGTATAAAATGCTGCGCAGATCATAGTTAAATCAATTACCATCGATGTATATATTTGCGAACGATGATGCCTACGTTTTATCATGCCAGCTGAAGGTTCATTTTTGCGCGTGTGAAATAACATAAAGTGCTTGTGAGCATGTCTTACACGTTCATAACTTTTAAAATATAAAAAATAACGCCATACTTGGGGTCAAATGAATTAACTAATACTTTTATTTAGCAATGATACATCAATTGATCAAAAGAGAAAGTAAAGACTTTATATATATATATATATATATATATATATATATATATATATATATATATATATATATATATATATATATATAAATATAAATCCTGTTCTTTTGAAAAATGGAGAAACGGCATCTAAAAATTCAGCAATTTCATCATGGGAATAAATGACATTTTAAAGTATATTAAAATAGAAAACAGTTATTTTAAATTTTAATAATATTTCACAATATTGCTGTTTTTATTTTGAATTTTTTTTTTTAAATGCTACCTTGGCAAGAAAAAGAACTTTCTCAAACACGCAAAAAAAAAAAATATATTAATAAATCCTGACCCAACATTTTTAACAATAGTGGCTAATATGGCCTACTGATCTAGTGTTTTTATATTTGTTGGTCCTGATAACTTGCTGTTCATTCAGGTTGCGGACACCCCCCATAATACGCACAGAGGCTGAGCTAAAGGAGAAAATTGCTTTGCTTGAGGTGAGACATTGTAATTGCTGCTCAATATTGTTGATGTTGAATGGCTTGAATTGATTGACTATTTAAATTTAGTTCTATGTTTATGGTCATGTTTTTTTTGTTTTCTTTTAGGCTTTATGTGACATCCAGATAGCAGTGAAAATGGTTCAGTCTAGTGTTCAGAACGATGAGCATCCTTTGGACAGACAGTATCGTTCTCTACAATGTCGACTGCAGCCACTGGATTCTAACAGCAATGAATACAAGGTACAGTGTGGGACTTTTTTATGGCTGAAGTACAATATAATATTAATAAAAGAATTTTGGATGATTAAATGGTCTGTTCAAATATGCAGTTTTAGACACAAACTGTCTGTCTTTGTGAAGGTTATAGAGAAATATCTTCAGTCCACTCATGCACCCACCCATACTGACTACACAATGAGCATTCTGGACATCTTTGCTGTAGAAAGAGAGGGCGAGAGGGACAGCTTCTGCTCTGAGATGGAAAACAAGTACTAAACCACCTTCCTCAGTTATACTTTATCACTTATGTTATGCTCTTATGTAAACTCCCTTAAATTCTGGTCTAGTGTGTGCCTCATCTGATTTCACTGAATTACAGCAATCGTATTTCAGATAGTACAAGTGGTTTTTGTTGTTGTGGATACTAGAATGCTCCTGTGGCATGGTTCCCGTCTGTCGAACTGGGTGGGGATCCTGAGTAAGGGGCTGCGAGTGGCCCCTCCAGAGGCACCAGTGACCGGATACATGGTGAGATGCGGAGATATACTGAATTTATACAAATACTATCAATATATTATCGGTTTCCCAGCATTACAGCATTCTTTTTAAAAGCAATATAATTTTTTTTTTACTTTTCCTCCCCCTAAAGTTTGGTAAGGGGGTCTACTTTGCAGACATGTCATCTAAAAGTGCCAATTACTGCTTTGCCAATCAGAAGAACAACCAAGGACTCTTGTTGCTGAGCGAGGTTGGGTTTTTTTTGTATCTAAACATCAAAATATCTGCTCCCAGTTCTACAATATTTTTGTGGAAACTGATACTTTTTTCCGGATACTTGGATGAATAGATAGTTGGATAAAAACTGCTTCAGTGAGCTTACACTTATTTTTAAAGATTAAAAAAGCTAAAATGATTACAAGCTGCTGATTACAGGAAAAAGTAACTTCAGTATTTTGTTCACAGGTTGCCCTTGGGAATAGTAATGAACTTTTGGATGCAGATTACACTGCTGACCAACTGCCTTCTGGGAAACATAGCACAAGAGGCCTGGGGCAGACTGCTCCTGACCCTAACAACTATGTTGCATTGTGAGTTTGCGTTTCGATTTTCTGCTTTGTTTTACATGATTACGTTTTTTAAGCTTGTGATTAAGTGCTGTACTGACAAAACTTTTCTCGTTCTCTCTCAGGGATGGTGTGACAGTACCCATGGGGCCCTCTGTGAAGACCGGGGTGGGGCAGAAGGGAGGTTACACCCTCCTTTATAACGAGTACATTGTGTATAACCCTGCTCAGATACTGATGAAGTATCTCCTCCGGGTTCAGTTTAACTTTTCTTCGCTGTGGTGAGGCAGTCTGGATTCTTTACATTTAGAGCAGTTTTTACAGGTGAAGGAGCCACACTATAGTTATACTGTATGTAGTTCATGTGTTCATAAATTTAAATAGACTTAAACATACTGTTCTTTAAATGTCTGCTGTGACTTCGATAGCTATCTGAAGTCGAGCAATTCCTATTGACATATTGCAATTATAAATCAAAATAAAAAATGACATTTTGTACTGTTATACTGTTTTTTATATGATTTTGTTGAACTTTTTCTGTAAATCAAAAAAATTCAAACAACAGAATCTATTAGTTTGGTAGAATGTATATGACTTTTTTACACTGAATCATAAATTGAGCAGCAGTACATCAAAATTAATATAAGGGGGAATATTAAGGTTAGATAAAAAAGCTGATAAATTCAATATTTACATGATGGTTGTAGAAATACACCTTATATAAAAAAAAAAAAGTCATGTTTTGTGTGAGAGAGTATTAATAGGCCTCATGTAAATCGATATTTACTATGTAAATACCATTTTCAGTTTAATTTGCATATGAATGATTGTATGAGCACTTTACACAAAACTGTGTTCTGCTGGATGACTATATTATATATGTCTATGCATAAACATTGCTTTGGTTCATGGAGTCCACCCCAAATCATGATGTAGAGAAATATCACAAAGATATCCACTTAAAGGAACAGCATATATTAAAATGTCTAGTTTAAAAACAGTGATAATTATTATAAAGCTACTCTAGCATTGGAGTAGTTTGAACCAGAGCATTTGATTTAGAAAATAAGTGGATTACAGAGAAGCAAATGTCAGCAATTTGTTGCCTGTACACTTAAGTACCAGAATGCACCTTTTAATGTGGAAACACTTGATCTAATTCATATAGCATCAGATGTTATCACTGTTTTTAGAGTTCACTTTATAGATGTTAGATTAGCAAGTGAACCGATCTAAATGTCTCCATGAATGTATGTTTTTGTTTCACACGGACTGATGTTGGTTTTATCCTCTGACTACATGTTAATGTGTAGACTTCATTTTTGTAAACGATTACCAGTGTTCAAAAAGGTTCACATCATGTCTAAATTTATTCTTGCTGGACTGTTTGAATGACACATGAATCCAACACCCAGAAAAAAACAAAAAAAAAAAACAAGTTGGTCTAGAAAAACTGGTTGAAAAAAAAAAACTGGTTGAAGTACAGCTTTAAAGACGATGTAGTTTACTTTGAGGTTGGGTATAACTCTCCCTAAAGGAATGACATTTCAAACTTAAATATGCTGTTTCTTTTTTCAGGTGAACACACACACACATACAAATCCTTGAAGCGAAGCATTCACAAAGCCTAGTACATGATTAAACTTCTCTATTTTTCAAAATCTCAATTAAAAGAAAAGTTAATCTGCAGTGAAGGGCTATTTCAAGCGTTTAATGCACCTAAATAGAGACAGTTTATGTTATTTATGCATTCTTCAACTGAGCCACCATACAATGTAACTTTGAATGGCCTTGCTTATCTTGAATTATCAGTTTAAAAATAATTCTGATGGCACTGACTTCTAATAAGTTGAATGGCCTCATTCCAGTGTTCTTTTTTTGAGTGGATAAAAATTCAAGTCCACAAAGAATCGCACTCAAATGTAGGGGGCTCCAAAGTATTGCTTCAACACAGACATTTGTCCAAGAATTGTAGAATTTGTTGAATTAATGCAGGTCTTGTCTATACACCAACAGTGTACTCTGGCCATACAAGGTCCAAAAGGGCAAAAACACTAAAAATTTTATGTCTGTAACAAGTTTATGTCTCGTCCTCTTTGTTTTCCAAAGTAGAGCTTGACATACATGTTGACAATGAACCGTAAGTGTCATTGTATCGAAAGTTATTGTGTTAAGATTCTTTAGAATATTTCTTTTGTGTTCACTGCAAGAAATAAACGCAGAGATTTTGAATGACATGTGGAAGGCTACACCCTCTACTGAAATGAATATTATTATTACCCTGCCCCGCAACTTCTTAGCTGCATATCTTTTGAACACTTTGATAAGGAAGAAAGTCTCGATCATTTAACCTACTATTTAAAGTAAATAATAAAGATAAAGTCTGTGGTCAGTTACTGAACCAAAACATATACATAACTGATAAATTCATAAGATTGTTTAGAGATTAAAAAAAAAAAATGTCTGAGAATTTGTTGTCTTTTGATTGTCAGTGTAAATTGAGTTTTATATTATTATTTTTAATAATCAAAATAATGTGCTATATTTATATGCAATATACATTTTAGTATTCATTTTTACTTGCATAGGTATTTCAAATGTTCAGATTTTGTTGAAATAAACTGAATTTATTGATTTAAGCGGTCACATTACAGGGACAAACGTGTTGGGATGTTTATCACATTTATAACAGTTAAGGCATTTACATTAGGCATAATATTTAAGACTTACAAAAGGTTCTTGTGATCAGCAGTTTGTAAGATTGTAATTTACAAATATGTTTATCTGCTAAAAATGTTCTGTGCATCTCAAAAGTGCATCTTAAACAAATACAAACAACAAGATAAAAGTACCGCGGTCAGTGAACCAGTAGAGAGAACACAGCAGTGATGTAAGAATATTCGAGGTCAGAAGGTTAAACACCAGCTGGCATGTGCAGCTTGCGAGTGCCACAAGTTATGCATGTGTGAATTTAATTTTTGGAGTTTCCACTCAAAATCATAAGTATGTAGAGGAATATCATAATGATATCCAGGTAGATAATTAAGGCACCATAGACATACTCTTCAGGATCAAGGCTGTATTTTTGTCTCCCCATCACCAACTGACAGTCCACTGCCAGAAACTACATGAGGGAAAGAGAAACATTGGTAACACCATACTTTCTTAAAGGGATAGTACACCCAAAAATTTTATGTTGAACATAAAAGAAGATATTTTGAATCAAACAGTTGCTGGTTGCCATTGACTTCCATAGTATTTTTTTTCCTACTATGGAAGTCAATGACAACCACCGACTGTTTGATTACCAGCAATCTTCAAAATATCTTCTTTTATGTTCAACATAAGAAGGCAACTCATACTGGTTTGGAACGACATGAGTGTGAGTAAATGATGACAATTTTCATTTTTAGGTGAACTATCCCTTTAAGTTGTTAGTATCATTAAATGTTAATCATGCTTTACCAATGCATAAAGAAGAGCTCCCAGACATCCATAGAGAATTTGCAGGACACTGGAGTAGAAGAAGATGCTGAAGAATCCAAACATGAGTAAATCGATGGACAGTATGAGCAGAATACCGTTACAAACTGTGAAGTCCAAGCGAGTCTGAAAGGATCACAGCAAAGGAAATGGATTTAGAGGTTGCAGAGCAACTATATAAAGTCAGGTTATGCTTTTCTGAATTCTTTTTTTCAGGGTTTTCTTATATCTAACACACTGTGGTAATCACATATAGCTAACTCTAACTTAAAATTAGCTGATGTCAAATTAGTGTAATTTACATACCTGGGCAGAGAAAATGATGATGCTGAATGAGATGACCAGAGTTGATCCTAAAGCGATGATCACAGCAGTTGTGTTGTGATATGAGGCTACAGTTCCCACCATGTAGGACAGACTCAGCGTAACCACTGACTGCAGGCAATAATAGGGCATGTTAGGCATAAAGTATATGCAGCTATCAAGGCATAGCCTATATAATATTAATAATTTTAAATTTAGATTTTTGAAGACTACATTGCAGTATTGGAAAAAAATAGTCTTTAAAAATGTATTTATTTCTGTCTTATTTTGAAACATGACATAAAATGCAACCTGAATAGAAAAATGCACAAATAAGAGGTCTGAAACACAATCACGTGTCGTCTAGGGCTTTATAAATGTTATAAACTGTAAAAGATTATATGAAAATCTTGCATTTTTGTGGACATTTTTAATAACAAATGGTAAACCCTTTTAACTGACTTTTATCCCTGGCAACTGACTTCCCCATTAGTATTTTCATAATGCTCACATTAACCTTTATATTTTGGCCACTGCACTTACAGAGGAAATACACCAGTCTGTCGTGGTCATGGAGAGGAAGTAACCAAGTTACAAAATGCAATGGCTTAAAGAAAGGAGATTTTTGGGTCAACCTATAGATTACAGAATGTCGTTAAGTAGTACATTTTGGGGAAAATTCAGAAGGAACAAAGACAAGGAACCAACTGTTTCAACCAGTTTTTAAGCTATTCCTTCACCGAATATGAAGGAGAATCAAGAAAATAACCTATTTTACCTATTCATTTTTCATGTTGAGATTAAAAAAGAAAAAGAAAAAAGCATATCGAATAACAACATTAAAAATCAGTTAGCCATAGAGAAAATGAATGTGATTTTTACTTCTGGGATTTGATTTGTACTCTATTTTGATAGAAAAGTTCACCATCTCCTAACTGTAGGCGGCTACAGTATGTGTTTATGTAATGCACAGCATGAAGACACTCACCAGTCCCAGCAGGTTCCAGGGATGTGTGCGACTGAATTTGGAAAACACAGAAAGACATGTGCCCACTACTACAAAGATAATGTAAGAACTGAGGTACACCCAGATGTTACTCTGAACCGCTGCCTTGACTGTGTTTGAGAAGGTGAACACACAGACGACAGTGAACGTGACTAGTAACTGAATTGTTACCACACTGAACACCTGCGAGGGGAGAGAGAGAGAGATTGGAAAGGACAATGAGGACCAGCATTCAGAGCAATCTTAATATTCACGATGGCATGCAAATCACAGAAATGCTCACCTTTCTGATAAAAGCTTTGCGAACAGTCCTATCCTCAAATGATGACACAAACACCTGACTTTCCTCAGCTGGAGATACAGCTATTAGAAAAGAAAAATATTATTACTGTCATGACATTCTTGTCATTAGATGGTTATTTTGGTTTTGGCGTCTTTTTAAGTAAATGTTGGATTGATAATTCAGTGAAATAAAACACCTGCTGGGTCTAGATTCGGTTCTTCTGTTTTGCTGATGCCGATCTCTTCTGGCGGCAGATTGGGTGGGATGAAGCTGACTGGCACAGGAATGGGTTGAGGGTACATGACTGGCCCCGTAGGATAAGGAGGAGGCATGTATGGAGGTGGGTCATACATTGGTGCTGTCTCTGCATGGCTTGGGTCATTCTCAGGCGCAGGTTTTTGGCTCTCTATATCCGTCATCCTAAACAAGATGTGGTTAGTTAGGATTGTATTGTCAGAATGTCAAAATAACAGGAAAAGATCGTCAAAGAAAAAGACATGTTGAAAAAACATCGCAATGCACAGGAAATTGTGGGGTCTGCAATGTTTGTTTGCTACTGTGTGGTTTGTGGTGTTCCATTATATATCTCATAGTTAACTTATAGGTTAAGATAGAAATACACTGAAAAGAATCCTGATATAAGATATACTGAGAAAACAAAATGTAAATATGTCAATTATTTTAAGTTTAAAAAGGGAATCAGTAAGATTTTTACAATTTCAAACTCAGTAAGAATTTTACACACAATCGGTTAGCTTTGCTTTCTTTTTTTTGCAAAAGTATAATAGTACACTTTTATTAAAAGTAAATGTATCCATAATATTTTTAGATTGGATAAAGACTAGATTTTTTTGCAAGCACATGCTAAGCTGCACCACTTTAACACATTTGTGTATTGTTTTACTGTTCACCTAAACCTGTAGCATTGCAGTTCATTTGAATTAGAAATGCTGAGTGGATTACAAATGGGGCAAATCCTCAATTGGTTGATTAAAACTTGATCAAAGAGACAAAGAGTGCAACATTCAGCGTTAAAAGCTGGCTTTTGTTCTTGTTTCAGTTGATGTTATCACTTTATTCCTAGAGTTTACTGATTGATTATAATTGGATCAAATTTATTTTACAGATAACTAATTAACTTTTATATTTAGAACAATTGATTTCTTCAATCACAAAAAAAATATTGATATCTTATAGTATTATATTTTACATAGCTAAAAAAAAAAAAACCTTACCTTGATTCTTCTTACCCTGTGTGTGGTCTGGTGTGAAGTCTGAGCTCTGAGAGATCTCAGATGTTTAATGTCTCACCTTTGTTTCTCACAGACTTGAAGTAGGTTCCACATCCTTCCTATTACATCATTTACAAAAAAACCCTCTGTGGAAAATCGGTTGTGAAGTTTTTCACACGATTGCCCAAAAGTTGCTTACTGTAAAAGTTCACACAACTGGCTTCCCTTCGCAGTGTCCCCTTTTGAACTGGTACATTTTTATGATGCCACCATTAAATGACATGAATTCTAATGTGATCTTTAAACGGTTGTACTCTTGTTGCACACAAATATCAAATCTTGACTAGGCAAGCTTGTGTACATTTGCAGATATAAAGCAACATGCTTGGCTTTCTAGCACAGTCTTAGCATTAATGTAAATGTTAATTACTTTGGCTCTTTGTCTATTGTGCGAGTATGATGGTTTGAGTAGGGTTAACATGTTTCACAAATTCAACCACAAAATGCAAGTGCAACAAGAGCTGTCGAAACATAGGTTATACAGGATTTTGACACTTAAATGGCAAAATCCACTTAACTCAAGTGCTTCCTTTTTAATAAAATTCAAAATGTTTACCATAAAACTTACAAGAAATTAAAGTATCAGTGCATTACAAAATCAATTTAGAGACTACAACCTTTTAAACCAAGGAAGCAAATGACAAAGAAAACAGAGCTTCCCCAATCATAAATCCATGGTCAAATTAGAATGCAACCATATAGCAATCAATTTACTTATTCACAACTAGTTATATTGACAAATTTCTGTAAATGTAATATGTACATGTAAAATTTAATATATTTCTATTAGCAAAGATGACCCAGAGCACAAAAACCATCACACTTAAGCATATTTATTGTAAAAAATACATATAAAAACAATTTTTCAGACATACAAAACATTTAGGCATAGAAACCGCATCATGGACAAAGGACAAAGCCATAATGAAATGTGATACATATTTACACTTTAATAAATAAATACTCAATTGTTCTTTAGCAGAATGAAGGCAGATTGTCTGTGTTTGGGCATGTGAATATATGCAAATCATGTTGACCTAAAGAACATTCCCAAGTCATTCATATTTGACCGACAACTGTCAAAACACAGGATCAAGCGGGTCAAGACCCTTACCACTGAATAATTACAGAACTGGCTATGGCATTTATACTGCATATATAATAATAATATTTTGTTAGAGAAAGAAAAAAAAAACAGAACACTTTTGGAGTTAGCTAAGCCCAGGTTATTATAGTAATTATTGTAATTCTGGTATGGCACCACATATGTTAAAGGGCAAAAGCTAACTTCGAGAGCTTAAAAGCTTGTCAAAATACTCTGACAATACCTCCCTCCACTCCACAATGCACTACACCGACACAAAACAAATGTAACTGTAAAAATGACTTTTGCATTTGACTCACACAGACACAAATGGCATTTCTCATGTTTTCAACTGGAGAGAACCGTCAGGCTGTCCTGTAAAGAAAACACATTTAAATACTTTAAAAGTTAACCTCTCAGCTTGAGAAAAGCAAACTCTCCATTCAGAGGTCTTACCACTCGAAATGTGAATCCTCGAGCTAAGGCAAAAAAGTAACAGACCAAATGACCTCTACAAGAGACAATAGAATAATGAACATGAGAAAACCCACAATCAGGAAACCCCATAAACCTCAAAACATGAAAAATATTTACCCTTAGGAGGACTGTCAAAAATAAAAAAAAAAGTCCTGTTCATCAAGTTCATTCCATTGTTCCTTTCAAGGGGGTCGATGACAATGTCATAGTTACTCCCTCCTCATATGGCGTTACTGCGCCTGACATACATCTCCGCACCACAGATGGCCTCATTCAGTGTAGAGGAGGCCTGGTGTAAAGTGACTGGATTTCTCTAGACTACTACATCGAATACGCAGAGAGGCTATTTCACAAACCCTCCCCTCCAAGACTAGTACATGCTGTCAGGTTATCAGCGTCAACATTTTCTGGATTTAAGTACACACTTGAACACACACTTCACTGCAACCAATAACATCCATTAAGCTAGCTAGTGGAAGTATCGCTCTGATCGGTTAACAATATACAGTTTTACAAATGAAGAAAAGCAATCAGATCAAGATGGTTAAAAGAGCCTAATGTGGTAATGAGGGGGAGTTTTGCCTTAAGGATGGATAAAATCACTATTCATTGTAGTTTATATTTAACAAATCTATTGGAAATTTCACTCTGCCTTTGAAATGTTCCTATAGTAACAAAAAGGGAAAAGGGTAAACAAAAAGGTTATTCTCCAAAAATATAAAACATCATGCCTCATATGTGCAATATTTACGCATTTACAGTTCCTCTGCGTTCATCCGGGATCTGCCCAACAAAATCAAGTAGCTCATTCAAGCCACTGAAACCTCAGCAGGCTGCAAAAACCAAACGCTAAGCCCGGCATAAATTACAGATCACCATGTTTCCATGGAAAGAAGAACGCCATCCCTCCAGGAGATCAAGATGTTCACACGGAGAGGCGATCCATGTGCAACTTCCCTCTATTAACATGTTTGTTTTACAAAATTCTTTTCAGTTTACCAGTTTCACTCTGAGCCTTAAAGTAAAGAGTTAAGAGAGGAAAGGCAAGCCGAGCAAACCTGCCATTCACGCAGGTGCTGTAGAGTAGAGAAAAGCCCAGTCCCAAGAGTCACATCACATAGTTAAATCCAGGAGCACTCACAGCCAGACCGATTAAGCTGACCACAAGTGATGATGCTTGTTATTTGTTTTTGTTCCTTTGTGTCTTTCTCTCAATTCTTTCTTCAGAAAATATGCTCCTGCCAGGGGGTATCGTCTCCTAAAATGTTGAAAAAAATAATAAATGCACTTAAACTGTCAAGTGAAGAGGAATCTAAAAAAAATCTGAATTAAATCTAAAAGGAATAGTTCACGCTTCAAACCTACTCTCACTCAGATCATACAAGATGTAGATGGGTTTGTTTCAATAGAACGAATTTGAAGAAATTATGCATTCCATCACTTGCTAACCAAAGGATCCTCTGCAGTGAATGGGTGCCATCAGAATGAGTCTAAATATCTGATAAAACATCACAATAATCCACACTACTCCAGTGAAGTATAAAATCTGCATGTTTATAATAAACTGTTGCTTCTGAGTAAAATGCCCTCTATCTATAATATCACTTTCTTCAGTTAAAAAAATTATCTGAATCAGGAGAGAAAAAAAAAAAAAAAACTTGTATCAAGTACCGTTTAAGACTTTAACAGACTGAATGGAGTAGCAGGGAATACTTGTGGATTAATGTGATGTTTTTATAAGATGTTTGGACTCATTCTGACGGCACCCATTCACTGCAGAGGATCCATTGGTGAGCAAGTGATATAACGCTACATTTCTCCAAATCTTTTCTAAAAAAATGAAAACTCATCTACATATAGCATGAAGAGAGTACATTTTTAGCAATTTTTTCATTTTTGGGTAAACCATTCCTTTGTAGGTTAAAAAACTTGCATGCATTTCTTTCTTCTGTGGAACACAAAAGAAGTCACTTTGAAATTATATTTTAATGTCCGTACAAAGTCAATGGGGTATAAAGTAATAAACCGTTGAAAGATTTTTCAAAATATCTTTTCTGCAGAATAAAATGTCATACATATTGTGAACGATATAAAGGTGAATGACATGACATTTTCATAAATTTAACATTTGAATATATTTTAACAAAGAAACTACTTGAAGGACTAAACTCACCTGAGTCAAAGTGTCATTGCACAAGAACACACGAATCAATCAAAAGGATGCTCAGGGCAGCACGGCTTCACTTTGCTCCATGTGTCAATGCAGCTATTTAGAGAAATATCAGCCATTACATAGGCTATTGAAAGCATTTGTAGCAGATCCTGAAGTTTTTTTGGGGTTTTTGTTTTTGGATGGTTATGGTTACCTTTTATGGTAGACACACAGGCAGGCCAGTCGAGCGATGGTTTCCCCCTGAAGCAGGTCTTCGAGACAAATTGAACACTCTCCACTGTCCTTGGCTAGCACATCAGCTATTGGACAAGATATGAATGAATTAAAATCATAGATATTGAAAGATGGAAAAAGAAAAATTATAATTTTAAAAAGCTGCAAGCAGCAATGAAAGGGCCCTCGCCCTTGATGTTTGGGGCAGATTGGATATTGCATGTTTAAAGAGTAACAAAACCCTAAACCAACTTTAGTTAATGATCTGTAAGAATGGGGCTTTATTAGTGCTGTTCATTGATTCGAGTAACTTTTTTGACATTTGAGTATAAAGTGTTTTAATTCTACAATATATGCTGTAAAAACGTCTGAGTGCTGCCCTTTTCAGGTTGAACGGTGGCTACTGCAGTTGATTTTTCCTATTGGATGTTGCGGTGGCAAGTGACCTAAGCGGTGGCAGGTGACGTAAGCGGTTTCCAGCTCACCACGCCCCTTGGTACGAGCTACCACGCCCTTGGCAGTATAAAACCATCAAAATCACTGTAGTGAGTCAGGAGCTGGAATTGCGAGTATTGGTAACGACCAGGATAGACTATTATAGCATCTCTTTAGCATAGCAATTATATAGTTATTTAGATCTTCAAGTTAGCGTAGATTTATCTGTATTTAGTACAGTGGTCAGGATGGTACGTTGTGTGTTGCTGGTTGTGACAGCACTGCTGGACTGCATAGTTTTCCAGCAGACTTTAAAATTAGGCGCCAGTGGTTGCATGCACTTGGCCTGGAAGACCGCAAGTTCCCGCCTAGAGCTCGAGTGTGCAAACTGCATTTTACACGGGTTTGCTTCTCCAACGCAATGTAGGTGGAAATGGGCTTCTCCACACAGCTCGCGCTGAAAAGCGACGCGGTGCTGGAGTTAAGACCGCAGTTTGAGCCAGCGGCTCGAATTGATATGAACAGACACCTCGACATCCTCCACTTAAGGTGAAAGTGGGGGAGAAAAGTCCTCTACTTCAAATGATCGCTCTGTTGCAAAGCTACTTGCGTCACTACAGTCACTCTCCATTTTAGCGTCTCTGACAGCTGCTATCAATCAATCCGTCACTGCGGGTCTCAGGATCACGCTGCACTCGCTCAGCCCCGCCCTAGGTTCGTCCCCTCTATCTCCGCTGTGATCTGCCCACTTTTCAAATATTGTCAGTGGGTGGAGTCAGGCTCTGAGCAGGGGTTTAGTTACACTTTAAGTCAGAGTACAACAAGTCATTTCCTGTTGCCAGTAGGAAGTTCGGATCATTTTACCGACTCTGACCTTTGAGTCTCGTTCAGCAAAATGAACATCATCTAAATAAATAGACTGCTATTGTTATGCAGGTATGAGGGTTAGATTATTTAGTGTACAGGTCATTTCAAGAGTGATAAACAAAGTGATAGAAAATATTCATTTTCATGCATTTTAAATGTTTAGACATGTGGAAACCACTCATTGCTTCACACCATCTCCTGACTGCATTATTATTTGTAAAATAGGGGCTTTATGGAGAGTGAAAAAGTGAAAGTGACGTGACAATCAGCCAAGTATGGTGACCCGTACTCAGAATTCGTGCTCAGCATTTAACCCATCCGAAGTGCACGCACACACACACACACACACACACACACACACACACACTGTGAACACACACCCAGAGTAGTGGGCAGCCATTTATGCTGCGGCGCCCGGGGAGCAGTTGGGGGTTCGGTGCCTTGCTCAAGGGCACCTAAGTCATGGTATTGAAGGTGGAGAGAGAACTGTACATGCACTCCCCCCACCTACAATTCCTGCCGGACCGAGACTCGAACTCACAACCCTTCGATTGAGAGTCTGACTCTCTAACCATTAGGCCATGATATTTCATTAATTCAGGGAAATGAACAAGTGTCTTAAGCCTCAAGGGAATATTTGGCAACCTGCTTGAAAAGCAAAATGTTATTGATAGTGTAAAAACATCAACTTTGAAGCACATGCTGATTGATTGACTAGCATTACTCAATATTACTTACTACCTTCCAGTAACAGTACATTCAACAAAGGTAACATAGTATAAAACATAATAGTACATTTAAATGAACCGGAACCTGAAAATTTGTATACTGTAATATATGTTGATGCCAACCTTTAAATTAAATTGACAGTAAGTAATAAACAGTTTTGAGCATTGAGTAGTTGAGTACAGTTAATTTTTCCTTACCACAATTTTTTAAATAGCAGTTTAATGATTTAAAAGGAACTGGAACCGTTAGGTGGAACCGGAAAATTTCTAATGATTCCAAACCCTAACTTTAACTGAATGTGGGCATGGGTACGTGTTCAGGACAGAACACCTATCAAACGTGTGAAGTTTGGGGATGATCAGACATTGCTTGCCTGATTAACAGTAACTTTTTGTTTCATGGCGAAACATCAATATTTGTCAGGCTGCCAGTGACATGCCCCAAGATGAAAGCTCAAAATCTTTGCAATTTAACGTCACAAAGGTCTTCTGATGACCCTCACTAAATTTGAAGATTATCTGATAAAATTTTAAGTCTGAGGTCTGAAAATGGCAAAAATTGCACAGAAAGTGTACAGGAAATTCAAAATAACATACTTCCTGATGGGTTTTGGATTTTGTACCAAGATAGTTTTTAGTAGGTAATGGTGTGTTACACGTGTCAACATTTACGTAAAAACATAGATCAAGGCACACTCAAGTTTAAATTTTACAGGTGTCGCTCTCGAGCCATTGTGTCACATCCACTTCTGAAACCCTCATCAGTTGTACATTTTCCCCAATTGTGACACGTGTTCAAAGTTTTGAGTTTTGGAGAATGTTTAGGCCCTCAAAAATGCAATTCACTATGGAGGAGGAAGAGGAGAAGAAGAAACAGCAATTCCAATAGGGTCATCACACAATTAGTGCTCGGGCCCTAACAATAAAAACAAAAGGGATGCTTACTGTTATAAGGAAGAGGTGGAGAAGTCAGACAACTTAAAAGATGGTCCTCGATTCGCCCTCCAGGGAACGGCTTAGTGCAGAAGGGACAACGAATAGCTGGAAAGGAGGGGAAAACTAAATTAAGCAAGTTGTCTAGCACTGTAAAACGGAGATGCAGAACGGGTTTTGTGATATGCAGGCCAACCAAGATGGGCGAGTATACACCCATGTAGCCGACTTTTCTGAACCCTCTAGCTGCACTAAGACCAACTGACCAATATAGTGTGTAAAAAAACAAAACAAAAAACAAAACGAGATCATCAGTAAACTGGGTTTACCTTTGGTTTCAATCCACCACAGATCATCCTGTCAGGAATGCTTGAAATGTCTATAAACCCCAAACCGAATTACACCTAAAGCTCTTTAGTCTCGTGCGGAATCATTCATCTTTGTTAATCACCTTCCATGGTTCATTTGGTTTTAAAACCAAATAATATTGAAAATTCACTCACATAACAGGTGAGATTAGCTTTTGCCCATTTTGTACAGTATATAAACATTCTTTAACACTTTACAATAAAGTCCCATTCGTTAGCATTAACTAATATCAATAATAAGCAATACATTTGATACAGTATTCGTTACTCCTCAATAAATAGTTTAGAATTTTATTGCTAATCTCAGTTATTTAATGCTAACAAATGGACGTTACCAAACTTTCATTAAGCTAGCTAGTTGATTAAAGTTTTTGGATTGACTTTTGCATATGGAAAACCAAATGAGATGAATTTTAGGGAGTTCATGTCCTTAGCACTTTTTCTCTCAATTAAGAGTGCACAGTAAATATAGATCTCATTCTGCCTAATGTCTTTTGTGAAACAAATAATGTTAGACCTGAAACAGCATAAGTAGAGTAAACGATAACATTATAAGGTGAACTCTGTCTTTGAATGCCATGAAGATAAAGTAGGATTATTTTGGTTTATCCATAATATACTGCGCTGTTTTGCATTATTTAGCTATTACTCACTGTGAACAGTCAGGTTCAAATGACAGAACTGGAGATGAACAGGGTTTAACCGAGGTACAGGAACGAAGAGTCTTTCCACTTACCACCGTGGCGGTTGTTGACCCTGTAGAGGCCGATCCACGCCTCAGAGACTGGCCGTGCGTGGGTGTCTCTCACCCGGGTGGACCTGCCTGTGACGCCGCCTGCGGAAGAATGCCGACCACCGGGCAAACGCTCCGAGAAAGTGCGCTGCGGTGCACGGCCTATTTCCTCCGCGCTCACAGGGCCTCCAGGACTACCATCCTCCTCGCGTTTCTCCTCGGCCCCATTCTCGTCCGTCGGCGAGGCCTGGCTGCTCAGAGACGGGGACATGTGGCTGTCGGCGGGGCTGCCGTCGCTGCTAGCATGCTGCCCGGTGTCCGAGTCGCTGCCCTCTTCCGACCGGCTGCGGTTCGTCTCTGAGTCATGGTCGAAGTTGCCGGCGAACTCCACCATGAGGCTAGTGGGCCTGTTGCTTCGGATCCGTCGACAGGACTCTCTCTTGATGCCATCTTTATCGAAAGCTGTCGCGGCAGCCTCCTCGTGTAAACGGCTCGATCTCGTTCCCATGTTCAACCGCGCTCCCTAATCCCGATCGATCTATGACTGATCAGCGAACCCGATTGCTTCCGTTACAAAGCCCTTAGGCCGTATGACCATATGCCACATCTATTTCACAGTCGTAAAGATAGCACTGAAATGTGTTGTGTTTTAATTTCTCTTTCAGTTATGACAACAACCTACCGCATTTTCCTGCCAGTTATGTCCTGTGGTCCCTGTTCAACAGCACTGTCGTCGGCAACGCACCATACCGGATGTTGGCCTCTTTTTTTTTTATTTTTTTTTATTAGAATTCAATTAACAAACATACAAACATCACAGTTCGTAAACAAATAGTACACAATAAAAAATAAATAAATATATATATATATATATATATATATATATATATATATATATAAATACAAAACAGAGCCATCAAATACAAATTAATATTAAACAATAATAATAATATATATATAATAATAATATTAATAATTACATAAAATATATATATATATATATATATATATATATATATATATATATATATATATATATATATATATATATATATATATATAAAAACAGACTTACAAACTTTATTATTTGTAAAAAAAAGTATTTTTATATTTTCATCTGAAAAGTTTGGAATATATATCAGTTGCTGACATAGCTTTCTTATTTTTTTACCAATTTAAGAGACTCAAAATATATTTCAGTTTCAGTTTGGAAGAATTTAAAGCATGGTCTTGATTTAGAGAATTTAGCTTTATGAATATGAAACTTGCCTAATAAAATAAAAATATTTACAATATTACATAAACTTCTATCTCTACAATCAAAATATGTAATAATCTGTTTCCCTTCAAGTGTTATTGAATGTTTTGTTTTAAAAGCCAGATAACTTTCAACACTTTTCCAAAATGTCGTGCAAAATGAACAACTATAAAAAAGATGAGTTAACGATTCTTGTTCTGTCTTGCAGAAACTACAAAGATTATCAACCGGTTTAAATTTTGAAATAAACAAATTTGTGGGATATATATTGTGTAATATTTTCAAATGTAATTCCTTAACTTTATTTGAGATACAAAATCTAAAAGGAACAAGCCACGCCTTATGCCAATTAATTTCAGAAAAATGAGAATTCCAGAAAAATTTCCCACGAGGTGTTATTTTCTTTAAATTTAAAAAACATTTTCTGATATGCCTATTAGTACAATTTCTACTCATAATATCCATACCGTTAATATAAAGAGTAAAATTAAAACCTAGAATTTCGTTTTGTTTTTTATAACCTTTCATTAGTTCTAATATGCCATTAGGTATAGACTTGAAAACCGAGTTATATTCTTTGAACGTTATTGGGAATGTTTTCTCTTTGAGAAAAGATTCATAATTAAGTAATTTATTATTATCATCAAAAAGGTCTTTTAAAAAGATAATATTTCTATCTATCCATTTCTGCAAATAGAGTGACTTGTTCCCCTTAGTGATGCATTCATTATTCCAAATGATGGACTTGTGTGGAGAAAAGTTGTGCGAATGACAAAGTTTCCAGGCCAGAAGAGCTTGCTGGTAAAATTGGGACAGCTTCAGCGGCAATCTTGTAATATTGTAGTTACATTTCAATAAAAATTTTAGGCCTCCTACACTATTATAAATGTTGTTGGGGATAAAGTACCATATGGACTCAGGTGCTTTCAAACATTCCTTCAACCATTTCACCTTAAGTTGGCCTCTTTGCTTCTTCGTTCAACCGACCGTGTGACGTCACGCCCTAAATTAACTTTTTATCCAATCATAGAACAGGCACAGGAATGTTTGAAAAGTATGTGATTTTGTTTCGTAGGAATTTTGTGATGGTTGTCATTATTAATTTATTCTTTTCATTCTTAGTTATATTAGCTAATAGAGCATCTTAGATTATATTTATAAATTTCTATTTATAAATTTGTTCTTCCATCCAATTGTTTTTTAATTTTATATTGAAATCTGAAAAATGGAACATATATATTTTTTAATTGCTTAAACAAAACGAAAAATCCGGCTTCACTTTCGTTTTTTACGTTCAGGGATAGAAAACAAATAAACAAATTAAAAATTCGTTCCCTTTCGAGGCGGGAACTCAACATTACGTCAGCTAAAGACGTATATGGGAACTCCTCCCTTCTCCACTTTTGCTGAAATCTTATTGGCTAACGCCAGCTGGGGGCAGCTGGCCAATTGGCGCGAAGCATGCAAATACTGACAGGTTCGCGGGCAGTATAAATTGCATGGGCGCGAAAATTACGTCAGAATCTCTTTCTTCACGCTAGAAGTTATCTTCACGCTGAAGTTATATCACGTTATAACCTATCTTAAGTACCATCGTGGAAGTTGCATTTGAGGATTACTCACCGTTTCCTCTCCGCATCCGATGGCTGCTACCTACCAGATTTGTGCGGGTCCCCTGGACCCTCAGGACCCCCACCTGTTCTGTGTTCCCTGCCTGGGCCTCGCCCACGCCGAGGCAGCTTTCACGGAGGACACCTGCGCCCACTGCGCTGAGCTCTCCGCCCACTGCGCTGAGCTGCCAGTGCGCGCCCTCAGAGCCAGAAGGGAAGTGGCTCGGGCATCAGCGGGGATGAGGCCCACTGCCGCCAGCGAGCCGCTGGTGGGCTCTCCCCCGCCCCAAGGCGAGTTCGACGCTGTCAGCTTCGCGGACGATAGCTTCCGCCCCCCCCCCAGACTGTCACGAACTTCGTCTCCTTCGGAGCTGGTGAGGACGACGACTCCATGTCGGTCTCTGCGTCAGAGAAGGATTGGGCGACTCAGTCTGACCGCCCTGACCACGGGGGCCCTGCAGACCTCCAGGAGGAGCTCGTCAGGATCCTCGGCAAGGCCGTCACGGAGCTGGACCTCTCTTGGAACGCTCCTGACGAGCCTGTGAAGAGTAAGCTGGACTCGTGGTTTCTCCAGTCGAGCCGCCGCCAGGCTGCATCCCACGTGGTGAAGTCGTGGGCTGCACCCCAATCGGCGCGCACCCACTCTGCCACACAGGCCATGTTCGCTCACGTAGACGGGGCGGAGGCCCACGGATATGTGCGCATGCCCCCCGTACGCTCCGCTCAACGCTCCGCTCCGCTCAAGCCATCGGCCGTTCCATGAGATTCATGGTCGTCCTTAACAGGCACCTGTGGCTCACCCTAGCTGACCTGAAGGACTCGGACCGCAGGACGCTTCTAAACGCTCCAGTCACTCCCTCCGGCCTCTTTGGTGATGCCGTGGAGTCAGTCACGGAATGTTTCTCCGAGACGCAGAAGCGCGCCAAAGCGATGAGCCACGTGATGCCGCGTCGCTCACTCCAGTCCTCATTCGCGAGGTCCCGCTCTTCTTCGGCACCTCGCCAGGCTCAAGGACCGGCTGGACAGCCCGCCGTAGCGCCCCGCCCCGAACCGAATGCCCGTTTTGGCAGAGGCAAGCAGTGGTCGGGGCCTGGAGGGAGAAATCGGAGTAGGAAGAGGAGCCCGCGCCGCGAGAGAGCCAGCGCGCCATCCTCGGCTGCCAAGCCGTCTTCCTGACGGGCCGCTAAAGAGGAAGAGAGAGTGCGCTGGTGCCCCCCCCCCCAAGCGCCGTGTTCAAAAGCTTCGTGTCCCCCAGGTTCCCTTGGGCGACAATCGAAATGTGTGTTTAAATGCTGTTTGTGTGAGTTCCACAATAAAAACATGTATCTTTTCACAAAAAGAGCTTTCTCTTCCTCATGCACCCAACACTGTGTCACTCGCCCTGTCTCAAGACAGCGCAGAGCCACAAGCCATAATTATAATGGCCTCTCGAGGGCGCGAGAGTGCCAACAGCACACAATGCCCGCCGCTGGCCGCCCTCCAGCCAGTGCTTCTTGCCTCGCGGGGGCGGGGCCCCGGTCAAAACAAGCCATCAGTGGCTACGGTGGCCGTAGAGCTAACGCGTCCGCTGTTTCATTTCTGGGACGCGTGGAAGGCTATCCCAGGCGTTTCGCCATGGGTACTGGGAATTATTCAACACGGATATTCTCTCCAGTTCAAACGCAGACCGCCCCGATTCAACGGCATGGTCCCGTCACTGACTTCGCCCCGAAACCTATCATTTCTGAGACAGGAAGTTTTCAGTCTGCTCGAGAAAGGAGCGATAGAGCGTGTCCCTCCAAGCGAGCAGAAAAGCGGGTTTTACAGCCGCTACTTCGTGGTGCCAAAGAGGGGTGGAGGACTCCGTCCGATTCTGGATCTGAGACCCATCAACCGAGCGCTACACAAATGCGCATTCAGAATGACAACACTGAAACAGATTTTGACTCAGATACGGCCCGGGGACTGGTTCGCCTCTGTGGATCTAAAAGACGCGTACTTTCATATTCAAATAGCGACGCACCACAGGCGCTTTCTCAGGTTTGCTTTCGAAGGCACGGCCTACCAGTATTCGGTGCTTCCGTCTGGCCTGGCTTTGGCTCCCCGCACGTTCTCGAAGTGTGTGGACGCAGCGCTTTCTCCCCTCAGATCGAGCGGAATGCGCATCTTGAATTATCTGGACGATTGGCTGATTTTAGCCCACTCGAGAGATGTGCTAATCAGTCACGTGGAAACGCTGCTCCGCCATTTGGATACGCTAGGACTGCGTGTGAATATGCAGAAGAGCGTGCTTTTACCGAGTCGGACTATAACATATCTGGGAGTATGTTTGGACTCGATGGCCATGCGAGCCCATCTTTCTCAGGAACGCATGGATACAATCTCATCGACTTTGCGCCGTTTCAGACTGGGCAGATCGGTTCCACTGAGGGAATTTCAGAGGCTTCTGGGTCTTATGGCGGCGGCCTCTTCAGGGTGCCATCTGGGCCTGCTGCATATGCGACCGCTACAGCTTTGGCTAAAAGCTCGAGTTCCGCCGAGGACGTGGTCGTCGGGCCACAAACGAATTACGGTCACTCACAGTTGCGTCGGCACTCTGAGACCGTGGCACAGCGCGAATATGTTCAGCCCAGGAGTTCCTTTGGGTATAGTGACGCAGCGCACCGTGGTCTAGGCGGACACGTCAACTTCAGGCTGGGGAGCAGTGTGCCTGGGCGCACCGGCCTCAGGCTTGTGGTCGGAGTCACAGAGAGCGTGGCACATAAACCGTTTGGAATTAGAAGCAGTCTCCTTAGCCCTGCAAGTCTTTCGGTCGAAATTGGAGCGACAACATGTACTGATTCGAACCGACAACACGTCTGTGGTCTCGTACATAAATCGCCAGGGAGGCGTGCGCTCCAGAGCTCTATTCAAACAGGCAGCGATTCTCTTGTTGTGGGCGGACCGACACTTTCTCTCCATAAGAGCGGCGCACATCCCCGGTATCCTGAACCGCGGAGCGGACATGCTTTCGAGGAGCGGGATTCCTCAAGGAGAATGGAGGCTTCACCCAGGATCGGTTCATATGATTTGGGATCGATTCGGGAGGGCAGAAGTAGATTTGTTTGCCACAAGCGAGAACACGCACTGTCAGACGTTTTTCTCGCTATCTCACTCCCCACTACAGGGAGATGCTCTGACTTCGCGCTGGCCGGAAGCCAAACTTTACGCGTTTCCTCCTGTGAAGATTCTGCCTATAGTTTTGTGCAAAATCAGGGAGGAGAGAGCGTCAATTACACTCGTGGCCCTGAACTGGCCGAATCAGCCCTGGTTCGCGGACCTGAGAGAGTTAGTGGTGGCTCCCCCATGGCAAATCCCCCTCAGGAAGGACCTACTGTCTCAAGCGAACGGCACGATATGGCACCCCAGCCCCGAGCTGTGGAACCTTCATGTGTGGCCGCTGCGGGGACCGTAAACGAGCAGGGCGCGCTGCACTCACGAGTGCTGAGCACGCTTACGGAGGCTCGCGCACCATCTACGAGACGGCTCTACGCTCTGAAGTGGGGAGTTTTCACTAAATGGTGCGAGGAAATTCAAATTGACCCGGAGACCTGTGCCGTGTCGGATATTTCTTGTGAAGTGACATTCAGCCAAGTATGGTGACCAATACTCAGAATTTGTGCTCTGCATTTAACCCATCCGAAATGCGCACACACACACACACTGTGAGCACACACCCGGAGCAGTGGGCAGCCATTTATGCTGCGGCGCCCGGGGAGCAGTTGGGGGTTCGATGCCTTGCTCAAGGGCACCTAAGTCGTGGTATTGAGGGTGGAGAGAGAACTGTACATGCACTCCCCCCACCCACAATTCCTGCCGGCCCGGGACTCGAACTCACAACCTTTCAATTGGGAGTCCGACTCTCTAACCATTAGGCCACGACTTCCCCAAAATTTTATGCTTTCTACAGCATAGAATGGACTGCGGGAGTTTGCCGTCCACGCTGAAGATGTATGTGGCCGCTATTACCGCTTTTCGTTCCCCGGTTGACGGGCAATCGATCGGTAAGCATGCTATGGTAATCAGTTTTCTCAGGGGAGGGAGGAGATTGTGTCCTTCACGGCCGCCGTCTGTGCCGCCGTCGGATTTAGCTCTAGTTTTGAGAGCTTTAGCTCTACCGCCGTTCGAGCCCTTGGCTTCGATTGGGATTAAGGAGCTTTCCCTCAAGACTGTTTTGCTTCTTGCTCTCGCCTCGGCGAAGTGCATTGGAGACCTACATGCATTTTCGGTGAGCCATGATTGCTCTGATTGCTGATTGCACATGATTGCTCTCTACACCATTTAGAGCACAGATTGTTTCCCTGCCCACCTTATCTGCTGAGCCGTCAGCCTCGCGCGATGCTGATGCTCAGAGCGCTGTTTGCCCTGTTAGGGTTCTGCGGATGTATGTGGATCGCTCGGCCGCCTTTCGTCAGTCGGACCAGCTGTTCGTGTGCTTTGGTGGACGTAATAAGGGACGTGCTGTTTCAAAACAGAGACTTTCTCACTGGATTGTGGACGCTATCGCGCTGGCTTACGAACGCCAGGGGAAGGATTGTCCCCTCAACATCAAAGCCCATTCTGTGAGGGCAATATCTTCCTCCTGGGCCTGGGCTAGAGGTATGTCTATCCAAGATTTATGTCTTGCTGCTGGCTGGTCTTCCCAGAACACATTCGCCAGGTTTTACAAGCTGGATGTACCCTCGGTAGCGTCACATGTACTCTCGGTGAGTTAAGTTTTATTCATTCTGATTTATTCTGTTATAACCAGCTATACCGTAGTTACCATGGCTGCTAACTCTGTGTTATGGTTATATGGTTTATGCAGTTGTCACCGCTAAGCTGTCGACTCTGTGTTTAACTCTCAAGCTTGAGTGCTTTTGTGTTGCGTCTGCCCTGTTTAGTGCGGGCCTCACATTTGTTGCATGAAGATATGCAAATTTCGTTAGGGTCGGAGCTAATGTCTCATTGGTCTAGTTCCGCCTATCAGATGCAAGCACTCTTAGCGACACGGCCATAGGCTAGAACTGTCCTGCTTATAGGGGGGGATGATTGACTCCGTCAGGGCTTATCTTCACTGCTCTCACGGCGGGATTTTATAGAGTTCCCATATACGTCTTTAGCTGACGTAATAATCCCGCCTCGAAAGGGAACGTCTCCGGTTACTATCGTAACCTCGGTTCCCTGAGAGGCGGGAACGAGACATTACGTTAGCCGCCGTGGTCGCTGTTTGATCAGCTGTGCTAGCGTTCAGTCGTGATTCTGACGTAATTTTCGCGCCCATGCAATTTATACTGCCCGCGAACCTGTCAGTATTTGCATGCTTCGCGTCAATTGGCCAGCTGCCCCCAGCTGGCGTTAGCCAATAAGATTTCAGCAAAAATGGAGAAGGGAGGAGTTCCCATATATGTCTTTAGCTGACGTAATGTCTCTTTCCCGCCTCTCAGGGAACCGAGGTTACGATAGTATCGCAAGCCGTTTTAGCATTTAAAACCTTTTTTTGACTATCCATAAATATAATTTCGGATAGTCACAATTGTAATTCGGATAGTCATAATTATAATTCGACTAGTCACAATGATAATTAGAGATATCTGCAATTATAATTGCACTAGTAAGAAATCGGATTAGAGATATCTCTAAATACTTTATGACTAGTCAAAACTCCATTTAAGATATCTTTAATTACTTTATATCTTAAATAGATGCGTCATACTTCCACAAATGTAATTAGAGATATCTCTAATTAAATTTCGACTAGTAACAATTATAGTTTGAGATATCTGGATTGCAATTCCTCCTAGTCGAATTGTTGTTGTGTGACATCAGAATAAATTTACTCAGCTCCTCCCTGCCTACTCTACGAACTGCTTACAACATAATAAAAGTCTGCTTTTGTTGTCATGGAGAGAAAAGCTACTGGATGAAGTGCTTCATGGATTATTGAATATATCTGGATGCAGCCTTGTGTGCTAAAAGGTCTCCAGCGTTTTGATTGAATCATGTTGAAAATTAGACCAAATGCAGTGTAATGTTCAATAAAGGCAGAAAATCACAAACTGCTCGTCTGAATTTATCTATTATATATTTAGACAATGAAAAACAATGGTTTTTATTTTTATTTTTTTAAAGAAAGGTAGGCCTAATTTGCAGATTTTCTTACCATTCATTCTGACTTTTTTTTATCAGGATTGTGATATATAGACGATAAGAGATATACATTTTATAACTGAAATAAAAAGTTGCTTTTTTCTTTATTAATTAATTAATTTCTTTATTTAGTGGTGGAAACGAGCTTCCATAAATAGCCCACAAGGTTGGAGTATTGTATTGTATTATAGCAAGAGATCCATGATGACGATATTCTGCTGTCTTCAGTGATGAGCGCAGATGTATTCTTTTAGGCAGCGTCTATTTGCACTAGGTGTAAATTGCATATTTTCTTAGCGATAGATGATATTTACACTAAGTGCAAAGAACTATAGATTATATTTACATTGTTAAAATAGCAAGATTTTCTGCTATTTATACTACTTATTTCAAATAGTGGCAATTATCTGCATCTCAGTATTGTAGTACATTATAAAACAGTACGCAATAATAGCGTAGTGAGTGTAAATGATCATTTTAATTAAACATTTTTAATGGATACCACCTTACTGGGACAAAAAAAGCCCTCCCTACACCTACCCTAACCAATATTTATTTTCAACTTTTTAATTATTCCCTTAATTTTTATTGAAAATAAATGCATTTCCAATACGATATGAGATTTTGAACAAGTAGAAAAATGTTTGGCAAAAAACAGACATGAACACGGATTGAATGTACCAAAGAGCACAGCTTTTAACCACTACACCACTACAGTTGACATTAATCCAACATTGTTTATCAGTCTTAACTGATATCATATGTTGGTGGACGACAGTGTATGTAGTTTCTGACAACAAGTCAGGCTTGCACTTAATATAAATAGATACTGATTCTTTTAACATTATATCAAATGTTGCAACGGCTGACATGAGGCTTATGCATGTGTTAATTTGTAAATAAAGGCTAACAAAATGTAATCCACAGCACACACGTCTCAACATTACGATATAAAACAGGACAAAAGCCTATTTAAGTCCTCTCTCTATAGCCTACCACTTTTACACATGCTCCAGCTACATTTTTATTTCCAAACTTTTGAATTACTTCTGTATAAAACAGTTTAAAATCACCCAAAGACGCAGGACTTTTATTATACAACTCTTTGACAAAATTGCAGATGACAACAGTTTCCAAGCTAGGATTGGTTAAATAAAATGTTTAAGGTTGGGCTCAGCAAAGGTGTATTTGCATGCACATTGTAGATATCTATAAACGTATTTTGACTAGTCAAATTGTTAATTCCAGATATCTACATTGCAATTACGCCTAGTAACAAAGCTAAATGCAGATATCTCTAAATTTAGTTCTTCCTAGTCACAAATCTGATTGGGATATCCATAATTAAATTGCAGATATCTTTAAATGAGTTTTGACCATTCATTATTCCAATTCAAGATATCTTTAAATATGATTTGCCTAGTCAAAATTCCAATTAAAGATCTGCAACTGTAATTTGACTAGTCATAAATGAATTGCAAATATCTACAAATGTATTTTGGATATCTTTAAAAATTTGGAATTAAAGATATCTTAAATTGTATTTTGACTAGGCAAATCATATTTAAAGATATCTTGAATTGGAAATTACAACTAGTCAAAACTCAATTGAAGATATCTCTAATTGAATTATCACTAGTCAAATTGTAATTTGAGATATCTCTAATTAGAATTTTGACTAGGCAAATCATATTTAAAGATATCTTGAATTGGAATTACGACTAGTCAAAACTCAATTGAAGATATCTGAAAATATTTTTCAATGGAAGTCAATGGAAGGTTATGACTAGTCATAATAGCATTGTAGATATCTGGAATGTGTATTATGACTAGTCAAAATGACATTGTAGATATCTTCAATGCATATTATGACTAGTCAGAATCACATTGTAGATATCTTAATTCCAATTACGACGAGTCATAATTGCAATATAGATATCTGGAATTACAATTGTGACTATCCGAAATTATATTTTTGGATAGTCAAAAAAAGGTTTTAAATGTTAAAACGGCTTGCCATAAAAGTCCTGCGTCTTTGGGTGATTTTAAACTGTTTTATACAGAAGTAATTAAAAAGTATGGAAATAAAAATGTAGCTGGAGCATGTGTAAAAGTGGTTTATCAGTTTATCAGTTAAGACTGATAAACGATGTTGTATTAACGTCAACTGTAGTGGTGTAGTGGTTAAAAGCTGCGCTCTTTGGTACATTCGACCTGTGTTCGCGTCCGTTTTTTGCCAAACATTTTTCTACTTTTTAAAATCTCATATCGTATTGGAAAGGCATTTATTTTCAATAAAAAATTAAGGAAATAATTAAAAAGTTGAAAATAAATATTGGTTAGGGTAGGTGTAGGGAGGGCTTTTTTTGTCCCAGTAAGGTGGCTTCCATTAAAAATGTTTAATTAAAATGATCATTTACACTCACTACGCTATTATTGCGTACTGTTTTATAATGTACTACAATAGGCCTACTGAGATGCAGATAATTGCCACTATATGAAATAAGTAGTATAAATAGCAGAAGATCTTGCTATTTTAACAATGTAAATATAATCTACAGTTCTTTGCACTTAGTGTAAATATCATCTATCGCTAAGAAAATATGCAATTTACACCTAGTGCAAATAGACGCTGCCTAAAAGAATACATTGGCGCTCATCACTGAAGACAGCAGAATATCGTCATCATGGATCTCTTGCTATAATACAATACAATACTCCCACCTTGTGGGCTATTTATGGAAGCTCGTTTCCACCACTAAATAAATTAATTATTTAAGTAATAAAGAAAAATCAACTTTTTATTTCACAGTTATAAAATGTATTATCTCTTATCGTCTTTATATCACAATCCTGATAAAAAAAGTCAGAATGAATGGTAAGAAAATCTGCAAATTAGGCCTACCTTTCTTTAAAAAAATAAATAAAAACCATTGTTTTTCATTGTCTAAATATATAATAGATAAATTCAGACGAGCAGTTTGTGATTTTCTGCCTTTATTGAACATTACACTGCATTTGGTCTATTTTTCAACATAATTCAATTAAAACGCTGGAGACCTTTTAGCACACAAGGCTGCATCCAGATATATTCAATAATCCACGAAGCACTTCATCCAGTAGCTTTTCTCTCCATGACAACAAAAGCAGACTTTTATTATGTTGTTAGCAGTTCGTAGAGTAGGCAGGGAGGAGCTGAGTAAATTTATACTGATGTCACACAACAGCAATTCGACTAGGAGTAATTGCAATCCAGATATCTCAGACTATAATTGTTACTAGTCAAAATTTAATTAGAGATATCTCTAATTACATTTGTGGATGTATGACGCATCTATTGAAGATATCTATAAAGTAATTAAAGATATCTTAAATGGAGTTTTGACTAGTCAAAGTATTTAGAGATATCTCTAATCCGATTTCTTACTAGTGCAATTATAATTGCAGATATCTCTAATTATCATTGTGACTAGTCGAATTATAATTATGACTATCCGAATTACAATTGTGAATATCCGAAATTATATTTATGAATAGTCAAAAAAGGTTTTAAATGCTAAAACGGCTTGCGATAGCTGCTGTCACTGCAGTCGAGTTAGGTGGGCGTGGTTTCGGCAACCAGCTTTTTGACTTCTGGTGACGCGCTGCCAAGATCGCGACGGCCGGTCAAAAACCTATGGGTGACGTCACGAACACTACGCAGCAAAGTTGTGGTCTAGTGGTTAGAGAGTTTGACTCCTAACCCTAAGGTTGTGGGTTTGAGTCTCGGGCTGGCAATACCACTACTGAGGTGCCCTTGAGCAAGGCACCAAACCCCAATTTATGCCGCATCATAAATGGCTGCCCACTGCTCCTGGTGTGTGTTAACTGCTGTGTGTGTGCACTTTGGATGGGTTAAATGAAGAGCACGAATTCTGAGTATGGGTCACTGTCCTTGGTTTTATGTATGTGTAACCCTTTCTCTCTCTCTCCACACGCTCACTGGACTCTAGCACCTCCGTTGCTCTGCGTTGTGTTATATGTTCGTGGGTGGTGGTAGAAAGCGGAGACTCAGACACAGAGTGGTTCAGGATTGTGGCTTGACCGTTTATTCCACAGCACGGCATCTATAGCATTGACAACATGAACTCAACTTAAGTTTTAAACCAGCAAAGTATAACATATTTCAATGCATATGCAATTCAACAGTAAGCTTGTGTTGCTTGTTTTATCATACATTATCCACCATGCATTAATCACATTTTACTGGAAAAAAAACAAACCATTTCAACTCTCTATTAATATGCATTTAGGTCTTATACAGTTTAAAACACAAAATATCTTAATTAACTGATCTTTAGTGCGAAAACAACAACTATATTTTACATTGATTTTCCCCACTACCATTAACATGGCTTACCTATAGCATTGACAACATGAACTGAGGAAAAGATGACGCAAAACTCCTATATCAACGCTACGGTACATGACGAGGCCCAAACAACGCTAAAGGCACTTGAATCTGTTTTAATTCAATAGCGTTATGGGGACACCTTGTGGACAACCCATATATATATATACCGCCTTACATCTGTCATGTCAGTACCATAAAATGGTACTTTTGTCATTTTATGTTTTTTTTTCACAAGATGGAAAAAGGAGAAAATTCTAGGAGGAGAAAAATTAAGTTAAAATTATCTTTACACAATTCCATAATTTTAAACATATCTCAAGGTCTCTTCCTGTTTTTTTCAGCCCAGGATCCTGGGTAAATGAAGGTTGCAATGTGTCTGGCATTCCAAAGAAAACACAAAATACATAATGTGTAATTACATGATCAGTTCTGTAGCCTGAGAACGAGACTCTGATGAACTTGAAGCCTCACACGTATAAGAACAGTATAAGAATGAGACTCGAGTATGAAATTAAAGCCCAAGAACAAAGCTCTTATACGAACTTGAAGCTTGAGAACAAGGCACTTTTTGGAAATTGTAACCAAGTATAACACGCCTGGAACAATGCCAGTAAATTAATTTTATTTAGTCTCAACCTAAATATGGTTCTGTAAATCTCATCTCCAAAACCACCAGGGCGAATAGAATCAAGAAAAAGTATCTCCCTGCAATCAGTGGGTATTTTGTTAATATCAACGAAAATCGATCTCACTAACCCTACCTGTAGAATTTGGAAATATTACAACCAGAAAGATAAACAGACACTTAACACAGAGCAGATAGTGATCAGCTTCATCCTCCTGCCTGCTCCAAGCTGGAAATAATAGCTACGCTATTCTTAATACACTAACTCAACACGATACAAATCAATATACAATACAAATCAACACAGTGAAGTTCATTAAATGTCAAACTTAGAAAGAAATGACATGAGGACAGGAACAACATTACATAATACATCATCAGTGAAAAACATATCTGAGTTAACTGGTGTTCAGTTTGCACAAACAGATGTATGCTTGTATGTTCACAGTCCCTTGTCGAAGTAGGACTCATTTTCATAATAAAAGTCCATAGTAACAGAGCCTCACTGTGACAGAAGACAACAGCAAACACTTCAAATGCATTTTAAATTTATGCTGATCGGTAAGCTACATATGCATATAGCCAAGTAGGTCTATCAGTTTTAGAATTGTACCCCAAATATATATATATTAAAAAGTAAGTCTCTGAACCAAGTAAAAAGCTCATGCACCATTTTCAAAATACACTGCATAGAAATCAATCATCCACTCAAAAAATGTTCAAATATGAAAAACAGATCTGAAGAGTTAATATAGCTGCAAAAGCTATTGTTTAATTGTGTTTTGTGATATTGATTGTTTTTTAATCTGAAGCTTTTCTGAGTCAGCAATGCAAGTCCAAACAATACAAGGGTCATGTTTGGTTTTATTGCATCATTAGGTTCCATCTTGCCCGAAACTGTGCAAAACTGACATGCATCATAAAAAACATTAGGCATAGGCAGCAATGAAGATGTTGGCAGCTCAAAAGACGCTGTTATTGCTTTGTGTTGGGGTCTCACTAGGACATGCTTTCATTACATTAGAACAGTTTAAGAGCATTGAGGAAAGGCTGAAAGCCACTGAGGAAACACTGAAAGAACTGAAGAGAGAGAATGAAGGTAAGTATCTCTCAGTAATAGTGGTATGAGTTCTCATCTACATCTTATGTGTTTTTGGTTTGATTTATTTTCACCTATACAAGAAACGTTTATCTTTTGAATCATTTCCATCCCAGGACAATATAATCACATTCTGCATTGTTCATTCTGAATAGCTCTAAGGACTATCACAAAAGCCCAAAGTGATAAACTTGAATCTATCCAGGCAGAAAATAACGGTAAATTAAAATGATTGTTCTATGGTGTTATATTTAAAACCAACTGCAAAGATGACAAAACCCAAAACAAGTCCACTTACCTGTTCACAGCCAAAAAGGTTGCCTTTTCAGTTGGACTTTTGGCATCTGGAGAGCAAAAATCTGGACCCTATGACACTCGGACAACTTTGGTGTATAAAAAAATCTTCACCAATACTGGGAACGCATATGACCCCAACACTGGTAACCTGTACCATTTATATTTCTTTATGTTGTTAATTGTCCATTGTGACTATGGATATTTAAGTAATAAAATAAAAAAAATCTTCACAGTTACTAAATCCATATGTTTATGTATCTTACAGGTATTTTTAAGGCACCAGTGAATGGAGTCTATTTCTTCAGATTTTATGCTCATGCTCATACTCCTACGCAAATGGCAGTCAGTCTCCATAAAAATGATCAGCTCCAGTGCTCTGTATTTTGTCAGAAGCCTTTTTCCAATGCTAATGGCAGCAATGGTGTTGTTCTCTCACTGCAGAAGGGTGATGAAGTGTACACACAGCTGTGGGAGAACAGCTGGGTTTATGATGATGGAAACAGCTACACTAGCTTCAGCGGTTTTCTGCTTTTCTCTTTGTGAGTGTCCACAGAATCCAGAATTGGATGAAAAAATTTTTTTTATGTCACTAGTGTTGTAATGCTAATATCTGTGTGATATTTTCCTCAAAAGGAAGAGAATATTGTATGATCACCCAAAAATTAATGTTTGTTGAGAATTTACACACCATTATATAATTTGCTCAGCATCAAAATAACAGTATCATTTTACTAGTTTTCAACGTATATATGTCAGTCACACATGTCCTGTATGTGCAACTTACAATGATAGTTTTTTTTGCACTGAAATACACATACTTTGATTCGTCACCTAATAAATTATCTCAGTCAACTTTATTACATATGAAAGGTCACTTTTTTGATAGGTGCAGAGTTTGTCTAATGCAAATGCACTGTTTGAACAACTGAAAAAATGCCTGTTAGAACATTTTATGATCACCCAAAAATGAACGTTTGGTGAGAATTTACACATCATTATATAATTTGCTCAAAATCAAAATAATCCACAAGTATCCACATCCACATGACTCAATTAAGTTTTTTTTATTTTTTATTTTTTTTTTACTTTAAACCATTGCTGAACTGTACCTTTTTTATGACAGTAAACTTTGATGCAAATCCATTTAAAGATTTACTTTATTCCTTCTTCATGCAAACATTAGTGCAGTAACAATTCATAATCTGTTTCACAGTTCACACACCACATGACACTCTGAATTACAGTCAATGTCATTCTACACACCACTTTTATAATTATACAGTCCTCTGCTCCATTATAACCATTTCACTCTTTTTCCTTCCAGTTGGTGAAAGTTAATGGTTTGTCACTCATATCCACAAAAAAGCCCTTCTTTCTTTCTGTCTGTTGCACATATATGTTAGTAGACTCAAGGGCAGCTTGCATTGAAGCAGAGGTGGGTAGAGTACCCAAAAACTGTACTCAAGTAAAAGTACTTCTATAAATTTTTACTCAAGTAAAAGTAAAAGTACTAGTCTTGAATAGTTACTTGAGTAAGAGTAAAAGAGTATCGGATAAAAAATCTACTCAAGTAGTTAGTTACTACTTTGGGTCATATATACTGAGCCTATTTTTATTTAGATATATAGATAAAATGTATGTAATGTATGTGTGCGTGCGTGTATAAATGTATATATTTAATCAGCCTTTACTCCAATTTATGTAATTTATTATAAAACCCTGTCTGTTTACTTAAGTAACAGACATAGGTGTCATGCCATAACATATTTTTAATACGACTGACTTTATATTAAATGTGAATTTAACATTGAAAGTTAATGTGATATAAATATTGCTTCTAATCTTTCATTGTTCAGAAAGAGAGCAAATAACATTTACATTATTAAAGATCATTTCCACTGACAGTCTAGATTTTTTCAATCACTCTCAGAAACTCCCATTAAAATCACTGAAACTGTTAACACTGTGAAATCAATATCTTAATTAAAGATTCGTACACACATCTGCACTTTGTTGTTTCTGAAGAGAGAATTTGCCAGAAAGAGGTATTCAGTCAGTGAGCGAGTGAAGGAAGCACCGGCATTTTAGCGATGACTCATCTGAACACCTCTGATTGGCCAATGCTTTAATAAGCTCAAAAGAATCATGTGTGATTCGTTATAATGCGCAGTGCTGTAAAAACGCATCTATCTCTGGCTCAGCGCCAGTAAGCAATCACAGATCTGAATTTAGCAGCTGATGATATGACTTGCTGAACGTACTTGCAACGGTGTGATTGTATTAAAATTAATAAAATCTTAATCGGCTATTTTTTGTCTTTTGGAAGCTGCATTCAACTTGACTCCCCTCTGTTAAAAGCCACACACGTACAACAAACTAATGTCACAGTGGTATCGTGTACTGTAATCGAATGTAGCCCAAGTTATTACCTGTTAAACAGTAGACAGCACACGCGGTGTTCATCTAATAAGGATCTCCATCGCTAGCAAATAATAGCCTTTGCAGATTTGCTTTCAATTCAGTGCAGTTCCAGCCACGTTTTCAGCGCTCTTTCTGTTCTTAAATGTTACAACTCCGAGTGAACCACTTCAGACGCTCAGCGCGTGCGAACTGAACGAATCATTCAAACTGATTCATGAACCAATTCACTCGTTTGCCAATTGGTTTGATCAAGCCTTTGAACAGAATTGACTCAAAAGAATGAATCATTCGCGAATGGGCATCGCTCATTGCCCAGAGAAAAGTAGACGGCGCCTTTGGAATAAACTGAAGCATTTATAACATTTATTGCATTAAGATAAAGTAACGAGAGCAGCGTCGCCCACAGTAACGAAGTAAAAGTACAGATTTTCCCCCAAAAATTTACTCAAGTAAGAGTATAAAGTACCCATCTTTAAATATACTCCGAAAAGTATTAGTTACCCCAAAAAATTACTCAAGTAAATGTAACTAAGTAAATGTAACTCGTTACTACCCACCTCTGCATTGAAGTTAGCACTTTATTCTCCTCTTCACTTCTTGGCAGGACAATTTTAGCCCCAGTGTCAGAGCAGAACTTCTGTGCCATTTCAAAATTTTCCCACCAGCCCATCAGACACAATATTTCTGGCCCACTTTCCTGAGAAATAGGACTAAACATTTTATTTTTTATTTTTTATTTTAAAAGCATTATCTTAAATATCTAAATATTCTTACACATATTAACAAAACATGCATAGTGCAGTCATTGTTTATGTAGGAGAATTGTACCTTTCTCAATTACCGTGAGTCTGTCTGTTAGGTTTCTGACACCTGATTGAAGCTGTATTACTAATGCACTTTGAACACCAGTGCCAAATGCATAGCAGACTGAAAATCACAAGCATCAGAAGAAAAATCTGAGGAAAATGCCAAGAACTATATTTTTCTTGAACCTTATGCAATTAATGTATAAACTCAATTAAGATATGGTTAAAAGACAATACTTGATCGCAGTCTAGAACTTCACTATTCATTTATCGTATGACTTTTTTTCTAGACATCTTGCTTGAATATTTTTTTTTTTTACATATAAAAGTTTGAAATTAATCTTGTTTTTCTGTTTAATAATTATATATAATAACACATTTTAAGAAATAATAATTCACTGTGATTTAATTTAACCTATTGGACCTGGATCCCCTTGGTGTCCTTGAGGGCCATCAACACCAGGTGGTCCTATTTTCCACCTGGTGTTGATGATGAAATCTCATTTCTCTGATCTGCAGTCATCTTATCTTTCAGTATCATGTTCTACAGCCACATCAAACTTTATGACTTAACACACCAACAACTAAAAGCACAGATCTGGATCTCATTTTTCTCCTTTTTGGTCCAGGAAACCTGTCTCATCCATCTCTACCAGGGCTACCGTTGTGTCCAGGAGTGCCCGGCACCCCAGCATAAACTGGACGACTATGAGCTGCAGCTAGCAGCATAAACTCCATTAGGAGCAGCGCAGCACAGATTTGATGCTTTAACAGCGCCATCTGCTGTTCACTGTGGACACAATCAGGATTTCTGTTGGCGCAGTGTTGCAGTGTGTGTGTTTTTAATTTTTAATTTTTTTTTAAATACTTCAGGAATACTTCCAGAAAACATTGTCAGTGAACACAATTCACCGTGCCATTCACCGTTGCCGGCTAAAACTCTATAGGTCAAAAAAAGAAGCCATATCTAAACAAGATCCAGAAGCACAGGAGTTTTCTCTGGGCCAAGGCTCATTTAAAATGGATTGTGGCAAGGTGGAAAACTGTTCTGTGGTCAGACGAATCAAAATTTGAAGTTCTTTTTGGAAAACTGGGACGCCATATCATCCGGACTACGGAGGACAAGGACAACCCAAGTTGTTATCAGCGCTCAGTTCAGAAGCCTGCATCTCTGATGGTATGGGGTTGCATGAGTGTGTGTGACTTGGGCAGCTTACACATCTGGAAAGGCACCATCAATGCTGAAAGGTATATCCAAGTTCTAGAACAACATATGCTCCCATCCAGACATCGTCTCTTTCAGGGAAGACCTTGCATTTTCCAACATGACAATGCCAGACCACATACTGCATCAATTACAACATCATGGCTGCGTAGAAGAAGGATCCGGGTACTGAAATGGCCAGCCTGCAGTCCAGATCTTTCACCCATAGAAAACATTTGGCGCATCATAAAGAGGAAGGTGCGACAAAGAAGACCTAAGGCAGTTGAGCAACTAGAAGCCTGTATTAGACAAGAATGGGACAACATTCCTAATCCTAAACTTGAGCAACTTGTCTCCTCAGTCCCCAGACGTTTGCAGACTGTTATAAAAAGAAGAAAAGATGCCACACAGTGTTAAACTTGGCCTTGTCCCAACTTTTTTGAGATGTGTTGATGCCATGAAATTTAAAATCAACTTATTTTTCCCTTAAAATGATACATTTTCTCAGTTTAAACATTTGATATGTCATCTATTTTGTATTCTCAATAAAATATTGAAATTTGAAACTTCCACATCATTGTATTCTGTTTTCATTAACAATTTGTCCAGTGTCCCAACCTTTTTGGAATAGGGTTTGTATAATTTTTTTTTTATAAAAATCTAATAATAATCTAAAAAGCAAAAAACAAAAACAACATCCAATGTTTGTAAAAATTTTAATGATTAATTTTGTAAGGAGAGTTGCGAGTGAAGTTATGGGTTTGTTTATTCCATTCAGAAGTCAAAGGATAACAGTCAAAACAGCTCCAGAGTTCACTGAGAAATAACCTTGGACATATTTTTGCAGGGCATAGAACAAACATTATAAACAAACATAATAAAAATGCTGTCCTATAATTTCATTAGTTTCAGTTTTGCATTTCATTTGAAATTCACTAGTTATACCATTAATGTAAGATGAAATAAAAGAGACACTTTGTTTCATGACATATAATAGTAATAATGCATTTATTAATTTGTAAAAAAAAAACATTTAGGGTAATTATTTGTGTATATTTTATGCACTGTAATATAATTTTTTTGAAGGATATATTTGACAGTGTGAATTATATTGTGCATACTGTGTGTACTGTTAATAGCATATTAATATTGCAGATGTGTATAGATCAATATATCTTATACATACTATCTGATTTCTATTTCACAAATGATGGGATGTTGACCATTACAACCAACATCATCCCAAAGGCCAGAGTCTGTTATTGTTCCACAGTCTTGCACTCCCTTATAATCATCAGGCTGACCAGGATGCCAATTAGTAAAAGTCAATTGGTTCCCCTCAGTGTCTACAAACCGTCCCTCTGTTTCTCTGTCTGTAGTTCTTATATATGGCTTCTTACTACCTAAACCACTGAATACTGATACTTTCAGTAATACCTGATTTTCAAAAGCAGTTCTTGGCAAAACTATTTTCCCACCAACATCCTTACAGTACTGGATCCCTGCATCAAAAGTTGCCTCAACACCATCGGTGATGTAGTATTTCTGTCCGACCTTTCTGAATGTATTAAAACTCACAACTTTCTCAATCATGGCAATCTTGGCATTAAGTTGCTGCATCTCAGATTTTAGGGAGTCAGATATGAGTTCACGTCCAGGAGAGCCTAGAAATTGAATAATTGCACTTTGAAATTAGGTACAGTACATGAATGGACATAAATTATTGAATATAAATGATTTAAATGACAACTTTTTTGAAGAAGAAAAATCCATGTTTGCATATTCTCTGAATTTCCACATGAGAGATTTTGAAATAGCTAAATCAAAGTCAAAAGTCTAATTGACTTATAGTAACATATAATTATAATAACATAAAGGGATAGATGTTTATCTGCTTACCCCCAGGGCATCCAAGATATAGGTGACTTTGTTTCTTCAGTGGAACACAAACTAAGATTTTTTAACTCAAACCATTGAAGTCTATCATGGGATGGGAATCATGGATGAAACATAAAAAAATAAAAAATACACAAACAAAACCAAATTAAGCCCTGAGGCTCATGACGATACACTGATGTGTAAAGACACAAAATGTTAAAAATCTTGGTTTGTGTTCTACTGAAAAAACAAAGCCAGCTACATCTCGGATGCCCTGGGGGTAAGCAGATAAACATCAAATTTTAGTTTTTAGGTGAACTAGCCTTTTAAATGTTTAATACCTTGTAGACCTGAAGGTCCCCTTTCCCCCTTTTCTCCAGCTGGCCCAGGTGGTCCCGCTTTACCTGGTGGTCCCTGAACACTCACTCCTATAATGTAGGAGCAAAATAGTTAAAATAAGATAAGACTAAAATAATTCATTACCTCAGACCCCCTCACTTCATTTATTTCACTCTCTAACACACACAGACCTGGCTCTCCCTTCTCTCCTTTGGGTCCGATTGCTCCATCTCTCCCATCTCTCCCAGGCAGACCATTGTGTCCAGGAGTGCCAGGAACACTACAATATGCAGGACAGTTTAGGTTCTGAGGTTCAGCTCCATCCAACAGCTGCAGTGCAAACTGAAGGAGCAGAACAGCCTTGAAGAACAGCTTTAACACTGCCATCTGTGGTGCACAATGGGAAGAGGTTAGAGATTTTATTTTTATGTTTTAGATCCAATCAGTCAACTTGAGGCAGGATGCCGCAGGTGAATTGGGTGGAATTTTTAACTAATAAGATTTTACCATTACCATTAATTTACCATTATACCCTTCTCCAGTTAATTAATTGCAGTATGTTAAGACACTGTAATATGTTTCAGTATGCAAATAAGGCATTATTTAATAAAAAATGCATCAGTTTGCATTTCCAGAGCAGATATCTGAACACTGCATTAAGCCAGGTTTGAAATTGTTTCATCTTGGTATTTCATATTAGAGTTAAGGGTTTTTAAAAGGGGGTTTTTGGTATCTCTTTCTATCACTCCATGAACCAGAAAATACTGTCAACAGACAGAAAAACAAATGTTTTTAGGAAAAAATTTATAAATAAATCAGGTGAATGTTGTATAAACAACCCCCTCTTTAAACCTTAAGAATACAGGAATAAATCTGTAAGGTTTGTATGTAAATGCTTCTAAAGTGGAGTTTGTTGGGTCAGTACAGAATAAAAATCATTTTGAGAAAACAGCCTTTAAAATATTTATTGTATTTGAAAATCTATACACAAATGGATAATTGTGTAATAAAATAATACTTGTGTCCTTTCCACTGTCTGACACAAAATAGCCAAAATCTCAAAATTGACCAGTGCATGAAAAAAAAATGTTTTTTTTTAATTTAAATAATGTAAATAAATCATGAACAATCACTCAAACAAATAAATAGCATTTTTGTTTGCATTTTGCATGTTTTTAAGTCTTTATTTTTGTTTGCGTGAAGCCCTTCATTCTTACAGATAACTGAAATGTATTTTATGCTGACGACTTTTAGCTTATATCTAATCTTTATACATTTTTCTGAAATGTGAAAATAATTATATGTTCAATAGTGTGGCAGGATACATTTTTACAAAACATTGTGAAAGAACATTGGCAAGGCAAGTTTATTTATATAGCACATTTCATACACAATGGTAATTCAAAGTGCTTTACATAAAATAAAGTAAAATAATCATGAAACGATCACAACAATAAAACAGGGAACTTAAAACTTTTGAAATCAATTTAAAGCAGATAAAAATAGAAAATGATTAATACAGTGCATTCAGTGCAAACATTGATGAATCACAGCGGTCTCTATCTACACGTTATGCTTAACAGCTCTGAACATTTAGGTGTGAATCAATCCAACAATTTTCCCCTTAAGTCAGCATGAAAACAGTAACACATCCTTTTAACCCAACTTCATTAGACTCATGAGAATATAGAGGAAAGGTGTGACTGCAAATGGACTAAGCAGAAAATATTTGCCTTAGGACAGAGCAAGTCTTTTATTTGCAAATCTTTAAAGCTTGACAAAATGGGATTTAGAGGAAAAAATTACCCTGATCAGTTTGTAAATCTTGACTGAAATTCATTTGATTCACTTTTATAATTATTCCATGGACAATAACTGTTGTATAACTTCAAGAACTTATTTCTAAAGGTTTCTTCATGTGATTCATCAGGATATTATTGCTCTAAATCATAAAACAGCATTGTGCATGACTGCCGTCCATTTTCATGTCTCTTTCCTGTTTAAGTTCAAGCCACTTTAGTGGTTCAATGTTGCTGTTTTTTCCCCCTTTCTTTCATAGATTTACTGCAATTATACTCAGCTGTTAAAAAAAAAAATTAAGAAACTTACGGGTTTAATGGAGGAGTCCAGGTAACAGCCAATGCCTGTTGCTCAAAGAGTCCACGAGGAGGGTTTTCTTACTTTAAATCTGATGAGCTTGTTGTTGTGAATCTCATATTCTGAAAAACTGATCTTCCTCTCAGGATGTACAGCCCACACAATGAGCAACATGAAAGCCGTCCCAGCCTCCCATATATTGACACCCTGGTTAATTTCTTCAAAAAATAGTGTCCACCAAAAGTGAAGTCACTGATTTGCTATTTCATTCAAAAACCAAATTCTAATGACCATTAGCCATCAGAACTAGAGCATTTAACAACTGATAAAGCAGTTGTGTCTGGTGTGGTGGAAAAAATTGAAAAAAGTGTAGTAGTTACAGTTTGTTCTTTTTTATCATTTACAAATATAGTGTGTCTAAAGTGATATGATCAGTTATATGTTCACTACAAATCTCGCAAATCTTGTAGACCCTTATAGTCATCAGGCTGACCAAGACCCCTGTTGGTAAAAGTCAATTGCTTTAGAGAAGAAGAAAGTCAAGTGTTATGTTGTTTGTAGACCATTTGGGATGATCACATCCTGAGCAAATGGTTACCAATTGAAGAAGGGAAGCAGGTGTGGGACACTGAGAACCACCTCAGACAAAGGGGTGTCAGAACTGAATTAACATAGACCACAGCTTGTCACGGCAGGGATCCAATGAGGCACGGAGATAGAACCAATAGCAGGTAAGTCATTTATTAAAGGGTAATCCACAGGGGTAAACAGTCCAGGCAGGGTCAAAACCAGAATATCCAAACAAAACATAAACTAAACAAGAAGACAAGGCAAGGGCACGAACTGACGGACATGAATAAACAACGACTCCGTGACACATACTAAGACAGACCGGGTTATATACACAAGGAGAGACAAGCGCGAATGGGAAACTGACAGGGTGTGATGATAGGTAATAAGTGACAGCTGGGTGCAATAATTAAGCAGGGACGTGAGGAATGTGATTAATGAAGTGAAAGACACCGTGGGAAAAGAGGACATCTAGTGGACACCCAGGGAACACAACCCAGACACTGTGACAATACCCCCCCCTCTACGGAGCGGCTCCCAGATGCTCCATGACAAGACACAACACAGAGACAAGGAGGGAGGCGGACAGGTGGAGGCTCAGGGGGAGGGACGGAGGGCCAGAAAAAAAAAATCATGGGGAACAGATACCAGAAGTGTAGACACAAAACAGAGAGACCAGGAGGGAGGAGGACCGGAGGAGGTTCAGGGGGAGGGACGGAGGGCCAGGCTCACAGAGGGGAACAGGCAGAAAACAAGAAACACAAAACATAAGTCCATAAGGACATCACGTGGTGCCCACCAGGGCGGAACAGAAGACCACCACAAACGTGTGATCAGGGCGGAAGCCCCCCCAGGGCGGAGCAGAAGACCACCACAACCGTGTGGTCAGGGCGGAAGCCCTCCAGGGCGGGGCAGAAGACCACCATAACCGTGTGGTCGAGGCCGGAGTCCCCCAGGGCGGAGCGGAAGACCACCACACCCCTGTGGTCAAGGCGGAAGCCCCCCAGGGCGGAGCAGAAGACCACCACAACCTTGTGGTTGAGGCCAGAGTTCCCCAGGGCGGAGCAGAAGACCACCACCACCATGTGGTCAGGGCGGAAGGCCCCCAGGATGGAGCAGAAGACCACCACCCCTCTGTGGTCAAGGTGGAAGCCCTCCAGGGCGGAGCAGAAGACCACCACATCCCTGTGGTCGATGCACAAAGCCCCCAGGGCGGATCAGAAGCCCACCACTTCCGTGCGGCCGGATCAACGGGAGGACGAGACTCTGGTAATTCCATGGTGTCTCTACTGGACTCCAGAAGATCGGTGCTGGCCTGACACTGCTCATGAAGATCATTGGTGACTTGCATTTGCTCATGAAGATCATTGGTGACTTGCATTTGCTCATGAAGATCAATGGTGACTTGCCTTTGTTCGTGAAGATCAGAGGTGACTTGCCTTTGTTCATGAAGATCAGAGGTGACTTGCCTTTGTTCATGAAGATCAGAGGTGACTTGCCTTTGTTCATGAAGATCAGAGGTGACTTGCCTTTGTTCATGAAGATCAGAGGTGACTTGCCTTTGTTCATGAAGATCAGAGGTGACTTGCCTTTGTTCATGAAGATCAGAGGTGACTTGACTCAGTCCTTGAGGATCACCGGTGACTTGACTCAGTCCTTGAGGATCAACAGTGACTTGACTCAGTCCTTGAAGATCAACGGTGACTTGACTTGACTCTGAAAGGTCAACGGTGACTAGCCCTGACTCTGGAGGATCAGCGGTGACTAGCCCTGACTCTGGAGGATCAGCGGTGACTAGCCCTGACTCTGGAGGATCAGCGGTGACTAGCCCTGACTCTGGAGGGTTAACGGTGACTAGACTTGACTCTGGAGAGTTCCCTGGCACCTGACTCGACTCTGGAGAGTTCCCTGGCACCTGACTCGACTCTGGAGAGTTCCCTGGCACCTGACTCGACTCTGGGGAGTTCCCTGGCACCTGACTCGACTTTGGGGAGTTCACAGGCACCTGACTCGACTCTGGGGAGTTCACAGGCACCTGACTCGACTCTGGGGAGTTCACAGGCACCTGACTCGACTCTGGGGAGTTCACAGGCACCTGACTCGACTCAGGGGAGTTCACAGGCACCTGACTCGACTCCGGAGGGTCAACTGAGACTCTCATCCTGTGCAGCGGCGCTGGGCAAGCAGCCATCTTGGGCCATGACTCTGGACAGGCGGCCATCTTGTACTGTGGTGCTGGGCTGGCAGTCATCTGGGGTTGTGGCGCTGGACTGGCGGCCATCTTGTACTGTGGCGCTGGACCAGTGACCAATTTGGGCATTGGCGCTGGGTTAGCGGCCATCTTGTGCAGTGGCGCTGGACTGACGGCCATCTTGTGCTGTGGCGCTGGACTGACGGCCATCTTGTGCTGTGGCGCTGGACTGACGGCCATCTGGTACTGTGGCGCTGGGCTGGCGGCCATCTTGGGCTGTGGCGCTGGAACGGTGGCCAATTTGGGCATTCTTCTTGTCAGCTGTAAGGCTAACAATCTTGTGCTGTGGCGCTGGACTGACGGCCATCTTGTGCTGTGGCGCTGGACTGACGGCCATCTGGTACTGTAGCGCTGGGCTGGCGGCCATCTTGGGCTGTGGCGCTGGAACGGTGGCCAATTTGGGCATTGGCTCTGGGTTAGCGGCCATCTTGTGCTGTGGCGCTTGGCTGGTAGCCATCCTGGGCAGTGGTGCTGGACTGGCGGCCATCTTGGGTTGTGGCGCTTGGCTGGTTGCCATCCTGGGCATTGGTGCTGGGCTGACGACCACCCCGCCGGAAGAGACAGAAGTGGCTGGGGCATCCCACCGAAGCTGATGCTGCAGGTAGCGCACGTATTCCCAGAATTCCAGTGTCTCTAACTGTGCCATCTCCTCCTGAGACACTGGATCATCCAGCCCGCCATTAAAATAGTCCTTGAGGGCCACATCGTTGTAGCCCATGCCCTCGGCCAGGGACCAGAACACCTGAGCCAGGGCACCCACTTCATTGCCCTCTTGGCGGAGGGCGATCAACCGAAGGTACTTGGTTCGCCGCTCCGCCATCTTGGCTGGGGAACGGAAAAATGACATACCGCTGGTTCCTAGTGTGACGGAGTCGTTCTGTCACGGCAGGGATCCAATGAGATACGGAGATAGAACCAATAGCAGGTAAGTCCTTTATTAAAGGGTAATCCACAGGGGTAAATAGTAAGGATGGCTGAAGCGAAACAGTCGTTCCGAAGCTTTGCGAGATCCCGAAGCGCACATGTGTCGAAACACTGATCCAAAGCGTGATTCGAAACACCCATGTCACGTGACTATGACCAAACGAAGCCTCGAAGTGTTTCACTAATTGTTTCATCAGGTGTGGTCCGCCGAATCAGCGTTTGATTGGAACGGTCGGGAACAGACCACACAATCGCACATCTGTATAAAAGTGAAATAAACGCATTTTGACCTCGTGGGTTTTTGTGAGAGGAGTTTGACTTTGAGATAGCGGATTTTTGGTGATATAGTGACATAGTGCGATTTGATTAGTTATAGGCAATTTAGACTTACATTTAAATTTACACAACACATTGACTGAGAGGCTAGAGACAGACAGAGTACACATATAGTGACACATTAATAGATACATAGATATAAATATATATAGACAGCTAGATTAATAGATAGATACATATATAGATAGATTACAGATACATATATAAATAAATATATTATAGATAGATACATATATAGATAGATTATAGATACATATATAAATACATATATTATAGATAGATACATATATAGATACATAGATTATAGATACATATCTAGATACATAGATCGATTCATATATAGATAGATAGATTTGGATAGATAGATAAAATGGAAGCTCCCCAGAAGAGATGCCGTACATCTGTGGTGTGGGAGCATTTCCATTTAGAAATGTGTGTATTGTGATCGGCAGCTAGCCTACTGCAACAATACATCATCCATGATGCGCCATTTGAGGAGCACTCATCCTGCCATTTTGCAGGGTGCAGAGGATGGCATTCCCCCTGTACCTAGGCCTGCTACTGACACTGCTGGGCCATCTAAGCAAGGTATGCATTGTTTGGGATATAATTATAATTGAAATATAATTACAACCTTTTGGGACACTGTTTATAAAGTTTATAAGTTATATAAAGCACTGATAATAAACACTGGAAGGTTTCCAAATAATGAACCAGTAGGCTATACTTTTAATAGATGTGCACTAATTGAAGCTGTATTTTTCCAATGTATTTGTCTGAAAGTATGTTTTGTCTTCTCTTTTAAAAGTCAGACAGAGGGAATTGGATGAGGCTCTTATAAACATGGTGGTGAAGGATCTGCAGCCCTTCACCATCGTGGACGATGAGGGATTCAGGGCATTTGTGAAAAAGCTTGATCCAAGCTATGTCCTCCCATCCCGGAAGGTGCTTAAAATAATGGTCAGCGAAAAGTACAACAAAGCCAAGGAGAAGACAATGGAGGACCTACAAAAGGCCGAATTTGTTAGCCTTACAGCTGACATGTGGTCCTCCATTATTATGGATGGATATCTTGGTGTGACTTGCCATTACATAACACCAGAGGCAAAAATGGCAACTGTTGTACTGGGTGTAAGGAGGTTTTACCAAACCCACACAGCCCAGCATCTCATGGAGGCTAAAGCCTTGCTAATGGCTGAGTGGGGAATAACCTCCAAAGTTCAGTGCATGGTGACTGACAATGCATCTAACATGATCCTAAGTGCCCAGCTACTCCACCTTCGCCATGTCCCATGTTTTGCTCATACTTTAAATTTGATTGTGAAAAAGGCACTAGATCAAACCCCAGTCATCAATGAAATACGCCAGAAGGCCAGAAAGATAGTGGGGTTGTTCAGATCCAGCTGCAAAGCAAAGGACAAGCTTGTGGAGATGCAGAGCTTGATGGGAAGACCAACTCTGAAACTGATACAGGAGGTTGACACGAGATGGAACAGCACATTTGACATACTACAGCGCTTGTATGACCAACGTGAACCAGTGGCTGCTGCACTTTCCAACTTAAACAATGATACTGCTCCCCTGACAAGTATTGATTATGACATTATTGAACAATCATTGTCAATACTGCAACCATTCAAACTCGCAACAACAGAGATGTCAGAGGAAAAGAGAGTGTCTGCTTCAAAGCTTATACCACTGTACAGGATGTTGCAGCACAAGCTTGCACAGAAAAAAGGAAACGCAACGCAGGAATCAACTGTTCAATTAGGTAGGCCACAATGACCATACTACCCATGTGATTGGCCATAACTGTCATATTATTGTCATTATTATAAATATGTGTTTCTCCTGTTTTGGCTCATAGGCTCACATCTGCAAGAAGGTCTGCACTCCAGATGTGGAGGTTATGAGAGTTTTAGAGCCTTGGCACTGGCTACACTGCTGGACCCAAGGTTCAAAAATGTGGCATTTGGAAATGCTGCCAAAGCCCAGGAAGCTGAAAAGCATATCACACTGGAGTGTGCTTCACTGATGCGTTCAAACACAAATCCTGGTGAGCAGTTTCAGTCTGTGTTATGTTATGTAATCTGAATCATGTAATATAATATATCCTTCATATATGCCGTCAGTTTAGGATTTGTTACTAATTGCTGTTTTCATTTTTATTCAGACCCAGAAATGTCAACATCACACCCATCATCATCATCATCACCATCAACATCAACACCAGTAGAAACACAGCACAGTTTATGGGAACTTTTTGATACTCGCATCCATCAAACCAAGATGATACACAATGCTACAGCTGATGCCACAGTGGAAGTGAAAAAATACATCAACGATGCGTATTTGCCCAGAACTCATGATCCACTAACTTACTGGAAAGAGAGAGCAGTAATCTTTCCTCATTTGTATGTCCTTGCAAAAAAATATCTTTGTATGCCAGCAACAAGTGTCCCTTGTGAGAGGATTTTTTCAAAGGCTGGAGAAATTATCTGTAAAAAAAGAAGTAGGCTAAGTCCTTCCACAGCAGATAAATTAATATTTTTGAATAAAAATCTCTAAAAAAGTGAGACATTGTGGCTTGATTTCTTTTATTAATATTCATTTTTCATGACCAAAATAACATTATGCACAGTGAGGAGCCTATAGGTTACAAGCTTCACATATTAGAACATTATAATAATAAAAAAACAACACATTTTTTTAATGGCTCGTCAAGGTTGTTTCAGATCAACACCTGCAAGTGACCACTAGGTGTCACCGTTGAGACAGGTGTCGGATTGATTCGAAGCCTCGAAACAATATGGCACATTTGGTTCAACTGTTTCAATGGTTCACGAGGCCTCGATTTTGCCATCACTAGTAAATAGTCCAGGCAGGGTCAAAACCAGAATATCCAAACAAAACATAAACTAAACAAGAAGACAAGGCAAGGGCACGAACTGACGGACATGAATAAACAACGACTCCGTGACACATACTAAGACAGACCGGGTTATATACACAAGGAGAGACAAGCGCGAATGGGAAACTGACAGGGTGTGATGATAGGTAATTAGTGACAGCTGGGTGCAATAATTAAGCAGGGACGTGAGGAATGTGATTAATGAAGTGAAAGACACCGTGGGAAAAGAGGACATCTAGTGGACACCCAGGGAACACAACCAAGACACTGTGACACAGCTGTAATGACATGAGCAACTTCATTTACATTAAGGGTATAAACTCTAAGTGTATGAAATGTTTGAGCTTAGGATGTTCGTGGTGTAAAAAGGAAAATGTTAGAGAAATTCAGACATTCAAAATTTGTAAAATACTTTTATTTAGTTACTATAACTAATAGATATCACCATACTTCCCCAATTAATTCATCAAAGTCCAAAACAGAAGACCCTGAAATAGTTTAAATAGGCAAATGGTGCATTGTCTAATTAAAAAAGCACTTTTTTGCAAACATTTCCAGAACAGAAATCTGAAAATTGGATAAAGCCAGATTATGAATATCTGTTTTATCGTTCCATAAATCAGAAAATTCTGCAGAAGACATCATGTTTTAGGAATAAACAATGTTTTAGGAAAAAATCACCATGGTTTACGAATAAATAAGGTGAATGTTGTGAACATACCTCCACCATATTCATTAAACCCAACTTCATAGTCTCATGAGAATATAGTGGAAAGTATTTGTAATGCTCCACAATGGTGCTTAGGCAAACAGAATAAACAGGAAATACTTAATAGGCGGACAGACACAAGGTCTATACAAAGTCGTTTCATTAGAAAAACATAAAAGCATGTACAAATAAGATTTTAAGACAAAGTAATGCTGATAAGTTTGTAATTCCTGTTTGTAGTTAACTTGTATAATTAATTATGCAATGCACAATAACTTTGAATATGATCCAGTGTGGTCCATCTGGATACACATTAAATAGCATTGTGTATGCTATTGCCATACATTTCATATCTCTTTTCTGTATAAGTTCAAGCAACTTTTGTGGTTCACTTTTCCTTTCTTTTGTATATTTACTGCAGTTCTTCTTAGCTCTTTTCAAATAACATTCAGTTCAATGGAGGAGTCCAAGTGATGCAATGTCTGTTGCCCAACAAGTCCACAAGACTAAAATCACACAACTGACTGAAGAAAGGAGGTTCTTCTTGCTTTAAATCTTAGGGGCTTGTTGTGAATTTCCTTTTCTGAAAAAGAGCTCTTTCTCTCAGATATAATTCCCACGCAATATACGCATGTGCGGTGGGATTTTCAGGCTCAGAAACATCATGCCTGAAGACGCCTCCTTGGTAAATGGTTTACAATTATAATATGTGACCCTTGACCACAAAACCAGTCATAAGTTGCATGGGTATATTTGTAGCAATAGCCAACAATATATGGGTCAAATTATGGATTTTTCTTTTATGCCAAAAATCATTAGGATAAAGATCATGTTCCATGAAGATATTTTTTAAATTTCCTCCCGAAAAACGTAATAATATGCATTGCTAAAAACTTAATCAGGAAAACTTTAAAGGCAATTTTCTCAATATAATTTTTTTTGTACCATCAGATTCCAGATTTTCAAATAGGCTAGTTGTATCTCAGCCAAATATTGTCCTGTCCTAACAAACCATACATCAATAGAAAGCTTATTTATTCAGCTTTCGGCTTTCAGTTTCCCTTATGACTGGTTTTGTGGTCTATGGTCACATTTTATTAAAGGGACCTTAATATTGTAACATTTAATTACGTATATTTTTCATTTGGTTCAAGTAAGTTCAGCTTAATGCCTTGTCCATTCCACATGAAAATGTTATGTAAAATGTAAAAATGTAAGCATCACGCAAGTTTGTAAATATGTAACATCTTTACATCCATATTGGTCACTTTAAAAAAATAAAAACCAAAAAATAAATAAAAAAGTCTACTGAACAAATTTTTTTTTCTTCCAGTTTTCCTTCAAATAAATTGCATTTAATGTCCTTTTTAAATAATGTTTAACTGTGTACCAGTATAATAGAGGAGACCTGGGGAAAGTCGATAATCTAAACTTGAACTGTTCATGTGAGTGAAGAAAGAAAATATTTTCTAAATATGAGACGCCCTCTCCACTAATCCTTACATGCGTTCAGTTCATTATGGTAGTGACATACATATGACAGGTGAGGAAGTTATCTAGTTTCACCGGTGAGATGCAGTCGGCAGCTCGCCGGTTTACTTGGATTACTTAATTTTACACAAATATCTGATCACAAAACATTAAAGGGGAGTTATTTTCTTTGTTTTGTTTAGTCACACCACTGAATGAACCATGTAGCACGCCAAATATAGTGCATGTGTTAATTTACAACAGTGTTGCTTGGAGATTTCATGTCAATAATCACGTTAATCAGTGTCAGACAGACAAGACTGTCCACCTGTGTGTCTGTTATGATTGTGCACATACAGGTGCATCTCAATAAATTAGAATGTCGTGGAAAAGTTCTATTATTTCAGTAATTAAACTCAAATTGTGAAACTCGTGTATTAAATTAAATGCACACAAACTAAAGTATAGTTTAAGTCTTTGGTTCTTTTAATTGTGATGATTTTGGCTCACATTTAACAAAAACCTACCAATTCACTGTCTCAACAAATTAGAATATGGTGACATGCCAATCAGTTAATCAAAACACTTGCAAAAGTTCCCTAAGCCTTCAAAATGGTCTCTCAGTTTGGTTCACTAGGCTACACAATCATGGGGAACACTGCTGATCTGACAGTTGCCCAGAAGACAATCATTGACACCCTCAAACATTCATTACCAAAGAAGCTGGCTGAAGCAGAGTGCTGTATCCAAGTATGTTAACAGAAAGTTGAGTGCAAGGAAAAGGTGCACAACCAACCGAACTGCAGCATTATGAGGATTCTCAAGCAAAATTGGTTCAAGAATTAGAGTGAACTTCACAAGGAATGGACAGAGGCTGGGGTTAAGGCATTAAGAGCCACCACACAACTGGCTACAGTTGTTGTATTCCTCTTGTTAAGCCACTCCTGAACCACAGACAACATCAGAGGCTAAGGAGAAGAAAAACTGGATTGTTGTACAGAGCAAGTTTTGTATTTCATTTGGAAACCAAGGTCCTAGAGTCTGGAAGAAGGGTGGAGAAGCTCATAGCCCAAGTCCAGTGTTAAGTTTCCACAGTCTGTGATGATTTGGGATGCAATGCCATCTGCTGGCGTTGGTCCATTGTGCTTTTTGAAAACCAAAGACACTTTATCTGTTTATCAAGATATTTTGGAGCACTTCATGCTTCCTTCTGCTGACCAGCTTTTTCAAGATGCTGATTTCATTTTCCAGCAGGATTTGGCACCTGCCTGCACTGCCAAAAGCACCAAAAGTTGGTGAAATGACCATGGTGTTGGTGTGCTTGACTGGCCAGCAAACTCACCAGAACTGAACCCCCGAGAGAATCTGTGGGGTATTGTCAAGAGGAAAATAAGAAACAAGAGACCTAAAATGCAGATGAGCTGAAGGCCACTTTCAAAGAAACCTGGGATCCATACCACCTCAGCAGTGCCACAAACTGATCACCTCCATGCCACACCGAATTGAGGCAGTAATTAAAGAAAAAGGAGCACCTACCAAGTATTGAATACATGTACAGTAAATGAACGCATTCCAGAAGGCCATCAATTCCCTAATTTTTTTTATTTTTATTGGTTGAGATAGTGAATTGGTGGGTTTTTGTTAAATGTGAGCCAAAATCATCACAATTAAAAGAACCAAAGACTTAAACTATTTCAGTCTGTGTGCATTTCATTTATTTAAGACACGAGTTTCACAATTTGAGTTGAATTACTGAAATAAATGAATTTTTCCACAATACTATAATTTATTGGGATAAACCTGTATATGTCCATAAAGAACTGATTTTAAAAATGGAGAAATGGGGGAGTGCTGATGAATCTTGTATGTATGTGGCAATATAGAACAGACATTGCGAAGACAAAGGCGGTTCTTCATTGATTATCAGCTAGTGGACTTTGTTCCACACTCACTGTTACTTGGTGCGCTCCGATCGACTGTAAGTATCCTCTAAAGTGACCTTTACAATTCATTCAGAAATGTAAAGAGCGCACATTTAATTTGAAGAGAAGGCAAACGGCACAGGGATAAGTTACATCACTTCGCAGACAGTTGAGAGGGGGAAATACCAGTGCGGTAAGAAGCTGGAATTAAATAAACGAGGTGAAAAGGCAGCTTGTTGGATTTTCCAGGTGTGTCTACAATACATTTGTTGTTTGGATAAGACACTCCCATGCTTGTCAGTGCTAGTTATTTTTGAGTATTGTATTGAATTGTCATCAACAGTTTATGGTGTTGAGTGTTGACCTATATTATTATTATTATTATTAGTAGCTGTATTATTCTACAAGTAGATATTTTGTTTTTCTAATGTTGCTAGCTAATAAAAGGGCCTAATTAAAAATAGAAAAATTCTAAAATATTTAAAATCCCAAATAATGTTTTTTTGTCAGTTAGCACATTTACTTAATAAGATTATATGCAAAAACATAAAACTCATAAGAGCTTGTATGATCTTGTTGAACTCAAAAAGAAAAAACATGGAAAGAGGCCTTTAAAATACTATATCCCTTGTGAGGATATAGTATCATTTTATCTTGAAACAATGTATGCCGCACTTTTGCTTTCTGAGAGGTGGTTTCAAGGAGGTTTCTTATTTAAATCTAATATCCAGGAAACTTTGTGGGACAAGAATGTCTCAAGAATCAGTTTGGTGCTGCACTTTTAGCAACATCCTTATTTCCTGTTCTGTGTTTCTCTTTCCTTCAGCCAGGCAGACATGAAGGCTTCGGCTTCCCTTCAGACTGATCTGAAGGCGAACACAGATACCGGACTACAGCGAAACTATAGCAGTCCAAGGCTGGAAAATCGCTTTCTGCCCCAAGTGCCCTCAGTATTGTCTCAGCATCAGTACACATCTCCATCCTGGGCCAAGCAGACCTTCATATCCTCACAATGTCCAGCACTCCAGCCAACCAGCCTGTCCTCCACCATGGCCACCTCCTCTCTTCTGTCATCCACAACGATGAGCTCACTATCCTCTTCCTCCTCTCTGCTGAGCACTAAGAATACCCTCCTAATGGAGCCTTCACTTCATCTTCCATTCTCACCCACTGTAACCTCCTCCTGTTCCCATAATCCTTTACTCTCTTACTCCAAAAAATCAACTCGCAGTGCCGCCCCACCTCTCTGCTCCTTACCATCACCTTCAATGGAGAATAAAGTGGGCTCAGATGTAAAGAGAAAAGTGGAAGACATGCTGGGATCTACCGAGGAGCCTAGACAGGTATGCAATGATTTTCTCTATTGCTTTGTAGAACTGTATGTAAATTAATGTAACATCTTTTTAAGGTTTTTCTTATTTTTTTCAATTCACCTACACAAATTTGTATTCATATTAATTAATTAAAATAACATGGTAATTGCCAGTAGTTCGACTCGCACGTACATTTGTTTCACACCTATAAAAAAAACATTCTTTGCTGCACAAAAAGCACATTTTGATTAAGTCAGCATTATATAGCATTTCATTTAATACTTTGTTACTGCATATACTTACAAATGCAAAGACTGGTATTTCTTTGGGAAATGCCAATGTAGTTAATTACATTCTCTCTGTACATCTTAACAGGATGTGAGTCATGAAAGCTTGGAAAAGAATGGCCAGAAGCTGTCTTCTGAGATACCTGTTCTGAATATGGATTTAGATGGAGAGGGGGAGCAGACTGTAGCTCCTCGTGAGGAGTTTGGGGTGCTTGAAGCAAGCGAGGATGAGCATCTTGTGGAATTGAGGGACAGAAAGGTGAGTCGAGTGAGCACAGTTCTAGGGTTTGTGTGAACCCAAATAATAGTTAATAATGTGCTGCTAGCCCTAGTTATTTATTTTTAGCTTTATTTATTTTATAAAGTTAATGGATAGACGAATTTGTGATTGTGAAATCAAACAACATGTTACAGTTTTTTTGTTTGTCCTTCAGAACAACCTGCTGAATGTGGTGTGCTGCTCCCTTGTCAATAAGAGTTGTACCCCGGGCCAGAAAGACTGGGATAAGAAGAGGAGTGTGTGGGCCATTATTAAGGTTCTGGCCTCAGAGATTACCACAGAAGATCCTGAGTTTCTCTTAAAGGTTGGTGTTTTTATATGTGTGAGTGTTTGTTTGAGAATGTTGTGAAGTGTTAACATGTGTGGTTTGCATATTTGCATTGGTTTTAGGTTGCTGTCTATACTAGGCAGGAACCGAACATTCGTATCACAGCCAACTTCCTGCTGGCACTAGCAGCCAATCTACCTGGTTCTAAGCCACACTTTAGAAGATACTTTTGTGCTGCTGTACAGCTGCCATCTGACTGGCTGGAGGTGACAAGAATCTATAGCATGGTAAGTGTTAATATTAAATATCATTACTGCCCTTAAGAAATATCACCATATTTTTACTCATACCATATTCGTATGCCCGATTACGGTTTTAGAATGGTAGATGTTTAATTAAGGATTTTATTTTGCTCCTACTGTATTATTCTTTTTCATGCTTTTTAAATGTCTTTTGTGCAGTGTTTCAGTAAATATTTACCCTCCTGCCTGAAAAAAGCTCTAGCGGATAAATTTAAGCAGTTCACTGAATATCAGCTGGCCAAATACAATACACGGAAGCATCGCTGCAAACACAACAAGAAACGAAAGAAAGGAGTGGTAATATATCCAAAAAACTTTTAAAAATGTTTAAATTTTTAAGAAATATTGAATACCATATTTTCAGTGTTGCATATATCATAACATACAATTACCTTTTTTAGATATTTTCCATTTCACATCACTGTTAAAATGATTTTGTTTACTATACCTCTCTACTTTCAGAAAATCTCTGCTGCACAGTGGAAAATGTGGGGTGACCTTGTCAGAGTCGACGACTCCATTCTCAAAAAATATGTGAGCTTTTTTGTGTTTAGTTTGAACTGTTTGATATTACATACCATTACAAATTACTATTGCACATTGTCACTACTGAACCAGTTCTGAATGTTATGATTTAGTTGGAGATGCAGAATCGTACTTCAAATGATAAAAAACAGAGTGAATTCAGCCTCAAGAAAATGATAAATCGCCTTCACATCAAAGAACCTGCAGAACATGTCATGGCCATTCTGGGAAAGACGTTAGTCCTACAAGCTGGCATATACATTTTTGCCAATATCCTCAGTCCGGTGTAGCTTTAAGCCATGAGTGAGCATGTTTGTTGTCTGTCTTTGCATGCAGATACCCGAGTGATCTGAAGGCCTTCTCTCGCAGTGGTCTTAGTGGGGTTTGGGAGAGAGAGAGAGCTGGAAAGCTAATGAAACTTAAGCAGCCCGACACATGGGAATGCAAACTTAGTCAGGAGGGAAACAAAGCTGCCACCTGGGAGAAACTCATCGGTGTGGAAGAGGAACATGCACTGGGTCATTAACTGGCATAATTTTTTAACATCAACTCAAACTTAAGTAAGCAATTTTTTGTAATTGCAGATGGAAAGTCTCTTCCTTTTATGGCAATGCTGAGAAACCTGAGGAACATGATCTCTGTGGGCATCAGTGAGAAACATCATATTAAGATCCTCAACAGACTGACCTCGAAGGTGAGCGTCTTTTAATTCAGTCTTTTGTACACTGAAACTTACGTAGCATGATGAAGTAATTTATGGGTTTATGGTGTTTAATCTTACAGAATGCTGTAATCCAGAGCAGGCAGTTTCCTTTCCGTTTCCTGTCTGCATATAAAGTCATTCTGGAGCTCAGTAAATTTGGTAAGTTTATGTATGAAGGATGTACCTGGATCAACATGCTTGTCAAGATTATATCTTAAAATTCAGTTTTGTCATAATAAAATACATTTTAAAATATATTAAAATAGAAAGGAGTTATTTAAAATTGTAATACCGTTTCACAGTAAAACAGTAAGCTGTTTTTACTATATTTTTACTCAAATAAATGCAGCTTTGTTGAGCATCTTTCTTTCAAAAACCTGGATGTCGATAAATCCGTATTAATCTCAATGATAGTGTGTCTTTGATAGACCTGCACCTGAGGAAGTTTGAGTGACATGTTTTCTCCTTTCAGCTGGTGGGCCTGCGGCCGAGGTGCCAAGCTCCAGAGAGATCCTGCAAGGTGTTCTTAAGAAGTTCCCGAAGAGCAAACGATTCCGACAATACAAATGGGAAACGACAGCACGGAAGAGACTGAGGATTACAATGAGAGTTCCCTTTGTCTACCGCATATTCAATATCAAACGCAATCTCCTGAAAAAAGCAAAGTGTGTTTTGCTGAATTTTTTTGTGTAATATTAAACAAAACCTTTACATAGTATTATGATTTTGGAACAAAAATACTTAATATTTAATATTTGTTAGTCAAAGGCTGTACACTCAGGAGCTTCTGAACAAGTACTGCAGTGCTTTGGAGAAAGCTGTGCAGATCTCCTGCAAGTACAACATCCCGCCTCTCCCTGGACGCACTCTTGTGATCTGTAAGGCTGATATTTCTGAGGTTCGAAACTGGAGTGGAGCTGATGATGTCTGCTTGCCCCCTGAAAGCACCAAAGACATTGACGAAAACAAACTCTCAGCATCGGTCAGTTATGGGCATCTTATTATTTAAGTTACCAGTACAATACAGTTTTGCTTTTATGTTTTTTTCAGAGTAACTGTGGGTTTATAATTTTGTTACTTTTTAGAAATTAGGCTTCTAGTATAAATGAAACATGTTTTGAACTATATGTTTTGCAGGTACAGGAAGCTGCAATGCTTTTATGCATGATGATTAACTACTGTAGCGAAGATTCCCGAGTCATGCTACATAGACATGAAGGTCTCCAGGAGGTCAAGGTGAAGTCTGACATCATTTTTGATAATGTGAGACAAGCAATGAAGCAAATGGAGGTAAGAATTCCCTTTTATGGTGAATATATAACATATACAGTAATATACAAGCAGCCCTTTTTCATATTTTCTTTAAAAAATCAGCAGCTCTATCAGTTTTACATAAATTGATCAAACAAATGCAGCCTTTGACACTTGCAGACTTCTTTCAAAAACATATTAAAAGTCTTAATTATTCAAAAATTTTCAACAGTAGTCAAAAAGTAAAATATACATTTTATTATTATATTTGTTTGGATTTATATTATATGTATTGTCTGGTTAAATATGATATGTTTTTTTTCACATTAAAAAAAAAATGTTGCATTGATATAAAACTCTTAAAAATAAAACATTAAAATAAAAAATAAAATGTATAATAAAACACCATGAAAATAATAAAATCAAGATAAAATCAGTAATTTTAAATTCTACAAGTGAAGTTAGGCATCATGACATTTTAATGTAGGAAATGAAAATGGATATTAATTTTGAGATTCATTAAAGATTGCTTTTAACTGTGATATTAAATTATTGTTTTGACCTACACGCAAAAAGAGTGGAAATAAGCATGTAAAGTTACAAGTTGTAATGCTTTTTGATGTTCTTCTTAAGTGCAGTATTTTTTGATGATCTCCCTTATTTTTTGTTTTATTCTCTTTGTTTCTCGCTGTCCCTCTTTCTCTCAGGATTTGAATGATGACAATGTACAATCTGAATTTATGTCTCCTCCAACACTGTTCACTAAGCTAACTGAAGAGAAGACAAAAGTATGAGCCCCTTGTATTTATGATTATTCCAGAATGCATTACAATAATTTTGCGCATGACATGTCTGTTATAACATCTTCCTCCACAGCTGGATCGTATAGTTGTGTTTGAAAATGACAACACCGACAGTTATTTGATGGCAGATATCAATAACTATCGGCAAGATATCAACTGTGATGCTGTTGTGATAGATGTGCTGCTCGGAAACATGTACGTTTTGTGGAACTTGTTCTCCCTTTGCCAAAATTGAAATGTGACGTCTTTTTATTAAAATGTCAGCTGCTTGGAGCAGAAATGTGGCAAAAAGTGCTGTAGTTGTAAATACATTTTTATTGTTTGTTTTGAACAGGTCTCCAAATGAAAATTGTAAATACAAACTGAGTTCCAACATTATAGAGCTTTGGGGGTTTAGCGAGCAGATCCTGAAGTAAGATCTTTAACTGAATCTTATGTCGTACTTAATATATGTTCTTCCTTGTGAAAAAGCATGGAGTTGTCAATAAGATAAGTATAGGATCTACTAAATATTTACAATATTTACTACAATTCTAAGAGTTGGAGTTGGAAAGATTTCTTCAAATGTTTTTGAAGATGTCTAGTATGCTCACAAAGGCATATTACAGTAATTTTAGTAATATTAGTAATATTAATATTGTGAAATATTATCACATTTACTGTAGTAACTTATTCCTTTGATGACAAAACTGAATTTTCAGCAGCCTTTGCTCCAGACTTTAGTGTCATAAGATACATCAGAAATCATTATAATATGCTGCTTTGGTGCTCAAGAAATTATTTCTAATTATTTTTATCAATGCTGATAAACAACAATGCATTTTTTTCCCACTACTTTACTTTTGAATCTGTTCTGATAGAAAATAGCTGGAGATTCATTTAGAATTGTTTTGTGGTCGTAGGTTTGTCTCAGAGAGAGGCTCCTCAAGGATGCTGCAGCATGTGGAGCACATGGACAGAGTCTATAACATCCCGCCACCACAGGGGCACAAAACTGAACCTGATAGAGCTGCTGACGTCATCTCACTCCCAGCAACACCAAAGTTCAGGTATAACCATGAAAAAATCCACGAGTTATTTGTATAAAAAAAAATGCTCATCAATCATGGTTGGGGTGTTGCATATATTCCAGTGTTGAACAGACCAGATTACTTTTAAAAGTAACTTTCCCCAACACTGTTGTAAATGAAATACTAAACAAAACCTGTCTTCGTCATTTCCTTTTTCTCTCTTTTCATAGATGGAAGGGTGTGCGAGTGTTCATCTCTTCTACGTTCAGGGACATGCATGCGGAGAGGGATGTTCTTGTGCGTAGCGTGTTTCCTGAGCTCAGGAGACGAGCCGCCCTGCACTACCTCTACCTGCAGGAAGTGGAGCTGCGCTGGGGCGTCACAGAGGAGGAGTCTAACCGTGCTGTGGAGCTCTGTCTGTCAGAGGTCTGCCGCAGCCAGCTGCTGCTCGGGATTCTGGGAGAGAGATACGGCCTTGAACCGCCTCGCCCCACCCTACCTGAACTTCCTCAATACAGCTGGGTAATTACATTTATATGTCTGATAGATGCTTTATTAAAATTGTGATCCAGGTGATTATTATTAATCACGTACAATCTTGCTGCATAACAAGTTAAATGTTAACCAGAGTTAACATTGACCAGAGAGTTGCAAGCTAAATAAAAGAGGCAAATAAAAAAATAAAAAAAGTATGCTACTGCTCAGAAGTTTGGGGCTATGAAATTATTATTATTATTTAAAGACATTAATACTTTGATTTAGCAAGAATGCATCAAATTGATCAAAAGTGAAAGTAAAGATATTTATTACATATAACTGTTTTTTTTTTTAACTTTCTACACAACATAGATTCTTGAAAAAAAAGATCATTGTTTCCACAAAAATATTAAGCTGCACAGCTTTCAACATTTTCAAAATTGAGTTCAATAAGAAGTGTTTCTTGATACAAGATAAATATCCTGTTGATCCTTGTCCTAAAGTTTCGTGAATTATTTTCATTTTTTCACTCTGCCAGCTGAACTCTGCGCCTGATGGGTTATCCATCACTGAAATGGAGATTCGACAGTTTCAAGCTCTGTTTCCAGACTCTGCCCAGAGCCGCATGTTCTTCTACTTCAGATCACATCATCTCATCAGGTACACATTCATTTATTATTTGTCAGCTGAACACATTAATTTTGTCTCTGTTGTTGCCAGCAGCATAAAATAAGCATGAAATGATGGAAAACAACATCAACTGAAAGCTGATATGTTTCTGAGGCTCTGTGATCTATAGCACAATACAGTATGTGACATTATCTACATTTCATGTGTTTGTATGTTTAGTTCGGTGCCAGTGGCTTGGAGGATAGACTTTGTGGCAGAATCCAAAGAAGCTGAAGCTAAAATTAATAGTCTGAAAACATGGATCCGGAACAATGACTTTAAAGTGACAGAAAAGTGAGTTCAGTACATTTGTTTTGTCAGCACAGAGAGTGGTTATGTATTTTTTTTTTCTCTGCTTCATATCCTCTTAGTTATCCCTGTGAATGGGGTGGGGTGGTGGATGGAAAGCCCTATCTGAAAGGCCTGGAGGACTTTGGGAAGGCGGCGCTAGAGGATATCTGGGAAGTCATACAGCAGCTATTTGTGGAGGTCAAACTATGATCAAAACACATAAAAAGAAGTGTTTTCATATTTTACACTTTTTGGGGTCCCATTTAATCGCTTGAAATATCAATACATCAGCTGAAATATGAATCAGTTAAACAATGAATAAGGATGATGTGGAAAAAAGATATGATTCTGCAGTTTGATTAAAAAAATGGCTCAATTGAAAATATATTACTTTTTTAAAATTCAGTACTCAGTTATATTTTATCAATTATATATAAATATAAATTGTATAATAATATAAAAATAAAATTATATTAATATTTCAAATCATATTTATAATAATGGAATGGGAATATTATGCAATCTACATATTCCGAAATCTGTCAGCCTTGGCCAATGACATTGTCTCAAAATTATGACAGACAGACAACAGATAAAGTCCCACCTTCTGGCCTAATCGGAATATGAAATGTAGGGCAGTAGATAATATTTATATTATATTATTATTTAATTTTTATGTTATGTTATATATTGTTTTCTATTAGATTATTTAAATAATATATATATATATATATATATATATATATATATTAAAAAATAAAAATGGAAATTATTTTTGCTGTAAATTTTTTTTTTGTGTTAATCTATTTATCATCATGTTTGCACATTTCATAATTTCTTTGATAAATGGTTTCTTGACATATGGCCCCCTTTTTTTTTTTTTTTTTTTTTTTTTACACTTCCTTATTAATTACTGGAATGATTTTAAGAAAATGTCTATATCACTAAAATTAATTTTCTTGTTTTGTAGGAGACAGATGAAGATTTGACCTCAGAGATTAAGAAACAGGAAGTGTATCAGCGGCAGTTTCATGGCAGGGCAAACCTTATTTCTATGGCAACAGCAAAAGTTCAAGAATGTCAGCAAAAGGGGGGAATTCTGATGGTTGAGGGAAATCCTGGAGAGGGCAAAACTGTGTTCATGGTAACTGTACATTAGTAAATTACCATCATTCTTCATGTATTAATGTTTCTGAACACTGACGTTAATCTGAATATCTGTCTGTGTCTTCTGTTTATTAAGGCTGCCCTGGCCCAGGCACTCAAAACCTCTGTCAAAAACAGAAAAGCCCCTCTGTGTGATGTCATATCCTACTCCACAGATGTTAGCCAGTCAGCTTGCAGTATTGTGCAGCTTCTTCGCTGTCTTGTTCAGTGGCTGAGGAAAAGGAAAGACGATGTGGAGTTGCCTCAAAACATATCTTATAAGTAAGGAAGTATCTGATGTAACATGAATTGTCATTTCAGAAATCTAATTTCATAATTATTGTCTTGTTGCATCACAGAGACTTGTTGTCTGAGTTCCACTTGAACTTGAATGAGATTAACAAAAAGAAGGCACTGACATTGCTTGTTGATGGGGCTGACCGTATCCATGATGGTCGAGGTCAAAGGGTGTCAGAGTGGATCCCACAGCACATCCCCAAAGTAAGAGAGAGGAACATACACGCAAAAAAAACACAAAAGAACACATGCACACTTACTGTAAATAAGTGTAGTTAAAAATGATTAAACTTTCTCATCAGCCAGTAACTGTTCTTTGTCCTCTCAGGGTGTCTGTTTGGTCCTGAGTGCTACTTCAGAATCATCCCTACAAAACATTATTAGCAAAAGGAGAGGTATCGTGTCATTTCCACTGGGGCAGTTATCTTTACCTGACAAGAAGCAGATTGTGCAGAAGCAGCTTATTGGGTTTGGAAAGAAACTGAATGATTCTGCTTTCAATAACCAGGTGAACTTCCCTTTTACTGTAAAGGAGTGATGTAAGAAACAACTGAGACCTTTTTGCATATCTAGTAAACGTATCATTGTGTTTTCCCTGTAGCTTCAGACACTGCTGATGAAGAAAGGCTCTGTGAGTCCACTCTACCTCCATTTGGCTTGTGAAGAGCTTAAGAATTATGCCTCCTTTGAGAAGGTAAAAATTTGCTAAAGAATACATTTTTAAGTGTTTTTTTAGTGGTCCACATAATGTTATTTTGCTAAAGTAGTGTGAAGTTAAACATAAAATTGATGATGAAATGTATTTACTGTAGATGAAGGAGAGCCTCCAGTCTCTTCCTCAGTCTGTTGGTGAGCTGGTGCAGCACAGTCTGCTGAGGCTGCAGAATCAATATGGCAGAGCAGGACTGGGATGGGCATTAGCTACACTTGCCATCAGCTTCACCGGTATAAGACACAGTATATGTTTAGCTAATTCTGTAAATATGGGTTTAAAAGGGTCCAGGGTGGGCCTGTCCCATTCAAATATACAACCCCCTTAAAGGGGAAATACATTGATAAGTATCAAATAGTAATACTAAGATAGCACTGAATGAGTAATTACTTTGTAAATCATCCAGAACTTGGGCTTGATCTGTAGCCCAGTTTATATCTTGATGTGTCCAATCACATTAACAGGATTACAGTGAAGTTTTATGGACAAAAAAGATCCAATGTGTGTTGTAAATTCTATCTGTTGTGTATGTTGTGTAGCCATATATGAAGCACAGGCCACACAGAAGTCACTTTCAAACCAAGTGACTTTCTGTTTGTCAGTGTGGCAAATTTACATGACCAATTTAAACCCATTGCAAATCTGCATGTGGAAATCTTTTGCCCTCACACGAAATTCCTGATTGTGTGGAACTGAAATGGCTGAATTTCGAATGTAAAATTAGCTAAATAATGGTAAATATGACCACAACATCAATAGCATGAATTTGATATGTAAAAGTTTTATTCAGAAATGTCAAAAATAGAAGACTTAAAAACATATATATAACATATATATATATATATATAGTTTTAATTAATTAATTAATTAACAAATTATGTGTATTGGATATATGAAGGAATCTTCACACAGAATCCAAAAGCTTAGATTTATTTGTTAACTTTTTAATTTCTAATTTATTAGTTTTTATTTTATTTTAATTTAAATATTTCTGTTCAATTCTTTATCTAAATAATAGTTTTTTAGCAGAACATTTCACTTATTTATATTTAATTGAATGTATTAAAAAATAAATATTTCTCTAATCACTAATCTGTTTCTGTCACAGGACTGCGAGAACATTCTCTTTACACTATACTGAACATGTGCAATGATTTAAACTCCAGAGGTGGGCTGGTGACATGGCAGGAAATTCTCCATATAGCGAGGCATCCAGAGAGCCGTGTTCCCATGGCAATATTCTCTCAGCTAGCACGAACTTTGCACAGGTACAACCAGGTAAAATATATAGACATAAGGAGTAACTACTTATTAAACAGGAATAATTTGTTAAGTAATTCTTCTAATGCAGCCTAATTGGACCGTCCCATGGTCAGGGCTCAGATGACCTCCTGATTTTGACCCATCCAGAGGTGAAGTCAGCCTTTGAACATCTGTATCTGTCTACTGAGGAGAGTAGAACCAGAAGTCATCTGATAATTGCAGGTGAAAAAAGATACATGTAAATCTTGATGCATTTTATGTGTTTTATACACTAGCATTTTGATAAGTTTTTTTAAGGATGCATTAAATTGAGAATTTTATATTGTTACAAAAAATTTTAATTTCAAATTACCGCTGTTCCTTTTTTTTTATATCAGAGAACCTTGAAAAAAGATTATTAGCATTAAGAATGATTTCTGAAGGATCATGTGACAGTAAAAACTGAAGTAATGACTGCTGAACATTCGGCTTTGATGTAAAATACATTAAAATAGAAAAGTTATTTGAAATTATAATAATATTTCACAATATTTTTTTTTATCAAATAAATACAGCCTTGATGAGAAAATTCTTCCAAAAAATAAATCTTACCAACCCTAAACTTTTGAAAGGTAATGAATGTTTTTATATATTTATTTCTGTATAACTTTACCCCAGCTCACCTTTGGGTGCAGTTGAATCCTTAGGGGAGGGACACATTTCTTCACTCTGACGCTGATATTCTGTCTCAACTCCCTGCGCACCTGGTCAGTGTCCTCTTGCTCTTTTATTTGATCTTTCAGCTTCAGTGAGCAATGTGAGTTTACAAAACTCATAGGAGATTCTCTATTCTCTATATTCTCTCTGTGCTCAGATGGGCAGTAAGCAGTGGGAGACCTTGTGTTTCCTGCTGTCCAGTTACTACTTCCTGTATGCTAATGTGCGGCATGGACTTATTCACCAAATTCTGGAGACCTACATTTTGTTTGGTAAGAGAACTTTAACGCTTCTGATTTTAAGCATTGGTACATCTGTCTTTTTTCTTCATAGATTACAGGGTGTCATACTGATTGTTTTTCCTTTTATTCTCTTAGCCCCAAAATATGAGACCCATCAGCTGCAATCCAAAACATCAGCTGGTATTTTAGTTTTATGTTATTGTATGTGTATACAAACCTGATTATAGTGACTTGAAAAGGGACTCAAATAGATTCATGATCATGATGTGTACTAAATGAGTGGAAATGTGTACTGGAATTGCTAATACATTTTTTTTTTGGTAAGTCTATATTAAATTCATGGACCAAATTCATATTTTCAGATAACATGAAGGATTTTGAAGACTGTCTGAGTTTTCTAAAGCGTCACAGCCTTCTCTTCTCCCAGTGGCCTGCTCTCTTTGTACAAACGGCTCTAAATGAACCATGTGAAAGCTCTGCCCATTTGTGGGCAGAAAGCATGACAAGAAATGGAGGAGTGCGTGCTATAAAATGGCTAAACTACTCAGATGCAGTACAAAAAGAAGCCAGGTACTAATTTTGGTCCTTATTAATAGCACATTATTCTTATATTCTGAGTTTAAACAGTCATTTATAAGTCCAGGTTGTAGGCTACATACTTATAAGTCTATACTTGTAGTACACTTGAACCCATCTTTCCTACACTAGTACACTCAAGTGTATTACAAGTGGTCACTAAATGCATTTTTTAATTCAGAGATAGTATATTAAAAGTGCATATTCATGGTGTCCCAAAATAGCACAGCTGAGTACACGTTGATCTTAAGTTTATCATAAGAAGTACTAAAGAATAATTTTGACTATGTTAAGTACAAAATTAGTGCGCAAAAATAGAGCACTTTAATTAAATTATGGAAGTGTTTTTTTTTTCATCTGGGGTAAAACAAAGTCTTAGTTTTCAAAATCTGTAGATTTTTTTTGTGAAATACAAACAGTAGCCTACTGTATTTAATTATGAACAACAATAAAACGTTCAAAGGTTGAAGTAGGCTCCAACTTCTTGTCTTTTCTGAGGTATATAACTTTAAATGATTATTCACAAGCTGTTTTATTCATGGTATAATACAGTAAATGAAATAATAACAATAATGAAATAATATTTCACCTCTTCAAATCCATTCCTTTGCCTGTTTGTAGCATAACATCGCAATAAGCTTTGTGCTTTGTTCCTTTTAATATTACACAGCTCAGCTTTCAAATTTTATCACGAAATACAAAGTTTAAATATATTTTCCTGTTTATTTAAAATTATAGTATGATATAAGGAACATCAGGAGACATGGGAAAGAAACAGGATAGCCTAATTTTTTTAAACGAATGTCTGAGGTGAATACAACGATCGGTCACACCACATTAAGGAGCATGAAAAACATGTTATTGTAAGACATACTATTTGTATTTCGCTATAAACCTGACTGAATTTGAAAGCTAATGCTTTGAATTTCTCCAGGTGTTCCCAATCCGGGCCATTTGCATGTGCAAAACAGGCTATACTCACAAAATATAATAACTTATATTTTCTTTTATTTATTCTCACAGAATTCAACTTTATTCTTTGAATTTTGAAATTATTCTTGTAATTTTGACTTTATTTTCAAATATTTTTACTTTATTCTCATATTGTTACGACTTTATTCTCGTAATTAGATTTTTAAAATATATATTTTGTGACTTAAATCTCGTAATTTTAGATTTTTTAAACGTGGCACTTAAACATAATCAAACTAAAGAAACTCTTAAGCCTCTTAAAAGTCCTTTTTCCAACCCCTAACAATTATGGACATAAGACCTCTTTTAAAGATTAAGATTTTTTTTTTTTTACTAGGATCTTCTCATTTTAATTTTAAGAGGAAAACCCACATTTCTATGAAATTTCTTGGAATTTTGTTACTAGTAGAAACTCTTTGCACTAAGATTTTTCATGAATACGGGCCCAGTTTGATAGGGAGAAATACTGTAGAACCTGTATAATTTTTTTAGCTATCTAATAATGGCTATTTATGCTATTTAGAATTTAACGTATCAAGTATCACAAATTTGCTTATCCAAAATTTTCCAATATTTCTTATATTAGAAATATAAGATATATATATATTTTTTTCCATGTTTAAATTATCTATAACATTTTGATGTTTTTTCTGCTCAGTGAGCTGGTTTCCACCTTCTGTTCTGAGCCGAGTTGTGTGGTGGTGAGTCCTGATGGAAAACTTGTAGCAGTGGGGACCGGGGAGGGAACAATTCACTTCCTGCATACCGAGACTGGACAGGTAACAGTTTAGCATAAAAAAAATGGAACGCTACTATGATTTTCTGCATTTTTAAGATATGTCAGTGGACATAACAATTGACTCTTCAGGAAGTGAAGTCATTGATGAGCAGTGGTGATGGCATCTCCGGTTGCATCTTTCTTGGGGAGGGTCTTTTAGCAACAACTTCATTTGATGGGCAGGTGGAAGTGTTGGATGTTGCCAGCGGTTGCAGGTAATTTTTGTTTTCTGACTCACATGAATTAAATATGATTAACCTGTGAAAAAAATCCAATCCTTTTAAGAACTGCCCACATGAATGCTCACTCCAACAAGATCACAGGATGTGATATCAGTCCAGACAAAAAACTCTTTGCTACTGTCTCACTAGACTTAAACTTGAAGGTAAAACCAAGAAAAAAAACTCAATTTTATTCTGAACTACATTTGATGTTGTGCTGTTTTAAAGTATTACTTTCATGTGTCAGGTGTGGTCAGCGCAGAAGTGCACAGAGGTGGCTTCTCTCGTGAATCCCTCCCCCCTGAACTGTGTGAACTTTGACCTTGAGGGTCAGCTCGTGGCAGTGGGCTGCTGGGATGGAGCCGTTCGTTTGTGGAACTGGCTTGAACAGAAAAATGTTACGGTGAGGAATGACTCCATAGACTTGTCTTTATGCCTTATATACTAAAACTTATAATTTCTCTTCTATCTAGACTCTGTTAGGTCATCAGAGTTCAGTGCGGAGTCTGTGTTTCTCTCCCTGCTCCTCCATGTTGTGCTCAGGCTGTCTGTCAGGAGAAGTGTGGCTCTGGTCAGTGACAGGAGCTGCTTGTGTGGGCAGTTATCATGCTCACCGCGGCTCCACGCAGTCACTAAACTTCCTGCAGGGAGGAAAGCTCTTGCTGAGTGCTGGACATGACAGTGTGGTGAGGAATATGATCTTACAGTTAGGCTGTGTTCCAGCCCATTTTTTTATGACCTCCACTCGCAAAATTCCCTCTGTCATGTTTACTCAAATGTACGTCACTGATTGCATAAAAATCGTTCTCAATATTAAAGAATAGCAGAGTCCACACTACAACTACAACGATAAAGGCATAGAGAAACGGTATCGATGGAATCATTTTCAGAACAATTTTTTTTCAGCTGATGAACGATCAAACATTGACATCCAATCAGAATCCATCCTGCTATAACGAAATCGAGAATTTAAAGTGGCAGATGCAACTTTCCCATCAGAAGAAACAGACGATATCGTTCGCTGGTGTGGGCGCTAATATTGTTATCTTTATAGTTATCGTTCTTGGTGTGAACGGGGCTTTATTCTACTTGACCTTATTCTACATCCCTAATCTTAACCCAATATACCTAAACCTAACAACTAGCTTACTATTAAAAAGCAGCAAATTAAGAATTTATTGAGATAAATGTCGTAGTTAATAGTTAACAAGTGTTACCTACTCTAAAGTGTTACAAATTTTTTCTATATATATTATAGAGTTCTTTGGGGTGGGGTTAAATTAAACACGATCCGGAAAGATCTCATAATCGTGTTGCATTGTGGTCTATGGAGTGGCCTAAAGTGTGCAAATGAAGCATACTACCCATCGGCCAAAATCGAGGGGTCGCGGGGCTGTGCATATAAACTTCCCTCGTCCACTTCATGACGTGAAACGCACTTCTAAATGGCAGGGGGGAAGTGCCCTGAGGGGAAGTGCTTAGGGAAGTTCACGAGATTTCAGTCTGTCATGCACACTAAAGCTCTCAGTATTAATTGAATTGTTTTCTGTTGTCTAGGTTCATGTATGGTCTGGTGGTCTTGGGCAAACTGTCGCTGTACTGGGAGAAGAAAAGGTACTTTCAGGTTCTTGCATTAACATTGCTATTTATTTTTTAATTTTACTGCTTATACTACTTATTAATATTAAATTACGTAATAAATTCAGCCTGAACTACTTGAATTACAGACTGCAAACAGACTTTTTTATTTTTATAAAAGACCTTTGCCTCTGTTGGTCTCTTTAAACATGTACACATTTATGTGATATTTAGGTCTGTTAATTTAACTAACAAGTGTATAAATACATAAGAAACAACAAAAGCCCCCTTTCCTTTCCTTTCCTTTCCTTTCCTTTCCTTTCCTTTCCTTTCCTTTCCTTTCCTTTCCTTTCCCTTTTGATGTTATTTAATCATCTTTTGCAGACACCAACATTGCAAAAACAAAAACATGCCAGAGCCAAGCATAGAAATGAAGATGAAGCTAATGCTCTGTGTGTGGCTGTAGCCGGTGGATACGCTGCTGTAGGTTACCATGGTGGTGGTATCAAAATGTTTAAATTTAAATCAGGTAAATAAACATTTACATCCATTTTAATAAACTTTACCACTCAACAATTATCGAGTAGGAGCAGAACTCAACCCAAAACACTTTCCGCTGTAGAAGAGAAGGTTTGGTCCAGTGAAGACCTCCCGGTGTCCATACTCTGCCTCATGTGGATGGAGGCCAAGGAAACAGAGCTGCTGCTGTCGGGGGGTATGGATCACTGTCTCAGGGTCTGGGAAAGGCAAGGAGAAAATCCAGAAAATCTTGTGTTTGTAGGATCTTTTGGCATGCAGAAGGGACCTATTCTCGCCCTGGCTCAAAACTCCACCTGTGTGGCTTCTGCATCTGGTCAGTGTGCACAAAATATTTTTTAACCTTTATTTATATAGCACTTTCACACATTACAGATATGCAGTGTGTTATGGCCCCCGAAGTGGTCAGGCTACTGGAGTGCAACATTTAAAGTTGTAGGGGCAAGCAAAACGAACAAAAGGGGATACAAAAGTCAAGCAGGATGGCAACAAAAATGACGAGCACAAAAGGGGGTTTATGGGTGATCTGGCGTGGTGTCTTGTCCGATTAGGAATGTCAGGATGGGTGACATCAGCATCTAATGAAGATTGACAGGTGACAGGAATAATGAAGCATACTACTAAGAAACTAAGAAAGTGAAAATAAACAAGTGACTTCTACTTTTTTGTGCTGGGTACACACTAAAAGATTTTTAAAATCTTATGAGATCTTCAAAATGTGAGAGACCACAAACATGAGACCTAAAAAAGGTTTTGCTTCTATAGTGTGTGGTGTTAAAAAGACAACACACCACACACCAACAGATTTTCACCCAGAGTCCCGACTGTGAAAACAGAAAATTTAAAATAAATGTTTTACAGGACATGTTGTATAAAAACTTGTGCTGTTGCCACAAATCGACAAGCTGATCCTCCATCTCTGCTGTCCAAATCCTTATGTGCTGCACCATGACTGCGTTTGATATGCTTCTGTCTTCTGTCAGCTCACTTTCTGATTGGATATTGTTTCATTTCACTTGATAATCTCCAGATCGTACTCGTGTTAGTCCTCAGGGTTTCTGATCCTAAATATTCAACATGTTGAATCGGGGTGCCTCTGATGTTCTTCCGAGCAGATTCAGTCACTCTTAACACACCTCACACCACATGGAAATCTGATAAAATGATCATTAGAACCACCAAGATAATTGGGACATACCTAGGATTTTAGGAAGGGGAGAAATCAGCCAAAAATCAGCCCGATTATATTGTGGTGTGTACCCAGCGTTAGTGATATTTAGTGCCAGTCTATCAGGAAGTGACGGTTTTATTTTCTTTGACTGGACTGAAACAGTGCTTATTTGCAAATGTTATATGCAATCTGTTTTACAAATGCTAGAACTGTGGCTTTCATAAGAAAGATAGCTACTATATTAAAGAGTGAACCCAGGTGGCGACGTGACTTTACAGAGCAGCCATCAAGTGTTAGACAGTACTATAGGTTATTATGTGCCGAGGTTTTTAATAATAATTAAATAATGAATTTTTTTTTTTCAGAATTTAGTAGTATGAAATTTCTAGTCATCCAATTCATATGTGTTCAGCTTTTTTAATTGAAATTGAACTGAAGAAATTATATTGAAGGAATACAGAGCTGAATTTCATCATAACAGTGAAAACGAACACCTTGTTTTCTCATGATTTTTTTCAGTACATATTTAGTTTTTGCATACCAATCAGATCAGTTTTGCAACCAATTAAGATTACCTTTGCTTTTATCTAAAACTCACTGAAGGGTTCTCTTTCTAAATATTAATTTAACACTGTAACATGCAATCATTAACAAATATCTATTTTCACGCTGTACGTTGTTACACATTTTTAAAACAATGGATCTTAGAGGTTATATTTTAAATATTTTAAAGACTTTTTTTTTAAATTAAAATGTTTATTTTTTCTGTTTAGCATTTCATTTTTTATTTTATTTTATATCTGCTTGAAGCCTAAATATATATTTTATGTTTTTATACGTTTTTTATTATTGAAAATATCTTTTTGTTTTAGATGACTTCACTATTGCTCTGTGGTTGAAGGATAATTTGACTTCTAAGCCCTGGATTGAGCCAAAGGTGATGTGTATTCTGAGAGGTCACAATGGAGGGGTCACATGCCTTTTCTTCAGTCCTGATGGGAAAGAGTTGCTGTCAGGAGGAAAAGATCAGGTACTTGCTCCACTGCCTATTCATTACTGGAAGAAATGGAAGAAAATACACAATATCACTTACACACAATTTAATTGCAATCGTTTCTAATAGGCTTTGATGATGTGGAAGTTAAACACTTCTCCTCCAGTTCTTTCCCGGTCCATTTCTAATTGTCATGGAGACTGGATTACAGGATGTGCGTGGACATCATCTGCTGTGGTGAGAAAGCCATTTACAAAGTGAAGTTTAATTTGTAAACATCTGACTGTAACTGAGTACAAAACCTCTCTCACACCTCAGCTCAGCTGCTCCAGTGACTGTAAACTGCGGATGTGGGACATCCAGACAGGACGTTTGTTGAGAGAGATCCTCTCTAGTTCATCTCTGAGCACATTGTGCTGTTGGGTAAGACAGTTGTGCCAAGACATACAGAAGTGGAACTTGTTTAAATTTATGTAGTTTTTAATGTCTTTAGGAGGATTATGTAATGGCAGGCTCTACAGATGGACTGCTGATTGTTTGGAAATGGGAATCAGGGGTAGAAATCACCAGGATCCAGGCCCACAAGTCACGTCTCCATCACTGCACTGTTGCCTCTCAGCCAGGTACAGTGACTAATATAGTGACAAATAGCTGTTTGATATCACAATGTAGATATGTATACTGCCAAAATATTTTTCCCACACAGATCTGGAAAATAATCTAAAACCGAAAGATTTACTAGTAGCTTCAGCATCTGAAGATGGAACGGTTAAACTCTGGCATCCACTGCAGGTAACAACTTTATTATTAGTTTGTTTAATTACATACTTTTTCAAATCAAAATGAATTTCAAATTAGATATTTAAAATATTTACCAGAGATTAATTCTAGGGATGCATAATATATTGATACTAAACTGGTCATCAGTCAATTTTTTTTGGAAGCTTGTCCAGCCATGGGATAAAAAAAAAGATAATTGCAATTTTTTATCTCATAATTTGGACTCTTTTACTTGCAATACAGAATTGCAAGACATAAACACATAATAATAAGGAATAGAGTCAGTTGCTAGATAAAAAGCTCCAATTACCTTTATATATATAAAAAAATAGAATTGTGAGAAGTGAAGTGGACACAGAATTAAGTGACAAAAAGTCAGAATTCTGAGTTTATATCTCACAATTTTCTGAGAATTTGCAGTCATTAAGATTAGATTAGATTAGATTCAACTTTATTGTTACTGCACATGTAAGGGACAAGGCAACGGAATGCAGCAAATGCTAACTTAAATGCTTAAATTAATTGCTCACTTACAGTTAATCTTTAAATAACACTAGTAATTTAATAATACTGCTAAATTTAATCTTTTGCAAATCTCAAAAGGAATCCATTTTCATATTGTACATTATGATGTGATGGTTAATTCACTTCTACAATGTCATTCATATAGTAGAGAATTTGATATTGACCCATTTTTTGCTACTGACCACAAATTTAAAATAATTGTTGTTGTATCTGTATCGGTCAGAATTTTTATATCCGTGCATTCCTAATTTATTCTTATTGTAAAAATGGTTTTCTTAGGTACAGCATCACAGCACTCTGCATGGTCACAGTGCAGAAATCCAATCTTTAGTGTGCAAAAAGACCGGACCGCCGGAGTTTCTCACTGTCTCAGTGGATCGTTCCCTCAGGTCATGGAACATCACCACAGCAATGGGTATGACAGAATGGTCAAAAAAAGCAGAATAATTGATGCAAAAATATTTTTTTGTGTGAAACCATAACAATGCATCCAAATATAGCATTTAATTGGTATTAACCTAACTTTTTTATATACATTCATCCACAGAAACCCCTCTCTGCCGTAAAGGCAGTGTCAGAGTTGTGTACTTCCTGGGTACTGATGATGATCTCATGGTGTGTGGTTACGACACAGGCAGATTGGAGATATGGCATCAGAATTCAATAGTTTACTGGAAGAAGGTAATCATTGGTTGAGATAATGACATTATTATCCTTCAGTTGGAAAGGTCAGAGTGAACAGCTGTGTTTGTGTTGTTTGAAGGTCAATGATCGCAGCTTATGTGCAGTCACTGGGATGCCGGATGATGAGCTGGCGGTCAGTTGCAGCGACTGCTCTGTCTGTATCTGGAAGCTGGAGCGGGACTCCAAGAAGTGCATTGTGGGGTAATGACTTTTAACCCTCTTCACTTTCATACTTCAGTTCTGCTATCGTTTGCCCAAATTGTGCTATTTTGAACCAAGAATATATATGCCTGCCTGTCCTTGAAAATACATTTCATTTCAGACGTGTAATTACAAGCATTATAATGTTAATTATTTCATAATAATATTTATTATGTAATTTTTTTTTTAATGGATCACTTTAGGATTAACTTAATCTAAAAATCTAATAATTTATGACTACAATTTTTCAAAATTATTTATTTATATTGTTAAATGTAATCTTTAATTAATCTCAAAATTAATATCCATTTTTAATACTGTCATAATGTTCTAAATTCACTTTATATTTCACTAAATTTCAGTGATTGATTTTTTTTTGTGTTTTATTTTACATTTATTTAAATTCTTATCTGCCAGTTATTATTTTATTTTTTTCCAGACTCGATAAGGTGTCTTCATACAGAGTGAAGTCTCCTGTGTGCTTTTTGTCCTACTGTGGCAGTCTGTTTGGAGTATGTATGGATGGAAAAATCACTGATGTGGTCACTACTAAAGACAAGATCGGAGAAGTTTTTATGTAAATAAACTCCATATTTTTTTAAACATATAAAAACTGTCCTGCACTCCTCTGTGAAGCATTTTCTCATGCAAGGTGGCAAGTGAATAATAACATTCATTCACTGGGTAATACAAAGTAAATGTACAGTATTATGCTTTATTGTAGCTGGACAAATGACGTACGTCCTCTCGGAGTGATGGCGAATGATAGCAAGAGCTTTTGGAAGTTGGGTCAGAAACAGGGCGTTCTGTATGTTGGCCTCATTGTAAGTTCATCATCTGTCATTTATCATGTGACACTGACAGTGAAAACTTGTTATAATCATCTGATATGGTGTCTTCCAGTTGTCTGTGAATCCGAGTGGGTCTGACATAACCATTTGTGAAGATGCAGTGGGCCAGAGTCTGGATTACTTAGAGGAAGAGGAGGAAAGAAATAAGAAAATGGAGGAGCGGCAGCAGCAGGAGGAAGAGCAGCAAAAGCAGCAGCAAAAGCAGGAGGAAGAGCAGGAGGAAGAGGAAGAACAGCAAAAGCAGGAGGAAGAGCAGCAAAAGCAGGAGGAAGAGGAAGAGCAGCAAAAGCAGGAGGAAGAGGAGGAGCCGAAGAAGTTGGCTGAGGAACTGCGGAGGGAGAGGCAAATTGCAATCCAGAAGGCTGCGCAGATCAGCTCTTGGATCACAGCTGCAGCAGTGCAGAACGGTACACCTGATTCCAGAAGTAGTACCTGTTTTGCTCTAGCATGAAAAATATGCATAAATACATAAAAAATTTAATTATCTATGTAGATTGCAAATAAAACATGCACAAAAAAAAAACCTACAAAATGACCTATTAATTTCTAATGCTCATTATGTGAACTGGTCATGACTGATACACTATGATTTGGTTGTTTTTAAGTCAGGCTGTTGTTTTTCTACAGACTTTTTTGTGTGTGGTGATTGTAAAGGGAACATGTGGTTTAACCAGCCTCCTCATCTGTCCACCTGGACTCAAAGAAGACCGGCAAGTATATTTATATTCTTTCATTGATATAATGATCATATGTCAATCATGCAGTCATGTGTTTCTGATAAATTGTTTGTGTGACTGGTCTGTAGGCACACACAGACACAGTGAGTGTCCTGCGGCTTACTGAGAGCCTCATCGTCTCAGCGTCTCATGACAGAACCGTCAAACTGTGGGATAGACAAACTAAGAAACAGGTATTTTTATTCTTGCTTTTATGCACTTTGTATACCAATGTTTCTGTTTCTCACTCATCTTCTGTATTTCACAGGTGGGCATGTTTGTGTGTGGAGGCCCTGTCAAGGTTCTGGAGGTGAACCCATGTGACCCCAAGGAATTTGTTTGTGGTGATACGCAGGGTCAGCTGTACTTCCTGTCTTGGAAAGGTTGATTTCCTGAACATCAGTCAAAGGACACTGATCTGGTCATTATTTGTACATTCGTAATCTTACATTTTTTTTCTGTCAGTTGTAATGTTGCCTTCTGTAGATTTTCATGTTATTTTATATGCATGAAGCATTTAAACTAAGCCATATAAAAAATATTTGTGATGAATTATTATATACATTTTACTGCCTCGTGATTACATTGTCAATTTTTTTTTTAAAAGGTTTTACATTCTTTATGTAAAAAGCTATTCTGGATGAATAAATGGTCTGCAGGTTCACATGGGGAACAACGGCATGTAGAAATGATATGCTGGTCATTTTTAAACTGGCCTGCAGTAACGGCTCTGTTCATGTGTCCAAAGGCCTTGGAGCCTCTGAAAGCATAGGCTCCCCTCACAGGTTCTGTAAAGATTCCTGTATCAGACAGTGTTATTGAAAATACCAGAGATACTTTCCAACAAGATGAATTGATTCACCTGTGATTGGATCACAGGCATTTCCAGCGTTGAAGAAGACATGCTTGTGAATCAGGGTGTGTAAACCATTTTGAAGGGTTCAATTTTATGCGCTCCAACTCGGTTAACTTAACTTTGGCCTGCCCCTATTGTTGATTTTTCTTAAGTAAATAATAAATGAATCATGACTTTTCACAAAATGTTTTATATCGTCCAATGCTTGGAAATTAAGTTTAAAGTTTTCAAGTCCATTTGTTATTTGTAGCATGCAAGCCACTCAATTATCACAGTTTTGTGCTGGTTACTACAAAGTCTCAGAGTTTCTTTCGGTCTCCTCAGGGGCGATTCTAGGATTTTGATTTTAGGGGGGCTCAGCCCCCAATAATGGTATGATTAAAAAAATATTATTTGACTATTAGGGTAGGGTGGTATGCTACTAACCTTACTGCAATCCACTATTCCATTGTGTTCCCTGTATTTCATATATGGGAGTAGGAGTACTGACTGAGCCATATACAACACTGTAATAAAAAAATAATTATTGGATGTGACCACTAGAAAATAGGGAATGTCGATTTTTTTTTTTTTTTTACAATGAAGACCTGCTGATTCATTCACTGTACAAACACAAGCACACATGTTTCCAGTACAAACACAGCATTTTACTGTTTGCATTTCTATGCTCACATACAAACCTCAGATAGGAATTTTTTCCTTTGACGATACCACTGCTTTTTCTTAACAAATGTACAGGGAAATTGGCAGACAATTAAAACAATGTCAGGGTTCAATGACTGAAATGAATCTTGGGAACACAGTGGTATTGTGTGTGTGAGAGGCTGTCTACGTTCTATTCTCACCTGACTGTTGCTCATTTGCACAACAAGAAAAAATGTTGTATATCCATCTACAATGAAATATAAATTATTTTAGTTTTTTAGCTTTTTAGCCTTTATAATCAACAATACGGTTGGATATTCATAAAGTCACCCCATGAAAATTGATGTCATTTTAAGTATTTTAACTAACCAGCTAATATTCATTAAGAATATAGACAAACCATGTATTAATGTAATTGTCTATTGGCAATATGATTAATCTGTTCTATATTTATTTCTATTTATTAAAAATAACAACATGAATTATCAATTTGCCATTTCTATAAATCAAGTACAAATCTAGTATAAATAGTATAAATCAAGAAAATCAAAAATCCCTTTACTCTACGCTTACTCTAATTTATGTATGATGACACTCCTCCTGATTCATTATTACTTAATACAAAACTATATTTATTAATACAAAACAAAATAACTCCACATTCTCTGGGCCATCTAGTGCTTTCAGACAATGATGTGTGTCTTTAATCATTTCTGTGCATGGCTGCATAATGTAATGTCAAAATACATAATAATATGTCTGTAATTTTAAAAAGTAAATGAAAATAAATCATGATCGTTTTCTGAATCTAAAGTATGTTTTCATGGGTGTTAATCACTTCATTTTGTAGGAATAAAAAACAACTATCACACAAGGGCTGAAGGTGAACGCAGCGAAACGTATTGGTATTGGATGAGAAACCGAGCCGTCCTGTGTGCTCCCAATGCTCCAGTAACATTACATTATGTAAACTGCAATGCATTTATGACAAAGAACTGCACCGATGCAGATGTAATATCATAGCATTAGCAATCTATCATTAAATGCACGCACACACGACACACACCTTGTGCTCTCTGATGTTTCCCTGCAGATTGAAAAATGCGCTAAATCCAAGCAGACTCAGATAAGGGGAGGAGCCGAAACTTGACGCAGCTTGCCGCCGTTTCAAATGAGGTTCAAATGCTGAAGCCCCCCTAAAAAGGGCCTAGTGACGCCCCTGGGTCTCCTCCCCCTTTTTAAACACTTCATTGATGCACGCTGGAAAAATGCTCTTCTCACTAAGGCCCAATCCCAATTCTATTTTATACCCCTTCCCCTCCGCCTACCCCTTCCCCTTGCGCCTTGAAACAGAGTGTCAAGGGGTAGGGCAGACAATATTCTCGGATCGGGACACCACTACTATGCTGTCACACGTAATCATTCGTCGTCTAGCTCTTACAATACACACATATACTGGTGTGCATTATTAGAGCCTTTAATGGTCGTTCTGTATTAATGAGCTGCTTACTGACACACACACATATTGGAAATCGCGCATCTCACACACCCAGGAGAAAATAACGCTGCCCCACGACTTATAGTTTAAATACTGAATCGTTACATTATATTTTCCAGCGAAGAGAGGATACAATCGCTGTTTTTAAGTGAACTCACTCTAAAAAGATAAACGCACAGACGCGTATACACCCTATGGTATACACGCAACTTCCATTTCTTTCTCTCTCTCTCTCTCTCTCTTTCGAATAGGCAATATTTGAGACAATGGTTTAGTGATTTCTAGTTATTGTAAATGTCTACGGCAGTTATCGCCCTGATCAGACTGTGGCACTATCATGCAATCTGTAATGATATGACGTCAGAAAATATTTTATTTTTATGCAAACATTTCTTTGAGTAACATGACCGTTAATATGAACTCACAATTAAATGTAACATAAAACAAATGATTACTTTTCGTTAAATCTTTATTTATGCCAAAAAAGCTTACAATTATGTGTCTTTTTGTTCGCTGTAGCAGCCATGTTGCCGAGATAATTCATACCCCTTCGTTTGAAGTATGGTCCCGAAAAATCTTCTTTTGAAGTATGGTCCCAAAAAATCTTCTTTTGAAGTATGGTCCCAAAAAATATTCGTTTGAAGTAGCCTATGCTCCCAAAAAATATTCGTTTGAAGGGCTATGTGGCCTTTCCCCTAATCTTCGTTTGAAGTATGGTCCCGAAAAATCTTCGTTTGAAGGGCTATGTGGCCTTTCCCTTTACCCATCCAAGCAAAAGAGAATTGAGACAGAATCGGAAAGGGGAAGGGCTAAGGGCTAGAATTAATTGGGATTGGGCCTAAGTGTTTTTTTTCCCCCAAGTACTTAGTCTTGTTTCCTGGTGGGGGGGGGGGGGGGGGTCTAAATTAAGTGCATTTTGCTTAAGTAAAATTATATGCCAGTGTGGTAATAAAAATAATCTTAATGCAAATGGAAAACAAGATTGTTCTGAGTGTCTATTACTAAGTGCAAATCTACTTAACCCCAGGTGCCCATTTCAGAAAGGAGGTTAAGTGAAAACTCTGAGTATGTTAACCCTGAAATGAGGGAAACTCTAGGTTTTCTGTTTCAGAATGGGAGGTTTGTCAAACCTGAGAAAGCAGGGTAAGTCAAGCCCATTTCTGAAAGAGAGCTAACTTATACTCAGAGTCAGTTACCATGGTAACTTTATGAACCTAGCCTGGTCAGGAGCAGGTTTTCTTTTATAAACCCAGAGTTTCTTTTGGTCTCCTCCCCAAGTTTTTAAACACTTCATTAATGCACACTGGAAAAATGCTCTTCTTACGAAATATTTTTTTCAAGTACAAATATTAATTTTTTTTATAAAGATAAGAAAATTATATAATATACTTAGTCTTGTTCCCCGGGGGGGGGGGGGGGGGGGCTGTTGGGGGTTAAGTAAACTGTAAACTGACTTAAGTGAAATTATATGCCAGTGTGGTAATAAAAATTATTTTAATGCAAATGGAAAACAAGATTATCTACTGTAGCTCCGCCCTTTTTATAGATGTGGTGCACGCGCTTAACTCAGAGTCAGTCAGTTTAGAAACAGACAATCTTACTTAGTGATAGATCCTATTTACAGTAGGCTAAGTGCAAGTAGGTCTAGATGCTATTTACAGAAAAAATGTAGTGAAAATCGTGATATATTCTTTTTACCATTTAAAAGTAGCAGTTCTTTGCAACAGGCTAAGTGTAAATAATAATTAGATGAAAGTTATACTTTATACAGGCAGATACATACAGTACTAGGCCCATTTGCACCTCAGTATTGTTATACATTAACAGGATGCAATAATAACAGATTGTAAATGATTATATTTATTACAATTATAAATAGTTGCATCATTATTAAATACTCGTTAGGCACTTTACTTCCACTTTTAGAACATTTTGTTAATTTTTCTTGAAAATAAGTTCTAAGGTGACATGATGGGAAGAGTGAGAAGAACGAGCTCGGCAAAAGCCGGGGCCTGTTGCACACAAGTAGAATTAAGAAAGCCAGGATAACAGAACAGTCACGGCTTGACCTAGTTTAATCAGAGCATCCTGGCTTAATCAGTTGTTACGATAGGAGACGAGAGATCCAATTGCAGTGTGTTTATTGGGTAATCCAAAATTCAAAACAAGCAGGGGGTCAAAACCATGAAATCAGTCAGGAACAAAACAAACAGGAAACAAGAAACTAGAAAGCACGAGGAACGCTAGGAAACTGGGTGACAGAAATTAAGAACTCCATGACACAGACAGAAAAAAGACCGGTTTATAAGGACAGGAGATGACGATGAAAGTGAAGACAGCTGAGTACAATTAACAGGTGTGCAATTACCATGATGAAGGGACCAGGCTTTGTGGGAAATGTAGTGCCTGCGGTAAAGTGCCTATGGGGAAGTGAGACCACTAGTGGACACCCGGGGAAACACAGACCAGACACTGTGACATCCGTTGCATGTTTGCTGAGCCAGGATGAGAAGGCGCGGATATGTCAAGCCAGGTTTATATAGTTTGGATAAATGCACATTCGTTCGAAACTGCTATTGCGTCTGTTTTAAGTGATTTAAACTTTAACTTTGCGTTAAAACCCGAGCAAAGAACAACACTTGAAGCCTTCAAGTCTGCATACGTCATCTCCTTCATCGCTCTGATTGGTTTTAGGTCTATCCAATTGCGCCCAGAGGCATTTGAACGAGGTCCGTCGGTGAAGCCCCTTTAGAAACGAGACGTCTAATAGGCTTTGCCAGACCCTAACTCAGTTTCAACTGAAAAGGGTCTGGTTTTAACCAGGCTACACGTTCACGGCATTCTTAAAAAGATCACGAAATCGAGCACAGAATCACCGATGCAAAATGGACAAAACCTGTGCGGCATACTTTTCACCTAATGAGCAACAGCTTCTTATGGAAATGTATGAAGAAGTGAAACATATTATGTAAAAAAGACAATACAGTTGCTGTAATAGCCATTTACTTGCCTTATACTGTTCATGTTGTAAATTTAGGTGAACTGAAGTTAGTTAGTATGTTATATATCAAATTCACGTCAAATTCATTACTTACCAAATTCATTTACACATAGTCTTACTATAACTCTTGATATAGAAAGATGCTAATGAGTAGACCTTGTGTATTTTCTGTTCACATGGGGAAAAGCAAATGTCCACTAAAGGTGCTGTGATGGTGTTCATTGTCAAAAATCCAATATCCAGGATAGAGATTTACACATACTTTATCTCCCGTTTCCAGCAACAGAGAAACTCCATTTGAAGAGCCGATAAAACCACAGTCTTGCCCTGAATGCATACACTTTGTTCATGGGTGCTGTAAAAATTCCTGTATCAGATGGCAAAAAACTTAATTTAATCATTAACTTAACTTTAATCATTCAAGATTTAAAATATTCACAGTAGGCTACCTGAAGTGATTTATCGTACCTGTGTTTGCATCATAGCCATCTCCAGTGTTGAGGAAGATGTGTTTTTTTAAAGGGTAACTAAACCCCTGCTCAGAGCCTGACTCCACCCACTGGCAATACTTGAAAAATGCTAAAAAGTGGGCAGAGCACAGCGGAGATAGAGGGGATGAACCGAGGGCAGGGCTGAGCACGTGGGGCGTGAACCTGAGACCCGCAGTGACGGATTAATTGACAGCTGCTGTCAGAGTCGCTAAAATGGAGAGTGACTGTAGTAACACAAGTAGCTTTGCAACAGAGCGGTAACTCGCGGTCGTCCAGCGCCTAATTTTCAAGTCTGCTGGAAAACTATACGGTCCATGCTGTTGGAACCAGCAACCAGCACGTACCATCCTGACCACTGTAAATAAATCTACGCTAACTTGAAGCTATCCTAGCTGATGCTATACTATACTACTAACTAACTATTCTTCTAACAAAACATTACACTAACAACTATGCTAATTAACTACATAGGCTACACAAAATAATATAAATAACTATTTAAATGGTATGCTAAATAGATGCTATAATACTCTATCCTGGTTTTCAATACTCGCAATTCCAACTCCTGACTCACTACAGTAATTTTGACGGAACAAGATGGTTTTATACTGCCAAGGGCGTGGTAGCTCGTACCAAGGGGCGTGGTGAGCTGGAAACTGTTACGTCACCTGCCACCGCTTACGTCACTTGCCACCGCAACATCCAATAGGAAAAAAAACTGCAGTAGCCACCGTTCAACCTGAAGAGGGCAGCACTCAGACGCTTTTACACCATATATTGTAGAAATAAAACACTTTATACTCAATGTCAAAAAAGTTACTCGAATCAATGAACAGCACTAATAAAGCCCCATTCTTACAGATCATTAACTAAAAAAAGTTGGTTTAGGGTTTAGTTACTCTTTAAACAGGGTGTGTACTGTGTGGTCCATTAGAAGACGACAGCGAAACTGAGAAAGCCACTTTTGAAACTAAGACAAAATATGCATATTAGATTACATCATTAGAAATGATTTCATAAAACCCTGTTTTAAGGATTACCTTCAATAAAGAAAATAAATAACAGAAATTCTTTATAAACAGCACTACGTTAGTGTTTAAAAGATTAAATTAACCTATAAATATAAATATAAATCATAAAATTCTACTTTTTATATATATATTTTTCAACATTTAAGTGTTTTTTTTATGTTTGTGGCTATTAAAGTTAAAGTGGGCTTTTTATGGTAATGCTGTTTAAGGCTAAACATAGAATATAGAATGCATCGTAGTAAAATTTTTACTTTATTTTTGTTTAATTAGGTCATGCACTTTGTTCTTTACATCAATTGTTCATGTCTACACATCAAAGTAATATTTTATTAACATGTTAAATTTAAATGAAAATGGTACAAATTTGAAAGGATTTTTATAAGCTATATTAAAACTATATTCATTTTGTCACATTTGATTTTATTTTAATTTTTCTTGCCAAGCATCGATTGTTTTTTTTTTTTTTCTGATCTGAATGAAACGTATTTGGAAGTGTATTTGGACTAACATCCTTTAGAAATGTACATGGGCAGATACCTCACATGGTAAAAAGAAGGTGTCCACTGAAGGTGTTGCGTCTCAGTGAATCTGTGTAGATACGACGATTCTCTAAGAGCTGAAGATGTATCCGGTCCCCTTGTTCAAGAATAAGACTAACTGAGTTGCATGTAGTGTCTTCAGTGTCTTGCTCAGGAGGGTTATCTGTAGCTGCGACCACAAAATTGCCGTTCTTAAACAGTCTCACACCAGTAGACATATGATTAGGATTGAAGACAACAAAGTTGAAGAAATACACTCCTTTTACTGGTGCTGTGAAGATTCCTGTTAATAACAGTAGAAACTTAAATCATCATCTTAAAATGATGATAAAATTGTTAAAGCATCATGTTTAAAACTTTTTTGACCAATGTGATGTACCTGTATTGGCATCATAAGCATTTCCAATGTTAGTTAATACATTTTCATACACAAGAGTGATTGCTTCTTCATGAGGCCCAACAGTTTTGACCTCCCAGGAAGCTGACAGTGAGGCTGAAAAGGCTACTTTTGCACTTACTGAAAAAAGTGAGATGAAAATGTGCAGGTAAAATGAAACATATTTGTTATATCAGCTTTAAGAAGCAGTCTCTCCAATGGTCAGAAAGTTTATAAAATAAAATAAAAAATACAGTACCTTTATTCTTGCTTCTTAGTTCCATGACTTCATCATTCAGAGCATTTAACTTTTCCTCCATGCTCTTAATCTTTTTGATTTCGGCAAGGATGTCTAATGTTGGTGACATTAAATCCTGTGCCAGTGTGGCCCACACACACAGAAATAAAATGCTAACTTCCATCTTCATCATTGTTTCTCTCTGTGATTATTATAGATTGTGATAACTTTCCTATAGCCACACAAAAACCCGACAACATTTATTGAAAACTCTGACAAGACTTTGGACTACAAATATTTAAACTTTCTTTCCTTAAACAAATAGTTAACATTGGTAATACCAGTAAATACAAACGATTTACCATTCTCTTAGTCCTAAAGGCCAAAACTTGAGTAACTTTTTGAACTGTCCAACAGACTTTGGACTGCAAAAACTACAGTTTGAAAAATATTAATTTTGATGTGAGTCACTATAAAATGGAGCGTGGCTGCTTTTTGTAATGAACCATTTAACAATACTGTACTTTAAAATAAATAAATAAATTGTGTAAACTTTATTTTGCCTAGTTCTTCTTTCCATATTGTTCTGTTATAAATTCTATTTCGATTAAAGTCTCTTTATTGATATTGCATGAAGAGCGTAATTATCAGTGATACCAGAAAACAGTAAAAGAGCATTTTAATGGAATAATGGGACACACTATACTAACTATTTTGGTAAAATGCTTTTATGGGTTACATCTGGCACATTGACACACGTCTTAAATATGTAACATTGCAAAAAAAAAAAAAAAATCTACCACATTGCTAAAAAAAAAGAAAATTTTTTTAGGGTAGACTAGGGTTGTAACGATACCATAAACAAATGTTACGTTACTATACCAGCTGAAGTATCACGATACCAAGCCGTATTTTATTAATTCAAAATTCATATCTACAAAATGAAGCAAAATGTCAGAAATACTAAGATATAAATGAAAACAGACCAAATTCTCCTCAGAATTTTTTTTTTTATGAGATTGAATAACTGGCTCTTTGAAAAACTCAAGAACAGTCATGAAGCAACTAATTAAAATGTGTCATGCATGTACTCCATCTGTACAGTAATGAAGTCAGGCAAACTGAAACTCTTCTCAGTGTACTAAGCATTAACACTGCATTAAGAATTTAATTTCTTGGATTTCTCAGAGGCTGTCGATGGTGGGCTGCGACTTGCTGGTGGCAGGGTTAACTGTGTGGCTTTGGGCACCAGTTAGGGCAGCATGGTTCTGATTCTGAAAAAAAACAAAACAATAAGAAACAATATGAAATTAATTACCATATTTTCCAGACTATAAGTCGCACTTCTTTTCATAGTTTGGCTGGTCCTGTGACTTATAGTCAGGTGTGATTTATTTATCAAAAAAAAAAAAAAAATTAAAATATTCACAGTAGGCTACCTGAATTGATTTATCGTACATGTGTTTGCATCGTAGGCATCTCCAGTATTGAGGAAGATGTGTTTGTAAATCAGGGTGTGTAAACTACTGTGTGGTCCATTAGAGGATGACAGCGAAACTGAGAAAGCCACTTTTGAAACTAACACATAAAATATGCATATTAGATTATATCATTAGAAATTATTTCATAAAACACTGTTTTAAGGATTACCTTCAATAAAAAAAATAAATAACATAAGTTATTTATAAAAAACACTACCTTAGGGTTTCAATGATTAAATGAACATATACAGATAAATATAAATCACAAAATTCTAGATTTATTTTTATGGTAATGCTGTTTTAGATTAAGGCTAAACATATAGAATATAGAAAATAGTAAATTTTCACCTTAATTTTGTTTAATTAGGGCATTCAGGCTATCAATTTTTACCTATTTGCGGCTCAGTGAATCTGTGTAGATACGACGATTCTCTAAGAGCTGAAGATGTATCCGGTCCCCTTGTTCAAGAATAAGACTAACTGAGTTGCATGTAGTGTCTTCAGTGTCTTGCTTGGGAGGGTTATCTGTAGCTGCGACCACAAAATTGCCGTTCTTAAACAGTCTCACACCAGTAGAAATGTCATAAGGATTGAAGACCACAAAGTTGAAGAAATACACTCCTTTTACTGGTGCTGTGAAGATTCCTGTAATAACAGTAGAAACTTCTTAAATTCTTAAATTCATTACAAAATTGTTAAAGCATCATGTTTGAAACTTTTTTGACCAATGTGATGTACCTGTATTGGCATCATAAGCATTTCCAATGTTAGTTTATACATTTTCATAAATGAGAGTGACTGCTTCTTCATGAGGCCCAAAATATTTGACCCCCCCACCCCTACTTTTGCCCTTACTGAAAAAAAGAGAGATGAGATGAAAATGGGCATGTAAAAAGGAAGAAACTTTAATGTGCCTTTTCATACAATCATTGCTATTCATGTAGTTTCCTTGAAACATGTCTAATGTTGGTGACATTAAATCCCGTACGAGTGTGGCCCACACACACAGCAATAAAATGTTAACTTCCATCTTCATCATTGTTTCTCTCTGTGATTATTACAGATTGTGATATCTTTCATATTAGCCACACAAAAACCTAACAACATTTATTGAACACTCTGACAGACTTCAAATATTTAAACTTCCTTTCATTAAACAAATTATTAACATTGGTAATACCAGTAAATACAAGCGATTTACTATTCACTTAGTCCTAAAGGCCAAAACTTGAGCAACTGTTTGAACTGTCCAACAGACTTCGGACTGCAAAAACTACAGTTTGGAAAATATTTATTTTGGATGTGAGTCACTATAAAATGGAGCATGGCAGCTGTTTGTAATGAACCATTTAACAATACTGTACTTGAAAAAAAAAAATGTGTAAACTTCATTTTGCCCAGTTATTCTTTCCATATTGTTCTGCTATAAATTCTATTGGATTAAAGTCTCTTTATTGATATTGCATGAAGAGCGTAATGATCAGTGACACCAGAAAACAGATTAAACACTATGCTAACTATTTTGGTAAAATGCTTTAATGGGTTACATCTGGCACATTGACACATATGTTAAATATGTAACATTGCAAAAAATAAAAAATAAATAAATTGTACCACATTGCTTAAAAAAAAAAAAAGGTACAAGATTTTAGTGGACACTATAAGGTTTTTTAATTTTTAAATTTATATTATCTTTGCCATCATCTAGCAGTCACTTAAACTTAATATTTAAAAGCAGTAATTTCACATTGTAAAATGCAATTTTTAGCAAATCTCAGAGTGAATATCTATTTTCATACTGTTCAATTTGACTGTTTTTACAATAATTAATTTTAGTTTTTAGAGGTTTATTCTAAATATTTTAAATACATTTATATATATATATATATATATATATATATATATATAATTGTATATATTTTTTTATATCTGCTAAAAGCATACATTTCAATTATTTATTCAAATTATTTTATTGAAAATATCTTTTTGTTTTAGATGACTTCACTATTGCTCTGTGGTTGAAGGATAATTTGACTTCTAAGCCCTGGATTGAGCCAAAGGTGATGTGTATTCTGAGAGGTCACAATGGAGGGGTCACATGCCTTGTCTTCAGTCCTGATGGGAAAGAGTTGCTGTCAGGAGGAAAAGATCAGGTACTTGCTCCACTGCCTATTCATTACTGGAAGAAATGGAAGAAAATACACAATATCACTTACACACAATTTAATTGCAATCGTTTCTAATAGGCTTTGATGATGTGGAAGTTAAACACTTCTCCTCCAGTTCTTTCCCGGTCCATTTCTAATTGTCACGGAGACTGGATTACAGGATGTGCGTGGACATCATCTGCTGTGGTGACAAAGCCATGAAAACGAGTCAGGGGTGAAAAAGGTGAGAAGGATATTGCCCCTCTAAGGGGGTCCAGGTGCATCCCCCGAAATAAACATTTAAATTTCCATATTTTAAAAGGTATTCTAGGTGAAGAAACGCTCTGCAGGTTCACATAGGGAACAACAGATGTCCACTGAATGTGCTGTGATAGTGTTCTCCATGGTCGAAAATCCATTGTCCAGGATAGAGATTTACTTTCACTTTATCCCCTTCTTCTAGCAGCAGAAAGACTCAATTTAAAGAACTGATAAAACCATTGCTGCTTGATGTGAGTATTTAGAAATTATATGCTGGTCATTTTTAAACAGGCCTGTGGTAACTGCTCGGTTCATGTGTCCAGAGGCCTTGGAGAAGACCCTAAAAGCATACACTCCCTTCACAGGTTCTGTAAACATTTCTGTATCAGACAGTGTTATTGAAAATACCAGAGATAAATTCCCACAATACTGTATGAATTAATTCACTTTTTTTTGATCATAGGTGTTTCCAGCATTGAAGAAGACATGCTTGTAAATCAGGGTGTGTAAACCATTATGAAAGTGTCCAATGTTATGTGATCCAAGTGATCAGTGTCTTGCTTGGGAGGGTTATCTGTAGCTCCGACCACAAGATTGCCGTTCTTAAACAGTCTCAAACCGGTGGATATCTCAAAAGGATTGAAGACCAAAAAGTTGCTTCTTCATGAGGTTCAAAATAGCTGACAGTGAGGCTGAAAAGACTTGCATTTTACAGTACCTTTATTCTTGCTTCTTAGGAACATCATTCATGCTCTTAATCTTTTTGAGTTTGGCAAGGATGTCTACTGTTGGGGACATTAAATCCTGTGCCAGTGTGGTCCACACACACAGCAATAAAATGCTAACTTCCATCTTTATCATTGCTCCTCTCTTTGAGTATTATAGGTTGCGATGACACTCTGACAGACATTGGACAACAAATATTTAAAATTCCTTTCCTTATACAAACAGGTACCATTTGTAATACCAGTAAATACAAGATAATTACCATTTTCTTAGTACTAAAGGCCACAACTTGAGTAACTGTTTGAACTGTCCAATAGACTTTGGACTGCAAAAAAATATTTTAGTCACTGTAAAATGGAGCATGGCAAGTTTGTAATTAACCATTAAACAATTCAGTACTTTAAAAAAGAAATTGTGTAAACATTATTTTGCCTAGTTCTTCTTTCCATATTGTTGTGCTATAAATTATATTGGATTAAAGTCTCTTTATTGATATTGCATGAAGAGTGGAATGATCAGTGACACCAGAAAACAGAAAAAGAGCATTTCAATGGAATAATGTGACACACTATGCTAACTATTTTGGTAAAATGCTTTAATGGATTACATCTGTCACATTGACACACGTGGTATAAACCCGATTCCATAAAAGTTGGGACACTGTACAAATTGTGAATAAAAACAGAATGCAATGATGTGGAAGTTTTAAATTTCCATATTTTATTCAGAATACAACATAAATGACATATCAAATGTTTAAACTGAGAAAATGTATAATTTTTAGAGATAAATAAGTTGATTTTAAATTTCATGGCATTAACACATCACAAAAAAGTTGGGACAAGGCCATGTTTACCACAATGTAAAAAAAGAAAAGTTGACAACTTAAAATTACAAGGTAATTTGCTGCACAGCTTTTTTGAGTTTACTCAACTTTTAAACGAATTAGTTCACTTAACTCAATTCACTGAGTAAGTCACATGTCTCCCAACTTAAGATCTTTTGTTCAGCTGATTGAGTTTTTATAGTTAAAAAAAACTTTTGTTATGTAATTTCAACTTTTAATGTTAATTTCACTTGACTTAATAAAGTATGTTCAGTTGACTAAAAATGTGTTTTTAAAGCATCACAAGGTTAAAAAAACTACTACATGCTTGATATTTTGGTCCAGGTTTTATTTCAAACCAGCTTCAACACATTGGTAACTTTAGCCATACTCATTCTTAAAAAAAAAGGAATTAAATGAGTAGGCAAAAAAAAAACATTCAAAGTCATTCAACCGGTCCTAAATACTTTATATGTTCTATGTTTAACATTTTAAATTGTTAACACAAAACATGTTACAAAACGAGCAATATAAGTGCAATTTAAAGGAGTACGCTGACTTTTTTGGGGCTTTACCTAATTCACCGTATCCACCACAGTTAGGGTGAGGCTCCTTTGTCTGTTCGGTGTTGGCGCGCTTCATTGCACATGTGCCAATTTCATGGTCGTTACAGTGCGCATGCTCCAACCTCCAACCCAACTTGTATGCTTGTTAACTTGCATTTACAAATTGAATTTACAATCAATCCTAGGTTGGTCCAACGATTGTTGAACCAACGTCTTTTCACTAGTTATGCCAACATTTTTGCATTTAATTGTCCAGTTAACTGAAATATAATTATTAGTCTAACTTTTTGTGAATTGGATTTTTTTTACAGTGCACTGTGTGGCATCTCCTCTTCTTTTTATAACAGTCTGCAACATCCCGACCGATGTTTTCAACTAACCCGCCCGCAACTCGGGCCGCAAAAAAAGAAAAAGAAAATGTTGTACCCGACCCGCTTCCTGACCCGCATTTTTTAAAAGTAGTAAATGCGTCGCCCCTTTTTATTAATTTAATTACTTAAATAGACTATAGCCTACAGGATAATAAGCGTTATGACCGCACACATAAGGCTTGCCACAAAGAACCGGTTAAAGTAATGATTATGAATGTGTTTAAATTAGCAAGGAGACATTTAATCGATTAGTAATAAACTGGTGTTTTCTGTGTCGCTGCTAAGATGAAGTTGACGATGCGGACTCGCCATGAACACCAGAGAGAAATGCACATTTCATATGGATTACATAATCAGAGAGTAGCCTATTTATTTTGGTTTGAATATGTTTGTTTAAAAGTAGATATTTCAAGCTTTCTGTAATATATTGCCTATATTTCTTTTTAAACCCACCGACTAAAAGATTAAGACACTACATGTCCCAAAATATCACCCAAAGTTTCTACAGCTTTTTTCTTAGCCATTTCAGAATCAGGAAGAATGACTGGGGCTAACTTGTTCCTGCAGTCGGTAGAGCGATATGAATGTGTGTGATGTACGGCATGTTTATTGAAAAACGATTGCACTGATTTGCAAGTTTCTTGATGATGCTCTTTTTTTTGTGGTACTCACATGCACCATGTCACTCACGTCGTATTATCCACCATGTGCCAAAGGAAAACTGCTTTTGCATAAAATGCTAAAAGCTCTCTCTGCTTTGCCATCTAAAGGTCTTAACCAAGAGTAGGCTATGTAGCGGTCCATTTGCTATTAAAAGTGCATCTTCTCTTTTTTGTGGCCAGCGCTTAACCTGACCGAACAGCGTGCGCGCTCTCCAATTTGAGATTGTTGAGGAGGCGTTCGTGCACCAGTCAACAGTTTGATTGACGTACGACGTACGTTAGCCTATCGACTAATGCTTTTATTGCTCTCCTCTGAACTATTGGACCTAGTTAAGAGTATGCCTATGGACGTATCCGTGTATTTATTAGGCAGGGTCGAATGAAAAAGCGGGACAGATGCTCAATTTGAATGAGGCGGGACAAAGGGTAAAATTGCTGTACAGTACAACAAAGCGGGACAGGTGGTCACTCTATTCGCGCCAGTTATTCAGCCAATAAAGTGTAGGCCTATGTATTTCTCAGTTGTGTCTAGTACTATATAAATTACAAAAAACGACCCGACCGACCGCGACCCAAATATCATTAAAAATATTTTTGGATGACTCGTAGCAGCGGGTAACCACGGGTGACCGCAGGCACCCGCTGATTTCGGATCAACCCGCGCATCACTGTTAGGAATAGGAACGTGGTCCCATTCTTGTCTAATACAGGCTTCTAGTTCCTCAACTGTCTTGTCGTATCTTCCTCTTTATGATGCGCCAAATGTTTTCTATGGGTGAAAGATCTGGACTGCAGGCTGGCTATTTCAGTACCCAGATCCTTCTTCTACGCAGCCATGATGTTGTAATTGATGCAGTATGTGATCTGGCATTGTCATGTTGGAAAATTCAAGGTCTTGAAAGAGACGTCTGGATGGGAGCATATGTTGTTCTAGAACTTGGATATACCTTTCAGCATTGATGGTGCCTTTCCAGATGTGTAAGCTGCCCATGCCACACACACTCATGCAACCCCATACCATCAGAGATGCAGGCTTCTGAACTGAGCGCTGATAACAACTTGGGTTGTCCTTGTCTTCTTTAGTCCAGATGACATGGTGTCCCAGTTTTCCAAAAAGAACTTCAAATATTGATTCGTCTGACCACAGAACAGTTTTCCACTTTGCCATAGTCCATTTTAAATGAGCCTTGGCCCAGAGAAAACTCCTGCACTTCTCGATCGTGTTTAGATATGGTATATTTTTTTACCTATAGAGTTTTAGCTGGCAACTGCGAATGGCACGGTGGATTGTGTTCACCGACAAGGTTTTCTGGAAGTATTCCTGAGCCCATGTTGTGATTTCAATTACAGGAGCATTCCTGTATGTGATGCAGTGCTGTCTAAGGGCCTGAAGATGACAGGCATCCAGTATGGTTGTCCTGCCTTGACCCTTACGCACAGAGAATGTTCCAGATTCTCTGAATCTTTGGATGATATTATGCACTGTAGATGATGATGCTGTGGTGCTGTGAAGACTCTTTGCAATATTTCTCTAAGAAACTCCTTTCTGATATTGCTCTACTGTTTTTCGCTGCAGCATTGGGGAATTGGTGATCCTCTGCCCATCTTGACTTCTGAGAGACACTGCCACTCTGAGAAGCTCTTTTTATACCCAATCATGTTGCCAATTGACATAATAAGTTGCAAAATGGTCCTCCAGCTGTTCCTTATATGTACATTTAACTTTTCCGGCCTCTTATTGCTACCTGTCCCAACTTTTTTGGAATGTGTACCTCTCATGAAATCCAAATTGAGCCATTATTTGGCATGAAATGTTAGAATTTCTCACTTTCAACATTTGGTATGTTATCTATATTCTATTGTGAATAAAATATAAGATTTGTAAATTATTCCATTCCTTTTTTGCTCACAATTTGTACAGTGTCCCAACTTTTTTGGAATTGGGTTTGTAAATGTGTAACATTGCAAAAAATAAAAATCTACCACATTGCTAAAACAAAGAAAGAAAACGTTTTTAGTGTACACTATAAGGTTTTTAATGTGAAAAATAAAATCATACACCAATAACACATAGGCCTATTTTGATTTCAAAAGGTTTAAGAGAAAGACCTTGTATAACTTGCCTTATACTGTACGTGTTGTAAATTTAAATGAAGTTAGTTAGTATGTTATATATCAAATTCACGTAGAAATTCATTACTTACCAAATTCATTTACACATAGTCTTACTATAACTCTTGATATAGAAAGATGCTAATGAGTAGACCTTGTGTATTTTCTGTTCACATGGGGAAAAGCAAATGTCCACTAAAGGTGCTGTGATGGTGTTCATTGTCAAAAATCCAATATCCAGGATAGAGATTTACACATACTTTATCTCCCTTTTCCAGGAACAGTGAAACTCCATTTGAAGAGCCGATAAAACCACCGTCTTGCCGTGCATATGTTGAAATTTCATGCTGGCCATTTCTAAATAGGCCTGCGACAACTGCTTTATCTGGACTTCCGTAGGCCTTAGAGAAAACCCTGAATGCATACACTCCCTTCATGGGTGCTGTAAAAATACCTGTATCAGACGGGAAAAAAAAATACTTAAATCATTTAAGATTTAAAATATTCACAGTAGATTACCTGAATTGATTTATCTTACCTGTGTTTGTATCATAGGCATCTCCAGTATTGAGGAAGATGTGTTTGTAAATCAGGGTGTGTAAACTACTGTGTGGTCCATTAGAGGATGACAGCGAAACTGAGAAAGCCACTTTTGAAACTAACACATAAAATATGCATATTAGATTACATCATTAGAAATGATTTCATAAAACCCTGTTTTTTTAGGATTATCTTCAATAAAGAAAATAAATAACAGAAATTCTTTATAAAAAGCACTAAACTTAGGATTTCAAAGATTAAATGAACATATAAAGATAAATATAAATCACAAAATCCTACATTTACTTTTAATATTTACCAACATTTAAGAGTTTCTTATGTTTGTGGCTATTAAAGTTATAGCGGGCTTTTTTATGATAATGCTGCTTTAGATTAAAGCTAAACATATATAGAATATAGAAAATAGCTAAATTGTTATTTATGGTAGTACATTTTTACCTTCATTTTGTTTAATTAGGTCATCCACTTTGTTCTTTACATCATTTGTTGTACCACGCATGGTCTCCAGTTCCTTTGCTTGTGCTAAAATAATAATAATCCATAATAGATAAGCATTAATTCATATGTATATTGATAGGTTGTTTTTAAATGTAGCCCAAATATGTGAGACTTGTCAATGACCAAATACCTTCATTTTCTTTTAATAGTTCATCCATTTTGTTCTTTGTGTCCTCCAGCTTCTTTGTTTGCGCTAAAATAATGAACAATCATTCAATTTTCAGTGCATATATGGACAATGATTTACTTTTGAACAATACACATTCTACTGCACTGGAAAACATTTTTATAGTGTGACTTATTAATTTATGTCAAGGAAACCAGTTACTTTTAAATATTACATTAAAGTTCTCTGTTCTTAAAAATAAAATAAAAAACATGTTAAAAATTCCACATTACCCGCATTTTCTGTTTTTAGTCGCTCCATTTCATTCTCCATAGATTCCATCCTTGTTTTCATGATCTTTATTTTCCCTAGCTCTTCAAGAATGTTTATGTTTGGTAAAAATGAATCATCTGCTGGTATAGCCCACACACTGAGCATTAAAACTGTTATAAGAATTAACATTTTCTACTGTACTGTCCGTTACTAATGTTGTATCAACTGAATAACACTCTCTGTCTTAAAGAGCACAAGTTGTGTAACTGTTTAAACAATCAACAGACTCTGGACTGCAAAAACTACATTTTGAAGCAATAATTGGTGTAAAGTGTCAGCTGACAAAACACTGTAATAATGCTGGATTACATTTTCACAAATACATAGAACAAGGTGACTTAAAAGCATGTAGGTGGTAGTAAGTAACACAGTTTTATTCAATCATGTTAAAGAGAAATTAATTTTTCTACAGCTTTTCAGAAGTGTCCCAGTGTTTCTTTTACCTGCCTTTACAAGCAATATCATGTGATATGCATGGAATTTTATTTATGATGTAAGAATTGTTCATGTCTACACATCAAAGTAATATATCATTTCATTGACATGTTTTAATATTAATGAAAATGGTACAAATTTGAAAGGATTTTTATAGGATATATTAAAACTAAATAAATTTTGTCACATTTGATTGATTTTCTTTTTTCTTACCAAGCATCGATTGTTTTTTTTTCTGATCTGAATGAAACAGTGTATTTGGACTAACATCCTTTAGAAATGTACATAGGCAGAAACTTCACATAGTAAAAAGTAGGTGTCCACTGAAGGTGTTGCGTCTCAGTGAATCTGTGTAGATACGACGTTTCTCAATGAGCTGAAGATGTATCCGGTCCCCTTGTTCAAGAATAAGACTAACTGAGTTGCATGTAGTGTCTTCAGTGTCTTGCTTGGGAGGGTTATCTGTAGCTGCGACCACAAAATTGCCGTTCTTAAACAGTCTCACACCAGTAGAAATGTCATAAGGATTGAAGACCACAAAGTTGAAGAAATACACTCCTTTTACTGGTGCTGTGAAGATTCCTGTTAATAACAGTAGAAACTTAGGTTCTTAAAATCATTACAAAATTGTTAAAGCATCATGTTTGAAACTTTTTTGACCAATGTGATGTACCTGTATTGGCATCATAAGCATTTCCAATGTTAGTTAATACATTTTCATACACAAGAGTGATTGCTTCTTCATGAGGCCCAAAATATTTGACCCCTCCTGTAGCTGACAGTGAGGCTGAAAAGGCTACTTTTGTCCTTAGTGCCAAAAGTAAAACTGCAAGTAAAAAGGAAGAAACTTTAATGTGTCTTTTCATACAGTCATTACTATTCAACTAGTTTCCTTGCATGTTTCCTAAATGTCACGTTTGCAGTCAGAGCTACATTGGGGCAAAAAAAGAAAAAGAAAAAAACACTTGTTTTATATCAGCTTTAAGAAGCAACTGTCTATCCAATGGTCAGACAGTTTATAAAATAAAATAAAAAATACAGTACCTTCATTCTTGCTTCTTAGTTCCCTGACTTCATCATTTAGAGCATTGAACTTTTCCTCCATGCTCTTAATCTTTTTGAGTTCGGCAAGGATGTCTACTGTTGGGGACATTAAATCCTGTGCCAGTGTGGTCCACACACACAGAAATAAAATGCTAACTTCCATCTTCATCATTGCTCCTCTCTGTGATTATTATAGATTGTGAAACTTTCCTATAGCCACACAGAAACCAACAACATTTATTGAACACTCTGACAGACTTTGGACTACAAATATTTAAACTTTCTTTCCTTAAACAAATAGTTAATATTTGTTATATCAGTTTACAGTTAGCAGACAATTTTATCCAAAGTGACTTACAGTGCATTCAGACTACACTTGTTTTTAATCAGTATGTGTATTCCATGGGAATCAAACACACAACCTTTTGAGCTGCTAACACAATGCTCTACCACTGAGCCACAAGGAACACTGTTACCAACGGTAATTGGTTTTGCCCAATTATTTTTCCCAATTTGTCTTTTCCATATTGTTCTGCTATAAAATCTATCTATCGTTCTTTCATTCATTTGTTTGTTTGTTCATTCATTCATATCTAAATGTTTGTGGTTATTTAAGTTACAACAGGCTTTTTTATGGTAATGCTGTTTTAGATTAAGCATAAGTATTTGTGAGGCTGATGATACACTGGGCAACTTTGGGAAAGCCGTTAACGGGCAACCAGGTGAGACACAGAGCCCACAACTGATCTAAAATCTCCAAATAGAAATTTGTTACCCATTCTCAATCGAAAGTGACCAAGCAACGTTGCTCAAAAAATGCTGGCCAGCAAAATTGCTCAAAAAGTTGCCTCGTGTATCATCATTTTATAAATGTAACCCAAATATGTGAGATTTGTCAAAGACAAAATTGGAATCAACAATGTTACCTTCATTTTCTTATATAAGTTAATCCATTTTGACTATTGTGTTCTCCAGCTTCTTCTTTAAAAAAAAATAATAATTATTATTTACAACAACAAACAAAATATACAGGAAAAATACAACATTAAGCACTCTTAGCTGTTACAATGTACAATACATGACTTTGGAGCCAAGAACATTAAAGCTTTATATTAGAACATAATATATAATATAATATATATAATATCTATAATATATTGGGATGCGTTTTATGATGTTTTAATTTAGAATAATGAAGCCTATGAATTACTTTGAACTGAATGAAATTATGTCTAGCAATCCAAATTGGATTTAAATTCAAAGCTTTAAAGTCTGAACTGTGCTTCCATAACGAAGTCTCTGACTTGCAAATAACTAAAAAAAAGTTGTTCAAAAGAACAAAATGTACCTTCCATATAAAGATCTTATATTGTTACTATACCCATATGTTTCAAATGAAAAAATATCTGATCATTTAACCCCGGAGGAAAGCATGATTATTACAGATTGGGGTATCCAGATATAAACCTGGAATTTTCAAATATACCTTAAGTTAGCTTCCCAATAATAATATTTAAAATTGGGAAGCCCAAATCTTTAAATTTGTTTAGATGTTTCTTGTTAATCCTAGCTGTCTTGTTGTCCCAAATGAAGCTGCTTATAATAACTTATATAAAAACTTCAAGGGGAATAAAGAAAGAAATAGATTGAAATACATACAAAAATCTTGGAAGTACCACCATTTTTATAGCGTTAATCCTATAAAAAGAGGCTAGGTGCATATCAGATGAAATATGTTCACTATTGTGGACCAAGTTGTCAATCATGGCCTTACAATGACTCAGGAGGGGTTTTCTGTGTTTGCCTTTCTAATTTTGAATTTTTGCCTTTGTGCCCATATTTCTTTTTCTTTTCTTTTTTTTTATATCACAATGACTTTGTACTGTTGTTCTTTTGAAATGGATATATGACATAAGAAGTGCGACCTTCTGCAATTCAATACATTACATTTACATTTAGTCATTTAGCAGACTCTTTAATCCAAAGCGATTTATAAATGAGGACAATGAAAGCAATCAAAATGAACAAAAGAGCAATGATATGCAAGTGCTATAACAAGTTTCAGTTATCTTAAAGGGGTGGTTGATTGTGAGTTTGTAATGTTGCTGTTTGAGCATAAACAAAACTTCAAAGTTACAGTGCTGAAAGTTCAATGCAAATGAAGTTATCATCTTTTAAAATTCTGGCAGTTTAATACATACAAAAACAGCTGGTAAGGGACTACAATGAGCTTCTTCCCAAGTATATTATGTCACGGACCCAGATAAATCCCGCCCCCAGGAACACGCAACAAAGGGGGCAAGGACATGGTGTGCTGCTTTAGAGAAGAGGAAGAGAAAAATAGGCAAGCACGTGAAAATCTGTTCATGAATCGCGATTCTGTCTTCTAGTGATATTAATGTACAAGTTTCAAAACCAATGTTCTAAAGCAGTGGTTCTCAGGCTTGTTTATTGCGTCACCCTGCTCTAGCTGCATCTCTCTCTCTCTCTCTCTCTTCTAATGTAAAAGTCTGTGAAAGTGATTTTGTGCCTCTTGGGATGGCACTATAAAGCAACATTCACTTTTAGAACGTGAGCTTCTAGGGGGCACATAAGTCTGAAGTAATGAATTTAGGTAAAGGGATGCAGAAACAGAGGTGGTTTTGTATGCAAACATTAATGCATTTAATTTTATGCGAGCAGCTATTGCTTGCCAGTGCAAATTGATAAACAGAGTTGTGACCTGCATTATTTTCGGCTCATTAAAAATCAATCTTGCTTCCGCGTTCTGGATTAATTGTAAAGGTTTGATAGAACTGGCTGGAAGACCTGCCAAAAGAGCATTGCAACTGTCCAGCCTGGACAGAACAAGAGCTTGAACTAGAAGTTGTAAAGCATGTTCCAAAAGAAAGGGCTTGATCTTCTTGATGTGGTCTGAGAAAGTCAGCTGATCATCAATCACAACTTCAAGATTTCTAGCTGTTGTTGAAAGAGTTATGGTTGATGTACCTAAATGGATGTTGAAATTGTGATGAAATGATGGGTTTGATGGAAACACAAGCAGTTCTGTCTGGGCAAGGTTTAGTTAAAGGTGATGGTCCATCATCCAGCAAGAAATGTCTGTTAGACAAGCTGGGAAGTGAACAGATATCATCGGCTCATCAGGATGGAATAAGAAGTAGAGTTGAGTGTCATCAGCAGTGATATGAAAAGCCATGTTTCTGACTGACAGAGCCTAGTGATGCCATGTAGACAGAAGAGAAGTGGTCCAAGAACTGAATACACTTAGGTATATTGACTATCATGTTTGTGAACAATGACACAAGGACTTTTCATTCTGATGGCACTGATATGTTCATTGACAGAAATACTTTTAAGAGATGAACTAAAGATTTTGAGCAAGTTACAGGATTTTGCAGATTATCCATTTTGTGGGGCTGTTTATGAATAGTTTTAACAAATGCACATACTTCTTGGCAAATATTAAGGATGATTCAACAAAGGCACCAAAGCAACAGAGAAAAACTGTGAAACTGTTATAAAAATCTAAATTACTTACTGTCCTGTCTGTAACTAAATGTTTTATCAACTGAGTAACATTCTCTTTGTCTTAAAGACCACAAGTTGTGTAACTGTTTAAACAGATCAACAGACTCTGGACTGCAAAAACTACATTTTGAAGCAATAATTGGTGTAAGCCATGGAAATGACAGCTGACAAAATAATGCTGGATTATATTTTCACAAATAAATAGAACAAGGTGACTTAAAAGCAGGTGGTAGTGAGTAACCATCCTACACTGTTTTATTAAATCATGAAAAAATAAAAACTTTTCTTCATTTATGACTTTGATTGGAATTTGATTGGAATTCGACAAGAACTGTAATTGTCTACACAAAAACAATTACATTGTCCCATATTGACAAAAGTTTTAAAACCCTTTAACTGTCACCCCGTCCCGTATACGGGACACCTACATTTACTTCACTATATTACAATTAAATCTAATCTAATCTTGACAAACTATATATCATTGGAAAGGTGTAAGACTCCCGAATATATATTTTACCAATGTTTTTTGTTAAAAATTATGTAAGAAAAGTAATAGATTAATTTATGACAAGAGTGCACCTCAAAAATCTAAATTATAACAGTTTTGACCTTTGACCTTTGAAGTCTTCTTTGTTGCCTTTTTCTCTATCACATTTTAGAAATTATCAGAAATTATATATCGACTGAAAACTTAAAATCTCCAAATTCATCCTTTAAAACCCATTTTAAAATCAGACATTGCATTATCATATTAATGGTACATCAATATCATGTTACAAAATGTTTTCATTCATGAATTATAAAAATTTAAGTTTGGATCGTGCACTATAAAGTCTATGTTCAAAAATGTGAGTGGTAAACAACAAAAATCAACAAACAATAATACAAAGCAGATTTTTGTAGGCTATATTAAAAATGTATTGTATTTTTGCTACTTTTGATTGATTGATTTTTTTTCTTTCATTTTTGTCTTCCCAAGCATTGATTTTTTTTTTATCCCCACCCTCCATCATCAGGAAAGTTTTCTTTTATTACTTTATTTTTTGTATCTGAATAAAACACTGGATTTGGGTTTACATACAATCAGAAATGTACATGGACAGAAACTTCACATGGTAAAAAGTAGGTGTCCACTGAAGGTGTTGCGTCTCAGTGAATCTGTGTAGATACGACAGTTCTCTATGAGCTGAAGATGTATCTGGTCGCCTTGTTCAAGAATAAGACTAACTGAGTTGCATGTAGTGTCTTCAGTGTCTTCCTTGGGAGGGTTATCTGTTGCTGCGACCACAAAATTGCCATTCTTTAATAGTCTCACACCAGTTGATATGTCATGAGGATTGAAGACCACAAAATTGAAGAAATAAACTCCTTTAACTGGTGCAGTGAAGATTCCTGTCGATAACAGTAGATTATAAACAATCAGAGTTTCCAGAGTTACATTATGAAAACAACAAAACTGACAATGCTTTACTACACATTTTTATAAGCAAATAACGGCACATTTTAAACTATAATCTAGATTACAATGGCAAATGTTTGCTATAGGCATAGGCAATACTTAAAAGTCAAAAGTTTCAGTACATTTTTTATAATACATGATAAAAGATAGATGTACAGATTAGGGGTTATTGCCTACAAACTTGGGTTCTTAAAATAGCCGTTAATTCATCTAATAAAGCATCATGTTTAGAATTTGTTATGATACCTGTTTTGGTGTCATAAACATCTCCAATGTTAGTAATGGCATTTTCATACACAAGAGTGGTTGCTCTTGTATAAGGGCCAATAAATCGGTGGGCATTCTCCAAAGCTGACAGTGAAGCTGAAAATGCTACTTTTACCCTTTCTGAAAAAAAAAAGATTTTAAAATAATATATCTCTTTTAATTATCTTTTGTTATGTAATTTGTAATGCTATTTCTTGAGCTTACCCTGAATGTTTTGGCCCTAAATGTCCAAATAAATTTAATTATTTATTATTTACCTGAAACCTCTGTCTTCTGTTCAAAGGTTTTAAGCTTTGTAGTCAGTGCTGTATTGATGACAAAACATTACAAATTGATTAAGTTTTATTCCATTAAACTTTCTGCTCAACATATAAAACTGCGGGTCTTTTAAAATCAATTAATGAACTCATTACCTTCATTCTTGCTTCTTAATTCCTTGACTTCATCATTAAGAGCATTAAACTTTTCCTCCATGGTTGTAATCTTTTTAAGTTCACTAATGATATCTAATGTATGTGATATAAAATCCTGTGCCTGTGTGCTCAACACAGACAACAGTAAAAGTATGCAAACTACCAGCTTCATCATTGTTTTTCTCAGTGATTATTATAGATTGTGATCCCTTTCCTGTAGCCTCACAAAAACCTAACAACATTTATTCAATAGTCTGAGAGACTTTGGACTACAAATATTTAAACTTCCCTCCCTTAAATGTCGCAGGCCACCGGTGGGGTAACTTGCAACTGTAATTTACTAATTTGCAAGAATACTCATCAGAGTCAGAGAGTGAGTTCTGACCTTTATCTTGGAATAGTGGAGCTCATATAAAATCATGAGAAATCAGTAAAAACCTCCATTCATTTTTATCTCAGGTGTTAAAAATAACATCCATTCTCTATTTGAGAAAAAAAAAAAAATAGATTCTCAATTTTTTTTATGCATAATCTTAAACTATGGCCCGGTTTCACAGACAGGGCTTAGACTAAGCCAGGATTAGACCATAGATCAATTAGGACATTTAAGTAATTTTTATAAACATGCTTAGAAAAAAACATTACCGATGTGCATCTTAAAACTAAAAAGGCACTGATATTTTTAAGATCAGTCAGTGCAAGTTTATTTCAGTGGAAACAGCTCAGACTTACATTTTAGTCTAGGACTAGTCTTAAGCCCTGTCTGTGAAACCAGGGGTATAACACACATCCAGAGTTCTCATTTCATGTCTTTTATGTGCTTGTTAGAGGTTGAATTCAAATCAGACACTGCCATACTGCCCATAATAATTCTGAATGTGATGTCTACTTCATAAATATTGAGAAAATATGGAAGAACTTGTTTCAGAATCAGATCACTAAAACTATATGGGAAAAGGGGTGCCCTTAATAGGGTTTGATGGGCATCTAGTGGAAAAGTGTGGTACTGCGCCCAAACAAATTCATACCGAAAGCAAATTTTTTGAGATAGCAACCTCAAATTTGGAACATAGTTTGTACAGATTTTTGGTTTTGGTATTCTACACTCTTAAAAAATAAAGGTGCTTCACGATGCCATATAAGTACATTTTTGTCTAAATGGATACATAAAGAACCTTTAACATATGGAGAACCTTTCTGTTTCACAAAAGGTTCTTTGTGGATAAAGAAGGTTCTTCAGAATATAAAAAGGTAAGAAAGAGATGGTTCTTTAAAGAACCTGTGACTGAATGGTTCAAAAATGGTTCTTCTATGGTAACGCTGTGAAGAACCTTTTGAAGTTCCTTTATTTTTAAGAGTGTAGCAGTTTTAGAATTCAACTGTTTTTTTTTTTAAATATATTTTATATAAAATCTTTTTATATTTTCATAAACTTCCATAACCTTTTTGTAATATTATTTTTATAATGTTTTTCAATTCTAAAATAATCTGCCTAGCATCTTCTTTAAAGGTGCCATAGAATGGAAAACTGTATTTACTTTGGCATAGTTGAATAATAAAGTTCTCATTGTTTCCTCTTTCTTATGTATATCTTGTGCATGCAAAAGACCACTGAAAAATAGATGAATCAGAACACAACACAGACTGTGACATTACAGTCGGGAACACTAATAGTTATGCATACGAGGGAGGACATGGCTTGGTGGATGTTAAGAGACGTATCTATGCTTTCAGATTACAAGCAACAAAAAGATTTCTTTATCATAAAGACTTATTATGGACTCATACAGCCATCTTGCAGAGGGCAGGTGGGCTTGGTCTTGACAATCATTTGTTTTAACTGATACTGGAAGATATGGATTTGTCTGTAATTACACCTTTTTTATCAGAAGATGTTTCACATGTGGAAGAATGTTTTAAAGGTGGACAGAGATAGGAGCAGTTTTATTCACTGGGCTCCTGAGGAACCTCTGTCCGCATTGAGTGTGCAAGCATGTTTGCACATAAATGGGATCTTGAAGCTGGGTCATGGCCTAATGGTTAGAGAGTTTGACTCCTAACCCTAAGGTTGTGGGTTTGAGTCTAGGGCTGGCAATACCACGACTGAGGTGTCCTTGAGCAAGGCACTGAACCCCAAACTGCTCCCCGGGTGCCGCAGCATAATAGGCTGCCCACTACTCTGTGTGTCTGTGACTGTGTGTTCACTGCTGTGTGTGTGTGTGTGTGTGTGTGCACTTTGGATGGGTTAAATGCACAGCATGAATTCGGAGTATGGATCACCATACTTGGCTGTATGTCAAGTCACTTTCACTAATGCATAAAGATGGATGGAAATCTGTGGAAACTAAGGAATTGACGGGTTTACGATTGCAGAGACTTACATCAAAATTGATAGAGGAAATTTCTCTGCCAATACAAGATATTTATGGAGAAAGTATAGCAAGAGGACAACTGTTAAACCAGAGTGACAGACAAGAATTTCCAAGGATCGGTATTTTACTGATAATGTGTGATGAGAATGAGGGTGAAGTTGCTGATTCAATCTTGAATTTACGGACTCCTCAATTGGATTATCTAGATTGTGCTTCAAAGAAGGCACTTTACCACACAACAGTCAAGGTGATGCATCAAAAGTCACTAAAGAGACAGTGATCTTTTTTGTAATTTCATTAGTCCTGATAGGTGATAAAACGTGTTGTAATAGGAAGAAACCTGCTTCCCCAGCAGGGCATGGAAAAAACACAACAGTCCTTGGAGCCCTGTGAGAAACCTGAGGATAAACATGTTCTATACAGGTGGGCATACATTTTTTCTCAAAGTACATATAATACAGCTCAGATTTATTATACACATCTTTGGGTGGCTCTTAGGACTGCCTTTAATCCAGTCAGTCTCAAAAGACATGGGCATTTGAATCAAATGTAAGTCACAAATGCACTTTTCTCTTTTACACCAAAGATACAGGTTCTGGTTTAGGTCCACACGAGCTGGTCAATGTTGAGAGCCAAACAAAATAAGGAGGTAAATAAGCAATTTCATCTCTGCGCTCGTTTATAATGTAAAGAAAATGTAACTGCTGTTGCTTTTGCTTCTTGTTCTTTTTTATAATATTTTACAATAAAAGTTACAGTATTATTAAATTTATTTGAAAATTATTATTTTGTAAATATATTTCTTGTGACATTCCTGTGTTGATTGTTTTTAAAAAAAGGTTTAAGACTTAACACTCAGTCAGGTTTATACAGACATTACCCCTAAACTTTGAGCTTCATTGAAAACGTTATAACAGATTGGTGAAGTTGCTCCTGTTCATTTAGGAATCTTGTGCAAGTCTAGCTTGGTGTGAAAGCTGTTATTTGAGCATACCTTTGTGCTTTTTCAGCAATACATTTTGGTTTTTATTGGCTTAGCCAAAGATAAAAGGCAAGTAGACACATGCACATCAGAATGCTGTGTAGAATATGACTCAAATTGTTGTATGAGATCATCTAGCAGAGGTTGAGTAGTTCAAAAACGAAGCAAATTGTGAGGCTACAATTTAAATCATTGTCTGAAACATGCAGCAAATTGTGCTGTTTTGTCTGGCACACACAAAAGGTTAACTAAAGTTTTTTTGTTTGTTTGTTTTTTAATGGCACATTCTGTCATAGATTATAGGCCAGATAATCACTTTTACGAAGTAAATTACAAAGTAATTTCTGAATCATAGGGTTATATGCATTCTACTCATCATTACAGGACAGTAGCAATGAGATCCTGGAAAAAGACACTTGGAGAAGAGAAAAATAAAAAAGTAAGCACCTATTTTACCAATTTGAGTAAATACTGATGGCCTTACCATTGCATGTTTTCAGAGAACCAAAACAGGTGATCTGGACTTCATCCCAGTCAAACAGCTTTAAACCTTATGACATTTTTGCAGCAAAAAGGATAAAAAAAGAAACACAGAAATCCATTTATGTCACAGGTTGCAGGAAAGGTAAACATTTTTTTCAAGTTTTTTTTTTATATGTTCATAGTTGTTAGTTAATGAAAACATTTGCTGTGATTTTAGAACAAGATGATGCAGGAGAAGAATGGAAACCTAAATAGAGACTTTGGCAGTGACCTTGCAGATGTGCTAATGTCCTAGCAGTTCTTTTAATTAATAACTCTTGTGACAATGAAAACAAGACTCAACAAGGCAAAGAATGAGAGCTGAGAGATGTGATACTCTGAACCCAGTGAGGCCTTCATAAACTGTTTTACCCTACAGGTCAGTGACAATAAATGATCCAGGCTTGCCTAACAAACAATTGCACAAGTAAGTGGAATTATGATTTGATTTGAAGAATTTATTTCACACACTTCATCATTTTAAAGACAAAATTAACAATAGTTACAGAAAGGTTATTGTGTGTAAAAAGGGGAACCCCAAAGAAGCTACTGAAAGCTTTTAGGAGGGGGCCCTTATTAATTAATTATAAGTCTGCAAACATTAATAAGAAAAAAAATGCCTCTAAAGGAAACATTCTGTGCTTATATTATTTTGCATTAAAATAAATATTATTATTATTATTATTTTTACTCATTGAGCAAAAAAAAGAAAAGAAAAAAAAGCCAAACATACACACTACTTTCATACTTGACTCACAACTTCTGCTATTTCTGTTAATTTCTGCATTGGAATTTTCCATTCAAGTTCCCTTTTACACATAGTTGTCCAACCTACTTTCTGTTGTTGTTGTTGTTGTTTTTTTCCCCCTGAGACTAAAGACCCCAAGAAGTCCCTCATGGAATGGCTGGATGAGTTCTGTTTAAAGGAGCTATGTCTGGAGCTAATCTATCTATCTATCTATCTATCTATCTATCTATCTATCTATCTATCTATCTATCTATCTATCTATCTATCAACATTTTTGATGGTTGAAATTCTCCAGTCATTTTAATGGGTTTTCAAAAAAGTTTTCAACGCGGTTTTAACGTGACCTTTATGTAACAAAAAAGGTTAATTTGTTAAAAAAAAAAAAAAAGTAAAAAGACTCGGTACGTGGACTAAACTGTCTTTTCTTGACTTGTGTAGTGGAAGTGACGAGATGTGATTCATCATCGTCACACTGACACCCTGCTCAACCGTCCCTGTGCTGTTTTTACTCCACACAGATTAACCAGGCGGAGCTTGACAAAGTTTTGACAGGCCGTTTTCCTGTTTCTGTAGCCTACGTATGGGAACCTAAGGTAGGCAAAACAGTACGGTGAAATATAGTACTATAGTTTTTGTAGTGTTTATTAAATAAACTGTTAAGTTTCGGTAAGAGTATTTTGTGTTTGTCTCGCCGGTGCAACGTGCCATTCCAGAACAGACGCTTTCTCTGAGACTAGAAAAATCCACAATAACGACAGACCGAGCTGTCATCTCGAAAAAGGAAAATAATTCTACATTGTTGTTTGAAAATAAAAAGCGAGCAAACAAAAGCGCATCTTGACGAATATTTAATGAAGCGCCTGGAACGCGAGGCGTGGACGCGTCTGATAGCCTACTGTTTGCAGTTGTTTGTCATCAAGAATGATGTCGGTGTCAGAGGGTGTCTGGCGCTCCTGGCTCTGAGGATTGTTTAAAGTGCACTCTTGTGCAGTATTACCTGAGTAACGCTTCTTATTTAGAGTTTATATTATTTTACCATGATACATTAGTGTAAACATTGTTTTCTTATGAGAAGTGTAACTGATTCCAGAGGGAAAACTGAATCAGGAAGCGCAGACCTCCCCTAAATGAGGTAACGTGGTTATACGAGGCAAGGACAGTGTTGCCAGATTGAATGGACGATTTACAGCCCAAAAGCTCACAAAACCCGCCCGCTAAAACAAAAAACATCCCAAAACTTTAACTGTTAAAATAATGTGATAGAATGTCAATCAAGGTTGATAAAAGCCATTTTTAACTTCTTAAAACAAAATAATGAAGATAAAATAATATTAATAAAACGCTAGATATATTTTCCATGGATAAATTCGGGGCAAATAGGTACATGAAAGATAATTACCATATGATTAAAATATGCAAGCAGGCACACTGGCACAGTCAAAACGGCAATCAATAAATTAAGCGATAGGCCTTCCCTCAAAAAAAAAAAAACATTCATAATCACAACACATTCATAATTCATATTTCACACTCGTTCATGCACACACCATGAAAGTCAAAACTGTAATTTATTGATGCATACTGTATGATAATCAGACAATAAAAAAATTACCAACAATAATGATCACCTTTGTGTCGCTCTATAATTTCACACAGAACTAGAGGAAGTGTTTGTGAAGTTCATATTGAACATAACTTTCCACAGTCAAAACTAACAAGTATAGCTTTCATATACCAGTATGGACCTTTTAAAAAATAAAGGACAGGATCGTGTAGATATAAATAGATCTCTGTAATTTTCTTTAACAGTTTTTTCATATTTTTATCTGGTTTGCTTTCTGAGTATGTTTTTTTTACTTGAACTTGAACATTTTGTCCACCTGCCCAAGCCAATATTTACTCGCACATACAAATACATATTTGGGAGGAAACCCACCCAATCTGGCAACACTGGGCGAGGATACAGGCATATGATGATAGAATATCACTCTTTGTCAAGGCATCATATGTGACACTGCTAAAATAATTGATGGATTTTTACAATTTAAGCACAAACATTTAAAATGCTTTATGTCAGCTAACCACAAATAGTCCCCAAAATATAGGAAGAATATATAGATTAAATTTTTCCTTTAATATATATATATATGAATGTCTGTTGCATTTCAGGAAAAAAATGTTTCCTGTACCTCTTTAAATATGACATGAAAAGGCAAAGTAAGTTTATTTGTATAATACATTTAATACAGTGTCTGATAAAGAGAGAAAAAAGACAAATACATTTTACTATAAATTAAGAACATGAAGATTGTGTAAAAAATGGAAAAAGGAAACAAAAAGGAAAGAAGGCAAAAAAAGGCTAAGCATTTATAAGTCTATTAAGCATTTATTATGTATATTAAGCATTTATTATGGAAGTGATTATGGAAATTATGGAAATATTTGAACTTTAGTTAGATGTTTAAAAGAAAGTCATGAACTATTTAATGAGCCACTAAAACATGTCTGGAGATGATTGTCCATTTCTTTATAATCTGTGGAAGAAGTCGGTTGTAATAATTAATTTTACTCTCTGTGGGCCTAGTCTGACAGAATAACAACAATGGACATGAATCCCCCAATAGAAAGGTCCACCCCAGAAAATGTCCAGTGAATGACATAGAGCTAAAAAAAAAAAACCCCAACCTTTTTTATAAGTTTATGTGTAAATGTAAGATACTGACTGTATATTAGCAAAAAAAAAGGCACAATATTTTAGATTGATTCTATATTGTAAAGATTAGCTAATTATATTGGCTTTTCAGAAAATAAAATAAAAAAGATATGTGCTTTCAATGTAATTTTAAAGCATGATATGTAAAAAAAAATAAACCGCATTAACAAATTTGTAAGTAGAATTGATTTAATGGTGAATATTTCTGCATAGGTATGAAAGTTGAAGGACAGTGACTAATTCAGAGGAAAACAGCAGATCATTCAGGTGAGTAATATGTTTCGTCATTGTGTAACATTTAAATGTGCAAATACTTTTTAGCCACTACATATATGAATGACCTCTCAATTTGTGTTTTGCTGTGTGTTTTTTCCTCTGCTTGTGCTATAGAAAGAAGCAGATTCAATGTCCAGGCTTCCAGACGTAGCTGAGCACTCATCTGAGGTGAGACAATACATGTGGTGTAGAAACAGGAAGCTTTCACACTAAGCTGATTAGTTTGATGGAACCAGACTCTCTCGTAATATCTGAGCTTTCATTTGCAATGGTTAGTTGACTTTTTTTTCTCTAGAATGAGAATGGAGAACTCACGGGCAATAAAGGTGGTCTGTTGGAGAACAGCAAAGTTAAGGTTAATGTATGTAAAGCTATTGTATGTTTTGTCTTAATGTACTTGAGAGTTCTTATTATGGTTTGGTTTCTGAGAATACTGTTCTGAATCTGCATTGATTGTGCTTTACAATAAATAAAATGGAATGGAATGGAATATAGCCAGACTGCATGGAAGAATCTGATTTAGTAATATGTAAAAGCTATAGCAGTGGCATGTTTCTGAGAAGAATAATTGAATCTTTTCCCAGAGCAAGCTTACTGAGAGTGAGCTGTCCACTCTTAATGATCATCCATCAGGCAATGATAACCCAAAGGTCTGTCATCTAATTATAAGCTATACTATATAGTGAAGTGAAGTGAAGTGAAGTGACATTCAGCCAAGTATGGTAACCCATACTCAGAATTTGTGCTCTGCATTTAACCCATCCGAAATGCACACACACAGAGCAGTGAACACACACACACACACTGTGAGCACACACCCGGAGCAGTGGGCAGCCATTTATGCTGCGGCGCCCGGGGAGCAGTTGGGGGTTCGATGCCTTGCTCAAGGGCACCTAAGTCATGGTATTGAAGGAGGAGAGAGAACTGTACATGCACTCCCCCCACCCAGGACTCGAACTCACAACCTTTCGATTGGGAGTCCGACTCTCTAACCATTAGGCCACGACTTCCCCATATATATATATATATATATATATATATATATATATTGTACAGACCAAAAGTTTGGAAAAAATACTATTTTTGATGTTTTTGAAAGAAGTTTCTTCTGCTCATCAAGCCTGCATTTATTTGATCAAAAATACAGAAAAAACAGTAATATTGTGAAATATTATTACAACTTAAAATAATAGTTTTCTATTTGAATATACTTTAAAAAAAAAAATTTATTCCTGTGATGCAAAGCTGAATTTTCAGCATCATTACTCCAGCCTTCAGTGTCACATGTAACATCAGTCTATCACATGATCATTTAGAAATCATTCTAATGTTCTGATTTATTATGAGTGTTGGAAACAGTTCTGCTGTCTAATATATTTGATGAATAAAAGGTTTAAAAGAACTGCATTTATTCAAAATAAGAAAAATTCTAATAATATATATTCTAATAATATATTTTCTTTACTATCACTTTTTATCAATTTAACACATCCTTGCTGAATAAAAAATTAATTTTATAAAAAAAAAAAAAAAATTACTGACCCCAAATTACTGACCAGTAGTGTATATTGTTATTACAAAATATTTATATTTTAAAAACATAGCTTTTTTTTTCTTTTTTTACTTTTTATTCATCAAAGTATCCTAAAAAAGTATCACATGTTCTGAAAAAATATTAAGCAGCAGAACTGTTTCCAACTTTGATAATGAATTATCATATTAGAATGATTTCTAAAGGATCATGTGATAATGATCCTAAAAATTCAGCTTTGCGTCACAGAAAATAAATGATAATTTAAAGTATAATAAATTTAAAAACAATTATTTTAAATTGTAATAATATATCACAAATATTAAAAAAAAAATCTGTATTTTTGATCAAATAAATTCAGGCTTGATGAGCAGAAGAAACTTCTTTCAAAAACATAGTAATGTTTCCAAACTTTTGGTCTGTACTGTATATATATATATATATATATATATATATATATATATATATATATATATATATATATATATATATATATATATATATATATATATATATATTCGTTTCATAGTTTGAACTTTTTTATGATGAAAATATTTATAGAATGCAAATTTCTTCCTTTATCAGGGCAAAGCTGTCGTTTTCAGCCGGTTGTTTAAAAGAACTAAAACATGGACGAGACTCCCTGCACAAGAGGTAAAACATCTGGTGGAGCTTTTAGACATTAAAAATAACAAATTGAAGCCAATACTTTTATTCATGACAGACAACTGAAGCTATTTCATTATAGTCATATATAATCAGTTATTAGTGTTGAAATGACCTGAACATGAGTCAACAGCTCTGAGGTACCAGAATGTTGCTAAAATTCATTTTCATCTATTGTGTCTTACATACATGTTATGCAGATAAAAATGACAGTACATCACACATTAGTGTCAGGCCATGAAACTGTACCATCTTTTACCACTAGGGGGAGGCAAGAGACTTCCGTACTGAAACTGACCACAAATCAGCCAAACTCTCTGGAGAGGAATCTAATGGTCAAATGAGATGCAGAGTGGCACATACATTTTAAGCTAATGATTATGATCTTATATTAAAGATAATGCAAACCTATAAGAGACTGGGCTCAGGATGGCTTCACTGCCACCACTGACAGTCTGTCTAGCCAATACAGCAATAAGGTTTGTTGTGATTACAGTACACCTAACATCACCTGACATCACACCTTAGACCGAATTTCCAGTGTGAATCACACAGTTTGAAATTGCACAATAGGTTTGGATTTAAAAAGAAGTATTTAGTGATCTAAGGACACAACAACAACTCAGATGATCCACTGTGTCCACAAAAGCATACAGTAAATTGTTTAAAATGTATTACTATAATTGAGGTAAAGTTAGTTAGTAAAAATCATGCTTTGATGTTGCACATTACACAGAATAATGCAACCTGCAATTTTGAAGCTTGTCTTTGGTTTAGCTCACAAATACTGTATGTCTGATGTTACCTTCCTTTCTTTCTTAACAGGAAGAGCTATCATTACAACATGGAGAACTCTCAGCTGGCAATCACAGCAAAACACAAAACAACAACACCATGGTGTGACAAAACTGCAGCCTTGCATGCAATCATTTATTCTTAAATTAATGTCTTAAAGTTTACATTTTGCAATACTGTCTAATTTTTTTATATAATTCTTGTAACTTTGCATACTGTGCTGGTCTTCTGTCTCTTTACAGGAAGAACAAGCACTGAAAAGTGATGATTTTTTAGGCAGTGACAATCTTGTAAGTCACAATGGCAGTAGATATATATATGCCATATATAATGAATTCAAAGTCTAACATTCTAACTTCATTAGGAGGGAAATTCCCTGTTTAATTTTCTCAAAACATTTCCTAGAGGACCTGAGGATACTTCTGAAGAGGTATATTGCTACAACAACAAAATAATAATAATTAACATATGACTGTCTATTTTATTCATCTGTAGGATGTGTATATTTTGTTTTATTCCTACTCCTGCCTTCCTGTTGATAATGCAAAATAGTTACAAGCTTTCTTGTTGTAGGACAGCCCACCGTTACACATTAAACTGCTGGCCTGTAATGACAATCTATTATATCTCTCCAACAACAACTTAAAGGTGCTTATCACAACCTTTTATTTATATTATATAGTAGGATATATGCATATTATTGTAATTGCTTAATCACCTGCTATTCACAATAACTCTTTTTTTGTGCAGGAAAATTCAGGAAAGCGAAGTGGCACTTTCCGCAGTTCCCCAAAACCAGCGTTACGTTTTCCTGCTGAAACGGTAAAGCATCTTCCTCTGCTTATTACTGTATTTAGATTTTATATAATTTTTAATGAAATTAAAATGAGAGTTTATCCGATATGTAGGACCCGCTAAGCGAGCACATTGAATTTACAGACTGGGATTATAACTTCTTGGACACTGGCACTGAAAAGGTACTTTATTAAATTGGTAAATTGGTTAAATTTTAAGTTGCCTGCAAACAGATGATGTTGTGAAACAAATGCTGAACTGTTTCCTCTATTTGATAGAAATCTGTCCCCAGAAAATACCATGACAAGAAACTGTCTAACAGTAATACCAAAGTAAGCCTCTCTCTCACTTTCTATATAGAAAAGTACTGGTTTTCTCTTCTGAAGATCACAAAAGTGGCATACATAGGCAGGAATATTGTAGGATATTGAAGTCTATAATTCTACTCCCCACAAACAGTAGTGGAATTGGAAATTCCACTACTTTTTGTTTGCAAATGAAATTATTTACAGTGTCAATTGACATTCTGCAGTAACTCATGTGCTGTTCAAATTTTTTTCAGGTTGTGTCATTTAGAGTGAAGAGAACTCTACCTAGAATGCCCACATTTTCATGCAGTACGCAGGTAGTGTTAACACTTTTGTAAAATGTCACTTGATATTTTACATCAAAACAACTGTCATACTCTAAAATCTATATAGGATTCAGATCAAGAGGACATGATTGAGGATCCATTGGAAATGCAGCAACTGGGGGAAAATGAGGTGAGTTATTGTATGTGAATGAGTGTAAATTATGGACATTGGTGTTTATTGCTCTGCATTCCTTAACTTATCTGACATATTATTATGCCATCACATAATTTAATTCTTATTATCTGAATGTTACAGGAATGTACTTTCGAAATCCTGCCACTGGAGATGGCTGTCTACCCAACAGATTTAAATTCTTTAGAGACAGATGAGGTATATTATTATTATTATTGTTTCATTATCATGTAATTATGTGAATTATGATATCTATATTTAACCATTTTTTTCTCTCTTGCTCTCTTTTCACAGGATGATGACTTGATGGACTGGTGGAAAACTGTTGAGGGTAAGTTGGGTCAAATTACTTGATTACCTATTATAGATATGCAAAACTACATGTTTTCAAAAATTACTAGTCTCCTAGAAGACCACCTTGCTAAGGAAGTCCTTGTATAATTAGACTTATACAGTATAAGAAAAATATAGACAAACTACTACTTGACCTCACTAACCAAAGTCGACTAAAATTAATCAGTTGGACGATTGGTTAATCTTTGTTCCTCATCCTACTATATCTAGTTTAGATCACTGTTAGCAACTTCATACGACTTACTGACTTCTGACAGGTTGGAGTGAATGGAATGTAACGGCAAATTTTCAGGAGGACAATGAGGAGCGGTGAGTAAATGTGGATTTTATTATAAATCATTGTCTAATCGCCTCCACTGATCTTTTTTTATGTTTTGTCAGGACTGTGGAGGCTGCTGCAGACCGTGTGTTCATGGCTGCCCGTCTCTTTGTCAGTCTGTTCAACCAGCGTGGGGCATCTCTGCAACATCATATTTTAGAGTTGCTTGCTCTGGCAGACACTGCTGACAAATTTCATAAGAAGACTGTGAGTGCAGCTGTTGGAGGGGGCGTAGCTAGTGTGGCAGGGGGCATAGCCACCATTACGGGCCTCATCTTGGCACCCTTCACCTTTGGCACTTCCACTATTGTCACTGCGGTTGGTATAAGTGTAGCAACAGCTGGAAGTATCACCTCAGCCACGGCTAACATCACCGATGCGGTTCAATCCAAGATGGATCGCAAGAAGGTGGAGAAGATGATCCAAGGCTACCAGAATGAGATCAGTGACATCAGAGATTGTCTGGAGTTCATGCAGGTATGTTTAGCATTCCATCTGTTTTGTCAACTGTCTGTGTTTCTTTTATTTTTTTCTGTCTGATTGATTTCTATTGTGTATGTAGGAAGGAATGAACACCCTACAGGAATGGGATTTTAAGGGGTACTCTGAGAGTGTGGTCAACACAAGTCTTAGCCGTAACATAAAGCATGTGTTGAAGGAAGGTGGACGAGCAGGAAGAGCCCTTATGATAAACACAGATAGGCTTATCAACACTGTGAAAGTTCTAGGTGTTGCTGGAGGTGCTGCCAAAGCTGCCAAGGCCGTCAGTATCACCACAGGGGTCATGTCCACTCTCTTCCTTGCCCTGGATGTCTTCTTTCTTGCCAAAGACTCCAATGAACTTCGCAAAGGTGCTAAAACCAAATTTGCCTCCAAGCTCAGAGAAGTGTGCAAAGAGCTTCAACATGGCCTACTAGAACTAAACAAAGTGAAGACTCAGCTTCAAAAGACCATGGATGGAATTGAAGTGGAAGAATATGAGGAAGAGGAGGAGGATGAAGACCATTGTGAGTCAGATCCTGTTCAACTGGCTCTACTTGAGCAAGAAATCGATCAGTTGGAGAAGAAACTTGACCAGAAAACTATGCAGCAGCAAATGAACCGAGATGCTGAGAAAGAGATCCCAAAAAAAGAAATAAAATGAGGAGTCAAAGAGATGAGTGAACGATAAGGGGTCTTATCAGTGAGCCAACATATGGAAACAACAAAAGCACTAAACTGAACAATTTGAAAGGAAAAATGGTAAGTGGGAAGACACAAAAATGAAGAGGAATAAAGCTGTTGATTTGAAAGGTCCTGGAAAGATTTAGAATATAGAATTGAATATTTCTGAAATAATGAGACAGAAAAAAAAGAAACCTAATAACACTTGTGTTATTCAGGAAAATCAAAGATGATATAGTAAGAAGTAAGAGAAAAACAAGTAGATTTGCGTTTTTTTAAATAAATACCAGTGGATGCAAAGTAGTTAAAGATTCATGTTGAAGTATTAAATAAGACAATAGGTTAAAGTTTTAATTCTATATAAATCAAGTGAAAGTCGTGACATTTGCCAAGTATGGTGCAAAATGCTGCATCAGAAACATACCACTCAGCATGCATCTTTTATTTCCTGTGTGTTTCACACAAAAATCAACATAGATTCTATGGTAATCACCATTAAGTATGCAGATGAAAAATTCTAAATTAATTTTTAGGGTTGTGGGCAGTTGTTGGAGCTGACCTAGTGGGTAGTTCAAGTGTTCCAACACATGAATCTTTGGGGTATATGCAGGTGACACTAGTTGATAGAAGTGGATTATTCTATTTTGTCTTCTCTGCCCACAAACACACACACACACAAGTTTTTATGCTGGGCTTTATGCAGCAAAGATGTAATGTTTTTTTGTTATTTCTCTGTATTATTTATTTTTTGTACATATACTGTATATAAACATATGCTGTATATATATATATATATATATATATATATATATTCTGCATTTTCTGTTAGTCTAATAATAGGTAGTTTGTTTATGATTTAACTTTTTTTTTTTAATGCTTCCTAAAATGTGTTATTTTTCTCTGGATTTATGCAATACATAAAAGTATTTTTTTTAAATGAATGCAAAATGCGTTTTTGGTATTTATTTTGTAATAAATAGCCTAACCCTTCTCTTATAAAACATAAATTTATTCAATCCAAAATGAATGTTTATTGGCAAACATGTTAAAGTTTATTCAGCGTACCCACAAAATCAAGATAAGCATCTATCGACAATAAAATCTCCTACTTCCAGCTCAGTGTTGAGTGTTTTTTTTTTTGTTTTGTTTTTTGCTGACATTGAAGGGTCCTTGAAGTGTCAATCCACCTGCAGCAGAGCCATAAATCACAGCTAGAGGTGGGATTGAGGACTCTTCTGCAACCTCAAATGACAAATGGGAGACTGTATACAGGCCATAGACTGTACAGTCAAATTAACTTTTAATGCATGCGAGCTTTGCGCTTCACATCAATTGTTGCATCTGTGACAGGGCCTCGTATTTCTCTGCTTGTGTGTACATAGGCCTAAAGCATAGATCTCCAACCCTGCTCTTGGAGAGCTACTTTCCTGCAGATTTCAGCTTTAACTCCAATCAAATACACCCGAACCAGCTAATCAAGGTGTTCAGGGCTACTTGATAATTACAGACAGGTGTGTTGGAGCAGGGCTGGAACTGAAGTCTGCAAGATGGTAGCTCTCCAGGAGCAGGGTTGTTTGTATATGTTTGTATGTTTGAAAATGTTTGTATATGTTTGGTATTTATACAGTTTATATCTATTAATTGTTTATAGTTGTGTTTTTTTAATAACTATTAAAGTGTGAAGGCATCATCTCCTCTCACAAGATAAACATTTGGATGTCCTACACATCAGCACCCAAACATAAGTGAATGTGCATTCATTAAATGATCAAATGAAGCTGAAATAAACTCTTGAAAGTGCTTCATTACAGGGGACAGCAACAAACTAGCTACAGCTATAAATAGCTTAACATTTTGGGTTATAAATAACAAGTAGAAATAATCAAGAACTTTTTTACCCTTCACTTTGTGTTCTGCTTGAGCAAATTTAGTTCGCAACTTTATATAAATACTACTACAACCCACAAGCAATATGCATTTTCAGTACCCATTAAATAGGTTTGATGTTAAAAAAGCAAACTAATGTTATATAATGCTCTTTACTTTATATAACTATGGACTCACTGCCCCTAGGACATACAATTCAGCTCAGGACATACAGTTCTTGCTATTGAAAAATATATTTTAGACTGAGTCACACGGAGAAAAAAGAAACAAGTGTGGGTTAGAGCACTCAAGCACACATAGCACGCGCACAGGAAAAGAAGTTCAGGGCAATACGGGATAAGATAACTGTCTAATAGTAAAATGTGTCATCCTTTATATAAAACACAGAATAATAACGTGTGATCAATTAATGAATTACTAGCGACTATTTGAAAATGATCAAACGCAGATGACATTTTCATCACATCTGTCTCAGTGCAATTACAGACATCATTTGTCCCATTAACTGTAATGATAATCATGAGTGTCTATAGACTGCTCTCATTATTATGAGCTATTCTGAGATATCTGTAGAGACCGCTTTAATTATAGGGGAAGGAGAAAGACACTTAAAATAGATCAAATGGTACACTTTCCTTGATAACCATCTTCATTTGACTCACCAAAAATTCAAGGATCTCGCTGTAAGCCTGCAACTGGCAATAAAGCAAGAATTAAAGGCATTATGCTAATTTAATTGAGTATGATGTGACTTTAATTTAATTAGATGGTAAAATACAGTAAATTGAGTAAAAATTTTATACTTTGCCTGTTTCACATGTATTTCAGGGCCAATTGCATGAATATGGATACATTTTATATACCTGTCAAAAATGCAGAGATATTGCTTTTGCTAATTCTTCTGTAAATGTCAGGTTATTATATTTTTTCTGTTATCAAATAATCATTATTTGGTCTGCAGTTGATATAAAGAAATTTTGGTAGCACCTTTACAATTATAGCCAGCAGTTCCTTTGTTACTATAATTATTCATCTTTGTTAATGCTTTTAATAATGTCTTAACATTAACTAAGATTAATAAATGCATTAGAAGCAATTAACTGTTAGTCCATGTTAATGTAGTTAACTAATGATAGATAATGGTGTTACAGAGATTGCTTTATTTTTTTAAACACTCGTCGTTTTGAAAGAAAAAAAGAGCTATACCTCTAAGAATACATTTACAACTAATCTACTTCATATCTATGCTAATTCACACCAGCGTGTTTTACTGTAGGTGCAGTACACCATTTGATCATTACTGCCCTTTGAACTCTTGCATTTATATCAATTACATTTTGCATCAATGATATACTAAATATACTGATATTGTTAAATGCTAAACGTTTGTTGCGCATGTCAATAACACACTCCTACCTATGTATATTTATGTCTACAGAGGAGGAGAGAAATGATGGAGACAAATCTAGACAAATACAAAGAGAATAAAATCTGCAATGTCTTTTAAAGTGAATGTCCTAAACTCTAATCAACCCAGCATGCTGATGCCACAGGGCTATCATTTGTTTTCCTAACCCCTAATTTCCCACCCACACTTGACGTTTCCCTTTTCTCTGTCTGTTCCTTATTAAATCTCTTTCCATTTCCAATATTGCAGAAGGTTTTTTTTTTTTTGTCCTCTGCACTGAACCTTTCATTCATTGTTCCCTTTTCTACTTCTTTTTCTTCTGGAAGCGTCTGAACTGACTCTGTATTGCCAAAGCTGCCTTTTCTGTCTCTGGAGCATCCAGATCAATGTCAATCTCTTCTTCAGGTTCTTGTGTAGGGTTCTTCACCGCTTTGTCCGCCGGTTTCTCCTGGGGGGCTGAGGGGCACATGACATAGAAACACTGACAATGTCGATGACATAGTAAAAGGATTTCTTACATTTTTGAAGTCAGTGTGTCCTAATTCAGGATAAATCCTGTTACATAAATAGTTTATTCATTTTCATACCACAGAACTGTAAAATATGCAACCATTCTAATATCTCTTATCAGAACATAAACTGAAGTGTCTATTTGTTTCGATGTTAAAATATTTTCTTGTATCATTGATATGCAGGGATACATTGCAGAAATTATGTATTTTTGAGGGCCAAAACCTGGAAATTAGTTAGCATTTTATCACCTTTTTCTACAACTTGAAATATATCAGTAAAACCCCGTAATGATTTTTTTAAAGCTTGGATTGTCTTGAAAAGAAGCAAACAGATATAATATATCATGCCGACAAGTCATGCAAGATCAAAACCAGCTGAATCATACTTTAAAATATCTTCTTAGATGAAATATCCTTTTAAGTTATTATGAGCTCATTTAATTAGCTGATGCAGTTTGCAACATCAGGGCTTTGGTGAGATGAAAGGGTAAGTCAGCTGAATATACCCTGACCTTATGGGAATAACCAACATCCACTAGATATGCAATAAAGAACGGTCTCTAGAGTAAATGCGTGCTTCAGTTCTCGTGGGTATGCATGTATGCTTATTTGTTAAGAGAGAGAGAACTGAACTGATCTCTTATGATAAAAATAGTAAAAACGGATAACAATCAGACTGGACTGGTAGACTGTTTTGTGGTAGGCTACACTTATATTTATACAAATATAAACCTGGCCTTATGTAACCATACAGTTCTGGCGGAGCACAAAACATGGAGGCGTTTTCCAGATGTAAATTATAAAGAATTCAAACATGGTGTAAGGAAACGCATAAACGCACCTTTTTTATCTGCGGTGGGCCCCTGAGTGCTGTTGGGAGGATCAGATGAACTGTTCTGCAGGAAAGAGATGGCAACTTTCAGATTTGTTGTTGTGAAAGCAGTCAAGCATGATGCAGTATAAATAAAACAACATTTGTGAATTTTTATGTGGTCTGCCATTAAATTAAAAGCTGATATGGGCTTTCTGAGTCGTGTATTAGGACAGTAAGCGATAAAGACCCCTTAATCCCCATCGGTTTAATCCTCCTTTTTCAATTCTGCGTGCAATCTGGAACAGTGGCACTCAGCCCTGGAGAGGATCGCCACAACATGCAAGCTTAGTGTGTGTGTGTGTATATATATTTTTTAAATTAATTTATCCTTGTTGACATTTTTAGTTGAGTTTTCATGAGGTTCAAAGGTATCATGTTTATCGGTTTGAATAGGTTAAATAAAAGTGTGCATTTGTATTTTTGCTGAAGTTAGAATCCGTCACAATCCTTATGTTGCCTTTTCAATGCGCACAGCATGAGTAAACAACTTGAGGCCAAAATGCTTTCAGTATATCAGTGCCCTTGCTTTTTCAAATCTGTAATATTTGCTTTTAGCAGTTAATATACTGCAAATACTTCTTACAGTTTCTGTAAAGCACAAAATATCATCAAGAGAGAAGTAAATAGGACATTGCCTAAACACACACACATATACACATATTATCCACTCTCTTGCTGCAAGGGACTCTTTCAAATGCAAATCTCTGCAGCCCTCCCTCTATAATCCCCCCCACCTTTTTTTGGGAAAGAAAGAACCTCTTCACCTTACCCTAGCTCTGAACTTGCCTCGTCTTCCTCTCTCTAGTAGGATTTAAAGTATACATCCACCACTCTCTGAGCTGTCAGATAAAATCCCTACATAAAAACATGACAGCTTTTGTCTCAGGAGATTTTGTTTTCTTGGTAGGCTATACGCCATTCTGTTGTTTATTTTCTGTCTTATAATTTCCCAAAAGTAGGTTATATGAGTATTACGGAGGTAAGACTTTTCACACTTCTGGCTTTCACACTTAAAAGACATGATGATGAGGGGGAAAGATCCCATTCAGCCAGCTGGCTCCCAGTGTGTTGGCTATTACTTTTCCTCTGCTACATTACCTCAGCCAGCTCTTTATTTTCACTCTCACACATCAGTGATACACACAAGCCTCACGGCACTATCTCCATCTGCTAATTAGCCAAGCTCATATCAGCAAGGTCAGGCTCCCCTGAGCCTGTTATTAATTGCCAATTAATGGGACACACAAAAGAATGTAAAGCACCACACTTTCATTTTAAACCAGGAAAATCTAAGGATTTAAATTTTCTCATTGAGTAAAAATCATTGTAAAATGTAAAATTTGTCAAAGGTACAAAGAGTAGATGGCATATTAGTTGTAAACCCACCTCTAATTTCTTTTTAGTAAAGATGTAAACACAACCCTTTTATATTTCGCATCTTTACTGAAGAGAAATTGGAGGTGGCTAGACAGCTAAGCAATCTGATATTTTATTGAATTTAGTCTGATCCTTTTTTTGCCTCAACAAAGAATATATTTACCTTGAACGTACTGTTATAGATGTTTATACTTTTGTTAAAAATTTCGAATTCACTTTTCAGTTAATCTGCTTTATCAGATTTAAAATAACAAATGAACACTTACCTCACTCATAGTTCTGAGAGAAGTCGAATGTCGTTTTGTGTTCGCGGGATAATTTGTAACGCGACTTTTTTTTTTGACTTTTCAAAGAAATTTCAGTTCTTTGTTCGAGTGCTTTAAAATTATGTCAGAACAACTGAACCGAGAATATTATGCAGAGAACTGAATCTCCATCTCTCATCCCGAAAAACACGCCCCTGCTCTCTCTCTCTCTCTCTCTTTCTCGCTCTCTCTGGTCAGTGTACTAGAATAATAATACATTTGAATGTTTTTATTAATGAAATGTTGAAATGTTTTTATTATTATTATTATTTTCATTCTTGATTATAAGCCCTAATTAATAAAAAAAAATGTTAAATATTATTTTGAAAATAAAATTAAATATGATCAGATATTGGGCAATATTTTTATCTGTATCAACCATAGACTGGTATACAGCCTATGGTATAAACAGATCAGAATCAAATCAGATATGATCAGACACTGAGCCATTTTATTACTGATGGTCAATATGTAGTTGGTGTAATAATCATAGCCTAACAAAAACAATAATAATAATAATTCTGTAATCGTTTTCGAATTCTTCTTCTTACTATAAATGTGTTATGTTGTATTTTGATTTCATTATGATAATTATAAATGTATATATATATATATATATATATATATATATATTTTTTTTTTTTTTTTTTTTTTTGTGTGTGTGTGTGTGTGTATTTATATTTTTAATGTGAACATAATGTATCACAATTATCAGTGTGTAGTGTCACATTAAGCGCCGCTTTGTTTGTGAATCTAGACCTAACGTTATTTCCGGAGAACGAGCGTCTTGCCGGAAAAAGAAAGAGAGAAAAAAAGAAAAGAGAAAAAAAACAGAAGTCCTGAACGAAGCAGGTCAGCCAAAACATAAACACTGCAGTCACGACCAAAAACGTGACCTAAAACTGCGGGTTTTTTTTGGATCGCCAGTGCGTGAGTGTGTTGAGTACACATCTTACTAATGTGTCGAGCTTTTGTTTGCGCTTGACTCGAAGGTGAAGGAAGGGAAATCTGCGCAGAGGATTAACAAGTGCGGAGACTTTGGGCCTACGGTAGAGGTAACACCACCGCTAGTTAGCTCTCCATTTTCTCGCAACGACCAATGTTTACATGTTGTCAGCTCGAGTCAGCACTCGTAACATATCCGTAACTGACGTGTTGAGCTTGTGTTTTTCCTGCACGAGACGTTACTCCGTATATCCTAGTCGGGACGTTCTTGTAATCTTAAGAATATATCTCTCTTTGTTCAAACTGTAGAACTTACTTGCCTGCTGCCAACATCCGTGTGCGCTTGCAAAACTGACCAGCAGCTTTTCTATTTCTGACCAGGGTAATGCCTCAAAAGCAATTGCTAAACTTAGCACACTAGCTAGTCGCAGACAGTTTACTGCGCACTATTAAGTTATGTGGCATTAACATTAATGCACAAACACTTATGAGCTGCAATCTAAGGGTCGTCTGCAATTGGACTCAAGTGTTACTGTACCAGGTAATGTCATGGGTATTGCGATTAGAGACAGGTGTTTTCTAACTGTTTATTATAGAAGCAGGATTATTTTGCCATCTTTAGCTGATGTCCAGGATCCTGTCAGTCACCATCTGGGGTCAGCACCTGTCAAAATGGCAGTAATGTATTTTGCCAGTAGTGAGCATTTTGATCAGACATCTAGTAATCATTTGCTATATGAAATACCATCGTTAAGTGATCTGTCAAACTTTCTTTAACAGTACCCTCAAATCAATTTTTTTTGTATTGAAAATAATGTTATCTAGTGAATATCCAGTGTGTGGTTTAATGGAAGCAAGCCATTTTATCTTTTATTTTTATAGGGTCTCTTCCATCAGAAGAGACAGTCAGACAGAATGTGCGATACAGATGGTAAATCCAGTGTCCCAAATGGTAAGTAAATCATGAAGTAAGCAAAAGTTCACCCAAAACTGAAAATCGTGTGATACAAATGCAAAATACAACATTTATGTACATGTATGGGACTTAATTTACCAGGTGGTTCTGATGATCCAGAACCTGGAGAAGGAAGAGACGAGGCAGATACATCTTCAGCGCCAGAGGCCCAGACCAGTCCTGATTCAGGTATGGAAACAAACAGTGCTGTTCATAAGTTTGTGGTCAGCAAGATTTGTTTCATGCTTTTGAAAGACATCTCTTGTGCTCACTAAGGATGCAATTTATTTGATCAGTAATGTAGTAAAATATTGTTATCATTTAAAATAACTATTTTGAATTTTTCGAATTTTATAAGTCTAATTTATTAATGTGATGGCCAACCTAAATTCCCAGTCTTCAGTGTCACACAATCTTTTAGAAATCATCTAATATGCTTATTTGGTGCTTAAAAATTGGTTCTTTTTTATTATCAATGTTGAAAACAGTTGTGCTGCATAATAGTTTTGTGGAAACCAGCAGCATTTGTTTGAAATCGAATACTTTTGTAATGTTTTAAGTGTCTTTACTGTCACTTTTGAACATTTTAATGCATCCAACACACCTTTAAATCATGAACTGTTATGGAATCTTAGATAATGTTGGAGACACCTTGACAGCAGTTTATGTAAATAAGCAGTGCTCCACTAATTGTTCAAATTTTCTCTTGACAGCAAATTTGAGTTCAGTCCCAGAGGGAAGTGAGGATAGTCAGGAAAGAGCGTTGGCAAACTCTGAGCAGAAGCAGGGCCCAGGAGAAGAGGAGGACACCGACAGCATGGATGGCAGTGGTCTGTACTCTCTCACTGAAGAAGGAGAACGAGAGAGTGAGGGAGGATGGCAGAGAGAGAGGGGAAAAGATGAAAGTAAGAGATCCGCCAGGAAGAGGAATCGACCCAGTGGTGGTGGAGCCACTCACCACTCTTCCAGTTCTGATGATGATGATGAAGAAGAGGAGGAGGAAGAGGATGCTGAGGAAGAAGATGAGCAAGCCATGGAAGCGTGGCTGGGAGCAGACCTGCAGGATATGAGTCGCCCTTCGTGGCGCGCGGTCCCATCACTGCGTGCCCGAGAGATCGGCCATGATTCACATCGGTTTGTGAGGAGGGTGTGTGGGGCGCGAGGTCTAGTGCAGAGGCTGGAACTGCAGGGCCGTCTGGAGAGACACACAGGCTGCGTGAACACCCTCCACTTTAACCCCTCTGGCACCCGCTTGGCTTCCGGTAGCGATGACCTCCGTGTGGTAATCTGGGACTGGGCTAGCAGAAGGGCAGAGCTGGAGTTTGACAGTGGACATAAGAGCAATGTCTTCCAGGTGAACAAGTGCAGTTCAGCTGACTGCAGTTATCTGGAGCTCTGAAATCTTTGCATTTTGATTCAAAATTGGCACATTGCTATGCCGCTTCTAATTTAAAGTCACTGATGGCAAACATTATCTTGTTAGAAAATAATGCGACATTTTACAAAAACCTGTCCTTTAACCTCTACTTTAAAACTGCTGTTCAAAGGTTTGGGGTTTGTAAGTTTTTAATGTTTTGAAAGACGTCCCAAGGCTGCATTTATTGGATAATATTGGGAAATATAATTTCAAACAAGAACTGTTTTCTTGATTTGGTGCTCAAGAAACCGTTCTTATTATTAATGTTTAAAACACTTGTGCTGCTTAATATTTTTGTGAAAACAGTATTTCTTTCAGGATTTCTTTTTTATTAGAAACATTAAAAGAACAGTACTTATTTAATTAAGGTTTTTTTTTTTTTTTTTTTGTAACAAAGTCTCTACTGTCACTTTTGATCAATTTAATGCATCCTAGACAAAAAGTATTAATTTCCATATATATTTTATTGTTTTTTGAGAGGTTTTAAATCTTCGTTTCAGACGTCCAGAAGAAGATTTCCTCTTTATTATTTATTATTCTGTCCCCAGGCAAAGTTCCTCCCAAACAGTGGTGACTCCACTTTGGCCATGTGTGCCCGAGATGGACAGATCAGAGTGGCTGAGCTTTCTGCCACACAGCGTTGCAAGAACACCAAAAGAGTGGCTCAGCACAAAGGTGCAGCTCATAAGGTATGATCAACCATAAAAGTTTAGTTTAATTGTATAGTTAGAAGAAATAATTTATGACTGACCGATTATTGAAAAATAATGATAACTACATGGTGTTTCAACTTATTTGTCATGTATATTAATTGTTCTCAACTAGCTAGTTCCGTGGTTACCTCAAACCAAACAGGTTTGAAATCTGTCACTAGTTGGAGCTTTACAGTCACATACATTCATTAATCAACAGCTTGGAAAATCTGTAACCCAATCAGAATCAAGCATTCAATCATGTCGCGGTGAAAAAACAAAGAACATTTTTTGATATATTATATCACAACAGATATATGTTTTATTGGTTTATTGCAAGATATAAAAAGAGTAACATGGGAATGCTTGTGATTAAATACTTTTTACTCTCTCTCAGCTTGCACTGGAGCCAGACTCTCCCTGCTCTTTCCTCTCCGCTGGTGAAGATGCAGTAGTGTTCGGCATTGACCTGCGTTTAGACAGACCTGCCAAGTGAGTGCACATGTCACAAACAGCCCTAAGATTGCCGAAGGAAAAGAAAAGAAGCACTTCAGCAGAGTGACACAAGTGAGCTGGGGCAGGATTAGATATCCTACAAAGAATTATGTCAGCAGCTAGATCAGTCAGTGGAAGCTTTTGTCACAGGTTATTATATGGCTTAGGGCTGCACAATTATGACAAAAATCATAATTGTCGATTATTTCCCTGAAATTGTAATTGCGATTATTAATTAAGATTATCACAATTTACATTGATGTTTATTCCATTGTTTGATGCGACTGCATGCCGTATTTTTATATGAAAATAAACAAGCTGAAAACACTCTAACATAAAAAGATTTAGTGCTTTTCTATAGTATAAATCCTCAAATGTCAAATAGAAATTAGATTGGTTTCTTCTTTAGATTTATAAAAAAGTAAAAATATGAACGATATTATAGTGTTATACTAAAACTAAAATTAAAGCAATGGAAAACCCTTAAGAGAACATGTAGAGAAAAAAAAGCATCTTACGCACACACAATAACCTAAGTGGACTTTGAACGATTAATTGCTGCTTTGAACGATTATGTCATTGTGGCATTCATAATTGTAATTGCGATTAAAAATTCGATTCATTGTGCAGCCCTAATATGGCTTGTATTCAGTGCTTGTATTCAGGAAAGATTTATTATATTGATAAAACTTGAGTAAAGTCATTTATAATGTTACAAAAAAATTCAGTTTCAAATAAATTGTTCTTTCTATCCAGAAAAAATATCTTATCCTTAATAATATCTATCTTTAAAAATATTAAGCAGCACAAATGTTTCCAACAGTGATGTTAATAAGAAATGTATCTTGAGCACCAAGTCAGTTTTGAAGGATCATGTGACACTGAAGACTGGAGTAATGGCTGCTGAATATTCAGCTTTGCCATCACAGAATGAAATTGCATTTTAAAAATATATTCATATAGACAATTTATTTCATAATATTACTGTATTTGTGATCAAATGAATTTAGCCTTTGTTAGAATTCTGTTTTATTAATGGTTTAGAACATTAGACCCACTTTGAGGCTTACTCTTAAAAATATCTTATGTGATCTCTTTTTACACTTGCTATAAAAACAGCTCATACTTAGGTCCTAGAAATCCTAAAATCAGCCTTGATTTGTTATTTTTGTATTGTTTTTTTTAGACATACTTTTATCCGGCAGCCTAAAAATGAATGTGTTTGATATTCTGGCTTGCAATCCTGTTTCCCTCTTTTCATATTTTTTTTCTATACTACAAAAATAAAAACAGAAGAAGAACATCTGCTGTAGAAAGAAACAGATGGTTTCTGAAAAATGGTTTGTTTCGTTGTTTTAACAATCCGATTCTTCCTCATTAGATCCCAAAAACATTACTGGCATCTCTTTACAGTCAAACTTATAAAAATGTTAATTCTTCCAGGTAAGATTGCTGTTAGAGTAGATAGTACATATTAGGGCTGCACAATTAATCAAATTTCTTATCTCAATTACAATTATGGTTGCCACAATTACGTAATCTTTCAAATCGGCAATTAATCGTTCAAAGTCTCATAGGATACATTTCATACTTTTGTTGTATGTGAAGCATATCATGTTAACCAATCTTTTTCTTTATCTCTCAGCAAACTGGTGGTGGTGAAGGAAGGTGAAAAGAAGGTGGGGCTGTACACCATTTTCGTGAATCCAGCCAACACACACCACTTTGCTGTGGGTGGTAGAGACCAGTATGTCAGGTGAGAAAAAGATCATCGCTGATATGTCACCTCCTTTGCACTGAAGTCATGCTGTTGTCTTTATCACAAGCTGCTTCTGATACAGCTGTCAGACTTTATACTTGTTACAGCTGTTTCTCCAAAGCTGCTATTGCCCTGCATCATTCACTGTTTCTCTCTCTTCCCCTCCTTATATGACAGGATCTATGACCAGAGAAAAATAAATGAACATGATAATAATGGTGTGCTGAAGAAGTTTTGTCCCTCTCACTTGGTGTCCAGCGAGTCCAAAACAAATATCACCTGTTTGGTTTACAGCCATGACGGCACAGGTAATATGTACATTTAAAACTCTCAGAACGTTATTCTTGTATGGTTGCATGCTTTACTACATGGTTTGTTGTAGCAACATTCAAAGTGTGTCATTGTTGAACTGTCTTTCAGAACTGCTGGCAAGTTACAATGATGAGGATATTTACCTTTTTGACTCCAGCCACAGTGATGGAGCAGATTACTGCAGGAGATACAAGGGTCACCGCAACAATGCTACAGGTACTTTCTATTTGATTTAATTGCAGTATAGTGCTTGCATCACAATTTGAATGCCTGTAATATCCAATTCAAACTCAGTTTTTATAAAATCCAGTTCTTAATCCTCACCCCCTTTTTTCTTATTCCATCTGCTGTTGTCAGTGAAGGGAGTTAACTTTTACGGTCCCTGTAGTGAGTTTGTTGTCAGTGGCAGTGACTGTGGACACATCTACCTGTGGGATAAGAACTCTGCTCGTGTGGTTCAGTTCATGGAGGGAGACCGGGGAGGAGTGGTAAGACACTATCACATCACTAAATTTTATCATTAAACTTCCAGTTTAAAAAAATCTTATGTAAATAATACTCCCTTTCTTTGTTAAGGTGAACTGTCTGGAGCCACATCCTCATCTTCCAGGTTTAGCAACCAGTGGATTGGACCATGATGTGAAGTTATGGGCGCCCACTGCTGAGAATCCCACAACACTAAAGGGACTTAAAGAGGTATACTTTATACATATAGTACATATTGTGCCTATTATCTATTAAAATATATATATATTCTTTTGATTCAGTAAGGATGCATTAGATTTATTGAAAGTAGCAATAAATACTTGTACGTTTACAAAATATTTCAAATAAATGCTGTTCTTTTGACCTTTTATTTAAAGAATCCCTGAAAAAGTATCACTGTTTCCTCAAAAATATTGATAATAAAAAGGTATCCGAGTATCATATCTCCATATTAGATTTCTGACAGATCATGTGACACAGAAAATTCAGCTTTGCCATCACATATAAATAAATTATAGTGTATAGTATTTTTACTGCATTTTTGGTTAATTAAAGTAGACTTTGTTAGAAGAAATATTTCAAAAACCCCAAAAATTGTATCCGAACTTTGAGTGCAAACTTAAACAGATGAATAAATATTTTTGGTAAAGGCAATAAAACAAATGTTTTATATTTTATCATGGCTATTCAGGTCATGAAGAAGAACAAGCGAGAAAGGGATGAAGACAGCGTTCGTCATGGAGACCAGTATGATACACAGCTCCTCTGGTTCCTAATGAGACACATGAGAAACCGAAGACCTCAGCGGGTGAGAACTTGCATTCCAGGATAATTCATTATTAATTTCATTACCAATATATAGTCCAGTTCATTTCTATGTATTGAAGATGCATTACTTTCTACTTTGTGCGAAGCAACATGCTGCTATCTAAAACTGAAATCACTCAAATGGTAGCGTTTTTGTTCCCTCCTACACTTAACCTACTATTGATGCATTTTCAAACTAAAAATAGAATATCCTCGCAATGCTTCTTCAAACTATTGGTTTAACTGACAAATAAGAACATAACCTCATCCTACATGAGCTGATCTCTCCATAGCCATTTAAAAATATATATATATACACTGATAGCTTCTCAATGTTTTGCCCCTTGTAGGCCCGGCGAGGGGAGGGAGGAGAGGGCGACACAGATGAATCCTGGAGCTCGCCAGATTCCTCTGATGAAGAAGAAGGAGGGCCAGACCATGTGCAGTGCATGTCCTCCTGAGCCACACACACACACACAACATATATTAAAGCACATACATACTAGTAACCCACTGGTACACAAATAGACACTGAAAGGCCAGCAACAAACACACACACAGCTTTAAATATATACATACACAGTGTGAGGGAGAGGGAAACGACAGAAATCTGGCTTTATGCTCCACACACACACACACACAAATGACATCACTAGTGGAAGAACTGATAATGAGATTCATATTTTTGATAAATTTGCAACCACACATGCAGTTAACCACTCCGATTTTACAAGAACATGGACACAGGCGCATTTCATTCCCAGTTTTACAGCATATCAAAAGGAAGAATACAGCTGGTGATTGAGATATATCACGTCTACTGTTTTGCTGCCTTAGTTTATCAACAACCACAAATTTTCGAAGCAGCGTTTTGCTGCAGTAATCATGAGGCGCAGAAGAGGAATTTTTTCATCTGTGCTGTAGTATCCAGTCCCATTTGAAGCTTTTCTTTCACAGCGATGTGTTTGCAGCATGACAGGACAGTACGGACACTCAAAGCCGGTCCTTATGCTCATTACTGAGAGGATGAGTGGTACTAGTTCTAAAAACCAGCACCATCATTTACTGGCCGCATCAGTTTTCTCCAGTGATCTGAACTGCATATGTCTCCATGTAAGACTGAGCTGACGTTTGTTATTTTTGTACTACAATCTTTGTTCTTCACAGTGATAGACTGTCATGGGCCGTCTGGCCGTCCGATCCTGTCTTGTGTTTGATCTCTACTTTTATGTGTGTGTGTGTGTTTGCTGAAGCCAGTCACAGCAAATTTTCTTGAGGTCAATCATGCCCTCTTAGATCTGACTGAAGACACAGAAGATGAACCAGAGCTGCTTAATCTGGTTCCAGAGCTGGCTGTTTTGCTCCATTCTCTCCCTCCAATGCTACTGATTGCACTTTAATCGGGGATCTGCTTTGAGTTTTGAATCTCTAAGACGAGTGTGTGCTTAGGGGGCATGCAATACTTGGATTAAATGTGTTAATTTTGATAATTTAGTAATTTTTTTTTTTTGCCCTGCAATTCCCCAAACTTACTGTGGACTTTTAAATTTAATACAGATTTGACACCAGCTCTTTTGTTTTTGTATTTGCACTTGGGTGGAGAATTTCCTAATTGTTAAAAAAATGTAACTCTCTACGGTCTGCCGTCGTCTTTTCCTCCCTGTCCCGTAAAAATTGAGAGCAAAGATGATGATGGTGCTCAGAGCCAGTGATTTGTTGAATACTTATTTCTTCCAGTGTCTTTTGCTTAAATACTCATCCTCGAGATCTTTGCCTAATTATATGGCGAGGATCAAATGTAGCAGGATGTCCCGTGTTTGCCAGAGAAAGGCTAAGCCCTCACAATCCATTTTTCATAAAAATGGTATCTGTTCTTTGGCAGTATTTGGATTTAGCTGGTTAAGAGCAAACATGGATGGACTGTGACCTGTTGAGACATGCATGTGGAAAGGAATTAATCATTTCAGAAGGATGGGTCAATGGCAGGGGAGGGGATCGCACTTGTGGGGTACATTGGGTGGGGTAAGGAGCTTGAATAACTTTGCCCCTTTTTTCCTTCTTTTGTGAGGGGGATAAAGTATAAACTTTTCTCTTTTTGTATGAGAAGAATAACTTATGACTATATGTATATAAAAATATATAAAGATATATATATATAACCTGTAAAAATCATCTTCAACCCTTACTCTTTCAAAGGGTGTCTAAATTGAATTGGTATTTGATGCAGAGGTTTATATTGTATAAGACAAAATACTTTTAAATGAATGGAAACATTGGATATATTTTTTCTTTCTTTTTGGATTACAACCCTAGTTATCACTGAAATTAAAAGCATTCGTCTCTGTTGATGTTCATTTTCTCTTTCTAACTTGTCTGCTCAAAATGTCCTAACACTGGCATGTATTTTTTCCCCCTTTTTGTTTATCGGAGTTATCCCACGCTGCCTAGTATTGTGTTCTTTCAGTTCAGTTCAGACAGCATGTACGAATTGTGCAGTAAAAAAAAGAGAAAAATCTGGTCCTTTGTATCTGATCACGTGCCTTATTGTTTCAAGTGCCTTTATTTACTGTAAATACTGGAAGAATTTATTTTCAATGTAACCAACTTAAGGCCATCATGCATTATGTAATCAGTTTATGTATTAATTAGTGCTATTTAATTAGTTATACTTGTATTCTCTTTCACTATTTGTGCATCCTGTGGTTAGGCAGAAAATAAATGACACATCATTTATTTTTATGTATTTAATTTCCACAAACAATCCAAAATTGCATGTCATGTAAATGAAATTGAATTACTTCGCAACCATGAACCCTTCAAAATAATCGAAATTAAAAAAACAAGAATTTATAATAAGGTCACATCAACATTAACATCAGTAAATGCATTAGCTACACAATCATCTTATGTAAAAAATATTTTGTTAGTTAATAAAATACAAAATGTTCATTGTTCATTAATGTTAGATTAGTTTCTAATGTTAAGAGATTTTTTTTTTTTTTCAATTTAAAGGATATTTAAATCAACATTTATTGACTAATAAATGGTGTAGAAGTGTGTATTGCTTACAGGTATGCTAACTAATTTAGCTGACTTGCTTTTAAATTGTGAATATTATTATACGGTGCCCGAGTATGGTGCCCATGAGAGCACATGGTCGGTTCACTTAGTGTTGTCGAGGCCATGACATAACTTGTGGGAAAGTGATATGTCGTGGCCACAAGATTATTTTGTTGATGTAACGACATCCTTATGTAGAGGCCTTGAGATGCTATGTTGAGGGAAAGACATCCGTTTCTAGTTCAATGTGTAGACCAGGGGTTGGCAACCTACGGCACGCGTGCCAACAGTGGCACGCAGAGGGATAATCGCTGGCACGCAAGCAATAAGGAAAACTATAATGACGAACAGTTTGATGTAATAACTTCTCATAGTCACACAGCCTGTTAGGAGCTACAAATACTATTAAAGTGTGAGAATTAACTTGCATGGATGCACGTGCAAACACTGCACATACTAGGTGCTTCAGATCAAAGCCTCGGTCTAACAGCACTTGTCAATGTCAAAATGACTGAGATGGCCAATCAGATCAAAGTAGGTGGGGTTTACTGTTCACAGAAGCAGAGCGCGAAGCGTCAGTTTAAAGTTAAAGAGATTGAGGTTTTTGATTGAAGTCTTTATTTTGAACATGAGAGAAGAATATGTAAAATAAAATACAAAAATGTTTAAAGCATTTTTTTTTTTTTTTTTTTTTTTTAAATAAAAGAAAAAAAAAGAGAAAAAATAACACCAGAGAGAGGATCCAGGGCACCTTGTCTCCAAAAATTTGATTGATGAGGGTCATAAAAGCCATCTGTTCTGGACACCTGTTTGTACACCCCCCTCCCCTCCCTGTACACCCTCCAGTGACCTTAATATGAACTTATGAGCCAAGGAGGAATTTCGGAGGGTGGGAGAAGTTGTGGGAAGCTATGTGCTTTTTTTTAAACTTTGAAAAGGGGCGAAATCATGAAAATGGTGCAAGGGAAGATTTTATTAAGGTTTTAAATAAACAGTGTATTTCAAGAAACAGATTATAAACACATAGCAGCAATGGATACAATGTAATGATCGTTTTCGTAGTTGGAAAAGTGTAAAAACGTTGTTAAAGTTGTTACAAATTAAATAAAAATAGGTTACTGGTTATTTATCTGATACAACCAAACGAGTCAAAACTATCAGATATGTTTTCGTTAAGCAATACGTGAAAAAGATGTGAGAGCTTGTAGCATTACAATTTAAAAATGGTGTTTTGTTACCAGTTAGAAAATAAAGAAAACTAGGTAATAGAGTTTCAGCATTTGTACCTTACCTCAAACTGAAAAAAAGAAACGAATGTAAAGCAGCGATACAAACCAGAAAAGTAGGCGTTTTGTCACGAGGTTAGAGAAAATTTAAAACAAAAGAAAAAAGATGGTAGACATTACGCGGATCTAAAATAAAATACACCAGACCCCGTCTTTAAAACACCAGCACAAGATACTTGTCAAAACTATGTTGTACTTTACCACTAACTAAAATTTTACTGACAAGAGTTAAACAAAAGAAAAAAAAGATCTCACAGCAAAGTGTTATGACGTCTCTGGTAACGTTAGCTCGACTCAAAAAAAAAAAGAAGCGAACGTAAAGCAATGTTATAAACCAAGAAAGTAGGCGTTTGTCACATCGGGTGAAAAGTTAAAACAAAAGAAAAAAATAGGTAACTTAGGCATTTACGCGGATCTAAAAGAAAATAGCCTACATCAGACAAGATACTTGTCAAATCTATGCAGTACTTTACCACTAACTACAATTTTAAAAAGCGAGACTGTTAGACGAAAGAAAAAAAAAAAAAGATCCTCCGGCAGAGTTGTGAAGCGTACGTAAAACAACCTCCCGGCACCGATGAACAGTTAGAATGAGGCTCGGGAATGCTCCGGAAAAAAAACCACGCCTCCAGCGCTAGAGAGGGCAGGGCAGGAGGCGTGATAGCAGCATTAAATAGATTTAAACGTTACAATAATTAAACTAAGTAGTTTTTAATAAATAGACATCAGTCCTTAATTAGTGAAAACTTTATATCCGTTTAAACATATGGTCAATTTTTACTTTTTAAATGATGTAGACCTATACGATTTTTATTTACTTTTAGGCTAGTCTTAAAAAAAAAAAACATAGTTGAAAAAGCGTTATTTGTTTTTAATGTGTTAAGTTAATTACTTTAATCTACGACTAGTCTAAATTTAGACTATCTCCGTCGATATATTTTTTTATTTTTGTCAAGCTTAATTTCTCAAGCTATGTCAATTAACACACACACACACACACACACACACACACACACACACACACACACACACACACTTTCCTTCTGTCAAGCTTGTGTCGCGTTATCTAGTAAATAAACCAGACGTCATCTCGGTCATCTCAAGCACCGAAACCCGAATGTGTCGGTGTCTGTGTGATTACAGGCGTCTACATATCAGTTAGACATCAAGCGGTTGTAAAAACATCTAACAGGATTTGAAATGCTTGTAACTGGCTTGTGAAACTAACTAATTTCAAAGGGTGTTTTATATATATATAAAACACACACACACACACACACACACACACATACTTTCCTTCCCCCATGCTTATTCTGTGAAACATTTCTATAGCCACATCTTTATTTAACAAAATCTAAAATGAGATCTGATTTATTGCTATATTAAATGCTTCTGTAAGTTGTAATCTTTCGTTGTCATATCTTTTACATTTTATTAAAATAGGTTCAACTGTTTCACAATATCGCATTTAACACAAAGTCCAGACACATGTATTTCATCTTATAAATAATGACTGATTAAGTGCAATGTGTCCAATTCTATGGCGAGATCTTCTCTTCTATTCCCAAAAATTCTGCATTCATTTCCAACCGGTCTTTGAATATTATATAAATGCTGGCATTTATTCTAACCAACCCATTTAATTTGACACGTATCTTTTTATTTTTATTTATTTTTAATTAGACCTTTTTATTTCTAATTTACTCATTGGAGTATTAAATAAGATGTCTGACATTTTAATGCTTTTATCTGGTCCACTACTTTCATTAACTATATGTGTGGGTATCCATACAAAATAAATCTTTGTTATTGCTTGTATTCTGAACAAACTCTGTAAAATTCCTGACAAAATGCTTTGTCTAGTAGAAGCTTCACCACTCTTTAAACTTGATAGTACTGAAAATGAGTCTGAACATATGACTACTTTAATGTGTTCAACCCCACTGAAGAGCCAAAAATATGACAATCATTTCTGTAGTATAAACGGACGGATGATTAGATGTTCTTTCTGGTATTCTATGCTCTTTATTTTTAATCTAAACAAAAGACCTTGATGTTTTATTTTATTTTAATAAGCCACTCACACTTACTAACTTCTTATTAACTTATTAACTTCTGGCACGAAATTCTAGATTCATAAATGTATGTTTTTCAAAATTCCCCCACATTTAGTGGCGTTTAAAGTGGAATTTGTGATGTATTTGGGGGGCGTTAAAAGGCATGAAAAGTCCCAAACCAAGACTTTTGTATTCTTCATTAGAGGACTTTGGTTTCTTAATGTGAAAATCTGTTACTCCCCACTACATTTTCTTTATCATTATATTTTTATTTTTTCTTAAGTGTTGTTTTATATATTTTACATTTATTTTGTTTTATGATGTACAGAGTGTGAACAAAAATTGAGTGTAATCTCAGACCGTATTTGTAAATCTACCAGTAATGGACGTCTTTATGTTTTTAATGTTTAAAGCATCGAATAAAAAATAAAAAACACACACTAACACTTCCCCAACCACCCTAATAACGTTGGTCGCAAAGGTTTAAATGTATGTTAAAAGAATTAAACAAAGAAATGTTTTTAATAACAACACATCAGTTCTCATTCGATGAAAACATTCTACCTGGTTTTAATATTAGACCGATATTTTAACTATAAAATTAGGTTTACATATAGGATTTAATTTTTTAATCTCAACAAAATTCCTTGTTGGAAAGAGTGTTGTTTTATTTAATTTTAATAAGTCACTCACACATTCTTTAGTAGTCTAAACCCTTGAATACGTCTTTTATGTTGTCAATATTAACTTCTATCATTGCTATATCGTTGCTATATCAATTAAAACATGCGTTTAGGCAAACACAAATATTAAACAGGGATGAATGTGATATGTCAAGATGGGCATTTCTTGCCAAAGAAACTTTTACAACATTACAGGAAAGGCTAAATATTTCATCTCTAGTAGTGCGTAGAAACGCGTCTGGTGTCTTTGTGTTAACTTTTACGACCATGTCAGACTTTAAAACATCTAAAGGTTTTTGGAGGGGGGTTTAACAACTCAACTGTAATCTAATTAGTTTTCCGGGGGTTCTGGTGTTTTCCGTGATCAAAGGGTGACAATTTCAACTTTATGGGTTAGACCTGGATAGTAAGTTTAGCTGAAAGTTCATCTACTGGTCAAAAGGATGTGAAATCTTTTAACAAGTCAGACCATAGAAAAATGTAGTTTAATTCGAATTAATTTAGTTTATTTTAGTTACATTTATAATTTTATTAACCCCTAGATCTTTCAACCTCAACATAGACGTACTGAGAATGCAAACAAGTACACAAACACAACCATACAATCATAAACAAACACACACACACACACACACGCACACACACACAGATACAAATGTAGACATACAGAAAACATGAACATGTAACCAAACAAATACAAATATACACTCAAACAGGTACATAAATACACAAACAAACAAACAAAATAGGTCACAAATACGAAAATACCTATATTAGATTGAAAATGAGTTGTCATAAGTTTTCTTTGAAACCAAAAGTGTTTGTTGCGACAAATGTCTCACAGAACTTTATACAATAGATTAGATGGCCTTTATCACTTTCCAAATGGGGTTGTTAACCATGATGTTTTTTAAAATAGATTAAAAAGTATTATTTTTTAGCTTTCATGTAGGATTCATGTCAGCACTCAAATGTTTTTAGCAAGAGTCCAGAGACAGATGAAAATAGATGCGTGAAGAAAAAAATGTAAGAGGTTTTTTAATGACAGACTAGTTGGTTTAGATTGTTTAAAACAACTGAGTTTATGCATTTCTCTTGAATGTGTGTACGGTAACTGTTGTATACATGAAGCAGAAGAAATACATAAACGCATTGTGATTGATGTTAAACAATAAAAAATATATTATTTATATATCATAACTTACTTTCTTTTCAAAACACAATAAACATTCTTATGACTTTTTAACTGCGAACAACCGGTTTGGTTGGAAAATAAAAAATAAATAAAAACATATTAGGTTTCTTAGTTAGATTGCTTATAGTTTGTAGTAAAATCACATATATAAGCTAAAACATTTTTCTTTCAAACCACGCCGTTTTCACACACATTCCTCACAAAACTGCCAACAAAGACCTTAAGTTTTGGTTTTAACGTTTAGCTGTAACTGAGACCTTGGGGGGAATTATTTTACGCACAGTTTTGGGGAAGTTACTATGAACTTTGCAATAGGTTATAGATCACAAATGAACCTATTTAAAATCTAAAAGGTTGCGCAACTATATAAATTTCTTTAAAAAAAGTAATGTAACTGATAACATTTGATTACATGTTTATGACTTGTAATGTTTTTAACCGTTAATCTTTTGAAACGTGTAAACAGGACGGGGTTAACAGTGCTCAACAACTAATGACCATCAGACTTTTCAAAATCCTTCATCACTTAAATTAGGATTGTGATCGTGATTTCATTTTAAAGCACAACCACCACAAAATCAGATTTGCTTGGAGATTAAATACATAGAGTAGTTAGAGTTAGTTAAGGTGGTTTACGAAATATATTAATTAAATCTGTACGTGTGTGAAAAAATATTCAGATGTAACATTTTCATAATTAACCGCAATTTAATTATTTTTCTGTGACTGTAACTGATTACATTTATTTTTGTAATCAAATGATATAATTTAGCTATATGTAACTAGTTGATCCCTAACACTGATTATGCATTCTGACAATAATAGATTGTGAAAGTGTTCATTATCCTCTTTAACTTTAAAAATGCGGACAGTGTCGCTTAACACTAGTTTGGCAAACAAGGGTTTGCTCTTAAAACAACCACCAGACCCCGACTTGAAAGCACCGTGACAAGTATAGCCATTGCAGAAATTTATTATAGAGATGTAGTAAGATAAACTCTGGATGCACGATTGACCGACTTATGACATGTTTACCATATTATTACAAGGCCCTGCTTACCTAGTTTTATAATGAAATATGTCTGTAAAATAAACAAACATACACACAATCTCCAGAACGGGGTCTGATGATGGGTCTTCATCATTTCCTGATGAAGACAGACTGGATATTCAGACCACAGCAGCAGGACACGATTGTCTTTTTCTAAAGATAAAGACAATTATTTGGTTTCAGGACACACGCATCCTAATGGCTCACAAGATAACATAACAACGGTTGCTCCATTACAGCATAGCCAACCCTATTTTAGCCTGTTTTAGCACATGTACAGTATATCGTATTATTCTTGAATATAGTCGTTTAGTCTAAATATGTGTTAACAGTTATTTATTGTTATTATATGTATTATATGTTTTTGTTTTACAAAGGGGTTCAATTTAATACATTTAACTAATACCTCATTCAAGCTATGTAGATCTTCAGGTCAGGGAACTACAATACCCATCATACACCTTTGCAAATCTCTTTTTTGTGATCTGTTTTACTGATGCAAAGTCCGATTCACTTCTGAAAATGATTCATTTGGACAGTTTGGTTCAATGAACTGATTCATAGGCCCCTTAAGTCATTTTCGCAATTATGTCAGTACACATATTTTTCTTCTAACAACTCAAGAGTCATTTCATTCTGTGAATCATCTAAATAAATGTATTGTGTGAACACATATTGGTGGTTATTATCATCTGTTCATTTAAGTTAATGCTGAATCATCTAAATAAAGTTAACTGTGTGAACACATATTGGTGGTTATTGTATTTTGCTCATTTAAGTTAGTGATGTTTGTGTTCGCAGTTTTAGGCACAGTGCCTCTGTCATTTGTTTAGCTTAAACATCGGTTTTTAGTCAGTTACAAAGGTGTCAGGCATTACGTTTTTGTATTTTTAACTAACCTAATTATGACAGAGTTACAGGTTTCAGGTGTTTTTGGTGAGTGTAAGCGGTGAAAACTTAAATGTGACCGTCGAGTAACGTTAGCTACTCAAACGAAGACAAATTGTGTAAGTGTTCATTAAGATGTCGAAATGAAAATAAGCGTACAAATATCCATAATGACAATAAGTACAATATACCCTAAAGACACAATAGCCCCTGCTAAGTACACCCAAAATTTGTTAGAGTGGTGAGATATTTACGTTTACCTTTATTCATTTAGCAGACGCTTTTATCCAAAGCGACTTACAGATGAGCACGGTGGAAGCAATCAAAACAACAAAAAGAGCAATGATATATAAGTGTTATAACAACTCTCAGTTAGGTTAACACAGTACACGAAGCATGGGCTTTTAAATAATATAATAAATAAAAAGAAAACAGATTGAATAAAAAAGAATAGAGCAAGTTAGAGAACTTTACACACACACACACACACACACACATATAAATAGATATAAACCGCAATGTTTTTCATAGCATTACACTTTGAAACCAGAACGATATGTTTCCATGATTTTGTTTGCTCTTTCTGTTTGAATCTGTTTACCGTAGTTTTCACCATCCTAATTGCAATGGTTTGGTCTTGCGCTTAGGGCCTATACGACTCGTTTTCCCAGTTTTTGGTCTCGTGTAAGTGGGTCTCTTTGTTCATACCAAGCAATATTTCTGTGAATTTGGGTATTAAAATATTGCTTTAAACATCGTCTTCATTCGAGACGTTTACTTAACATCATTATATTGTCCTAGTTTATATCAGATATAAGATATGTTGCTTATTATTATTGAATTGTTAACAAACAAACCAAAAAGTTTCTGAACTCAGAGAACAGAATAGCGAGTGAAGTGGATCAATCTTTTATTTCAACACTATATTGTTGAATATACATCGATGTAGTGAAGAAAATGATCAAATTGTCATTAAAAACAAACATGACATTACAGGGAATCTAACCAGAATAGAAAATCTCTGCAGATTAACATGTTTTGCTCCAATATAAAATCAACCAACGATGCAACAATTTCACAGGTCATAGAATCATAATTTTTGGAAGCCAACAGCACACATTGATCTGTTACAGATGTACACAGATAGAGAACGTCATTAACGTCCATCTCATCTTCACATTCAGACATCGCTTCCAGAATTTTACGTGCAGAAACATACACCGGGTCCATCCCAGTTAAAAATATGCTCGTCAAATCAGGCCATGTATATTTCAGACTTCTTACAAGTTTCATTTGGCTACTGAGATTTTTTTCCCGCTTGCTATCGCCCGTACAATCGTGATTTGGGTCGCATTCCGCCGTGATGATCTTTTGCATCAGACCGATCATCTATCCTCTGTAGTGTAGTTTAAAAACAGGGTCGATAATGTCTTTTATCTTTTATAATGTCTCATCAGCGCCGCTCCATTTACCCTCCATGGGTCTTTGTGCAGCGTCAGACGACTTTTTCAGAATTCGATGATTTCCAAGGCATAAACTTTGGCCTTAATCGATATAGAACTTTGTCGCCGAATGCGGATGTACTGTTTTAATTCACGATGAATTTACGGTTTATAGATTTATTGTATAGTTTATTGTTCACAGCAGGCAACTGTAGCATAGTAGTCTTTGTTGGTTTTAGTGATTGGACTCACCCTCAACCCCTTGTATGATGTACACGATAGGGGGGTTGTCATCAGGAAGTCATAAAGATCGGTCACGCCCAAGATGGCTCCGCCCAAGATGATCAAGATGATCGCCCAAGATGATCACTCGAGTCGGCCGTGATATTTTGGTTTGTTTGTTAACAATTCAATAATAATAAGCAACATATCTTATATCTGATATAAACTAGGACAATATAATGATGTTAAGTAAACGTCTCGAATGAAGACGATGTTTAAAGCAATATTTTAATACCCAAATTCACAGAAATATTGCTTGGTATGAACAAAGAGACCCACTTACACGAGACCAAAAACTGGGAAAACGAGTCGTATAGGCCCTAAGCGCAAGACCAAACCATTGCAATTAGGATGGTGAAAACTACGGTAAACAGATTCAAACAGAAAGAGCAAACAAAATCATGGAAACATATCGTTCTGGTTTCAAAGTGTAACGCTATGAAAAACATTGCGGTTTATATCTATTTATATGTGTGTGTGTGTGTAAAGTTCTCTAACTTGCTCTATTCTTTTTTATTCAATCTGTTTTCTTTTTATTTATTATATTATTTAAAAGCCCATGCTTCGTGTACTGTGTTAACCTAACTGAGAGTTGTTATAACACTTATATATCATTGCTCTTTTTGTTGTTTTGATTGCTTCCACCGTGCTCATCTGTAAGTCGCTTTGGATAAAAGCGTCTGCTAAATGAATAAAGGTAAACGTAAATATCTCACCACTCTAACAAATTTTGGGTGTACTTAGCAGGGGCTATTGTGTCTTTAGGGTATATTGTACTTATTGTCATTATGGATATTTGTACGCTTATTTTCATTTCGACATCTTAATGAACACTTACACAATTTGTCTTCGTTTGAGTAGCTAACGTTACTCGACGGTCACATTTAAGTTTTCACCGCTTACACTCACCAAAAACACCTGAAACCTGTAACTCTGTCATAATTAGGTTAGTTAAAAATACAAAAACGTAATGCCTGACACCTTTGTAACTGACTAAAAACCGATGTTTAAGCTAAACAAATGACAGAGGCACTGTGCCTAAAACTGCGAACACAAACATCACTAACTTAAATGAGCAAAATACAATAACCACCAATATGTGTTCACACAGTTAACTTTATTTAGATGATTCAGCATTAACTTAAATGAACAGATGATAATAACCACCAATATGTGTTCACACAATACATTTATTTAGATGATTCACAGAATGAAATGACTCTTGAGTTGTTAGAAGAAAAATATGTGTACTGACATAATTGCGAAAATGACTTAAGGGGCCTATGAATCAGTTCATTGAACCAAACTGTCCAAATGAATCATTTTCAGAAGTGAATCGGACTTTGCATCAGTAAAACAGATCACAAAAAAGAGATTTGCAAAGGTGTATGATGGGTATTGTAGTTCCCTGACCTGAAGATCTACATAGCTTGAATGAGGTATTAGTTAAATGTATTAAATTGAACCCCTTTGTAAAACAAAAACATATAATACATATAATAACAATAAATAACTGTTAACACATATTTAGACTAAACGACTATATTCAAGAATAATACGATATACTGTACATGTGCTAAAACAGGCTAAAATAGGGTTGGCTATGCTGTAATGGAGCAACCGTTGTTATGTTATCTTGTGAGCCATTAGGATGCGTGTGTCCTGAAACCAAATAATTGTCTTTATCTTTAGAAAAAGACAATCGTGTCCTGCTGCTGTGGTCTGAATATCCAGTCTGTCTTCATCAGGAAATGATGAAGACCCATCATCAGACCCCGTTCTGGAGATTGTGTGTATGTTTGTTTATTTTACAGACATATTTCATTATAAAACTAGGTAAGCAGGGCCTTGTAATAATATGGTAAACATGTCATAAGTCGGTCAATCGTGCATCCAGAGTTTATCTTACTACATCTCTATAATAAATTTCTGCAATGGCTATACTTGTCACGGTGCTTTCAAGTCGGGGTCTGGTGGTTGTTTTAAGAGCAAACCCTTGTTTGCCAAACTAGTGTTAAGCGACACTGTCCGCATTTTTAAAGTTAAAGAGGATAATGAACACTTTCACAATCTATTATTGTCAGAATGCATAATCAGTGTTAGGGATCAACTAGTTACATATAGCTAAATTATATCATTTGATTACAAAAATAAATGTAATCAGTTACAGTCACAGAAAAATAATTAAATTGCGGTTAATTATGAAAATGTTACATCTGAATATTTTTTCACACACGTACAGATTTAATTAATATATTTCGTAAACCACCTTAACTAACTCTAACTACTCTATGTATTTAATCTCCAAGCAAATCTGATTTTGTGGTGGTTGTGCTTTAAAATGAAATCACGATCACAATCCTAATTTAAGTGATGAAGGATTTTGAAAAGTCTGATGGTCATTAGTTGTTGAGCACTGTTAACCCCGTCCTGTTTACACGTTTCAAAAGATTAACGGTTAAAAACATTACAAGTCATAAACATGTAATCAAATGTTATCAGTTACATTACTTTTTTTAAAGAAATTTATATAGTTGCGCAACCTTTTAGATTTTAAATAGGTTCATTTGTGATCTATAACCTATTGCAAAGTTCATAGTAACTTCCCCAAAACTGTGCGTAAAATAATTCCCCCCAAGGTCTCAGTTACAGCTAAACGTTAAAACCAAAACTTAAGGTCTTTGTTGGCAGTTTTGTGAGGAATGTGTGTGAAAACGGCGTGGTTTGAAAGAAAAATGTTTTAGCTTATATATGTGATTTTACTACAAACTATAAGCAATCTAACTAAGAAACCTAATATGTTTTTATTTATTTTTTATTTTCCAACCAAACCGGTTGTTCGCAGTTAAAAAGTCATAAGAATGTTTATTGTGTTTTGAAAAGAAAGTAAGTTATGATATATAAATAATATATTTTTTATTGTTTAACATCAATCACAATGCGTTTATGTATTTCTTCTGCTTCATGTATACAACAGTTACCGTACACACATTCAAGAGAAATGCATAAACTCAGTTGTTTTAAACAATCTAAACCAACTAGTCTGTCATTAAAAAACCTCTTACATTTTTTTCTTCACGCATCTATTTTCATCTGTCTCTGGACTCTTGCTAAAAACATTTGAGTGCTGACATGAATCCTACATGAAAGCTAAAAAATAATACTTTTTAATCTATTTTAAAAAACATCATGGTTAACAACCCCATTTGGAAAGTGATAAAGGCCATCTAATCTATTGTATAAAGTTCTGTGAGACATTTGTCGCAACAAACACTTTTGGTTTCAAAGAAAACTTATGACAACTCATTTTCAATCTAATATAGGTATTTTCGTATTTGTGACCTATTTTGTTTGTTTGTTTGTGTATTTATGTACCTGTTTGAGTGTATATTTGTATTTGTTTGGTTACATGTTCATGTTTTCTGTATGTCTACATTTGTATCTGTGTGTGTGTGCGTGTGTGTGTGTGTGTGTGTTTGTTTATGATTGTATGGTTGTGTTTGTGTACTTGTTTGCATTCTCAGTACGTCTATGTTGAGGTTGAAAGATCTAGGGGTTAATAAAATTATAAATGTAACTAAAATAAACTAAATTAATTCGAATTAAACTACATTTTTCTATGGTCTGACTTGTTAAAAGATTTCACATCCTTTTGACCAGTAGATGAACTTTCAGCTAAACTTACTATCCAGGTCTAACCCATAAAGTTGAAATTGTCACCCTTTGATCACGGAAAACACCAGAACCCCCGGAAAACTAATTAGATTACAGTTGAGTTGTTAAACCCCCCTCCAAAAACCTTTAGATGTTTTAAAGTCTGACATGGTCGTAAAAGTTAACACAAAGACACCAGACGCGTTTCTACGCACTACTAGAGATGAAATATTTAGCCTTTCCTGTAATATTGTAAAAGTTTCTTTGGCAAGAAAAGCCCATCTTGACATATCACATTCATTCCTGTTTAATATTTGTGTTTGCCTAAACGCATGTTTTAATTGATATAGCAACGATATAGCAATGATAGAAGTTAATATTGACAACATAAAAGACGTATTCAAGGGTTTAGACTACTAAAGTATGTGTGAGTGACTTATTAAAATTAAATAAAACAACACTCTTTCCAACAAGGAATTTTGTTGAGATTAAAAAATTAAATCGTATATGTAAACCTAATTTTATAGTTAAAACATCGGTCTAATATTAAAACCAGGTAGAATGTTTTCATCGAATGAGAACTGATGTGTTGTTATTAAAAACATTTCTTTGTTTAATTCTTTTAACATACATTTAAACCTTTGCGACCAACGTTATTAGGGTGGTTGGGGAAGTGTTAGTGTGTGTTTTTTATTTTTTATTCGATGCTTTAAACATTAAAAACATAAAGACGTCCATTACTGGTAGATTTACAAATACGGTCTGAGATTACACTCAATTTTTGTTCACACTCTGTACATCATAAAACAAAATAAATGTAAAATATATAAAACAACACTTAAGAAAAAATAAAAATATAATGATAAAGAAAATGTAGTGGGGAGTAACAGATTTTCACATTAAGAAACCAAAGTCCTCTAATGAAGAATACAAAAGTCTTGGTTTGGGACTTTTCATGCCTTTTAACGCCCCCCAAATACATCACAAATTCCACTTTAAACGCCACTAAACGTGGGGGAATTTTGAAAAACATACATTTATGAATCTAGAATTTCGTGCCAGAAGTTAATAAGTTAATAAGAAGTTAGTAAGTGTGAGTGGCTTATTAAAATAAAATAAAACATCAAGGTCTTTTGTTTAGATTAAAAATAAAGAGCATAGAATACCAGAAAGAACATCTAATCATCCGTCCGTTTATACTACAGAAATGATTGTCATATTTTTGGCTCTTCAGTGGGGTTGAACACATTAAAGTAGTCATATGTTCAGACTCATTTTCAGTACTATCAAGTTTAAAGAGTGGTGAAGCTTCTACTAGACAAAGCATTTTGTCAGGAATTTTACAGAGTTTGTTCAGAATACAAGCAATAACAAAGATTTATTTTGTATGGATACCCACACATATAGTTAATGAAAGTAGTGGACCAGATAAAAGCATTAAAATGTCAGACATCTTATTTAATACTCCAATGAGTAAATTAGAAATAAAAAGGTCTAATTAAAAATAAATAAAAATAAAAAGATACGTGTCAAATTAAATGGGTTGGTTAGAATAAATGCCAGCATTTATATAATATTCAAAGACCGGTTGGAAATGAATGCAGAATTTTTGGGAATAGAAGAGAAGATCTCGCCATAGAATTGGACACATTGCACTTAATCAGTCATTATTTATAAGATGAAATACATGTGTCTGGACTTTGTGTTAAATGCGATATTGTGAAACAGTTGAACCTATTTTAATAAAATGTAAAAGATATGACAACGAAAGATTACAACTTACAGAAGCATTTAATATAGCAATAAATCAGATCTCATTTTAGATTTTGTTAAATAAAGATGTGGCTATAGAAATGTTTCACAGAATAAGCATGGGGGAAGGAAAGTATGTGTGTGTGTGTGTGTGTGTGTTTTATATATATATAAAACACCCTTTGAAATTAGTTAGTTTCACAAGCCAGTTACAAGCATTTCAAATCCTGTTAGATGTTTTTACAACCGCTTGATGTCTAACTGATATGTAGACGCCTGTAATCACACAGACACCGACACATTCGGGTTTCGGTGCTTGAGATGACCGAGATGACGTCTGGTTTATTTACTAGATAACGCGACACAAGCTTGACAGAAGGAAAGTGTGTGTGTGTGTGTGTGTGTGTGTGTGTTAATTGACATAGCTTGAGAAATTAAGCTTGACAAAAATAAAAAAATATATCGACGGAGATAGTCTAAATTTAGACTAGTCGTAGATTAAAGTAATTAACTTAACACATTAAAAACAAATAGCGCTTTTTCAACAAGGTTTTTTTTTTTTTTTTTTTTATTTTTTTTTTTAAGACTAGCCTAAAAGTAAATAAAAATCGTATAGGTCTACATCATTTAAAAAGTAAAAATTGACCATATGTTTAAACGGATATAAAGTTTTCACTAATTAAGGACTGATGTCTATTTATTAAAAACTACTTAGTTTAATTATTGTAACGTTTAAATCTATTTAATGCTGCTATCACGCCTCCTGCCCTGCCCTCTCTAGCGCTGGAGGCGTGGTTTTTTTTCCGGAGCATTCCCGAGCCTCATTCTAACTGTTCATCGGTGCCGGGAGGTTGTTTTACGTACGCTTCACAACTCTGCCGGAGGATCTTTTTTTTTTTTTCTTTCGTCTAACAGTCTCGCTTTTTAAAATTGTAGTTAGTGGTAAAGTACTGCATAGATTTGACAAGTATCTTGTCTGATGTAGGCTATTTTCTTTTAGATCCGCGTAAATGCCTAAGTTACCTATTTTTTTCTTTTGTTTTAACTTTTCACCCGATGTGACAAACGCCTACTTTCTTGGTTTATAACATTGCTTTACGTTCGCTTCTTTTTTTTTTTGAGTCGAGCTAACGTTACCAGAGACGTCATAACACTTTGCTGTGAGATCTTTTTTTTCTTTTGTTTAACTCTTGTCAGTAAAATTTTAGTTAGTGGTAAAGTACAACATAGTTTTGACAAGTATCTTGTGCTGGTGTTTTAAAGACGGGGTCTGGTGTATTTTATTTTAGATCCGCGTAATGTCTACCATCTTTTTTCTTTTGTTTTAAATTTTCTCTAACCTCGTGACAAAACGCCTACTTTTCTGGTTTGTATCGCTGCTTTACATTCGTTTCTTTTTTTCAGTTTGAGGTAAGGTACAAATGCTGAAACTCTATTACCTAGTTTTCTTTATTTTCTAACTGGTAACAAAACACCATTTTTAAATTGTAATGCTACAAGCTCTCACATCTTTTTCACGTATTGCTTAACGAAAACACATCTGATAGTTTTGACTCGTTTGGTTGTATCAGATAAATAACCAGTAACCTATTTTTATTTAATTTGTAACAACTTTAACAACGTTTTTACACTTTTCCAACTACGAAAACGATCATTACATTGTATCCATTGCTGCTATGTGTTTATAATCTGTTTCTTGAAATACACTGTTTATTTAAAACCTTAATAAAATCTTCCCTTGCACCATTTTCATGATTTCGCCCCTTTTCAAAGTTTAAAAAAAGCACATAGCTTCCCACAACTTCTCCCACCCTCCGAAATTCCTCCTTGGCTCATAAGTTCATATTAAGGTCACTGGAGGGTGTACAGGGAGGGGAGGGGGGTGTACAAACAGGTGTCCAGAACAGATGGCTTTTATGACCCTCATCAATCAAATTTTTGGAGACAAGGTGCCCTGGATCCTCTCTCTGGTGTTATTTTTTCTCTTTTTTTTTCTTTTATTTAAAAAAAAAAAAAAAAAAAAATGCTTTAAACATTTTTGTATTTTATTTTACATATTTTTCTCTCATGTTCGAAATAAAGACTTCAATCAAAAACCTCAATCTCTTTAACGTTAAACTGACGCTTCGCGCTCTGCTTCTGTGAACAGTAAACCCCGCCTACTTTGATCTGATTGGCCATCTCAGTCATTTTGACATTGACGAGTGCTGTTAGACCGAGGCTTTGATCTGAAGCACCTAGTATGTGCAGTGTTTGCACGTGCATCCATGCAAGTTAATTCTCACACTTTAATAGTATTTGTAGCTCCTAACAGGCTGTGTGACTATGAGAAGTTATTACATCAAACTGTTCGTCATTATAGTTTTCCTTATTGCTTGCGTGCCAGCGATTATCCCTCTGCGTGCCACTGTTGGCACGCGTGCCGTAGGTTGCCAACCCCTGGTCTACACATTGAACTAGAAACGGATGTCTTTCCCTCAACATAGCATCTCAAGGCCTCTACATAAGGATGTCGTTACATCAACAAAATAATCTTGTGGCCACGACATATCACTTTCCCACAAGTTATGTCATGGCCTCGACAACACTAAGTGAACCGACCATGTGCTCTCATGGGCACCATACTCGGGCACCGTATAATAATATTCACAATTTAAAAGCAAGTCAGCTAAATTAGTTAGCATACCTGTAAGCAATACACACTTCTACACCATTTATTAGTCAATAAATGTTGATTTAAATATCCTTTAAATTGAAAAAAAAAAAAAATCTCTTAACATTAGAAACTAATCTAACATTAATGAACAATGAACATTTTGTATTTTATTAACTAACAAAATATTTTTTACATAAGATGATTGTGTAGCTAATGCATTTACTGATGTAAATGTTGATGTGACCTTATTATAAATTCTTGTTTTTTTAATTTCGATTATTTTGAAGGGTTCATGGTTGCGAAGTAATTCAATTTCATTTACATGACATGCAATTTTGGATTGTTTGTGGAAATTAAATACATAAAAATAAATGATGTGCCATTTATTTTCTGCCTAACCACAGGATGCACAAATAGTGAAAGAGAATACAAGTATAACTAATTAAATAGCACTAATTAATACATAAACTGATTACATAATGCATGATGGCCTTAAGTTGGTTACATTGAAAATAAATTCTTCCAGTATTTACAGTAAATAAAGGCACTTGAAACAATAAGGCACGTGATCAGATACAAAGGACCAGATTTTTCTCTTTTTTTTACTGCACAATTCGTACATGCTGTCTGAACTGAACTGAAAGAACACAATACTAGGCAGCGTGGGATAACTCCGATAAACAAAAAAGGGGAAAAAATACATGCCAGTGTTAGGACATTTTGAGCAGACAAGTTAGAAAGAGAAAATGAACATCAACAGAGACGAATGCTTTTAATTTCAGTGATAACTAGGGTTGTAATCCAAAAAGAAAGAAAAAATATATCCAATGTTTCCATTCATTTAAAAGTATTTTGTCTTATACAATATAAACCTCTGCATCAAATACCAATTCAATTTAGACACCCTTTGAAAGAGTAAGGGTTGAAGATGATTTTTACAGGTTATATATATATATCTTTATATATTTTTATATACATATAGTCATAAGTTATTCTTCTCATACAAAAAGAGAAAAGTTTATACTTTATCCCCCTCACAAAAGAAGGAAAAAAGGGGCAAAGTTATTCAAGCTCCTTACCCCACCCAATGTACCCCACAAGTGCGATCCCCTCCCCTGCCATTGACCCATCCTTCTGAAATGATTAATTCCTTTCCATATGCATGTCTCAACAGGTCACAGTCCATCCATGTTTGCTCTTAACCAGCTAAATCCAAATACTGCCAAAGAACAGATACCATTTTTATGAAAAATGGATTGTGAGGGCTTAGCCTTTCTCTGGCAAACACGGGACATCCTGCTACATTTGATCCTCGCCATATAATTAGGCAAAGATCTCGAGGATGAGTATTTAAGCAAAAGACACTGGAAGAAATAAGTATTCAACAAATCACTGGCTCTGAGCACCATCATCATCTTTGCTCTCAATTTTTACGGGACAGGGAGGAAAAGACGACGGCAGACCGTAGAGAGTTACATTTTTAACAATTAGGAAATTCTCCACCCAAGTGCAAATACAAAAACAAAAGAGCTGGTGTCAAATCTGTATTAAATTTAAAAGTCCACAGTAAGTTTGGGGAATTGCAGGGCAAAAAAAAATAATTACTAAATTATCAAAATTAACACATTTAATCCAAGTATTGCATGCCCCCTAAGCACACACACTCGTCTTAGAGATTCAAAACTCAAAGCAGATCCCCGATTAAAGTGCAATCAGTAGCATTGGAGGGAGAGAATGGAGCAAAACAGCCAGCTCTGGAACCAGATTAAGCAGCTCTGGTTCATCTTCTGTGTCTTCAGTCAGATCTAAGAGGGCATGATTGACCTCAAGAAAATTTGCTGTGACTGGCTTCAGCAAACACACACACACACACACACATAAAAGTAGAGATCAAACACAAGACAGGATCGGACGGCCAGACGGCCCATGACAGTCTATCACTGTGAAGAACAAAGATTGTAGTACAAAAATAACAAACGTCAGCTCAGTCTTACATGGAGACATATGCAGTTCAGATCACTGGAGAAAACTGATGCGGCCAGTAAATGATGGTGCTGGTTTTTAGAACTAGTACCACTCATCCTCTCAGTAATGAGCATAAGGACCGGCTTTGAGTGTCCGTACTGTCCTGTCATGCTGCAAACACATCGCTGTGAAAGAAAAGCTTCAAATGGGACTGGATACTACAGCACAGATGAAAAAATTCCTCTTCTGCGCCTCATGATTACTGCAGCAAAACGCTGCTTCGAAAATTTGTGGTTGTTGATAAACTAAGGCAGCAAAACAGTAGACGTGATATATCTCAATCACCAGCTGTATTCTTCCTTTTGATATGCTGTAAAACTGGGAATGAAATGCGCCTGTGTCCATGTTCTTGTAAAATCGGAGTGGTTAACTGCATGTGTGGTTGCAAATTTATCAAAAATATGAATCTCATTATCAGTTCTTCCACTAGTGATGTCATTTGTGTGTGTGTGTGTGGAGCATAAAGCCAGATTTCTGTCGTTTCCCTCTCCCTCACACTGTGTATGTATATATTTAAAGCTGTGTGTGTGTTTGTTGCTGGCCTTTCAGTGTCTATTTGTGTACCAGTGGGTTACTAGTATGTATGTGCTTTAATATATGTTGTGTGTGTGTGTGTGTGGCTCAGGAGGACATGCACTGCACATGGTCTGGCCCTCCTTCTTCTTCATCAGAGGAATCTGGCGAGCTCCAGGATTCATCTGTGTCGCCCTCTCCTCCCTCCCCTCGCCGGGCCTACAAGGGGCAAAACATTGAGAAGCTATCAGTGTATATATATATATTTTTAAATGGCTATGGAGAGATCAGCTCATGTAGGATGAGGTTATGTTCTTATTTCTCAGTTAAACCAATAGTTTGAAGAAGCATTGCGAGGATATTCTATTTTTAGTTTGAAAATGCATCAATAGTAGGTTAAGTGTAGGAGGGAACAAAAACGCTACCATTTGAGTGATTTCAGTTTTAGATAGCAGCATGTTGCTTTGCACAAAGTAGAAAGTAATGCATCTTCAATACATAGAAATGAACTGGACTATATATTGGTAATGAAATTAATAATGAATTATCCTGGAATGCAAGTTCTCACCCGCTGAGGTCTTCGGTTTCTCATGTGTCTCATTAGGAACCAGAGGAGCTGTGTATCATACTGGTCTCCATGACGAACGCTGTCTTCATCCCTTTCTCGCTTGTTCTTCTTCATGACCTGAATAGCCATGATAAAATATAAAACATTTGTTTTATTGCCTTTACCAAAAATATTTATTCATCTGTTTAAGTTTGCACTCAAAGTTCGGATACAATTTTTGGGGTTTTTGAAATATTTCTTCTAACAAAGTCTACTTTAATTAACCAAAAATGCAGTAAAAATACTATACACTATAATTTATTTATATGTGATGGCAAAGCTGAATTTTCTGTGTCACATGATCTGTCAGAAATCTAATATGGAGATATGATACTCGGATACCTTTTTATTATCAATATTTTTGAGGAAACAGTGATACTTTTTCAGGGATTCTTTAAATAAAAGGTCAAAAGAACAGCATTTATTTGAAATATTTTGTAAACGTACAAGTATTTATTGCTACTTTCAATAAATCTAATGAATCCTTACTGAATCAAAAGAATATATATATATTTTAATAGATAATAGGCACAATATGTACTATATGTATAAAGTATACCTCTTTAAGTCCCTTTAGTGTTGTGGGATTCTCAGCAGTGGGCGCCCATAACTTCACATCATGGTCCAATCCACTGGTTGCTAAACCTGGAAGATGAGGATGTGGCTCCAGACAGTTCACCTTAACAAAGAAAGGGAGTATTATTTACATAAGATTTTTTTAAACTGGAAGTTTAATGATAAAATTTAGTGATGTGATAGTGTCTTACCACTCCTCCCCGGTCTCCCTCCATGAACTGAACCACACGAGCAGAGTTCTTATCCCACAGGTAGATGTGTCCACAGTCACTGCCACTGACAACAAACTCACTACAGGGACCGTAAAAGTTAACTCCCTTCACTGACAACAGTGTTTGTATCATCTGCAAATAATACAGAATTCAATACTTCAGATACTTTACAAATATCATTAATGTATAATAAAAATAACTTTGGTCCCAACACTGACCCCTGTGGAACACCACAAACCATGCTCAAACATTCAGATGAATACTCTCCTATCTTCACAAATTGCTGTCTGTCTCTCAGATAACTACTTACCCAGTTTAAAACTACCCCCCTAATCCCAATTCGTTCCAATTTACTGATTAATATTTCATGATTTATTGTATCAAATGCTTTTTTTAGATCAATGAATACTCCAACTGCATAGTTATTTTTGTCTGTGGCATTTGTGATTTCTTCAATGAGTTCTGTTAGTGCTAATGATGTTGAGTTTTTTTTTCTAAATCCATATTGACTGTCAGAGAGTAGGTTATTTTTATCTATGAATTTTTCTAATCTGTTGTTAAATAGTTTTTCTAAAATTTTTGAAAATTGTGATAATAGAGAGACAGGCCTGTAATTTGTGAAATGGTGTATATTTCCAGTTTTGTATAGAGGGGTGACTTTTGCTATTTTCATTTTTGTTGGAAATTTGCTGGTTAAAAATGATAAATTACAGATGTTCTTTAGTGGTTTGGCAATCCCCTCTATTACTTTTTGTATAATTTTTATGTCCATTCCATCATGATCAGTGGATGGTTTGTTTTTGCATCCTTTAACAATATCTTTTATTTCTTTTTCATCAACTGCTGTCAAAAATATTGAACTGGGATTTCTTTCTACTAAATTATTATAATTCCTTTCTAATATTTGTGGAATTGGAATTTGCTCTAATTTTGCTAAGTTAGGTCCCACATTTACAAAAAATGTATTGAACTCATTCACCACCTCCTCCATATTATTGATATTTTTATCATTATCAATAAAGTAATGTGGATAAGTAGCCTGTCTAGTATTATTTTTAATAATATTATTTAAGATGTTCCACATACCCTTAATATTATTTTTATTATTATCTATTAGTTTTGCGTAGTATTCTTTCTTACAAGTTCTCATAATACTGGTTAACTTATTCTTATATTTCTTATATCTATGTTCAATCTCTATAGTTCTATGTTTTATAAATTCTCTATAAAGTGTATTTTTCTTTTTACAGGCATTTTGTAATCCCTTGGAAATCCATGGTTTATCATTATGTTTTTGTTTCTTACTAAATATTTTAATCGGGCAATTTTTATCATATAATAATTTAAATATTCTTAGAAATTCTTCATATGCATTATCTACATCTTTTTCATTATCCATAAACTCCCAATCTTGTGCTAGCAGATCAACTTTTAATGCCTCCATTGTTTCTTCTGTTCTGACCCTTTTGGAAAATGTTTTTTTATCCTGTCTATTTAAACTATAATTATTGTCATACACTGTAAAAATTGGTAAGTGGTCACTGATATCATTAATCAGTAATCCACTCACTGTATTATTTTGTATGATATTTGTAAATATATTGTCTATTAGTGTTGCGGAATGAGAAGTAATTCGGCTGGGTCTGGTAATTTGGGGATACAGGCCTAAACTAAACACGGTGTTAATAAAATCTTCTGTCATTTTATGATTATTTGGGTTTAACAAATCAATATTGAAGTCCCCACAGATGAACATGACTTTTTGCCTAGTTTTTATAAATGTTTCCTCCATCCACTCCTTAAATGTATCAATATTCGAACCTGGTGACCTATATATACAACTTACACTAATATTTTTCTTTTTTTCCATACATATTTCTATTGTGACACATTCCAGCAAATTATCCACCACCATTGACATTTTTTCCACCACCTTATAATTTAAATCCTTGTCCACATACAGTATCACACCACCCCCACTCTTATTTACTCTGTTAATAGAAGACATTTCATATCCTTCAATTTCAAAATCTGATCCTTTTTCACTGTTTATCCACGTTTCAGTTATTGCAATTATGTTAAAGTGCTGTTTCAATTGTTTTAGATAGTATTTGATACTGTGAAAGTTGGCATACAGACTTCTACTATTAAAGTGGATAATAGATAACTGCTGCTCGGTCTTGATTGAACTATTAAATTGTTCATCAGTGTAATAGTGACAGTTATTGTTGATGCTAGCAAAAAAATTGTTCACCGGATCAATGTCATTTTCCATGTCCTGTTCATGGTGTTCCGTGTACTCTAAGGTGTTCAGTTCCAGGTGCTCATATTCAACCAATCTTTGTATTAAGTGACTATCTCCGTTATGTGTGTGAATTTTATTTTGTGACATAGTGGGCTTTAAAATTTCAACATATCATAGGCCTACCTGTTTATGTGTTGATATTAGCTGGTCTTGGTTGTTTTGGTGTACTGGACCGGGGATGAATAATCAGTTTATCCTGCAGTAAATAGGCAATGTCCCCCTTTTCTCTCGCCGCTTTTAAATCCGGCATGAGTTCTTTTCTTTTCCTTCTTACTGCCTCTGTGAAATCTTCGTTGATGTATATTCTGGAACCTTTTAGATTTTTGGTTCTTTGTAGTATTTCCGTTCTGCCCTTGTGCCTTAGAAGTTTTACCACAATTGGCCTTGGTCGTTCTCCTCCGGGTTTCCCTGTACGGTGAGCCCTCTCTACCTCCACCTCGCGTTGCAGCTGTAATTTTTCCTTCACAACTTTTTTTATCTTCTCCTCCGTCTCTGACCAGGTCTCTCCTTGTGACTCCTGTATCCCGTCAAATACCAGGTTATTTCGCCTGGTTTGGCTCTCCAGATACTCCATTTTGTCCGAGACCGCCAGCAAGCTGTCACAGACTTTAAAAATATCATTTTGCATCGAGGTACTGCGTTCCTTCAGATCTGTTGTCTCAGTTTTAATATCATCCACTTCTTTTTGTGTATATTGCAGGCTGGTTTTTATTTCTTGTAGTTCCCTGGTTATTGACTCTAATCTAGAGTTCGTGGAATCCATTATTAGCTTAACAAAGCCTTTGAAATTGTCGTGTTGTTGTTCCAGTAATGCGGTATACATTGCCTTTTGTTGCTGCAGCAGTTCATTTACACTGCTGATAGTCACATATTCGTCTTCCTGTTTTGCCTCTTTTTTTGGAAAGAGGCAAAACAGGTAAGATTCAGGTAAGATGAAGCTGCAAATCAATTAACATTAGTCAACTTTTAATAATACGTTTTACCATAGAAATGTTAAATGACCTAAAGCTATATCCAGTGATGAACAATTTTCTGAAATATGGCCATTTTGAGAGAAAGAAAGTGTGTGGGGGGGGGGGTAAATTGTCTCTCTCTGCAGACAATGAAGCGATTTTGCCCCTTTGTTGTTGAGAAATATAATGTAGCGATTCAGTATCGATTAATAAAAGTAGCGTGACAACACTCATAGGTTTATGAGCTTCTGAATGCTACTTTTTGCACAGCACGATCTCAGATCTCTGTGTGCGAGTGGTGTGTGTCTGTGTGTGCACGTTCATCAATTAAAGCAGTGCATTAACGTTGATTAAACGTTAAACTTTTTTATCGTATAATAAAAAATTGTGTATGTACCGTTTAAATACAGAATTATATCGGGGTGGGGGGGGGGGGGGGGCTGTGCACACTTGGCACAGTGGTTAACCATAAAAATAAGAAATGGCACGTCATGCCGAAAAGGTTGCTGATCCCTGGTGTAGACAAACCTGCATGACCATAGCAACCCGGGGTTATCTGAGATGTTTTTATTCATGTTTTATTTTGAATTAGGAAATTGTTATATTACTTATTATAGAAAATATTTAATTATAATAACCATATGCCTTGGCTACGGGACTTTATTTCGTGTGATAGTCAGCATTCAAATAAAATAATAATTTGATTGAATAATTGTTATAATAATGAATGAATAAATAGATTCATTTGTGAATGAAAACACAGCAGCTCATTTATCATCACACATGGGCATAAATACAATCATGAAGTCAAAACCTTATTGGCATAACGTTAATTGTCAGATAAATGAGCGTGTTGTGTTTTCATTTACAAAAAAAATTAATATAAACTAATATAAAATATAACCAATAATAATAGTCTAATAATATACAAATATTATGGGGAAAAGACAATTAGTTAATGGACTTACAAGACTGTAGGATGGTTAAAAATGTTTTCTTGTAGGCCTATTTTATATTATGCTCTTTATGTAACATTTATTCATGATAAACTTCATTTGAATGCTGACTATCGCATGTAATAAAGTCCGGTAGCCAAAGAATATGGTTAATATTATTATTTAATAATGAAATAGTTTCTATAATATAATAATTTCGGAATTCAAACTAAAATATGAATGAACACATCTCTCATATTCCCGGGTTGCTATGGTCACGGAGGTTTGTTATGACGCATTAAACTCGTGGCCAAGAGAAAAACATGTCGTTCCCTCAACATAAGAAGTCGTGGCCACAAGAAATGAATGTGTTCCCTCAACATAACATCTCGAGGCCACTACATAAGAATGTTGTTACCTTGTCAAAATGATCTCGTGGCCACGACAAAACTAAGTGAACCGACCATGTCCTCTCCTATGGAAGGCCGGACAGATCTCTCTTCTCGTAGTGGATCTGACACCTGTGAGATCAAAGATGGCTATCGTGGGATTCACGCTTGTGCACAGTGTTGCTAATAAACTGGATGTAATTCAAGTTCTGTTGCTTTTAAATGAAAATAAATAAAATGAACAACACACCCATTTAATAACATACCAAAGACGTGTTTATCAATATATTTTTTCTTTATTACAGACATATGTGTTTTTATTTATTCGATTTTTTTTTTTAATAAAAATTAAATTACATAACCCAAAGAGATCGCACTGTCAGATAGTTTGGGAATATTCACACATAACATAAACACACAAAACATGATATTAGAGTTTTAAAATTAAACATTTTAAAAGAGAACATTACATCACAGTTGTTTAAACCAATGAGCATTAAGCTGTGTCGTCAGCAAGTCGTTTCCCATCGTGCTTTTCCCAACTACAAGCTTTCTTTTCTCCAAAGCTTCAGGATTAGTAGTAAAAGTGAAATTTTATATATACATGATTCCAACAAAAATTCTGTTGATGGTATTCTTGTAAAGTGTCATGTAAAATATCTAGGGGTTGATATCTGCAAATCTGATGCAGACCGTCTCCATCACAATTTTCAGCCAAGGTTAGATAACATTAAAAAGATTTTATATTGCTGGCTGCAGAGAGACTTGACAATTTATGGGAGAGTCCTTCTGACTAAGGCTGAGGGCATTTCACGCCTAGTTTATCCTGCTTTTTCCCTTTATGTTGATCAAAAAACGATTAAAATGATTAACTCTCTGCTATTCCGCTTTATTTGGAAAAATAAGACAGAATATGTTCAAAGGAAATCTATAATAAGAAACTATAAGGAGGGTGGTCTTAATGCTTTAGATTTTAATATCATTAACCAGACTTTCAAAATTAATTGGATCAAGAATTGTTTATCTAATAACGAGTTACCCTGGTTTTGGATCCCTAATCTAGTCTTCAAACGTTGTGGTGGCCTTAAATTTTTATTGACCTGTAACTTTAATTGTAGTAAATTACCTATTAAACTGTCAAATTTTCATAAACAAGCCCTAGAATCCTGGAAGATTGCTTTTAAGCATAATTTCTCCCCACACACGTGTATTCTTTGGAACAATGAAAATATTTTGTCTGGTAACAAATCACTTTTTTTCATTGAATGGGTGAATCAAAATATCTTTTTTGTTTCTGATTTGTTTAATGCTGATGGGGACCTTCTTTCCTTTCCTGACTTTGTGTCTTTGAAAGGTGCAACAATCTCACTAAGAGATTTTAATAAGGTGACTAAAAGTATTCCTGTCAGTTTAAAAACTTTGTTTAAAGCGCATTTATGTTATGGCTATGTAAACAACAATTTTCCTACACTTGCGGTTAATGGTGTTTATTTATTTGATAAAAAATGCAATAACTTTTTTATTAGAAATGCTCTTTCTTCAACTCCAGGATGCCCATCTAAAGCACAATCTAAATGGAGGATCTGTTATCCGAACTCTATTAAAGAACTCCACTTCAAAATTGTTCATTACCCTTGTAATTTATTTTTGAGCAGATTTTCTGAGAATATATCTTCAATGTGTTCATTTTGTAATTCTGATGAAGAATCTATTTTACATCTGTTTTATCATTGCCCATTCTCCAAATCCTTTTGGTCTGAAGTTACCATGTTAATTTTTTCTTGCTGTAACAAAATGATAGAATTAACAGAATCTATTATTTTTGTGTCAGATTTTCATTCCAAGGACATTAATCTGGAGCATATTGTTTTATTGCTTTGTCTTCTGGGTAAATTTACATACATAAAGCCAGAGCCATCCATTGGAAACCTAACTTTAGAATGTTTTCATCTGATATCAAGTCCCTTTTTACTTCCTTTAAGAATATGTCATATCCGTTGAACTCAAAGGCTTCAAAAAACTTGTAACATTATTGAGTCTATTGTAAACTATCTTTAAATGATTTTTTCTTCCCTGATTTTTTTTTAAATCTTTAATGTCTTGTAAATTTGTGTCTCTAACATAACCTCTTGTGATGGTGTCCGTTTGCCCCCTGTTGCTTCTGACCTACGTCAGCATGAGTGTTAAGTGAATTACCTATGGGTAGTGATCACTTCCCTATAATTGTAACAGTTGGAATTGATGTAATTAAAGAAGACGAAGTGCGGGTACCGAGATGGAGGTTAGATAAAGCCAACTGGGAATTATTTCAAGTTTTAGCTGAGAGGAAGTGTGGTGAATTAGATGAAAGGTGTTTGAAGGATGTGGAAGTATTTAACTCTGAATTTGTGTCTAATATTCTTCAGGTGGCTGAGGTTTCAATCCCAAAGACTGGTGGAAGAGGAGTTAAAAAGTCTGTACCATGGTGGAATGAGCAGTGTAGTGCTGCAATTAAACAGAGAAGTAAGGCATTTAAGCAGGTAAGGAAGAATCATACACTTAAGGCTTTAGTCCAGTATAAGAGAGCACAGGCTGTTGTTAGAAGGACTGTTAGAGCTGCAAAAAAGGCTTTCTGGAGGGAATATTGTAATACTATTGGGAGAGAAACTAAGTTGTCAGATGTATGGGGAGTTGTTAGGAAAATGAATGGTGTAAAAAGGAATCATTCTATGCCTGTTTTGCTTTGTAATGGGCAGACTGCTGTTAGTAATAAAGAAAAAGCAGAGTTGTTGGTGGAGACTTTAGTTAAAGTACACAGTTCTGAGAAATTGTCAGATACTGTAAAGTGCTGTAGAGAGGAGGCTTTAGCTGAAAATCCAGGAGTTATTGTTCGGAAAAGAATCACAAGTCGGGATCTTGATATGCCTTTTTCAATTTTTGAATTGAAGAAGGCTGTCTATAATGTGAAACAATCTACACCTGGCAAGGATGGTATTTGCTACTCTATGCTTGGACATTTAACTGACAGATCTCTTAATGTTGTCCTGAAGCTTTTCAATCTGGTTTGGGAAACAGGAAGGATTCCTGGTGGGTGGAAACAGGCAGTTATAGTGCCAGTGCTGAAGCCTGGTAAGAGTGCAACTGACCCTTCTAATTACAGGCCCATTGCGCTTACCTCACAGTTAGGGAAAACGATGGAGAGAATAGTAACAGATAGGCTGACATATTATATGGAAAGTAAAAACTTGTTCTGTCCTTTTCAAAGTGGTTTTCGTAAGGGAAGAAATACGATGGATGCAATTTTATGTTTGGAGTCAGAAGTGAGAAAAGCCCAGACAAACAAAGAAATAGTGGTTGCTGTCCTCTTTGATATAGAGAAAGCTTACGATATGTTGTGGAAGGAGGGATTGTTGATGAAGTTTGAGAAACTTGGTATTGGAGGTAAGCTTTATAATTGGGTACTGGATTTTTTATTTGGAAGAGAAATTGAGGTTAGAGTTGGCACGGCATATTCTAGTACATATGCTGTAGAGAACGGTACACCGCAAGGGAGCGTCTGCAGTCCAGTACTTTTTAACATAATGATAAATGACATTTTTGATAGAATTGACGGAAGTATAGGCAAGTCTTTATATGCAGATGATGGAGCCCTTTGGGTGCGGGGACGTAATCTAAAGTACCTGGGAAAGAAGATGCAGGATGCAATTGTGGTGGTGGAGGAATGGGCTAATAAGTGGGGCTTCAGAATGTCTGTTACTAAAACTCAAGTTATTTGTTTTTCAAGACGACATAAAGACATTACATTAAAACTTTATGAACAAAAGTTGGAACAGGTGAGTGTTGTGAGGTTTTTGGGAGTTATATTTGACGAGAAACTTACCTGGAAGCAGCATATAGAGTATGTTCAAAGTAAGTGTAAAAAAGTTAATAATTTGTTGAGGTGTTTGTCTGGTCAGAACTGGGGAGCTGCAAGAGGAGCATTGTTGAGGATTTATCAGTCTCTCATGAGGTCTTCACTTGATTATGGCTGTTTATCATATATGGGAGCAGCTGAAAGTCACTTAATTAGGTTGGACAGAGAACAATCACAAGGGTTGCGTATTTGCTGTGGAGCTTTTAGAACGTCTCCTGTTGCTGCTTTGCAGGTTGAGTCTGGAGAACTTCCGATGCGGTTAAGGAGAGTTAAGCTAATGTATGCGTACTGGGTCAATCTCCAGGGTCATAGCTGTGTTCACCCAGCAAAAGCTGTGTTGCAGGATTGTTGGGAACATCAGAAGTCTAACTACTATAGCTTTGGGTGGATTGGAGATATTAAAGCCCAGAATGTAGGCCTGATGCAATTTAAGTTCAGTTCGACTGTACCATGTTCATCTATACCTCCATGGATGTTTGTTATGCCAGTAGTGGACTTGCAGCTACAACTGGCATTGAAAAAGGAAAGTAGCGGTACCCCAGAATGGCTTGTTGTTCAAAATTATTTTGAGCAGTTTAAAGAACACCTTGTACTGTATACTGATGGGTCTAAAGATCCCAACAATGGCAGAACAGGAGCGGCAGTGAGTATTCCACAGTATAACATCAAAATTAAAAGAAGAACATCTGACTATCTTTCAGTGTATACTGTGGAACTCACTGCCATTGTTTTAGCTCTTAATTGGTTGCTTATGAGTTGTATTGGGGGCATAAACAGAGCAGTAGTTGCCTCGGACAGTCAAGCTGCATTATTGAGCATAAAAACTGGAAAGTCATGCAGACTAGATCTATTATACAAAATATACCATATGTTGTTTCAGCTGCATAGTGAGAATGTTTGTGTTCAGTTTGTTTGGGTCCCTGCCCATGTAGGTGTTGATGGAAATGAAGAGGTGGATATTCTAGCTAAACAGGCCTTGAAATTGGATGTGGTTAACATCAATGTCCCTATGTGCAAAGCTGAAGGAAAATCTATTATTCAGGAAAAAGTGATTGGGATGTGGCAAGAGCAGTGGGATAGTAATGACACTGGCAGACATCTTTACTGTGTGCAAAGAAATGTGGGAGGGGGTAGATCTAGGGATGGAAGTCGGAGAGAAGAGGCAGTGTTGACACGTTTAAGGATTGGCCATTCAGGTCTCAATAGATCTTTGTTCCGTATAGGGAAACATCAGACAGGAGTTTGTGATTATTGCGGACAGCCAGAAACAGCTGAACATGTCCTAATAGAGTGTAATAATTACATGGAAGAGCGTAGTTGTTTAACATCAGTCCTATATAAAGAAGGGAAAGCGCTTACTTTAGTTAATCTATTAGGAGATGTTTCTAAAAGTGTTAAAAATCAAGTTATGAGGTTTCTCAAAAATACGGGGTTGTTCTACCGAATTTAATATGTAAATATTTATATCATAGGAATGCGCATAGGTGAATAATTCCCTCTGACTATTCTCGACGACCACACTCATATCCGGTAGGTGGCGGTAAATGCACCTTAAGTTGGTCTGCCAACCGCCAGTTAAACTCTAAAAGAAGAAGAAGAAGTACGTCAGCATGACATCAGAGCAAGGCGGACGTCACTCGGACACATTTCTAACCGGCATGCATCTCGCGCTGATCACCGGTGATCGGTTCTGCGCAGATTTTGCTCATCTCAAACAAGCCTAGTCTTATGGTCCTCTCACAGGCACCGTAGTAATGAACGTCCCAGTGATATAATCATTCAGCTTTACAAGAAATACTTTAAGAGACTTCAAAATCAATTAAGTAATTTCAGTGACCAAGCCAAAACCTATATAAAAGCCAGGATATTCGGGTATTAGATAGAAGAATGTTTAGAAAAACGAGACAACTGGGGAGCCCATTAAGCCCATCCTCCCCTGGCAACAAATTATTGTCCATATGATAGAAATATATATCGTTATAATACCTTTGACAGTCATAGTAGGCTAAATACCCAAAAATATAAAATAAAAAAATTGAATGATCACAAATTTGAATGTAATTGATCCACTGTAATTGAGTATGCCTGTATGTGTGACACGAAAGGTCATGATTCTTTCAAAATACAAGCCTTTACTCACATACCAGTTGGCACAACGGCGGCTTAAAATCACTCGCTAAAACATTAATATAGCAAACTTAATATAATCTTTTTTTTTCAAGAGCACAAGATATGTCAACGTTACGTGGTTTGCCCGAGATGGGCTTATTTGTTTGCCCGAGATGGGCTTATTACAAAAATAAACTGATGACTTTTAACTTGAAAAAATGTGTGGCTGTGGCCAGCTTTTATGTCGTCGCAGATTGACTACTTGTACCAATTCGCAGTCAGTGTAGGAATATTGATGCTCCCCAAATAACGCTTTTTTTGAAATAATCGGTGAGTAGTTTTTGTATTACTATTTTTTTTCAGCAATGACCATTGTTTTTCCCCCCGTGCATTTACGGAAGGATCCGTTATACCGCCGCCCTCTGAGTGTCTAGGCCGAGCAGCGCTCTGTGCAGTGCGGTCTGTCCTCTTTGTCTGCTACGAGGATTTTCACATTTCACGGATCCTCTGCACGTGTATTTATTTTTTGTTGAGTCCAGAGTGATTACAGCGATTCAGTGATTTCTATGAAAATAAACCAAACCACGTTGTTGCGGGTTAAATACGAACAACTACATTCTTTTGTATTATTCCTTGTGATATCGCGACCAGAAACCCGAACAGTACAGCGGCTCTCTGGTCCCGCTGGGATTTATTTTAGGTCAAAGTTAGTTACCGTAATTGTATCATAGCTGGAGTGTGTTGTATCAGTTTTTTGAACAATAAAGCCAAATGTTTTCCATGAATTAGTTGTTTACATCTTACATTTTTCAATTACTTTACTTTTTTTTATTAACACACCGTACAAGATCACTCGGTATACTAATAATAGTCTTTAATTATATGTTTTGGGCTTTTGTAAGCATTTCACTTCAAGATATCGGAGATTTAAAATTGTATATAATTTTAAATTCTGCCTTAGATATCCATTGATAGAATGTACTGTATCCTACGAATGGAAATCAGCTTCATATTTCCAGCAGAGTTTGTAGCATCCAGTGTCGTTGGTGCACATCTATTTGAAAACAGAAGTGCATTGATTAAAACCAAACTAACCATGTCCACTTTTAATATTGTGTGTTTTTGTAATCTCAGTTTTTAGTCAATTGGCACATCTGCACTTTACCACGAGTGCTGGTATTGTCGTTTTGGCTGAGAACAATCTACACTTTGGTCTGCTCACATAGACAAACATACAACTGCCCTCCACCGACACCATGGAGTGAGTCACAGTCATCAATGCTTTCTTTCCATGTCAAATATTGTGTGTGATTTCTGAATACAGATGATTAAGGAATGGTATTGCTTTCCCTTTGGAAATATACTAATGTTTCTTCCTTCTTATTCCAGCACTAGTCAGCTGATGCCCGGTAATGTCACAAATAAGAATGACCCACGGTCCCTGAATTCAAGAGTCTTCATCGGGAACTTGAACACTATGCTGGTTACCAAGGCAGATGTTGAAGCAATTTTTAGCAAATACGGCAAGATTGTTGGCTGCTCTGTGCACAAGGGCTACGCCTTTGTCCAGTACGCCAACGAGAGGAATGCACGAGCGGCTGTAGCAGGAGAGGACGGTCGGATGTTTGTTGGACAAGTGCTTGGTGAGGACATTCAAAAGAATCTTAGGCTATCTTATATTTTCCCTTTTAACTGAGCAATCACATTCTTTCCATCAGATATAAATTTGGCAGGAGAGCCCAAACCTCACAGGTCAAATACAACGAAGCGATCGGCCGGAGATATGTACAGGTAAGGAAAAGTTTCTCCTTATGGGTTTTCACCCTTTTTATTGTTTTATTTAAATTAGCCATTGTTTTGTTGCCAAAATCTCTAATAATTTTCTTAAATTTTTCTAGCAGTAGTTCTTCCTTTGAGGTTGATTATGATTTCCAGAGAGATTACTATGACAGGTAAGATCTGCACAAACACTGCACCTGTGTGGATTTATAAATGTGTGCTCACTCTTCAATCTGCTTGTGTTGTGCAGAATGTATTCATACCCTTCCCGTGTGCCCGCTCCACCACCACCACCTCCTCTCTCACGGGCTGTGATCCCTTCCAAGCGTCCGCGGGTCAGTGTGAGTGGGGGAACCAGCCGCCGCGCCAAGTCCAGCTTTTCCAATTCATCCAAGAGCAGCCAACGGATGTCTTCTCGAACCTGTCAGTGCCTCTTTTTTTTTATTATTATTCTTATGCTCACTCACTGTAGGGGTTCATGTTAATTTGTCACTGACAAATGCATTAAAAATAAACATTAAGTTTATTTTGTTTGCATTGTCATTATTAGCATTCCTTTGTCATTTTACATTTTTGGCCTTTGTTGGCTTGTCAGTTTGTACATGCATTCAGTTGTTGTTGTTGTTTTTCAGTGAAAGCCGATGACCTTCAAACTATTAAGAGAGAGCTTGCTCAAATCAAGCACAAGGTTGACTATCTTCTGGAGAGTATGGACAGGATGGAGAAAGATCACAACAAGAAATCTGGTAACATTCTTCATGATTTCCCCCAAAGACCCCAAAGAAGGGTCACCTGACAATCTCAAAATGGGCCCAGACAATCAGTATTCCAGAAAATATTATAAAGTTTAACATGTTAACGTAATAAGTTTAAAAAAACAACAACAGTATTTTTACACCGTTAATGCCCTGGCCCCAGCCACAGGCCTGTACATCATCTTACATTTCATACAGTTTACTGTTGACCAATATGATCAGACTATAGAAAGGGACTGGGTAGGGTAACAGCTCCATCAATACAGTTATGCCCTATATTTCAAGATATTTGGGCAAAAATGCTCATAACAAGCGACATTTATCCCAAATGTGATTTTCACTAGAGTTCAGTAAATAAAAAGTTAATATTGTCACATTTTAAACACAATATTGTCTGTTTTTGCTCAGTTTTGCCAAAAAAATATTAGCTATAAAGCCACAGCAGAACTGTTGTGTTTCTGTGAGCAACACAGCAGCAGGGCTCTGAACTGGTTCAAGGAACGAAAACGAAAACCGGAAATGAACAAAATTTTGACAGGAACCGAACCGGAAACGAAATCAAATTGTATAGTTCCGAACAGAATCGAAAATTTGAAATGGCCATTAACCGGTTAATAACATTATTCACAGCACTTCTGTGAATGGAAAAAACTGAAAAACGAACCCATATAGGCTTACATAAAAAGGAATATAGGAATTTACACTAAATATATTTCACTTAAATCATATTGACAGATTAATCAGCTTGGTATGACCATCGCGGTGACACAACATTTTGCTTTATTAAAGCCTGTAGATTAACAAAATAAAATTGAGTTAAAGAAACAAATAAAAAGTTAGACTGCTCCGTTGTACAACATTTTGCTTTCAGAGTGACCGCGCCTCAATGTGCTGATAAAGCCGATTTGAAGGATGATGTTTTATGTAGATAAAAGTACAAACACTATATAATAAATAATATTTTAGCATCCAGATACGTCGGGAACATGGAAACATTTGGATTCGTGCCGGATGAGAGATGCAGGCATCAGCGGCAGCTTAAATTAATTTGTTTTTGGATTGACGTTTTTATAGCCTAAACTGGTTTTGTTTTCGAGAGAAACAATTAGCTGTTTTTATAATGTTTGTAAACATTTTGCTTTAGACTACAGGCCAGAGAGCTGCACGGGTCCGATTTTGTAAATCCGTACCCGCAGTGCTTAAAACCGCATCCGACCCGTTTTCCGACAGCAGCACTAATTAAAATCCGCACCCGACCCGCTTAAAATAGAACCGACACCCGACCCGCACCCGAAATCAAATCAGTTAAGCCAATCACATTAGACACACTTTTTTCAAATTTTATTGCCAGCTCATACAGAAGTTATTACACGGCCTTTGGCATTAACACAAGGGCAACCTCAGCCGAAGCTGTCGGTACATAAAGAACATGGCTAGCGTTACCACAAAACTGAGTAACGCAATTTCGTCTAGCCTACATCAGACAATTTTGGGTGTAGGCCTATAGTAGGCTGTGTTATGCATCCTGATTGACTTTATGATTAGTTAAATCTGTTTTTCACATGCTTCGCCACAGAGTTAGCAATTTCAGACAGTACAGGACAGCATCTGTCTGATTCACTTCACGTCTGTGGGCATTACGCACAGCTCAGTGTGGCCCAGGCACGGCGCCAGGATTCCAGTTTTGGGTGGGCCTTAAATTAAAAACGTTAAAAAAAAAAAGATTATCCAATCACTGCTTAACCTAATAAAAATATTGACCAATATAGCCTACTGTTATAGTATCTGTGCGCAAACATAATATAGATTTTAATAGCTTGATGCTCTTTAAATATTTTGTTGCATTGTTAAAAATTTCGGTGCATAGGACAGACCTATCCGCAATTGCTATCTATGGTTCTGACCAAAGAAGAGCGCTTTGGAATCTCCGTTACGCATGAAACCCAACATACCTGGGCTGCGTTTCCCGATAACATTTCTCTTAACGCGATACGAAGACTCGTAAGGTATAACTTAACTAAAGGTATACTACCACTAAAGGTATATCATTGCTAGGCGTCTTCAGGGCTATCATCCACTCGCGATGTGCTGGCGCCCTTCCTAGCAACGGCGCTGTTTTTGGTAAAACATGATTTCATTAAGTTTTGTTTTATGGGAAACTCTTTTTGAAAGATATTCGTTTTTTTATAAATTTTATCTTAATTTTGATCAATGTTTTATCAATCAATTGCCCGTATTTAATAAATAAGAAGCAAATATATAGCAGACAATGTAATGACCCTAAAAAATATTTAGCTACCTAAAAGTTAAAGATTTTTTGTGTCACGCATGCATGCATGTCTATTTCCCTCATATTAAATATAAAACGCATGTGGACTGATATTTTTCCAATGTCTGGGCTCCTTTATTAATGTAGTATATAAACAGACGTTTCAATATATTGGTATTAAATGCATTTTCTGAGAATTTATATTTCACGTTTTGACTGCAAATGTCGAAATACGTGCTCTTTGGTCCATCAGTGCTTGAGTCACATGATCACATTAGAATAAAATATCTCATAATAAAATACAAAATTGACTGATTTATGAATGTATATGCATAGTTCTCATCAGTCGGAAATACAGATAAACGCTTTCATTTGTTGTATTTTTAATCCTGAAAGAAAACAGAACAACAAAAGAGCGAATCATACCACCGTCTGAGGTTGTGCTTTAAGTCGAACCCGCGGGTACCCAACCCGTGCAGGACTCTACTATAGGCATTTTAGCCTTCATTATTTCTTAAAGTAATAGGGCTAATAAAATGCAATGCCGCAATCTTTCATCCTTTTTTTTTTTTTTTTTTTACAATGCAGCAAATATTTTTTAATATCTTAAACTTTGATGTCTTTAAAGTGTTGATAGATGTTTTTTTTTTTTTTAGTAGCCTACATTTGGCCAAAATCTAGAAAAGATGACTAACCACAGCGGGTTATTGACTAACGTTAGATCTCAATTTTTTCTTTTTGAGTAAATAAAACGCTGTACTTTATTATTATTATTACATGACTATTATTGTAGGGAGTGAAATTTAAGGTTAACATTAATGTTCTATAACTTTAAATAAGATATAAAGGTAATATCGCGAGAACAGAGACACGCGATTAGAATCGCGGGAGAGAATAGTCTTCGCACAGTTATGAGAGGTAGAGAGAGAGAGAGAGAGAGAGAGAGAGGACGCACACTGTGTAATCAGATGTGGCTAATTCCTAATGTTCACCTCTTCATGTTTAATAAATCAAGTGTTATGATCTGCCGAGTTCCCTGTCGGTGTCCTCCTTCCAACAACGCCAACGAGCTAGCGCACGGTAAGAACTGTAAAGCCTGCATATAGAAACAATGCGCGTTACATTATTATTAGGCAAATTGTAGACACAAAATATTGTTTTTAAAAAATAACATTATAAACCGGTATTTTTTCCACCCGAACCGGAGGAACGTAGGAACAGAAACGTTAAAATATCTATTCTGCTCGGAGTGAACCGTTTTAATCTTCTTTTCGTTTTCAAGCCCTGCACAGCAGTGTTTCTGAATGAATCCGTGTTTTGAACAAATCAGGTGAACCAATGATTCAAAGCACATTCATAAAGTGAGCCATTTACTGAATTCCTGAATGAATCGGCAGTTTGAATGAATGAATGACTCGTAAGGTGTTTTGAATTCTGGTGGTAACCAATCTGTTTTGATGACCAATGACTCACATTTTCTGAACAAAAAAATCCCAGATGTTTTCTATAGTGTCTTCTTTTATGTTCCATAGTTTATGTTAGGCCGTTGTAGCCTAAACGTAATACATTTTATGTTGAATCAAATAAAATATTTCTTTCTAAAGCTACCATTTGTAATGTCTACTTAATACTTAGTCATTTTAAAATAAAAAATAGCTTCAAATAATCTTTTGGGCGTATTTTCATAAGATAATTAATCGACATGTGATTGTGATTACTAATTGTTTTATTTATTGTTTATGCGTGTGTTTTCCCTCAGAGGGGAAAAGTGTGAAGGCAGAAGTGGGTGAGGCTTCCTCCCTTCAGCATTCCAGCAAGAAAGACCGAGAGAGGGAAGAGCAAGAGATAAATGATTCTGAGGAGGAGAGAGATCTGTTGGAAGAGGAGGAAGAGGTATGTGTAAAAAAACAAATAAAATAAAATCCATGTGTAAAAAAAAAAAAAAAACTAATAAAATAAAATCCATGTGTAAAATAGAGGTTGTGTTGTAATTGGTACTGGAGACTGCACAGATACACTAACAAGCTTTTTGTCTTTCTCAGGTTAAAAGCCAGGGAGGAGAGAATGAAGAAGAAGAGGAGAGGAGGAAGAGGGGGAGCATGAAGAAGGGGAAGATGATGGTGACAGCATTAATGGTGACGACTCCTAGCTTGTTTTAAACCCCGCGGGTACAAGACACACATTCAAAATTCAGCCCTTTCAGTTCTTTTGAAAGGTTGAAGCCAGTCTTTGAAAGATTTGTCTGTTTCGATGTAGATGCCTGCACTCTTATAATAACGGACACTACAGTTACATCAGTTTCACTGATGTCAGTTTATTTTTAATGTTAGCGTGACATCTTTTCAGGCTTTTGAAGAGTCCCTCAACCTTGATGAAGACAAACATCTGGTTTCAAACAACAAACCATTACATTCTCCAGTTAATTTGTGTCATTCTGACTTGAACCTGAGAGGTTTTTATTTTTCTCTAGCAGAATGTCCGTTATGTATTCTCAGAGTGAAACTTGCCTGATCTGTTTGTCCTGTGTTTTATTAGATTTTTCTTTTCTGTGAACAAGGATAAAATTTCTTTTAAAAGGGGGAAACTTGAGTGGCTCCTCTATTACAGAGAGCTGAGAAGCTTCCAGAACACAATCTATGTTTGTATTTACCTGTCTTTTTTATATTACCCTGTCTCAGAATAATTCTACATGAAAATGTCAATAAAATATTAATTAAATTTGTTTTGTTTTTTCAGTTTTTGAACATAGCACTCATGCAGGCTTGACAATCTAGGTGATTTATTTATTTATATATATATTTGCTTTTTAATTTTTTTCATTCATATCACCAATAATAACATGAATTTGACGTGAAGTATAGTTTTACTGCACACTGAGTTTTTAAATGTTTGATTTTCAGTTTACTATGAATGCTTCTTTGCTGGTGTCTGACCACATGGGAAAGGAAAAAAAAAAGTGAAGCATTAATATTGACATATTTGCTTTTATTTATTTAAATGTTCAGCAATTGATAGATTAGAAATATGGAAAGTGCTACTCTCAAAACCTAAATACCAAAAAGCATTTAACACCTTTTATTCTTCTAGGTTTTTTTTTTTTTTTTTTGGAGGCTAACTAAAAAGCAATGATCTCCTCATATTTATGCCTCTTCTTTACTAGAATGCGGTTTACTTATACAGGAACAATTAGGTTCCATTACAATAATTGTTTCACATTGCATCCTGCACTGGATATGAGGTACAAGATTCAAACATTCACAAGGGGAAAATCAGAAAACCACCAAAACTGGTGTAACTTGCTGGGTCATCATAAACCCAGGTGTTTGCCCAAAGACGTGTAGAAATTTGATCCCCAATCTCCAGTGTGAGAACCACACCATTGCTGGCATTTCCATTGGAGGCAGGCTTCCAAGCATGCAGAGAGCACTGGGTTGCACCGTTCTTTACGAGACTGACTGCCACTGTTGTTCCACCATGACAATGACCATAAAATCTTAAGTAATAGGCTCCTTTGATTGGTGCTGTGAAAATACCTGCAATCCACATATATGAAGTAGTCACAGATATAATCATATGTGAACAGGATTCTGCATTTGCCATGATATTTGATATGAACTTACCAGTATTTGAGTCATAAGCACCGCCAATATTGCTAAAGACTTTTTTGTAGACCAGAGTTTTTTGAGAGTTAGTTGGCCCAGTGTGTCCTGTTCCAGATTCCAGAAGTCCAACAGAAAAGGCGACCTTTTTGACTGTGAATAAGTGAACAGACTGGTATGAAATGTATAATAAAATGAAATAAGTATATGGGAACAAAGTATGCCTTTTACTTGCCTTCATTCTCTTTTTGGAAAGACTCAAGCTTATTTTGTAAATCATGGACTGTGGTTTTCAAAGCTGTTCGGAATATACATTAATATGATCATGTTACTAATAATTTTTTTTTCATCATGAAAAATGAACAAATGTAAAAGTCAAAACAGCTTCATGGGTACAGTTATCTCCTTTATTTTATAATAGAAAAGTGAAAAAAATGTAATAAGAATAAAAGTTAAATGGGTAGCAAACTAAATAAATTAAAAATATGTAAGATATAATGTCTTGAAAGTTTTTTTTTCATAATGACGTGTTATAAAAAGATGAAACTACTGTTCGCCTTTCACCTTACCTTCATTCTCACTCAATACTTTGGACAGTGTTTCTTCTAATATTTTTATCGTTTCATCCATGGTTTTCAGTTTCTCGAGCTCAGCAATAATGTTCACATTTGGTGAAAAGAAATCTTCTGCAAGTGAACTCCCAGCACAGAGCAGAAGTAGCATTTGTAACGCCGCCATCGTCGTTATTTTTCAGGTACACAGATTACTCCTGTGATTATTCCACAACTTAGCTTCGAATTTAAAACGCTGTCAAAATGCTTTGAAACCTTAAGGTTGCATAAGTTAGTGAACATTTGTACTTTAGACTGATGTTGTAATTTGATTATTTTAGTAATCAGTTAGGACAAGTCAGATGTGGGATTGAGTGCACTGGAAGAACATTTTCAGCATAAACGTAAACGTATCACGTAAACATTTGCCACAACTAAAATGTCTGTAATGTTTTACAGTATATTGAATAATAACAATAACAATAGACATGCGCCATGTAGTAACTTACATAAATCAGACTGTCACTTAAAAAAAAAAAAAGATTAAATTAATTAATCAGGTTTTTCCAAAACCAAGTCATAAATGACAAGAGAGCTACAATGTGATATACTCGAGAGTATAATGACAAGCTGAAAAAGAGCTTTATTCCAGCATTTTATTTGTAGGCCTATATGATCACATTATTCTTACCACTAGATGGTGCCATAATGAAAAATATGAATATGGATTAGTTTAGTATCAGTTACCCAGTTGGTCAAAAATGTGACTGTGGACCACAAAACCAGTCTTAAGTGTACATTTTTCGAAATTGAGATTTATACATCATCTGAAAGCTGAATATTTAAGCTTTCAATTGATGTATGGTGTATTTGGATCGGACAATATTCGGCCGAGATATCTGGAATCTGTGGATGCAAAAAACAAAAACTAAAATCGCCTTTGAATTTGTCCAAATAAATTCTTAGCAATGCATATTACTAATCAAAAATTAAGTTTTGATATATTTATGGTAGGAATTTTACAAAATATCTTCTTGGAACATGATCTTTACTTAATATCCTAATGATTTTTGGCATAAAAGAAAAATCTATAACTTTGACCCATTTAATGTTTTTTTTTTTGGCAATTGCTACAAATATACCCCAGCAACTTAAGACTGGTTTTGTGGTCCAGGGTCACATATGAGATTTAAAATGTTATCACGGTGATCTCTCCATTAAAATTTTTGCATGGTTTGCTTATTGTTTAGCATATATTTATTATCCAAAGCCATTTTCATGTAAAACGTTGAGAATGTTTACCATTGTATATAATTGACCCTTTTTGCATCTAGAAGTGAAAGATGTCATAGTGTGGGGTAAACTTATATAGCCTAGTGGTGAATGGAAGCGAACAAATACATTTTTGTGTTCCCATTTCTCCAATAGTAAATATCCATAGTGTATAATAATAATAATAATAATAATAATAATAATAATAATACGTTTTATTTATATAGCGCCTTTCCAGAGCTCAAGGACACTTTACAATAAACAAACAACAATAAAGGCAGTTGACAAAGACAGCAGACAGAACAACAGTAGGCAATTGAGAGTGCAAGTACAGTAAGTGAGAATTGGGTAGATGGGGCAGAAACCAGCAGAAAAAAAAAACTAAGAACTATAACATTCAGAAAGTAGGTGTGTTTTGAGCATGGATTTGAATTCAGAGATAGTCTTAACAGAACGGAGTGATCGGGGGAGAGAGTTACACATTTTGGGCGCAACAACACTGAATGATCTATATGTGTAAATATCAAATCAGTTTATGTTAGGTAAAATTCTCGTTTTACATTTTTTCTCATTGCATATCATCAGAAATGGGTGACATCAGATAAAATAGGTTGCATCACCATTTAATGAAGCGTTATGCTAAATGGGCCGATGCTTTGCACAGTCAACACTGGATATGCAGTGACATCCAAGCACTCTCCTTTTATGTACAAACCCCTTTTCATCACATCATCTCTCTCTCAAATGCTCTGCTTTGCCTCATCATTAACCACCAGCTGACGACTAAATAGGCATTAAATCCACAGGCCACTAAATAAAGAGGCCTGAACGCAGAACATGTAAGAGAACATGTAAGATCATGTTACATAATTTTTATTAATAACTCCCTCTCGTCTTTCAATTTGTAAAGTAATTTTGAGCTTTAACACGTGCACACATATAATCTTGCGCATACATGTACTGTAGTGCCCTCACAGAGTTTAGGCATGTAGGCCGTAAAAAAAAAAAATCACAGTGCTGATAATCACGTCGAGCATGAATGCCATTCTGGGTCAGACAGAAGTGCAAGCCAGAATTAATTGCCCAAAAAGCAAACTGACATCTGTTAAACCCAAGGAGATGCACCAGCCTTGCCTCTCCATGTCGTCCTGGAGTGACCTAGTGCCACATTCTAGCACCAAGGATGAGCCAAGTGCAGCAAATAAGACAAAACCACCCACCCCACCCTCTCCGCACGTCTATCTCCATGCTACATTTTGTATTTTTAGCCAAGATCTGAGCTGTGTAACACTTAATATGGCAGAGAATTTCTTCCTGTGTGCCTTAAGACCCCTTTCCTTTCCATCTCATAACATTTCCTTCTTCATAATGTTTCATTCATGCTTCATTTTTTGATTGTACCATACACAAACTTTCTGTTGTTTCCCTAAAGGTCATAATAAAAAGTTCTGTATGGTTAATTCTACTTTGCCTTGCTCCAATCTCTAGTCTGGCTCACTCCATGAAGAATCATATCTCTTTCTTTTTTAGCAGCTCTCTCTCTCTCTCTCTCATGCACTCACCTAATCCCACCCCCTAAAACACTCTTGACCCTGTTACTCGTCTCTTTTACCCGTGTGTAGGGGTTTCATACGGGGGGCCTCAGGACTTGGTCTTGTCTGTTCTGGGTTGATGTCTTTAAAGTGTTGATAGATTTTTTTTTTTTTTTTAGTAGCCATTTGGCCAAAATCTAGAAAAGATGACTAACCACAGCGGGTTATTGACTAACGTTAGATCTCAATTTTTTCTTTTTGAGTAAATAAAACGCTGTACTTTATTATTATTATTACATGACTATTATTGTAGGGAGTGAAATTTAAGGTTAATATTAATGTTCTATAACTTTAAATAAGATATAAAGGTAATATCGCGAGAACAGAGACACGCGATTAGAATCGCGGGAGAGAATAGTCTTCGCACAGTTATGAGAGGTAGAGAGAGAGAGAGAGAGAGAGAGAGAGAAGACGCACACTGTGTAATCAGATGTGGCAGATCAGATCATGATCTGCCGAGTTCCCTGTCGGTGTCCTCCTTCCAACAAAGCCAACGAGCTAGCGCACGGTAAGAACTGTAAAGCCTGCATATAGAAACAATGCGCGTTACATTATTATTAGGCAAATTGTAGACACAAAATATTGTTTTTAAAAAATAACATTATAAACCGGTATTTTTTCCACCCGAACCGGAGGAACGTAGGAACAGAAACGTTAAAATATCTATTCTGCTCGGAGTGAACCGTTTTAATTTTCTTTTCGTTTTCAAGCCCTGCACAGCAGTGTTTCTGAATGAATCCGTGTTTTGAACAAATCAGGTGAACCAATGATTCAAAGCACATTCATAAAGTGAGCCATTTACTGAATTCCTGAATGAATCGGCAGTTTGAATGAATGAATGACTCGTAAGGTGTTTTGAATTCTGGTGGTAACCAATCTGTTTTGATGACCAATGACTCACATTTTCTGAACAAAAAAATCCCAGATGTTTTCTATAGTGTCTTCTTTTATGTTCCATAGTTTATGTTAGGCCGTTGTAGCCTAAACGTAATACATTTTATGTTGAATCAAATAAAATATTTCTTTCTAAAGCTACCATTTGTAATGTCTACTTAATACTTAGTCATTTTAAAATAAAAAATAGCTTCAAATAATCTTTTGGGCGTATTTTCATAATAAGATAATTAATCGACATGTAATTAGATAAAAAAAAATTGTGATTACTAATTGTTTTATGTATTGTTTATGCGTGTGTTTTCCCTCAGAGGGGAAAAGTGTGAAGGCAGAAGTGGGTGAGGCTTCCTCCCTTCAGCATTCCAGCAAGAAAGACCGAGAGAGGGAAGAGCAAGAGATAAATGATTCTGAGGAGGAGAGAGATCTGTTGGAAGAGGAGGAAGAGGTATGTGTAAAAAAACAAATAAAATAAAATCCATGTGTAAAAAAAAAAAAACTAATAAAATAAAATCCATGTGTAAAATAGAGGTTGTGTTGTAATTGGTACTGGAGACTGCACAGATACACTAACAAGCTTTTTGTCTTTCTCAGGTTAAAAGCCAGGGAGGAGAGAATGAAGAAGAAGAGGGAGAGGAGGAAGAGGGGGAGCATGAAGAAGGGGAAGATGATGGTGACAGCATTAATGGTGACGACTCCTAGCTTGTTTTAAACCCCGCGGGTACAAGACACACATTCAAAATTCAGCCCTTTCAGTTCTTTTGAAAGGTTGAAGCCAGTCTTTGAAAGATTTGTCTGTTTCGATGTAGATGCCTGCACTCTTATAATAACGGACACTACAGTTACATCAGTTTCACTGATGTCAGTTTATTTTTAATGTTAGCGTGACATCTTTTCAGGCTTTTGAAGAGTCCCTCAACCTTGATGAAGACAAACATCTGGTTTCAAACAACAAACCATTACATTCTCCAGTTAATTTGTGTCATTCTGACTTGAACCTGAGAGGTTTTTATTTTTCTCTAGCAGAATGTCCGTTATGTATTCTCAGAGTGAAACTTGCCTGATCTCTGTTTGTCCTGTGTTTTATTAGATTTTTCTTTTCTGTGAACAAGGATAAAATTTCTTTTAAAAGGGGGAAACTTGAGTGGCTCCTCTATCACAGAGAGCTGAGAAGCTTCCAGAACACAATCTATGTTTGTATTTACCTGTCTTTTTTATATTACCCTGTCTCAGAATAATTCTACATGAAAATGTCAATAAAATATTAAATTTGTTTTGTTTTTTCAGTTTTTGAACATAGCACTCATGCAGGCTTGACAAGCTAGGTGATTTATTTATATATTTGCTTTTTAATTTTTTTCATTCTTATCACCAATAATAACATGAATTTGACGTGAAGTATAGTTTTACTGCACACTGAGTTTTTAAATGTTTGATTTTCAGTTTACTATGAATGCTTCTTTGCTGGTGTCTGACCACATGGGAAAGGAAAAAAAAAAGTGAAGCATAAATATTGACATTTGCTTTTATTTATTTAAATGTTCAGCAATTGATAGATTAGAAATATGGAAAGTGCTACTCAAAACCTTAATACCAAAAAGCATTTAACACCTTTTATTCTTCTAGGTTTTTTTTTTGTTTTTTTTTGGAGGCTAACTAAAGCAATGATCTCCTCATATTTATGCCTCTTCTTTACTAGAATGCGGTTTACTTATACAGGAACAATTAGGTTCCATTACAATAATTGTTTCACATTGCATCTTGCACTGGATATGAGGTACAAGATTCAAACATTCACAAGGGGAAAATCAGAAAACCACCAAAACTGGTGTAACTTCCTGGGTCATCATAAACCCAGGTGTTTGCCCAAAGACGTGTAGAAATTTGATCCCCAATCTCCAGTGTGAGAACCACACCATTGCTGGCATTTCCATTGGAGGCAGGCTTCCAAGCATGCAGAGAGCACTGGGTTGCACCGTTCTTTACGAGACTGACTGCCACTGTTGTTCCACCATGACAATGACCATAAAATCTTAAGTAATAGGCTCCTTTGATTGGTGCTGTGAAAATACCTGCAATCCACATATATGAAGTAGTCACAGATATAATCATGTGAACAGGATTCTGCATTTGCCATGATATTTGATATGAACTTACCAGTATTTGAGTCATAAGCACCGCCAATATTGCTAAAGACTTTTTTGTAGACCAGAGTTTTTTGAGAGTTAGTTGGCCCAGTGTGTCCTGTTCCAGATTCCAGAAGTCCAACAGAAAAGGCGACCTTTTTGACTGTGAATAAGTGAACAGACTGGTATGAAATGTATAATAAAATGAAATAAGTATATGGGAACAAAGTATGCCTTTTACTTGCCTTCATTCTCTTTTTGGAAAGACTCAAGCTTATTTTGTAAATCATGGACTGTGGTTTTCAAAGCTGTTCGGAATAAACATTAATATGATCATGTTACTAATATTTTTTTTTTCATTATGAAAAATGAACAAATGTAAAAGTCAAAACAGCTTCATGGGTACAGTTATCGGTCTCCTTTATTTTATAATAGAAAAGTGGAAAAAAATTAATAAGAATAAAAGTTAAATGGGTAGCAAACTAAATAAATTAAAGATATGTAAGATATAATGTCTTGAAAGTTTTTTTTTCATAATGACGCGTTATAAAAAGATGAAACTACTGTTCGCCTTTCACCTTACCTTCATTCTCACTCAATACTTTGGACAGTGTTTCTTCTAATTTTTTTATCGTTTCATCCATGGTTTTCAGTTTCTCGAGCTCAGCAATAATGTTCACATTTGGTGAAAAGAAATCTTCTGCAAGTGAACTCCCAGCACAGAGCAGAAGTAGCATCAATCTTATCAGATTAACTTTGATCGTTCACTTTTATTTTATTTCCGTGAGTGCAGTACACCTGCAAAGCGTTAGCACTCGTTAGCTTGTCATTAGCGTTTTCATTCGAACCTATCGCTGTTTTCCTTTCTCCTCTCCCTCGCTCCAGTTTTTCACAAGTTCATCAAACATCCGCAGTAAGAATTTTCATCAAGCACGGTGAGTAATGGCTTCTCCTATCATTGTTTCTTGCACCTCTTGCCACATGTACAGTTTATCTATCTCTGTCGCTGATGAGGGATTCACATGTGATAAATGTAGGGAAATAGTTAGGCTGACAGAGAAGATTTCAGAATTAGAGACACGCATCCAAACTTTAATTGAGGACAGTAAAAATGTTAGGGCTCTAGATACGGCTTTGGATGCGTCTAGCTCAGGGATTCCTGTACATTGTTCGGTTCCGGAAACAGAGCCCCAGCAGCAGGGCAACTGGGTGACGGTGAGGCAGCGTAGTCGTGGGTCAAAACACCGCTCTTCTGTTCCGATCAAAACATTAAACAGGTTCTCCCCACTCAGTGATGCACCCACTGAGAAACCTGATGAAAGTGCTCTAGTTATTGGTGATTCTATTGTACGGAACGTGAATATAGACACCAGCCACCATAGTCAAATTTTTACCGGGAGCCAGAGCGCCTGACATCTTGGCAAATTTAAAAGTGCTGGCTAATGCTAAACGTAAATACAGTAAGATTGTTATTCATGCCGGCGCTAATGATGTTCGACTTCGCCAGTCGGAGATCACTAAAAATAACATTAAAGAGGTGTGTGAACTTGCAAGCACGATGTCAGACACTGTAATATGCTCTGGTCCCCTCCCTGCTTACCGTGGTGATGAGATGCATAGCAGATTGTCATCACTCAATGGCTGGATGTCTAAGTGGTGCCCACAGAATAACATAGGTTTCATAGACAATTGGACGAGCTTTTGGGGCAGACCTGACCTGTTTAAAAGAGATGGTCTTCATCCCTCCTGGGGTGGCGCCACTCTTCTCTCTAGAAATATGGCAAATAGTCTTAGTGTTTATACTTGACTAACTGGGGCCCAGGTCAGGAAGCAGACAGACTGGCTAAACCGACCGTCTGCTAGCTGCCTCCCGTCACAGAGGTCAGTTAATTCTCAGCACATAGAGACTCTTTCACCTAGATATCACACTATAGAGACTGTGTCTGTTCCCCGAACTAGAAAATACAAAAAACGTCCAAACCAAGTTAAGATTAACAATTTAATTGAGGTTCAACAAATAAAAAACAGAAGCAATATGGATAAACAAATGATAAAGCTTGGCTTATTGAATATCAGATCCCTTTCTACGAAAACACTTTTTGTAAATAATATGATCACTGATCATAATATAGATGTACTCTGTTTGACAGAAACCTGGCTAAAACCTGATGATTACATTATTTTAAATGAGTCCACCCCCCAAAATTACTGTTATAAACATGAGCCACGTCTAAAAGGCAAAGGTGGAGGTGTTGCTTCAATTTATAACAACGTTTTCAGGATTTCTCAGAGGGCAGGCTACAAGTATAACTCGTTTGAAGTAATGGTTCTTCATATAACATTATCCAAAGAAACAAATGTTAATGATAAATCCCCTGTTATGTTTGTACTGGCTACTGTATACAGGCCACCAGGGCACCATACAGACTTTATTAAAGAGTTTGGTGATTTTACATCCGAGTTAGTTCTGGCTGCAGATAAAGTTTTAATAGTTGGTGATTTTAATATCCATGTTGATAATGAAAACGATGCATTGGGATCAGCATTTATAGACATTCTGAACTCTATTGTTGTTAGACAACACGTTTCAGGACCTACTCATTGTCGAAATCATACTCTAGATTTAATACTGTCACATGGAATTGATGTTGATGGTGTTGAAATTATTCAGCCAAGTGATGATATCTCAGATCATTATTTAGTTCTTTGCAAAATTCATATAGCCAAAATTGTAAATTCTACTTCTTGTTACAAGTATGGAAGAACCATCACTTCTAACACAAAAGACTGCTTTTTAAGTTATCTTCCTGATGTATCCAAATTCCTTAGCATATCCAAAACCTCAGAACAACTTGATGATGTAACAGAAACTATGGACTCTCTCTTTTCTAGCATTTTAAATAAAGTTGCTCCTTTACGCTTAAGGAAGGTTAAGGAAAACAGTTTGACACCATGGTATAATGAGCATACTCGCACCCTAAAGAGAGCAGCCCGAAAAATGGAAAGTATGGCGGGAAAGTAACATATCCTACAGAAAAGCATTAAAAACTGCTAGATCCGATTACTTTTCTTCTCTTTTAGAAGAAAACAAACATAACCCCAGGTATTTATTCAATACAGTGGCTAAATTAACGAAAAATAAAGCCTCAACAAGTGTTGACATTTCCCAACACCACAGCAGTAATGACTTTATGAACTACTTTACTTCTAAAATCGATACTATTAGAGATAAAATTGCAACCATTCAGCCGTCAGCTACAGTAACACATCAGACAGTGCACTATAGACCCCCTGAGGAACAGTTCCACTCATTCTCTACCATAGGAGAGGAAGAATTGTATAAACTTGTTGAATCATCTAAACCAACAACATGTATGTTAGACCCTATACCATCTAAGCTCCTGAAAGAGGTGCTTCCAGAAGTCATAGATCCTCTTCTGACTATTATTAATTCCTCATTGTCATTAGGACATGTCCCCAAAACCTTCAAACTGGCTGTTATTAAGCCTCTCATCAAAAAACCACAACTTGACCCCAAAGAACTAGTTAATTATAGACCAATCACGAATCTCCCTTTTCTTTCCAAGATACTAGAAAAGGTGGTATCCACACAATTATATTCCTTCTTAGAGAAAAATGGTATATGTGAGGATTTCCAGTCAGGATTTAGACCGTATCATAGTACTGAGACTGCTCTTCTTAGAGTTACAAATGATCTGCTCTTATCATCTGATCGTGGGTGTATCTCTCTATTAGTTTTATTGGATCTTAGTGCTGCGTTTGACACAATTGACCACAACATTCTTTTGCATAGACTTGAATACTTTGTTGGCATCAGTGGAAGTGCATTAGCATGGTTTAAATCGTACTTATATGACCGCCATCAGTTCGTAGCAGTGAATGAAGATGTATCCTATCGATCACAAGTGCAGTATGGAGTACCTCAAGGCTCAGTACTAGGGCCGCTACTCTTCACGCTTTATATGTTACCCTTGGGAGATATCATCAGGAAACATGGTGTTAGCTTTCACTGTTATGCTGATGATACTCAGCTCTATATTTCTTCGCAGCCCGGTGAAACACACCAATTTGAAAAACTAATGGATTGCATAGTCGATATAAAAAACTGGATGACGAGTAATTTCTTACTGCTAAATTCTGAAAAAACAGAGGTGTTAATTATAGGACCTAAAAACTCTGCTTGTAATAACCTAGAACACTCTCTAAGACTTGATGGTTGCTCTGTCAATTCTTCGTCATCAGTTAGGAACCTAGGTGTGCTATTTGATTGCAATCTTTCCTTAGAAAGCCACGTTTCTAGCATTTGTAAAACTGCATTTTTCCATCTCAAAAATATATCTAAATTACGGCCTATGCTCTCAATGTCAAATGCAGAAATGTTAATCCATGCATTTATGACCTCAAGGTTAGATTATTGTAATGCTTTATTGGGTGGTTGTTCTGCACGCTTAGTAAACAAACTACAGCTAGTCCAAAATGCAGCAGCAAGAGTTCTTACTAGAACCAGGAAGTATGACCATATTAGCCCGGTCCTGTCAACACTGCACTGGCTCCCTATCAAGCATCGCATAGATTTTAAAATATTGCTTATTACTTATAAAGCCCTGAATGGTTTAGCACCTAAGTATTTAAATGAGCTCCTTTTACATTATAATCCTCTACGTCCGCTACGTTCTCAAAACTCAGGCAAATTTGATAATACCTAGAATATCAAAATCAACTGCAGGCGGCAGATCCTTTTCCTGTTTGGCGCCCAAACTCTGGAATAACCTACCTAACATTGTTCGGGAGGCAGACACACTCTTGCAGTTTAAATCTAGATTAAAGACCCATCTCTTTAACCTGGCATTCACATAACATACTAATATGCTTTTATTATCCAAATCCGTTAAAGGATTTTTAGGCTGCATTAATTAGGTAAACCGGAACCGGAAACACTTCCCATAACAACCTATGTACTTGCTACATCATTAGAAGAATGGCATCTACGCTAATATTTGTCTGTTTTATCTCTTGTTCCGAGGTCACCGTGGCCACCAGATCCAGTCTGTGTCCAGATCAGAGGGTCACTGCAGTCACCCGGATCCAGTACGTATCCAGACCAGATGGTGGATCAGCAGCTAGAAAGGACCTCTACATCCCTGAAAGACAGCGGAGACCAGGACAACTAGAGCCCCAGATACAGATCCCCTGTAAAGACCTTGTCTCAGAGGAGCACCAGGACAAGACCACAGGAAACAGATGATTCTTCTGCACAATCTGACTTTGCTGCAGCCTGGAATTGAACTACTGGATTCGTCTGGTCAGAGGAGAACTGGCCCCCCAACTGAGCCTGGTTTCTCCCAAGGTTTTTTTCTCCATTCTGTCACCGATGGAGTTTCGGTTCCTTGCCGCTGTCGCCTCTGGCTTGCTTAGTTGGGGACACTTCATCTACAGCGATATCGTTGACTTGATTGCAAATAAATGCACAGACACTATTTAACTGAACAGAGATGACATAACTGAAACCAATGATGAACTGCCTTTAACTATCATTTTTGCATTATTGACACTGTTTTCCTAATGAATGTTGTTCAGTTGCTTTGACGCAATGTATTTTGTTTAAAGCGCTATATAAATAAAGGTGACATTTGTAACACCGCCATCGTCGTTATTTTTCAGGTACACCGATTACTCCTGTGATTATTCCACAACTTAGCTTCGAATTTAAAACGCTGTCAAAATGCTTTGAAACCTTAAGGTTGCATAAGTTAGTGAACATTTGTACTTTAGACTGATGTTGTAATTTGATTATTTTAGTAATCAGTTAGGACAAGTCAGATGTGGGATTGAGTGCACTGGAAGAACATTTTCAGCATAAACGTAAACGTATCACGTAAACATTTGCCACAACTAAAATGTCTGTAATGTTTTACAGTATATTAAATAATAACAATAACAATAGACATGCGCCATGTAGTAACTTACATAAATCAGACTGTCACTTAAAAAAAAAAAAGATTAAATTAATTAATCAGGTTTTTCCAAAACCAAGTCATAAATGACAAGAGAGCTACAATGTGATATACTCGAGAGTATAATGACAAGCTGAAAAAGAGCTTTATTCCAGCATTTTATTTGTAGGCCTATATGATCACATTATTCTTACCACTAGATGGTGCCATAATGAAAAATATGAATATGGATTAGTTTAGTATCAGTTACCCAGTTGGTCAAAAATGTGACTGTGGACCACAAAACCAGTCTTAAGTGTACATTTTTCGAAATTGAGATTTATACATCATCTGAAAGCTGAATATTTAAGCTTTCAATTGATGTATGGTGTATTTGGATCGGACAATATTCGGCCGAGATATCTGGAATCTGTGGATGCAAAAAACAAAAACTAAAATCGCCTTTGAATTTGTCCAAATAAATTCTTAGCAATGCATATTACTAATCAAAAATTAAGTTTTGATATATTTATGGTAGGAAATTTACAAAATATCTTCTTGGAACATGATCTTTACTTAATATCCTAATGATTTTTGGCATAAAAGAAAAATCTATAATTTTGACCCATACAATGTTTTTTTTTTTGGCAATTGCTACAAATATACCCCAGCAACTTAAGACTGGTTTTGTGGTCCAGGGTCACATATGAGATTTAAAATGTTATCACGGTGATCTCTCCATTTAAATTTTTGCATGGTTTGCTTATTGTTTAGCATATATTTATTATCCAAAGCCATTTTCATGTAAAACGTTGAGAATGTTTACCATTGTATATAATTGACCCTTTTTGCATCTAGAAGTGAAAGATGTCATAGTGTGGGGTAAACTTATATAGCCTAGTGGTGAATGGAAGCGAACAAATACATTTTTGTGTTCCCATTTCTCCAATAGTAAATATCCATAGTGTATAATAATAATAATAATAATAATAATAAGTTTTATTTATATAGCGCCTTTCCAGAGCTCAAGGACACTTTACAATAAACAAACAACAATAAAGGCAGTTGACAAAGACAGCAGACAGAACAACAGTAGGCAATTGAGAGTGCAAGTACAGTAAGTGAGAATTGGGTAGATGGGGCAGAAACCAGCAGAAAAAAAAAACTAAGAACTATAACATTCAGAAAATAGGTGTGTTTTGAGCATGGATTTGAATTCAGAGATAGTGTTAACAGAACGGAGTGATCGGGGGAGAGAGTTACACATTTTGGGCGCAACAACACTGAATGATCTATATGTGTAAATATCAAATCAGTTTATGTTAGGTAAAATTCTCGTTTTACATTTTTTCTCATTGCATATCATCAGAAATGGGTGACATCAGATACATAAAATAGGTTGCATCACCATTTAATGAAGCGTTATGCTAAATGGGCCGATGCTTTGCACAGTCAACACTGGATATGCAGTGACATCCAAGCACTCTCCTTTTATGTACAAACCCCTTTTCATCACATCATCTCTCTCTCAAATGCTCTGCTTTGCCTCATCATTAACCACCAGCTGACGACTAAATAGGCATTAAATCCACAGGCCACTAAATAAAGAGGCCTGAACGCAGAACATGTAAGAGAACATGTAAGATCATGTTACATAATTTTTATTAATAACTCCCTCTCGTCTTTCAATTTGTAAAGTAATCTTGAGCTTTAACACGCGCACACATATAATCTTGCGCATACATGTACTGTAGTGCCCTCACAGAGTTTAGGCATGTAGGCCGTAAAAAAAAATCACAGTGCTGATAATCACGTCGAGCATGAATGCCATTCTGGGTCAGACAGAAGTGCAAGCCAGAATTAATTGCCCAAAAAGCAAACTGACATCTGTTAAACCCAAGGAGATGCACCAGCCTTGCCTCTCCATGTCGTCCTGGAGTGACCTAGTGCCACATTCTAGCACCAAGGATGAGCCAAGTGCAGCAAATAAGACAAAACCACCCACCCCACCCTCTCCGCACGTCTATCTCCATGCTACATTTTGCATTTTTAGCCAAGATCTGAGCTGTGTAACACTTAATATGGCAGAGAATTTCTTCCTGTGTGCCTTAAGACCCCTTTCCTTTCCATCTCATAACATTTCCTTCTTCATAATGTTTCATTCATGCTTCATTTTTTGATTGTACCATACACAAACTTTCTGTTGTTTCCCTAAAGGTCATAATAAAAAGTTCTGTATGGTTAATTCTACTTTGCCTTGCTCCAATCTCTAGTCTGGCTCACTCCATGAAGAATCATATCTCTTTCTTTTTTAGCAGCTCTCTCTCTCTCTTTCTCTCTCATGCACTCACCTAATCCCACCCCCTAAAACACTCTTGACCCTGTTACTCGTCTCTTTTACCCGTGTGTAGGGGTTTCATACAGGGGGCCTCAGGACTTGGTCTTGTCTGTTCTGGGTTGATGTCTTTAAAGTGTTGATAGATTTTTTTTTTTTTTTAGTAGCCTACATTTGGCCAAAATCTAGAAAAGATGACTAACCACAGCGGGTTATTGACTAACGTTAGATCTCAATTTTTTTCTTTTTGAGTAAATAAAACGCTGTACTTTATTATTATTATTATTACATGACTATTATTGTAGGGAGTGAAATTTAAGGTTAACATTAATGTTCTATAACTTTAAATAAGATATAAAGGTAATATCGCGAGAACGAAGACACGCGATTAGAATCGCGGGAGAGAATAGTCTTCGCACAGTTATGAGAGGTAGAGAGAGAGAGAGAGAGAGAGAGAGAAGACGCACACTGTGTAATCAGATGTGGCTAATTCCTAATGTTCACCTCTTCATGTTTAATAAATCAAGTGTTATGATCTGCCGAGTTCCCTGTCGGTGTCCTCCTTCCAACAACGCCAACGAGCTAGCGCACGGTAAGAACTGTAAAGCCTGCATATAGAAACAATGCGCGTTACATTATTATTAGGCAAATTGTAGACACAAAATATTGTTTTTAAAAAATAACATTATAAACCGGTATTTTTTCCACCCGAACCGGAGGAACGTAGGAACAGAAACGTTAAAATATCTATTCTGCTCGGAGTGAACCGTTTTAATTTTCTTTTCGTTTTCAAGCCCTGCACAGCAGTGTTTCTGAATGAATCCGTGTTTTGAACAAATCAGGTGAACCAATGATTCAAAGCACATTCATAAAGTGAGCCATTTACTGAATTCCTGAATGAATCGGCAGTTTGAATGAATGAATGACTCGTAAGGTGTTTTGAATTCTGGTGGTAACCAATCTGTTTTGATGACCAATGACTCACATTTTCTGAACAAAAAAATCCCAGATGTTTTCTATAGTGTCTTCTTTTATGTTCCATAGTTTATGTTAGGCCGTTGTAGCCTAAACGTAATACATTTTATGTTGAATCAAATAAAATATTTCTTTCTAAAGCTACCATTTGTAATGTCTACTTAATACTTAGTCATTTTAAAATAAAAAATAGCTTCAAATAATCTTTTGGGCGTATTTTCATAATAAGATAATTAATCGACATGTAATTAGATTAAAAAAAATTGTGATTACTAATTGTTTTATTTATTGTTTATGCGTGTGTTTTCCCTCAGAGGGGAAAAGTGTGAAGGCAGAAGTGGGTGAGGCTTCCTCCCTTCAGCATTCCAGCAAGAAAGACCGAGAGAGGGAAGAGCAAGAGATAAATGATTCTGAGGAGGAGAGAGATCTGTTGGAAGAGGAGGAAGAGGTATGTGTAAAAAACAAATAAAATAAAATCCATGTGTAAAAAAAAAAAAAACTAATAAAATAAAATCCATGTGTAAAATAGAGGTTGTGTTGTAATTGGTACTGGAGACTGCACAGATACACTAACAAGCTTTTTGTCTTTCTCAGGTTAAAAGCCAGGGAGGAGAGAATGAAGAAGAAGAGGGAGAGGAGGAAGAGGGAGAGCATGAAGAAGGGGAAGATGATGGTGACAGCATTAATGGTGACGACTCCTAGCTTGTTTTAAACCCCGCGGGTACAAGACACACATTCAAAATTCAGCCCTTTCAGTTCTTTTGAAAGGTTGAAGCCAGTCTTTGAAAGATTTGTCTGTTTCGATGTAGATGCCTGCACTCTTATAATAACGGACACTACAGTTACATCAGTTTCACTGATGTCAGTTTATTTTTAATGTTAGCGTGACATCTTTTCAGGCTTTTGAAGAGTCCCTCAACCTTGATGAAGACAAACATCTGGTTTCAAACAACAAACCATTACATTCTCCAGTTAATTTGTGTCATTCTGACTTGAACCTGAGAGGTTTTTATTTTTCTCTAGCAGAATGTCCGTTATGTATTCTCAGAGTGAAACTTGCCTGATCTCTGTTTGTCCTGTGTTTTATTAGATTTTTCTTTTCTGTGAACAAGGATAAAATTTCTTTTAAAAGGGGGAAACTTGAGTGGCTCCTCTATCACAGAGAGCTGAGAAGCTTCCAGAACACAATCTATGTTTGTATTTACCTGTCTTTTTTATATTACCCGGTCTCAGAATAATTCTACATGAAAATGTCAATAAAATATTAAATTTGTTTTTTCAGTTTTTGAACATAGCACTCATGCAGGCTTGACAATCTAGGTGATTTATTTATATATATATTTGCTTTTTAAATTTTTTTCATTCTTATCACCAATAATAACATGAATTTGACGTGAAGTATAGTTTTACTGCACACTGAGTTTTTAAATGTTTGATTTTCAGTTTACTATGAACGCTTCTTTGCTGGTGTCTGACCACATGGGAAAGGAAAAAGAAAATGAAGCATAAATATTGACATATTTGCTTTTATTTAATTAAATGTTCAGCAATTGATAGATTAGAAATATGGAAAGTGCTACTCAAAACCTAAATACCAAAAAGCATTTAACACCTTTTATTCTTCTAGGTTTTTTTTTTTTTTTTTTTTGGAGGCTAACTAAAAAGCAATGATCTCCTCATATTTATGCCTCTTCTTTACTAGAATGCGGTTTACTTATACAGGAACAATTAGGTTCAATTACAATAATTGTTTCACATTGCATCCTGCACTGGATATGAGCTACAAGATTCAAACATTCACAAGGGGAAAATCAGAAAACCACCAAAACTGGTGTAACTTGCTGGGTCATCATAAACCCAGGTGTTTGCCCAAAGACGTGTAGAAATTTGATCCCCAATCTCCAGTGTGAGAACCACACCATTGCTGGCATTTCCATTGGAGGCAGGCTTCCAATCATGCAGAGAGCACTGGGTTGCACCGTTCTTTACGAGACTGACTGCCACTGTTGTTCCACCATGACAATGACCATAAAATCTTAAGTAATAGGCTCCTTTGATTGGTGCTGTGAAAATACCTGCAATCCACATATATGAAGTAGTCACAGATATAATCATGTGAACAGGATTCTGCATTTGCCATGATATTTGATATGAACTTACCAGTATTTGAGTCATAAGCACCGCCAATATTGCTAAAGACTTTCTTGTAGACCAGAGTTTTTTGAGAGTTAGTTGGCCCAGTGTGTCCTGTTCCAGATTCCAGAAGTCCAACAGAAAAGGCGACCTTTTTGACTGTGAATAAGTGAACAGACTGGTATGAAATGTATAATAAAATGAAATAAGTATATGGGAACAAAGTATGCCTTTTACTTGCCTTCATTCTCTTTTTGGAAAGACTCAAGCTTATTTTGTAAATCATGGACTGTGGTTTTCAAAGCTGTTCGGAATATACATTAATATGATCATGTTACTAATATTTTTTTTTTCATCATGAAAAATGAACAAATGTAAAAGTCAAAACAGCTTCATGGGTACAGTTATCGGTCTACTTTATTTTATAATAGAAAAGTGGAAAAAAATTAATAAGAATAAAAGTTAAATGGGTAGCAAACTAAATAAATTAAAAATATGTAAGATATAATGTCTTGAAAGTTTTTTTTTCATAATGACGTGTTATAAAAAGATGAAACTACTGTTCGCCTTTCACCTTACCTTCCTTCTCACTCAATACTTTGGACAGTGTTTCTTCTAATTTTTTTATCGTTTCATCCATGGTTTTCAGTTTCTCGAGCTCAGCAATAATGTTCACATTTGGTGAAAAGAAATCTTCTGCAAGTGAACTCCCAGCACAGAGCAGAAGTAGCATCAATCTTATCAGATTAACTTTGATCGTTCACTTTTATTTTATTTCCGTGAGTGCAGTACACCTGCAAAGCGTTAGCACTCGTTAGCTTGTCATTAGCGTTTTCATTCGAACCTATCGCTGTTTTCTTTTCTCCTCTCCCTCGCTCCAGTTTTTCACAAGTTCATCAAACAACCGCAGTAAGAATTTTCATCAAGCACGGTGAGTAATGGCTTCTCCTATCATTGTTTCTTGCACCTCTTGCCACATGTACAGTTTATCTATCTCTGTCGCTGATGAGGGATTCACATGTGATAAATGTAGGGAAATAGTTAGGCTGACAGAGAAGATTTCAGAATTAGAGACACGCATCCAAACTTTAATTGAGGACAGTAAAAATGTTAGGGCTCTAGATACGGCTTTGGATGCGTCTAGCTCAGGGATTCCTGTACATTGTTCGGTTCCGGAAACAGAGCCCCAGCAGCAGGGCAACTGGGTGACGGTGAGGCAGCGTAGTCGTGGGTCAAAACACCGCTCTTCTGTTCCGATCAAAACATTAAACAGGTTCTCCCCACTCAGTGATGCACCCACTGAGAAACCTGATGAAAGTGCTCTAGTTATTGGTGATTCTATTGTACGGAACGTGAATATAGAGACACCAGCCACCATAGTCAAATGTTTACCGGGAGCCAGAGTGCCTGACATCTTGGCAAATTTAAAAGTGCTGGCTAATGCTAAGCATAAATACAGTAAGATTGTTATTCATGCCGGCGCTAATGATGTTCGACTTCGCCAGTCGGAGATCACTAAAAATAACATTAAAGAGGTGTGTGAACTTGCAAGCACGATGTCAGACACTGTAATATGCTCTGGTCCCCTCCCTGCTTACCGTGGTGATGAGATGCATAGCAGATTGTCATCACTCAATGGCTGGATGTCTAAGTGGTGCCCACAGAATAACATAGGTTTCATAGACAATTGGACGAGCTTTTGGGGCAGACCTGACCTGTTTAAAAGAGATGGTCTTCATCCCTCCTGGGGTGGCGCCACTCTTCTCTCTAGAAATATGGCAAATAGTCTTAGTGTTTATACTTGACTAACTGGGGCCCAGGTCAGGAAGCAGACAGACTGGCTAAACCGACCGTCTGCTAGCTGCCTCCCGTCACAGAGGTCAGTTAATTCTCAGCACATAGAGACTCTTTCACCTAGATATCACACTATAGAGACTGTCCCTTTCTACGAAAACACTTTTTGTAAATAATATGATCACTGATCATAATATAGATGTACTCTGTTTGACAGAAACCTGGCTAAAACCTGATGATTACATTATTTTAAATGAGTCCACCCCCCAAGATTACTGTTATAAACATGAGCCATGTCTAAAAGGCAAAGGTGGAGGTGTTGCTTCAATTTATAACAACGTTTTCAGGATTTCTCAGAGGGCAGGCTACAAGTATAACTCGTTTGAAGTAATGGTACTTCATATAACATTATCCAAAGAAACAAATGTTAATGATAAATCCCCTGTTATGTTTGTACTGGCTACTGTATACAGGCCACCAGGGCACCATACAGACTTTATTAAAGAGTTTGGTGATTTTACATCCGAGTTAGTTCTGGCTGCATATAAAGTTTTAATAGTTGGTGATTTTAATATCCATGTTGATAATGAAAACGATGCATTGGGATCAGCATTTATAGACATTCTGAACTCTATTGGTGTTAGACAACACGTTTCAGGACCTACTCATTGTCGAAATCATACTCTAGATTTAATACTGTCACATGGAATTGATGTTGATGGTGTTGAAATTATTCAGCCAAGTGATGATATCTCAGATCATTATTTAGTTCTTTGCAAAATTCATATAGCCAAAATTGTAAATTCTACTTCTTGTTACAAGTATGGAAGAACCATCACTTCTAACACAAAAGACTGCTTTTTAAGTTATCTTCCTGATGTATCCAAATTCCTTAGCATATCCAAAACCTCAGAACAACTTGATGATGTAACAGAAACTATGGACTCTCTCTTTTCTAGCATTTTAAATAAAGTTGCTTGTTAAATCATCTAAACCAACAAGATGTATGTTAGACCCTATACCATCTAAGCTCCTGAAAGAGGTGCTTCCAGAAGTCATAGATCCTCTTCTGACTATTATTAATTCCTCATTGTCATTAGGACATGTCCCCAAAACCTTCAAACTGGCTGTTATTAAGCCTCTCATCAAAAAACCACAACTTGACCCCAAAGAACTAGTTAATTATAGACCAATCTCGAATCTCCCTTTTCTGTCCAAGATACTAGAAAAGGTGGTATCCACACAATTATATTCCTTCTTAGAGAAAAATGGTATATGTGAGGATTTCCAGTCAGGATTTAGACCGTATCATAGTACTGAGACTGCTCTTCTTAGAGTTACAAATGATCTGCTCTTATCATCTGATCGTGGGTGTATCTCTCTATTAGTTTTATTGGATCTTAGTGCTGCGTTTGACACAATTGACCACAACATTCTTTTGCATAGACTTGAATACTTTGTTGGCATCAGTGGAAGTGCATTAGCATGGTTTAAATCGTACTTATATGACCGCCATCAGTTCGTATTAGTGAATGAAGATGTATCCTATCGATCACAAGTGCAGTATGGAGTACCTCAAGGCTCAGTACTAGGGCCGCTACTCTTCACGCTTTATATGTTACCCTTGGGAGATATCATCAGGAAACATGGTGTTAGCTTTCACTGTTATGCTGATGATACTCAGCTCTATATTTCTTCGCAGCCCGGTGAAACACACCAATTTGAAAAACTAATGGATTGCATAGTCGATATAAAAAACTGGATGACGAGTAATTTCTTACTGCTAAATTCGGAAAAAACAGCGGTGTTAATTATAGGACCTAAAAACTCTGCTTGTAATAACCTTGAACACTGTCTAAGACTTGATGGTTGCTCTGTCAATTCTTCGTCATCAGTTAGGAACCTAGGTGTGCTATTTGATCGCAATCTTTCCTTAGAAAGCCACGTTTCTAGCATTTGTAAAACTGCATTTTTCCATCTCAAAAATATATCTAAATTACGGCCTATGCTCTCAATGTCAAATGCAGAAATGTTAATCCATGCATTTATGACCTCAAGGTTAGATTATTGTAATGCTTTATTGGGTGGTTGTTCTGCATGCTTAGTAAACAAACTACAGCTAGTCCAAAATGCAGCAGCAAGAGTTCTTACTAGAACCAGGAAGTATGACCATATTAGCCCGGTCCTGTCAACACTGCACTGGCTCCCTATCAAGCATCGCATAGATTTTAATATATTGCTTATTACTTATAAAGCCCTGAATGGTTTAACACCTCAGTATTTGAATGAGCTCCTTTTACATTATAATCCTCTACGTCCGCTACGTTCTCAAAACTCAGGCAATTTGATAATACCTAGAATATCAAAATCAACTGCAGGCGGCAGATCCTTTTCCTATTTGGCGCCCAAACTCTGGAATAACCTACCTAACATTGTTCGGGAGGCAGACACACTCTTGCAGTTTAAATCTAGATTAAAGACCCATCTCTTTAACCTGGCATACACATAACATACTAATATGCTTTTATTATCCAAATCCGTTAAAGGATTTTTAGGCTGCATTAATTAGGTAAACCGGAACCGGAAACACTTCCCATAACAACCTATGTACTTGCTACATCATTAGAAGAATGGCATCTACGCTAATATTTGTCTGTTTCTCTCTTGTTCCGAGGTCACCGTGGCCACCAGATCCAGTCTGTGTCCAGATCAGAGGGTCACTGCAGTCACCCGGATCCAGTACGTATCCAGACCAGATGGTGGATCAGCACCTAGAAAGGACCTCTACATCCCTGAAAGACAGCGGAGACCAGGACAACTAGAGCCCCAGATACAGATCCCCTGTAAAGACCTTGTCTCAGAAGAGCACCAGGACAAGACCACAGGAAACAGATGATTCTTCTGCACAATCTGACTTTGCTGCAGCCTGGAATTGAACTACTGGATTCGTCTGGTCAGAGGAGAACTGGCCCCCCAACTGAGCCTGGTTTCTCCCAAGGTTTTTTTCTCCATTCTGTCACCGATGGAGTTTCGGTTCCTTGCCGCTGTCGCCTCTGGCTTGCTTAGTTGGGGACACTTCATCTACAGCGATATCGTTGACTTGATTGCAAATAAATGCACAGACACTATTTAACTGAACAGAGATGACATAACTGAATCCAATGATGAACTGCCTTTAACTATCATTTTTGCATTATTGACACTGTTTTCCTAATGAATGTTGTTCAGTTGCTTTGACGCAATGTATTTTGTTTAAAGCGCTATATAAATAAAGGTGACATTTGTAACACCGCCATCGTCGTTATTTTTCAGGTACACAGATTACTCCTGTGATTATTCCACAACTTAGCTTCGAATTTAAAACGCTGTCAAAATGCTTTGAAACCTTAAGGTTGCATAAGTTAGTGAACATTTGTACTTTAGACTGATGTTGTAATTTGTTTATTTTAGTAATCAGTTAGGACAAGTCAGATGTAGGATTGAGTGCACTGGAAGAACATTTTCAGCATAAACGTAAACGTATCACGTAAACATTTGCCACAACTAAAATGTCTGTAATGTTTTACAGTATATTGAATAATAACAATAACAATAGACATGCGCCATGTAGTAACTTACATAAATCAGACTGTCACTTAAAAAAAAAAAAAGATTAAATTAATTAATCAGGTTTTTCCAAAACCAAGTCATAAATGACAAGAGAGCTACAATGTGATATACTCGAGAGTATAATGACAAGCTGAAAAAGAGCTTTATTCCAGCATTTTATTTGTAGGCCTATATGATCACATTATTCTTACCACTAGATGGTGCCATAATGAAAAATATGAATATGGATTAGTTTAGTATCAGTTACCCAGTTGGTCAAAAATGTGACTGTGGACCACAAAACCAGTCTTAAGTGTACATTTTTCGAAATTGAGATTTATACATCATCTGAAAGCTGAATATTTAAGCTTTCAATTGATGTATGGTGTATTTGGATCGGACAATATTCGGCCGAGATATCTGGAATCTGTGGATGCAAAAAACAAAAACTAAAATCGCCTTTGAATTTGTCCAAATAAATTCTTAGCAATGCATATTACTAATCAAAAGTTTTGATATATTTATGGTAGGAAATTTACAAAATATCTTCTTGGAACATGATCTTTACTTAATATCCTAATGATTTTTGGCATAAAAGAAAAATCTATAACTTTGACCCATTTAATGTTTTTTTTTTTGGCAATTGCTACAAATATACCCCAGCAACTTAAGACTGGTTTTGTGGTCCAGGGTCACATATGAGATTTAAAATGTTATCACGGTGATCTCTCCATTTAAATTTTTGCATGGTTTGCTTATTGTTTAGCATATATTTATTATCCAAAGCCATTTTCATGTAAAACGTTGAGAATGTTTACCATTGTATATAATTGACCCTTTTTGCATCTAGAAGTGAAAGATGTCATAGTGTGGGGTAAACTTATATAGCCTAGTGGTGAATGGAAGCGAACAAATACATTTTTGTGTTCCCATTTCTCCAATAGTAAATATCCATAGTGTATAATAATAATAATAATAATAATAATAATAATAATAATAATAAGTTTTATTTATATAGTGCCTTTCCAGAGCTCAAGGACACTTTACAATAAACAAACAACAATAAAGGCAGTTGACAAAGACAGCAGACAGAACAACAGTAGGCAATTGAGAGTGCAAGTACAGTAAGTGAGAATTGGGTAGATGGGGCAGAAACCAGCAGAAAAAAAAAACTAAGAACTATAACATTCAGAAAATAGGTGTGTTTTGAGCATGGATTTGAATTCAGAGATAGTCTTAACAGAACGGAGTGATCGGGGGAGAGAGTTACACATTTTGGGCGCAACAACACTGAATGATCTATATGTGTAAATATCAAATCAGTTTATGTTAGGTAAAATTCTCGTTTTACATTTTTTCTCATTGCATATCATCAGAAATGGGTGACATCAGATACATAAAATAGGTTGCATCACCATTTAATGAAGCGTTATGCTAAATGGGCCGATGCTTTGCACAGTCAACACTGGATATGCAGTGACATCCAAGCACTCTCCTTTTATGTACAAACCCCTTTTCATCACATCATCTCTCTCTCAAATGCTCTGCTTTGCCTCATCATTAACCACCAGCTGACGACTAAATAGGCATTAAATCCACAGGCCACTAAATAAAGAGGCCTGAACGCAGAACATGTAAGAGAACATGTAAGATCATGTTACATAATTTTTATTAATAACTCCCTCTCATCTTTCAATTTGTAAAGTAATCTTGAGCTTTAACACGCGCACACATATAATCTTGCGCATACATGTACTGTAGTGCCCTCACAGAGTTTAGGCATGTAGGCCGTAAAAAAAAATCACAGTGCTGATAATCACGTCGAGCATGAATGCCATTCTGGGTCAGACAGAAGTGCAAGCCAGAATTAATTGCCCAAAAAGCAAACTGACATCTGTTAAACCCAAGGAGATGCACCAGCCTTGCCTTTCCATGTCGTCCTGGAGTGACCTAGTGCCACATTCTAGCACCAAGGATGAGCCAAGTGCAGCAAATAAGACACCACCACCCACCCCACCCTCTCCGCACGTCTATCTCCATGCTACATTTTGTATTTTTAGCCAAGATCTGAGCTGTGTAACACTTAATATGGCAGAGAATTTCTTCCTGTGTGCCTTAAGACCCCTTTCCTTTCCATCTCATAACATTTCCTTCTTCATAATGTTTCATTCATGCTTCATTTTTTGATTGTACCATACACAAACTTTCTGTTGTTTCCCTAAAGGTCATAATAAAAAGTTCTGTATGGTTAATTCTACTTTGCCTTGCTCCAATCTCTAGTCTGGCTCACTCCATGAAGAATCATATCTCTTTCTTTTTTAGCAGCTCTCTCTCTCTCTCTCTCATGCACTCACCTAATCCCACCCCCTAAAACACTCTTGACCCTGTTACTCGTCTCTTTTACCCGTGTGTAGGGGTTTCATACAGGGGGCCTCAGGACTTGGTCTTGTCTGTTCTGGGTGGTGGGGATCACAGGTCCTTTCTCATTTAATTTTATGACGTAATTAGTCAATTTGTTTTAAATTCATTGGAACTACATTTTTCCCTTCTTAAGTACTGAATCATGAAGTGGAACCTAGTGTTCCTTGGGCTCCTTCTGACCTTCGGGCAGCTGTCATGGGGGCAGAAAGGTATGGACATCCCGGAGTACGATGGAAAGGACCGCGTTCACGACTTAAATGCCAAGAATTACAAGTCTGTGATGAAGAAATATGACGTGATGGTGGTGTACTACCACGAGCACGTAGGATCCAGCAAAGTCGCCCAGAAACAGTTTCAGATTGAGGAGCTGGCCCTTGAGGTGGGTTTCACTCAGAAATCGGCCAAAGTGGAGGGAGTGTGATGTTAATGAACATCCTTTACCAAAAGACATCTGTGAAAGGTGGAGTGCCATTTAGAGTAGTATTGTTTTAGCAAAATATGATTTTATATGCACACCTGAAATATGCTTGCTACTGATATCACTCATTTAGATAAAGTGTGGCTAACTTATTCATTTAAAGTCTATTACTTGTGAGCTTGGCACATTGTGCAGTGTTTTAATAAGCGCAGAACATATTTGAACATAAATTCTTGTGGATCAATGTCAAAACCATTTCATGTTAACTAAATCTGTTCATAAAATGAAAACGTATCTTTAAAAACATAAATTATAATAAATAGTTAATAGGTTTAACCTGAAGTACTAAAATTACTAAAACTGAAATGAAAACATATATATAAATATGAATATTTATTAAAACTAATAAAAATGGCATGCATAAAACAAAATTATAAAAAAAAATCTTGACCAAAAAATATAAATACAAAAGCTGTTTTTTAAAAGGTTAATAAATATACAATCGTACACAGATAATACTAAAATAACACTGGTTGTGTCTTAATTTATATTTTAGACACAGGTTAGACACATAGCAGGTTCTAAATATAAATGCTACATTTAAACAGAATGCAAAACTAAATATTTAGCTAAAAGTCAAATGTGTTGCCCCTTGAGCAATGTCAATCAAAGACTCATTAAGCCAGAAGAAAAGTTCATCTCTACAGGAATTGATGTGTGGCTATTTATAGCATGTAGTATTTTACTTGAGCACTTTATAGTTCTGCTGGCTCATGCACTATAAAAAATCTAAAGTTGAGAAAATGTGAGTTTTGAGTTTTCTCAACTTGTTTTTGTAGGAAACTTTAGTTTTCTTAACTTATATAAACTGAATATAACCACAACTTTTTATTGCTTAACATCAATAGAGGACAGTTACAAATTAATTTAATTAATGATATACATCAGATGCTTTGCTCTATATCAGAAGGAACAGTACTCCACCAGAGCCAGGGGAATGTGGGGCCTGTTACACCAGCCATGAGAACACTCTGGACTATGGCATCTATGTTCAGAAAAGTGCTGATGCATCACACAGTATATTTGCACCCTGAGCATAAGTCTGGATGGGTCATTTTTCAAAGGAATTTGTTTTTCTGGAAAGATCTCAGGCCCACATGTAAATACCAAAACTAATGTTAAAAAAAGATTATGTAACGTACTGCAAAGTAGCATTTGTAGCATTTTGAAGCATCAATACTAATTTTCTGTAACAGTACAGTATGTAGAAACTGAAGGACAGGGCCCGGGGCCAAATTATGAGTAACACTGTATTAGATTGCATAAGAAGACAGATATTAGCCAGCTGTTGACAACAGTATTGTTATTGTTAACTAAAACAGCAATACCAACAACAAAGATTAGCCTAATTTAAAAAAGAAAAGCTTTAATAAAAGGTAATACACATATTAGATGCTTTTTATAGAACTGTTTAAAGCTCAGCTGAACTTATTTCAAAATTGATGAGCTTCACATTATCAAATTGATTCTGCTATTTTACTGTATATCTCTGTAAAGCTCCTTTGACTCAGTCTGTAATGTAAAAGTGCTTTAGAAATAATGGTGACTTGACTTGAAAAAACTCAAATGATCTTCAATGACAATGAGATGTATTACCCTGCGACTAACTGAAATAAACTGGAAATAAAAGAAGCTGAAGTACTGAAATTACTCAAACTGAAACTAAACTAATAATCATAAAGCTAAACAGAAATATTTTCAAAAACCAAAAAACTAAATGAAAATATAAAAATAAACGCTAATTAAATTAATAAATACTTCATAAATAATACTAACATAACACACAAAACAACAACAATTCACATCACTTTTGTTTCAAATCAACCTTTCTGCTAAACATACCAATTATAATATGGACAATGCAATCCCAGTCACTCATTACATTAGCATCTTCCATTAAACTCTCAGCAGGCAGAACTCACCCCATGTGATCAAAAGGTTATGCCATCGTTTAGCCATGCTGTCACCTCCTGCATTCTGATTAAGGCCTTTGTGTGAGAGCCACAGTGCAATCTTAAAGAAACAACAGATATTGATAGATTGTGTTTGTAGTGTGGGGTGACATTATTTGAAAACCTTTATGTCTAAATCTTTGATGTTGTGTTAGATATTGTGTTTTTTGGGAGCAGGGCCAGAACTTCCAATCACCTGACCTTTTAATTTAGTGGATTATTATTATTATAGTTGTTGTTAAAATAAATAAACAATTACAATTAAATAATAATAATAATAAATGATTATTATTAGTATTGTTATTGTTTTTGTTTTTTTGTCATTTAATATATGTGGTTGAGGATTAATATTTGACCCTCATACTGGTCTAACCAGTTTGTTTATAGTTTTGTTAACATTGTCCAATATAAATGATCAGCCATGCATAATGCACAACCTTTTTCTTGATAGGACTATAATATGAGGGTAATAGTTTCTGTAAAAATCCCCTGTTTAAAGGCCCAGTAGCTGTGGGGTTTTGCGTATGTGGCTTTTCTCACTAATATAGAGCAGTCCAGTGCTGATGTAATGTAATGGGAGTTATAATAACTTAGAACAGCTTGTGTGCTGTGTGGATGAAGGAGTTTCTAGCATGAAATCTGCAGTGTCGGCTGAGAGGTTTGAGTGTTGGGCACAGTACTGTACCTGTCAGCGGATCCCAGTAACTTGAACGTCACCACCATCTTGCCAAAATAGTCCTGGTTGGTCTCTGCAGCAGCGCTAATTATAGTCGGCTCTGCTGTCATTGCTGTTTGTGTGGTACAGGCCACTGTGATGCTCCATAACAGAAGATCTGCTTTCTGCCCTTATAGAAACACTTTCATTTAAAGTGAAACACTTTGAACATTTTGCAGGGCGATCTGGTTAAATTTCCTTTACAAATATTGGTTAATAATATGTTGACTTATAAACATTCCTTAGGCCTCTGAATAAACCTAGTTGTAGATATGATACTGAGCTCTCAGTCCTGTTGTTGAAGTGAAGTGAAGTGACATTCAGCCAAGTATGGTGACCCATACTCAGAATTTGTGCTCTGCATTTAACCCATCCGAAAGGCACACACACAGAGCAGTGAACACACACACACACCCGGAGCAGTGGGCAGCCATTTATGCTGCGGCGCCCGGGGAGCAGTTGGGGGTTCGATGCCTTGCTCAAGGGCACCTAAGTCGTGGTATTGAGGGTGGAGAGAGAACTGTACATGCACTCCCCCCACCCACAATTCCTGCCGGCCCGAGACTCGAACTCACAACCTTTCGATTGGGAGTCCGACTCTCTAACCATTAGGCCACAACTTCCCCCGTAAGATTTGATTAACAGACATACATCCCCCTCCTTTTAAACTAGTCTGTTGCACTAATGCATAGGACTAAACTCATAGGAAAACCAAAATATAAATATATATATATATATATATATATATATGTATATGTGAAACGTTATCATACTATAAGGCACACTAATACAGATAAGAATTTTATCTCTTAAATATTGATGCTAATATTACAAATAAACCAGAAGAACAGCACATTTAAATAAATAGAACACTTTGATAAACCTTAAAAATCTTCCATTAGTTCCAGTATTTTCAAAATTAAAATTAATTTAACCATATTCAAAGCTATGCGACATTCAACTTGAGTTTAATAAAATTTTAGTTTAAATTACTTGTACAATCAGTTTGAATGTACATCTACAAATTTAAAATGACCTCTTTTTTTTTGTGCAACACAAAAGTATAAACTTTTTTTTTTTGTATTTTGCCATGCAATTACTGTGAATGAGAACGGAAGGTTTCAAGCTGCACCAAAAAAATCTCAAAAACATCCCTAAAATTCATGCACTGAATGCCAAGTTTCAGACTGTAAATCTAATTCATTATTTAAAAAAGTTCTTCTTGGCATGTTAAATAGAGAAATAGCAACTTTTACGAACAAAATTTACGATTCTTCAATCATTATTTTTTTGCCAGACATTCACAATGATCTGAACTGGACATTCTGATTCATTTATTGACTTGTTTTGGTCATGGCAGTTAATGCATAGAGACCTACGCATATGTCACATAAGGTGCATTACATAAGCTGACATAATGGATCGGCCGAAGTCTTTAGCAGCATCTGACCGTTAACCGTTCCAAGATGGTGGACGTGTTGACATATGTGAACCAGACAAATGAGGGATCTACGTATAGAGTATACCTAAACATTAACAGCTTATTTGAGGGGAAAGTTTTCAGTGAATAATGACTTTAAATTCAGCCTGTTTTTCATACAAAGCTGTCACATGACATCACTTTATATGCTGCGTACTTTTAATACTGCGTGACTTTCTGATGTTTATTTTATTTTTTCTGAAGCTTAAAGGATTGAGTCCCAGTGTAGACTTTGCATAAAGAAGAGCAACCAGCACATTGCTTCTCCTTTTGTGCTGCATGGTAGAAACAAAGTCAAACAGGTTACTGACCATTTAAATTTGACAATTAATTTTTTCAAAGTGAGATATGTGTGAGTATGTAGGCTATATGAATTGGTTCTTCACAGTGGTTGGAGAAATGGTTGGTTGCACCTGTCACCACGCTAGCACCCTGTTACTCCAGATCAGGAGGTACATGTTGCGCTGTGATTGGTGGAAGCAGCTGTCCATCAAATGGGTCAAGTTTCACACCAATTTAGAAAGTGCAGGGGCAGCGCTCTTGGTGACTGCTTTTATGGATGTAAGACTGTGGACGAAACTAGCCACAGTTCTTACAGCACAGCCTGAAATATCTGTGCAGGCAGAAAACAATTTTTCTGTCCTCGTCCAACACACTGTGTTTGTACTTAGTTACCAAAACCAGGCTGATAATGAATACATCATGGTTGTGCTGATAGGACAAAAAACCTCATGAGCTTAGAACAATAAGTCACTTTACCTTCATGTTTCCAAATGAACAGGAACTGCCCTTCATTTGAACTGGGTATATGTTAGGGCACCACTAACATGCATTTAAACATTTCAACTAAATCACACATGCTGTTTAAAGGAGCTCTTGGACATTATATATTAAATTTTTTTATTACACAGCTTGCTGCACAAGTCCTGGAGGATCTTGACGATGAGGACATCGGAATCGGCCTACTCGATGAAAAGACAGACAAAGCTGTTGCCAAGAAATTAGGTACATATATTCAAGAAACACTTCAATATTACCATAACTGTAACATGATCTGATCTACTCCATGTAAATATTAATTTAGGGATAAAGTGGTATATTCGTACATTTTTGAACAAAAAAATTATCTTTCATACTGCAATAATAATAATAATAATAATAAAAATAAAAATAAAATACTAATTTTTGTTTATACAAAACTTTAACCTAAAATGTTGATGTTTATGTATATCAGTGGAAGATATTGTTGGTGTGTTTTGGTTTGTCTAGTCTGTAAATAAGTCCATGTATGTTACTGTAGATTATTATTATTTTGCATCTGATAGTTTGTTTTCTGGTGAAAATACTCTAAATTATAATTTTTTTTTCCTGTTTCAGGCTTTATTTCATGCTTTATTTTCCTCTGGTACAGATTACTTGTTACAGATTACAGAATAACCATGACCTCTGGTGGACATTTCCCTCGTGGTTTTCTCAGGTTTATTTCCATTTTTTTGCTCTTCAGGTCTGGATGAGGCTGACAGTATCTACATCTTCATTGAGGACGAGGTCATTGAGTACGATGGAGAGCTTGCTGCGGACACACTGGTGGAGTTCCTCTATGATGTATGCGAAAAATAATTTATACCTGGTGCTTATTATGGATAGTTTGATCTCAAATAATTCAGCAGGTCTTTCCCCTGACCTTTTCTCTTTCTTGCACATGCACACTTAGTCCTCAGTGTCAGGAGTCAACTTCTTGTCATCACCTCCGTTTCTTATCATCTCTTGTCCCAGGTCATTGAGGATCCAGTTGAGATCATTGACAATATGCGAGAGTTGAAAGGTTTCCATAATATTGAGGAGGATATCAAGCTGGTGGGCTTCTTCAAGAGTCAGAAATCTGAGCGTACGTATCCTAATGGGCTTTTCCCCCCACAGATAGACTGTTTGAGAAGTTCACCTGTGGTCTTGTGATTTTTAGACTACCATGAATATGAAGACGCAGCAGAAGAGTTTCATCCACACATCAAGTTCTTTGCCACCTTTAGTCCAAAGGTAACTAATGTAAACATAATTTACAGAATCCTGCTAGTATTAGAAATCTACCAGATTGGACTTTCTGGTGATATTTAGGTTTTATATATTATCTTATCTCCTCTTGATCTTTTTATTTATGCTAAAAGGTCTTTCTGAAATTGCAGTAGTTTCACTCTAAGCAGCAGATTTTTAATAAACAAATTAACTTTTGGGAAATTTTCTAAAACTATATAAAAAAAAACTATGCAATCCCTGTTTGCAGGTTGCTAAGTCTCTAGACTTGAAGTTGAATGAGGTGGACTTCTATGAGCCCTTCATGGACGAACCCGTCGTCATCCCTGGTAAACCCTACAGTGAGAAAGAACTTGTTGACTTCATTGAGGACAATGACAGGTGTGTTGACTGATGTGGAAAATGCTTTATATTGAGAAATAAAATTACTAGTGAACATGGTTGGAAATATCTCCACAGGCCAACACTGAGGAAAATGCAGCCATACAACATGTATGAGATCTGGGTAAGCTGATGCTGTGTCTGTCAACAGGTTTTTTTGTTTGTTTCTTTGTTTGTTTTTCTCGGTGCTTGCAAGGCAACACTTGATATTGCTGAAACATTCTGTTTTTCTTCTTCTTTTTTTCTTTTTGACAGTTTGCTACAATAAATTCAGCTTGAACCATACATACAGAATTGTTTCAAAGTTTGTTTTGTTGATAATTTCACTTTGCCATTGAAATGAATGGGAATGCTAATGGATAGCTCACTCCAGGTATTACAGACCTCCTTGATTTAACCATCTATAGTTTAATGCTATATAATAGCATTCTATAATTTAGGGTGTGTAATGAAAAGTATGGTGATGTAAATATACGTTGACTTTTTTAAAGCTACACTATGTAACTATTTAGCCTCCCAAACTATATCTTTACTTTATCCAAATACACTTGGTTAACCTACAATACTGATTTACACTGTCCCGTTGGGACAGATTTCACAGGATAATTGTATACATATGTCATTAGCCTCTGGGTAGAAGCTGAAAGATTCTTGTTACAACAAATGGGCCATAGATCATTCAAAACAGAAAGAAAAAAAAACACATTATTTATTTACCCGTCCACTCAGAGGAGATGTGATGTATCAGGTTATTATAGTTGACTAAAGCTAAAATTAAACCCATTAAACAAAAACTACTAAAATAACAAGAACACACAAACAAAATTACTAAAACTTTAAAAATGGAAAAAAATCTAACTATCATAGTATCTCAGCAATACTAAAATAGCTCTTTACTGTATATCTGTGTAGATCGGCGTGTCAAAACACAACAAACCAAAATCTTCAGCAAGAATTTAGCTTTAGCGTTTTACCAATAAAGGGATCATTTACATGGTGTAGCTTTAAAAATAAAAGTATTTTTTTAAAATGTAGATTTATCAAGATAATTTTTGCAGTCATATGGCATCATAGTCTGTGAAAAGGGTCCATATCTTTCAGAAAACACTTTTCTTATGCTGCCTTCAGGACATAAACATGCAGTATATTCACAAGATGATCTATTAGAAACTGTTGCTAGACTTACAGTGCCCTCCATAAGTATTGCAACAGTAAAGACAAAATTGCTTTCTCTGCTGTGTAGTCAAGACATAAGCAAATATGATTAAAAGATGAATATGCGACAAAACTACAGAATGTCACATTTTATTATAACTCTTGGTCTTATTCTTTGAAATGCTTTTCCCCAGCCTTTAATGCATCCAATTCCAACTGTTGCTTGTTTTGGGGAGTTTCTGTCTATAGTCTCCTCTTAAGATAGTGAAATTAATGTTCAGTCGGATTTAAATCTGAAGATTGATTTGGACAATCTAAGACTTGACATTTCTTTGTCCTGATAAAGTCCTTGACTGAACTGGCAGGGTGTTTTGGGTCATTGTCCTGATCCAATATGAAGTGCTTTCTAATGAGTTTGGTGGCATTTTCTTGAATATTGGTAGCCAAGATTATTTTGTACCCTTTCAAAGTAATTCTGCAACTGCCATTATACATGAAGTCATCATTAAAATGAAGAGGTCCTGTTCTAGAGACAGCCTTGCATGCCCATGCCATGATACCACCTCCACCAATCTTTACAGATGAGGTTGTATGCTTGGGATCATTTGCAGTTTCCTTTTTTCTCCACACTTTTGCTTTCCAATCACTTAGATAAAGGTTAATCTTTGTCTCATCGGTTCATCAACTCAGTTCCAAAACTCTACTGGCTCACATTTCAGAATCAGAATGAGCTTTATTGCCAGGTATGTTTACACATACGAGGAATTAATTTCCGTGACAGAAGCTCCGCAGTACAACAGAATGACAGCGACAGAACATAAAACACATAATAAAAGAATATAAAAATACAAAAAATACAAATAAGTAGATAAGGAATGACAATATACAAATTGACAATTGTAGGCAGGTATATTACAAAAATGCAGTTATGTATGTACATGTATATTATGTGCAAAATTTAAGTGTATACTAAGTATGTGTGTTAGATAAATTAAGTGTATGTGTATATAAATATAAAGTGTAGTGTGTTCAGTGTGTTCAGTGTGTATCAGCTCATCAGTTCATAAGATGGATTGCCTGAGGGAAGAAACTGTTCCTGTGTCTGGTCGTTCTGGTGCTCAGTGCTCTGTAGCGTCGACCAGGTGGCAACAGTTCAAAGAGGGAGTGTGCTGGATGTGAGGGGTCCAGAGTGATTTTAACAGCCCTTTTGCTCACTCTGGATAAGTACAGTTCTTGAATAGATGGGAGAGTTGAACCGATGAGAGTTGAACCGATGATTCAATGATTTGTGTGTAATCTCGCCTTTCTATTTTTGGTGCTGATCAGAGGTTTGCATCTTGCTGTGTAGCTTCTGTAATTCTGTATCAAATTCTCCTGCGGACTGTAGATTGACAGAGCATCACCTCAGCTTTCTGGAGGTTGTTGGTGATGTTAAAGACATGTATTTTAGGGTTCATTTACACAGCTTTTATGATTTGTCTGTCATCAACGACAGTGTTTTTCTCAGCCGATTAGGTCATTGTTGGTTGCTGATGTCGCCGGTAGTTTCCAAACTCTTGATTTCTCCATGCCCTTTGTTTTTCCTATAGTTCTAATTGACTTCGTATTTTCTTTTAGCATCCAAATTGCTTGCTTTTCTTTCAGAGTCGGCTTACTCATCTTCATCCTGGTTTGTGTGTGACATCATTGAATGCAAGACTTAGAATGCAGAAGCAATGGATATAACTGATAAGACACATTCCCTGCTTTTAATGTCTGAAGAATTAATGCAACAGAACACAGCTGAACACACTTAGAAAAACCTGGCAACTGTTCCAATACTTATGCTTGCATCACATAGGAAGATGAAACTCTAAAAGTGCTGATCTTCTTAGCTGGTAAAACATCTTTGTGTTGAATCACCCAATAATAAAATGTGACATTCTGTAGATTTGTCTCATATTCATCTTTTAATGATATTTACAGATTTCTTGACTCCACATCGAAAAGAACAGTTTTGTTTACCGTTCCAATACTTATGGAGGGCACTGTATATTCTGAGTTAATGAAAGATCAAAGACATCACAAAGGTATTCCAAGATGTGATTTGCAGTAGTAACAGATCACAAGATCATTCCCTTCATGTACTGTAACCATCATTTTCTGACAGGAGGATGCTCTTGATGGCGAGCATATAATTGCTTTTGCTGAGGAGGGAGACCCAGGTATGAGATCTTTATATTAAAGGGATACTCCACCCCAAAATAAAAATTGTATCACTTAATTTATCACTTACCCCCATGTTGTTCTAAACCCATAAAAGCTTTGTTCGTCTTCTGAACACAGTTTAAGATATTTGGATGAAAACCAGGAGGCTTTTGACTGTCCCATTGACTTCCAAGTAAATTACACCATCAAGGTCCAGAAAAGTAGGAAAGACATCATCAGAATAGTCCATCTGCCATCAGTGGTTCAATAGTAATGTTATGAATCGATGAGTATACGTTTTGCACGCAAAGAAAACAAAAATAATGACTTCATTCAACAATTTGTCTCCTCTGTGTCTCTCCACATCACCGTACTGCCATTTTGGAGAATATGAGCTGAACGCAGGCAGCTTGCACTCTTCTGTGTCAGCCATGCTGCCGGATGCGCTGTTTTCATTCAAATCAAAGCGTAATTACATGTAGAAAACGTAGCATACGCAGTGTGTGTTCAGCTCATATTCTCCAAAATGGCGCTACAGTGATGTGGAGAGAAACAGAGGAGACAAATTGTTGAATAAAGTCGTTATTTTGGTTTTCTTTGCGTACAAAAAGTGTTCTCGTCGATTCATAATGTTAACGGTTGAACCACTGATGGCAGATGGACCATTCTGATGATTTCTTTAATATACTTTTCTGGTCCTTGACAGTATAATTTACTTGGCAGTCAAATGGGCCGTCACAAGCCTCCCGGTTTCCATCCAAAATATGTTAAATTGTGTTGCGAAGATGAACAAAGATTTTACGGTTTTGGTGATTAAAATTTTCATTTTGCGGTGGAGTATCCCTTTAAGCTGCTTATGTTGATCTCTGTCATTTTCAAACATGATACTTGAACATCTGGTGTTTTCTTGGGGTTCCTTCAGATGGCTTTGAATTCCTTGAAATCGTGAAGGAGGTGGCAGAGGATAACACAGACAATCCCAACCTGAGCATCGTCTGGATCGACCCTGATGACTTCCCTCTGGTAACCCTATTGCTTTTATTGTGTTAAGAATTGTGAAATGTTCAAATATAATCCTTGTTGTGAAAGTAGATACCAGTACATAGCAGTGAAAAGAGTATCTCTGTGACCTGCAGCTTGTCCCCTATTGGGAGAACACCTTCGACATTGACCTGTCCTCACCTCAGATTGGTGTAGTGGAGGTTGATGATGTAAGTTTCTCAGAGTAGGATTATTTGCTGTGTGTTGTGTCTTTCGAGACTGAGCTGTTGTGTCTTCTGCAGGCTGAGAGTATCTGGTTTGATATGGATGATGATGATGACATGCCAACAGTTGAAGAGCTGGAGGATTGGCTGGAGGATGTGCTAGAGAACAAAATCGATCCTGATGACGATGACGACGACGATGATGATGATGATGACGACGATGACGACGACGATGATGATGATGATGACGATGATGACGATGATGACGATGATGATGACGACGACGACGATGATGATGACGACGATGATGATGATGACGACGACGATGATGACGACGATGATGATGATGATGACGACGATGATGACGACGATGATGATGATGATGACGACGACGATGATGACGACGATGATGACGACGATGATGACGACGACGACGATTAAACTCTTACCATTTTACATTATCAAAACTAAAGTCTGTTTAATTGCAATTGTCTAAATCATCAACGTGATAAAAATTCCTTTGTTATTTTTTGTCGGATATCACAAGGTTAAAAATTTCATCATTTAACTGTGACCTTCCACGCATATCTAGGAATGCACTCATCATTCTCTCTCCTATTGACCCAATTGTGTATTCAAAGACCACTCTCTCTCTTAAACCTTCAGATATTCAAATGTTGACATCACTTCTAAAACCAGAATCATTGGCAAAAGATGTATTCCTTTCAGTTTATTCCCATCCATTTATTTCATTCAGAAGGACATACTGTAATTGGCAGTTAAATAACCACTAATACATTTGGAAAAGGAACTGACTTTCAAGGATAAAAAATGTTAAACAAAATTGTAAGATAGTCAGAGGGAGCAGTAAGATTATTTTAAGTGTACATCCATCTGTTAAATTAGTTGTTATTGTCTCAATGTTTATTTGTATTAATATGTGGATGGATTGTTTGTCCCACTGTGATAGGACCTAAAGGTGCTAAGCAGGCTTTTCCTCAAGGTCATTTGCCATACCTTCTTTCTTTGTTAAGACAGGATGTGACCTTATGTGACATTAGACAGAGAAGGGATTGTCAAGCCTTCCTTCAGTGTCTAAAAAATGCAGTAAATCACACGTTTTCTACTGAAAAGACACATGAATATTTTATTATTTTTTAATAAAGACAACTTGGTCTGACTCTTAAGTCTTAAAATAAAAACAGATTGGAATAAAGTGTTGTAAATCACAGTTTTTATGAGACATTACAAAAAAAATCTGAGACTATTGATCTGCTTTTAGTAGGTTATTGTTGTCTGTAGAATCACATATGGACTTTACACATTCAGAACATGGCAGTGGATTTATTTACTATTTTACTATAATGTCATGCAGAGGATACAGATATTCATAATAGTCCTAGCAAATGATACTTTTGAAACAAAAGATTTCTTGCCTAGAAGTTATATCTCTTGTGGTCACAAGGGTTTACTATCTCACATAGATATCACAACAGTGTCTCTGTGATGTGGTTGTGTGATTTCTTATTTTTTCCTCATTATTCTGACTTTATTTGCTTCATTCCAAATGTGGCACTTTCCTTAAATTGGGTACAACAAATTATTTATTGATATTTATTTATTAATTCATTACTTTTTTCAACAAATGGTCAGCAAAGGAAGTCAACTTTAGGAGGTCAACCCGTTTTTTATGATAGCTGTATTTTGTATTCATTTTCTAAAGAGTTGCAGTGTTTACTGCATAAATTTGGCATGAAATGAAAACACCCTATTTTCTAAATGATCGTGTTATAGATTTTATAAACTTTTTTTTTTAATTTTTTAATTTTTTATTATTTTGTGATGTGTAATCAAAATGTTATAACTGGATCTTCTTGGACTACTCCAATCATGTAGTTCGCTTAAACTCCGCCTTTCGTTAACCCCGCCTTGCTTTCATCTGCCATTTTTGCAATGCCCACATCTAAAAATCTAATTAAAAACCGATTAATTTCTAATATTTATTTATTTTATGATTTGTATGTAGGGTGTTCTTTTTTTTTTTTTTTTTTACAAACATCAATGTAAAAATAGAATAAAAATATGCAATTAAAAATATTTTTTGAAGTTTATAACTAAGTAAAGTATTTAAATTAAAAAGTATGTCAGCAGTGCAAGTATGCAGTACAAAACAATACGACGGTTTGGACGACATTTCTGTAAAGATACGTACTTTAAACAATGGATACCAAATGACAGACACCAATACATGACAACATTCCAACATTCCAGATGTATGATTTGGCGCCACCACTGTGTACGTGCATACGTCATTGTGGAATGCCATCAGACACGCCCATTACTTCCATTTTAGCCATGTGGCTATGACCACAAACGACTGCACAACCGACCCGTTTGTTTATGCTTTGTAACTAATATTGTGCATGTTCAGACCGCGAGCAAAATGTCCGAGTCCGTGTCCAGGTTTCAAGCCGAGGTGGCAGCCGTTATGGAGGTGTTACTGAAGGTGGCCGTCGTGGAGATAACGAAAGTTTTCGAAGGACGAGCATTGGATTGCCATGGCTGCACGGTCGAGAGAGAAGCTCGGATCAAGGAAAATCTAGTGTGTGTCCCTGACATCAGGGCTCATATGGAAAGTGCATTGACTAATCTTTCTGACAAGATGGTTTGTAGCGTCGGTGTGCAAGTAGGAGAGACACTGCTGTCCCACCACCAGGGTATGTTTCTTGGCGTAAACAACAGCCACTTCTTTAGCTGTGCATGTAGCTTGGTTTTACTTCCACATTTATTGAATTCAACAGGAGTGGACCGGAAGTAGGGTCTATCGTATGTGGCAAGCCATAGAATTATATATTCCTTAAAATTTCTATTTTATTCCACTTTTAATTTATTTTTTTATTATAGTAGCTGGTATAGTTTATTTTTATTAGTTACCGTTTATTAGATGGAACTTTAATCTTTTTGATATTAGTCCCAATTCCAGTGATATTTAGTTTCAGTTTATTTGGCTAGAAAACCTAATACCTAGCACTTCATTGCTTGTACTCTTTAGACCAAATATTAGACCTACTGAACTGATATTTTAAGTTACATTTCTGCAAAGTGGTATGCTAAATGTTAGTGCAACCCTGCAGTGAAGAGAGTATATGTGTATTGATTTGTTATAGTGTGTTCATTCAAGCCAAACCTATCTCTCCTGCGGTTTTCCTATCTGTATCTCTTAAATTAGTGATATCTATATATTAGGACTATATGTGATTTGCTGATTCATGTTGTACTCTAAACTGAATGACATGAGTAAATGACTGAAACTAAATGAATAGATAAAAGTCACTGTTGGAATAAGTACTACTGTCAAATAGTTACTTATTGAAACTGAAAATGCATTATTCAGTATTGCATTGCTTGAAAATAACAGTTAACATAAAATAAGTACTGGTTAGTTTTAAGGTTAAAATGGTTTGCCAGATTTTTTTTAAGTAGTTGCAACAGTCTGTTGACTGATTTTACGAGGTTAAAGTCCATCTTTGCAGCAGTTTATATTGTGCAGACCATTGCTTAGTTTTCATGCAAAAATAGTCATTTATGCATGTAACCTTTTATTCACTTGCCCATGTGAAATGATTTTTGAAAGGACAACATGCTCTTAAAACTCTAAATAATGTGCTTTAAGAAAGCCATCAGCACTGTAATTGACATAGACCAGGTTTCTCATGTTTCTGAATTGTACATGAATTGTGTCATGGCCAAAAGTTTTGAGAATTACATAAATATTAGTTTTCAAAAAGTTTAATTTAGTTTAGTGCTGCTAAACTGCTTTTAGATATTTGCTTCAGTTGTTTCTGTGATGTACTGAAATAATTACAAGCACTTCATACGTTTCAAAGGCTTTTATCGACAATTACATGACATTTTTGCAAAGAGTCAGTATTTGCAGAGTTGGCCCTTCTTTTTCAGGACCTCTTCAATTCGACTGGGCATGCTCTCAATCAACTTCTGGGCCAAATCCTGACTGATAGCAACCCATTCCTTTTTTTTTTTAATAATCACTTCTTGGAGTTTGTCAGAATTAGTGGGTTTTTGTTTGTCCACCCACCTCTTGAGGATTGACCACATGTTCTCAATGGGATTAAGATCTGGGGAGTTTCCAGGCCATGGACCCAAAATTTCAACATTCTGGCCCCTGAGCCACTTAGTTATCACTTTTGCCTTATGGCACGGTGCTCCATCGTGCTGGAAAATGCATTGTTCTTCACCAAACTGTTGTTGGATTGTTGGAAGAAGTTGCTGTTGGAGGGTGTTTTGGTACCATTCTTTATTCATGGCTGTGTTTTTGGGCAGAATTGTGAGTGAGCCCACTCCCTTGGATGAGAAGCAACCCCACACATGAATGGTGTCAGGATGCTTTACTGTCGGCATGACACAGGACTGATGGTAGCGCTCACCCTTTCTTCTCCGGACAAGCCTTTTTCCAGATGCCCCAAACAATCGGAAAGGGGCTTCATCGGAGAATATGACTTTGCCCCAGTCCTCAGCAGTCCATTCACTATACTTTCTGCAGAAGATCAATCTGTCCCTGATGTTTTTTTTGGAGAGAAGTGGCTACTTTGCTGCCCTTCTTGACACCAGGCCATCTTCCAAAAGTCTTCACCTCACTGTGCGTGCAGATGCGCTCACACCTGCCTGCTGCCATTCCTGAGCAAGCTCTGCACTAGGGCTGCAACTAACGACTATTTTAATAGTCGACTAGTCACCGACTATTGAAACGATTAGTCGACTAATCAAATAATTATACATTTTTTCTAAAATTTAGCATGAGATTGCTTTAATTCTGTGGAAAATGATAGTAAACACAAGAAAGAAGGGGGTACTTCAATGAAAAATTCATATTTTATTGAACTTTGCTGCTGATAGGCCGATTCATACTAAAAGTAAATAAAAATGCCCTGTCTAAAACCAATTAGGCACAGCGCTCGGTCAGTATAGACATAAATGCATAAATAAAGAAACTCTATCATTTTTATAAAGGACAGGCACATTTGTTTTATAAGAAAAAATAAATTAAAATCAAGTAAACATTTTCTTCCTGTAAATCAGGGGCAGGCACATTAGCAGCAATAAAACAGTAAACAAAAATATTAAGTGCCTTTTGTGAGATACATTCAGTGGTCAATCTGTTGCAAAAGAACTTTACAACTCGTCTCAACATTATGAAATCTAACGGTTTTAAAATAAGCTTTCAGAGTCGTCTGAATTTAAGTTGTAAACATGGACTGTGTAATACTACCTGGACACAAACCTGTCATGGTGGACAGACCAAGTTTAAAATCAACATGAGGCTCAGGCTATGTCGTTCAGTTTATTCATATTAAGGAAAGTCAGCATATCCACATGGTCTCGTGTGAGACTTGCGCTCTTCTGGGAGCAGATATTATCCTATCATAACAAATAATATATCAATGGAAAGATTATGTATTCAGCTTTCAGATGATGTATAAATCTCAATTTTAAAAAAATTACACATAAGAATGGTTTTGTGATCCAGGGTCACAAATGTACAATGTACATCCAAAACAAAACGTATTGGCTTCCATGTTATTTAAATCTGACCGAGGCGAGTCAAACTCCGGTTTCATTCAACTGTCCGACGTGCTTTCTCTTTAAATGTTCATGCATCACCGAGGTGCTGCCGTGATACGCAAGGACTGCTTTGCAAACCATGCAGGTAATCTTTTTTTTTTTTCGCCGTATCCAGGCTAAAATGCTCACAAACTTTAGATGTTTTGGTACGCGCAGCTGTTGCGTTGGACGCCGCCATTTCTGTATGTTATCGCTCAGCAGAGAAGCTAATGCGCATGTGCGACTCTCGGCAGAGATTGTAATGAAGAGAGATGCCTCACTCGGTCGGAAAAAAACATGTCTGGCGACAACTATTTCTATTATCGATTTTTGTCGACAACGTCGACGAATCGTTGCAGCCCTACTCTGCACTGATGGCACTCCGATCCCGCAGCTGAATCCTCTTTAGGAGACGATCCTGACGCTTGCTGGACTTTCTTGGACGCCTTGAAGCCTTCTTTACAAGAATTTAACCTCTTTCCTTGAAGTTCTTGATGATCCTATAAATTGTTGATTTAGGTGCAATCTTAGTAGCCACAATATCCTTGCCTGTGAAGCCATTTTTATGCAACGCAATGATGGCTGCACACGTTTCTTTGCAGGTCACCATGGTTAACAATGGAAGAACAATGATTTCAAGCATCACCCTCCTTTTAACATGTCAAGTCTGCCATTCTAACCCAATCAGCCTGACATAATGATCTCCAGCCTTGTGCTCGTCACATGAGTTAACAAGACGATTACTGAAATGATCTCAGCAGGTCCTTTAATGACAGCAATGAAATGCAGTGGAAAGGTTTTTTTGGGATTAAGTTCATTTTCATGGCAAAGAAGGACTATGCAATTCATCTGATCACTCTTCATAACATTCTGGAGTATATGCAAATTGCTATTATAAAAACTTAAGCAGCAACTTTTCCAATTTCCAATATTTATGTAATTCTCAAAACTTTTGGCCACGACTGTAACATTGTATTCTTTCCCATCCCCAAACCCCATTCAGATCAGTGCACGCCCACTGAGAGAGACAAGATTTTTCTGCAGGAATCCAGAGGAGAGGAGGGGCTTTCTCCCTCTGAAAATCTCTGCAAGGAGTCTCCAGAAGCTGTGGATTTGCAATGCATGGTTGACCTTCCATGTGCTATCTTCAAAGAAACTGTAGGTGGCACTGATTTTTTTTTAAAGTTTTTTTTTTTTACGTTATCTTATCAGGTTTAAATGAAATGTTTAACTTTGATTGAATAATATTCATTACACATTTTAGATTTCAAACCTGAAATTTAAATTTCAATTATCAATGAATTTTGGACTTTAAATGACAGGACTTTAAAGTTGACTCAAAGCACTTTTTAGGTGTAAGATGAGTCTCAGTCCAAACATTCACAATTGTTATTATTATTGCTATTATTATTGTAGCTAATTCTAAAAATGAAGACAGAAACATTACTGGTATAAATGACATGGGTGCTGTAAAATACGTTTTTATTTTATAATAATTAAAAAAAATTGTTTTAAACTTCAATTTTCAGGACTAATATCTGTCTTAAATTCTTCAATTTAAAACATTCAAACCATGAGGTTATTTACTATTTTAAATTCTCATGCTTTTATTTTGGCAAAATACTGGTGACATGCTTTAAACTTCTCTCTATAAAAATGTTGGAAATTACGTTGGGAATGTGTAAATTAAGTAAACCTAGCACACTTTGCATTTCCAAATGTACATTAAACTCATTAAGTTCACTGCATTTAATTTGAACTGAGACTCTGAAAACACTTGATTACGGTTTATCTGTGACTAACTCTGAAACAAACAGCGCGTAAGACCATACAGTTATATAATTGTCAAAGACTTTAATTTAAGTTACGTAAAAGCTATATTGTGATTATTTTGCAATCCCATTTATTTTATGTTTTATATTGAATGTAATTTATTAAAAGCTTTTCATAATCTCACGAACCTCCTGCAATTCCCTTACAAAACCATGGAATTGAGTAAAAATGGATTAATCTAATGTAAATGCAAAAGGAAAAATATTACAATTTGTTGTAGTATGTTAACTTTGTAACTTCTTTTTCTTTTGCCTCACTGACCAAGTCACATGTATTGTATACTGTTTTAGGGGATTGGTAGAGAAGACAGCTTAATTCATGAAGTCCCATGGACAGATGATTTAAAGACACCAGAGACAATTGAGGAAAATGGTATGAGGAAACCAGACATGCGTGATTCATAATCATTTATATTTAAGTGTTTTACTGTAAAAACCTAACCAACTATACTGAACTACATGAGTTAAATGCATAAATTGTAGTTTTTCTTTCTAATTTATCTGGAAAAAAAGCCTTTGCCCCTGTCATTTAATGCTTTATTTAAAAAAATTGTAAAGAATAAATACATTTTTGTGAGACCCTCCTTTTTTTGCTTTTTAGGTCTTCAGGGACTTGAGGAATCCTCTTCACACTCTGTAGTCGATCCAGAGTCTCATCCGTTCAGCTCTGTTTTCGGTAGCATTCCCAGTGCAGACCTTTCCACTGACACTATGAGCCAGTGGGACCTCAGCCTTATGGAAGTCAGTTCTTTGCCATCTGTTGGAAAGTCACCTCCCACAGAACCTCCGCATTCCAGCAAAACCTCAGCAGAGGCCACTGAACTCAGCCAGGCATCATGCAGCAGTGCTGCGAATGCCCAGAAGGTGCGTTTCCAGCTAAGCCAAACGCCGTTCGATTGCAAACTGTTACGGCCTTGCTCTGTGCAGCTTGTGAATCTCCTGATGCTGTCAAGTGTGCAAAGGCCAAACGGTTTCAACAGAAAATGCTTCTCTACACCCAAAGACCTGCGAACCCATCAGCGTGTTCATACGGGACGTCGGCTGTGCTGCTTTAAAGAGTGCGGGAATGGCATTTGGCGCCTACAGGGTGTTCTCACACACGGACATGCTTATGCCTGCAAGATCTGCGGCAAGAAGTTCAAACGCAAGAAGATCCTGAAGCGGCACGAGCGATTTCATACAGGCGAAAAGCCATATTCGTGCAGGAGGTGTAAAAAGACATTTGCCCTGAGGAAGAGCTTGCGAAGACACGAGCGCTTCCACACTGGAGAGAGACCTCACGTCTGCCCACACTGCAGGAAAGGCTTCCGTCTCAAAAACAATTTGAAGGCTCATCTGCGCTTTCACACGGGTGAAAAGCCCTTCATGTGCAATCAATGCTCGAAGGGTTTTAGGATCCACAAGAACCTTGAGAAACACAGGCACACTCACGCGCCACCAGTTAGCTTTCGTACTATCCAATAGCCGACAAACGTTTTGTGACTTAAACCAAAGGCCATATTTCTACCTCACATCAGAACCACTGTATCCAGCCAGTAAATATAGCACGCAATGGCAGTAAGAACGTCAGGGCAACTCATTTTGTGTTCACTTTTTCTCTGTTATGTTGCAGATGTTTCTAGGCAGTTTTCTTCTATTGTAATCTTTGCCCACGACCACATCTGTAGTAATCCTATACCACCTTTTTATTCTTCATTAGGATCTTGGCCCTAGGTGTGAAGTGTGGCACATACAGGGCATTAGAGGGCGCAGTCATGCAGTCCAATGCAAGTATGACTGATTCTTGCTTGATGTAAATATTAAAATCGTAGTTCTAGGATGGTTTTAAACACTTTATTTTTCAAAGAATGAGTTTTTCTTCTGTCATAACTCTTTTAACAACCTAAACCTTTTAACTTGCTTGTCTGGACCCATTCAAGTGGGTTAATGTGAGGATTCACAGGGCTTTAAATGACCTTGTAATCATTTTTGAAGAGATTTTTAAAACTTCACTTTCTTAGCACGCTTTGTTCACTTTAAGCTGATTTTTAAAAAAGCTAAAAGAAAAAAAAAATGCTTGAACAATACTGCTTCCATTTTTCTTTTTTGTCTTTTAAATGTACTTTTTTGCATTTAATGTGATATCTTTGTTTGGACCAAGCAAACATTTTTCTCTAAATCGTAAATTGACGTTTTTCTTTTTTTTTTTTTTTTATCTATAAACTTGAATTTCTTTCTTTTGTTTTTTGTTTTTGTTTTTTCTTTCAGATATGCTTTGTCAATCACTTGTTTTTAGTTTGATATAAAACAAATATGTTGTAACTTAGATTTGTGAGTTTGTAGCCAACAAATGAAATGGTTTCACTATATTTTGTTTTTCCATTACTCATAGCCATTGACAAACATATATAGTATCGTTTTGAATAAACAATAACCTTGTCTTTGTTTACTGGGCTGATATATATATATTATTTCTTTTATGTTTGAAAGGAGCAACCAAATATAATTTCTTCCTATTGAGTAATGCAACTTCACTCAGTTACGAGACCAGTATGTACAGTGATCTCAATTGAGAAATTTTACTGTGGGAAAAATTGTTTCCGAAGTGATCGAACACTCAAATACAAATACTTTTTCAGCCATCATTCAACGTAACCTTGCGCTTAATTTTTAGATGAGGGTTCCTAAACGGGTTCGTGAAGAATATTGATAAAATGCTATTAAGTAATTTATAAATATACAATTTATTTAAAATAATCAAAATAAAACACACAAAGAAAATATTTTGTTACATTTTGTTTAATGGTCATGTAACCATTAACTGACGAGAGAACCATGGCTATATGAATATTTAATTATTAAAATATAAAAGTTTGTGAATAGTGTCATATTTAACACAAAAAAAGTTTGGTAAAAAAAGCACTTTCTTGTTTATATTTTTCTCAGATTAAAAAAAAATTATAATTCTACTAGATTGGCTTCTATACAATTTTTTAAATCAGAATATATGTTTTGAATAATCATCAGTAGACAAAGACACTTTTTATAGTGTACTATAAACACTTTATTTCAAAGTTGTCAGTTAGCAGTGAGTTCAAAATCTTAAACCATTTCGGCTGTCTTTTATTAATACTTGAATAATTAATGTAAAAAATCGGCAAAACCCCATAACTAAGGCAAAAAAATTTAACATGAGAGCACCTCTGAACACTGATCTAAGATACTGTCTGTACAACATGAGAAAATTGCATTAAACAAAAAAGAAATAGAATTTCTGAATGATTGTATTACTTGAGATTCACTAACACTCAAATTTTTCATCATAATCAAAACTACTATATTTTAAAAAGTATACAAAGGTTTTGTGTCCCACTTTCACATAAATCACTACAATCACACATAAAAAATAAATCACGACCAAAACTGAGTAGAAAAAATATGGCCCAAATAAAGTACTACAATCACATAGGTCCTTTTTTGACAATTTCAATTTGGGAAAACAAACAAGTTGGGGTTTAAAGTATATTCACTACTACCTCCAAAAGTTGAAACAAAGACATTTTCAACATTTTTTTTCCCACTCTTCACTGCTTTTTTTCATGCCCAAGCTATTTACAACAAGAACACTACACCTTCACTCAGAAATCCAGTAAAATTCTGTTGTGTTCACATAAAAAGACTCATCCAGGCAAGTTAAGACCCAGAAACAGGAGGATTCTAATTTATTTGACGGTGGCTGAGTTCTGGCTCTTGATTGAACACCAAGCCATGAAGATATCCCTATTGTTAAGAGAGTAAAAAGTGAAATTAGTATTGCAATCTGGCCATAAAAAAAAACATTAAACAAGCACATGCACAAACCTGCAGTGTGTTGCCACACATTCATTGCTGCAATACTCTTTATCCCAGTCTCGACTCTCCACGGCAGGGTTTGTACATCCAGCACGGACACAGAGATTTGTAGAAGGAGCTGAAGAGGAGGCCTCAGGAGCAACACTTACCTCCATCTCCATCTGAAAAAGAAGGGATAAAACATCTTTGAAGAACATAACTTGTGTTTGATCTTTTTATCTTTTCGTTAATGGCTGTTACTAATAAGTTCAATTACAGTAGCTCTTAATAGTAAAAAAATAGTCATCCAAAAATAACTCATTTGCTTTTGACTTCCAATGTATTTTTGGTTCATACAATAAAAGCTTGTATGAAGTGGGAACTGAAACTCTTCAGTGATAATAGTACATATTTTAAAAAACAAAGTCATACAGTGGTGTGATACAGGGGTCATACAGGGGTAACTTCCTGAATCCTGACTAAGTACCATAGTGTTAAGCATCGTTGAAGAAACTAACCAACTCAGGTCTGTTTCCTGAGACGGTTGTAAATTGTTTGTTTAAACCATGCACAGGTGGTGGAACCACATAAGTTTGCAACGCTATATGCAAATGTTCATTTGAAATATGGTTTCAGGAAACACAGAAACCATAGTTGGGTAACAACAGTTTCAGAAAAAGCTTTGAAACAACATGACAATTTTCAATTTTAAGTGGACTATCCCTTTAATTAAGGGAAAAACAAACCTCTTCGGGTTCCTCCGTCACAGCCTCATCTGTTCCAGTGACCAACTCCTCTTTGGGCTCTTCAACTTGCACCTCAACAGGGGCAGGATGTACTGAGGCTGAGATGGTGGTTGAGGCAATAACAGGATTAGCACTTGTAGCTGTAGTAACAATAATCGGTGTGGAGAGGTTGGAGTGTAAAGAAGCGGGCACGATCTTTATCTGAAGAGGTGGAGGTGGTGTAGCCGTGACAGCCACGGACCCTCCTGCCCCTCCACGGGGCTTGGCCTGAAGTGGAGGCGGGGCTTGTGTTTGTACCATCTGCTGCAGACGTGGCGGCGGTGGGGTGCCCTGCATCTGCTGCAGAGGTGGAGGCTGACGTCCGGCAGCAGCCGGCTGCACGGCTCTCAACGCCGCCGGAATCACCGTCACCATGGACGTGGGGATCTGGTGGATCTGAGAAACTCCCTGCAGCATCTGTTTTGAGATGATGATTTTTGTGACAGTGGGGGTTGGGGGCTGGCTGATGGCTAGTGGTAGAGAGCCCGTGCGGGAACGGGTAGTGACTTGAGGTCCATCGAGGATGATATTGGAGGCACAGATGTTGGTGATAGTGTTCTGCTCAGGAATGGGCGTCAGCCGTGGACGGACAGGGGCAGCAGGAGCAGGAGTGACAGGTGCAGGACAGGGGACAGAGGGAGGAGTAGAAGGAGCGCTTTCCTCTACCTCAGTAGATGACTGATGAGAAACAAAGAAAAGAAAGAAATAAGACTCGAAACCAAAAACCCACAGAGGACAGACAAGAAAAAATTCACTCACTTTTGAGAGTTGATTTGCTCTGTAGGTTGCCAGCGCTTTCAGATACTCTTTCTTGGCTGCCTCCGTTTTCCTTTTGTAAACCTGAAATATTCATGAAAAACTCTAAATTACTCAAAATTGGGAATCCAAATACAATTCCCTCTTTTAAAACTTCTGAATAACAAATATTTGGAAAAGGACAATGCTATTCCATTGTTTTTTTTCTTGCAGTGTTTACACAATTTTTAATGACTTTGGAGTCTAATAAGACTTAACTGCATTTCAGTAATTGTCCTGAAGTATAAATTAGTCGATGGTGTCGAATCAGTTTATCTGACCAATGGATGAAAGTCTAAGACTTATTTAAAATAGACAACTTTTGTAGTATTATAAATGTAGTTAATGCCCCTTTTAATAAATATAATACATCCTAGATGAAAAAAATAAAATAAAAATCCTTGATAAAAACATTAATTTCTTAACACACACAAAAGAATACTGGCCCCACTTGAGTGGTAGTGTAGATGATTTTAAATAGACTGCATTTTTTGCCATTGAATAACTATACTCTACCTGTTTTTGCTCCTCTCCAAGGCTGTCCCACATGGACGCCACTATCTTTGACACCTCACCGAATGTGGCATTGGGGTTCTGGCCTTTAATGGCTGCCTGGGTGTCTCTAAAGAACAGAGCATAGGCTGACACTGGCTTCTGTGGTTCATTAGGATCTTTCTTCTTTTTTCCTTTTTTGCCTCCAAGTGTTGTGCCCGTGTCTGCTGCGGTCAGAGGCACCATGGCCGGCTTACCACCCACCCTCCTCACCACAGATGGAGGAGCAGAGGAGAGCTGGGCAGAACCTGTCAAGTTGGGCATGAGAGAGGCTGAGGATGGGTCCACCAGCATAGTTTTCTAAAACACAAATGAGGAGAGATTACTAGATGGAACAAAGAAAGAAAATGTGCCACCAATCAAGCCCATAACTGAAAGACTCACTTGTCTGAAATCCTCCATGTCTTCATCCTGCAATGAGCCAGCTGGGGATGGTGTGGTTGACAACAGTTGGTCAGGAGACTTTGACACACTGGCTGCACCACTAAGGCTGAGCCCTAACTGAGCACTTAGATCTGAATGGTCTATGGTGGTGAGCTGGCTGTGTCCTAAGAGACTGTGGTTCATGTCGTTTATTGGAACATCAATAGTCATGGAAGAGGAACTGTTGAAATGGGAGCCAACTGAATGCCCAAGATCCTTAAAAGAAGGTAAAGTCTACACGTTATTCCAGATTGGCAGCAATGCAAATGCCCATACTTACACCCTAAAATAATGAACATAAATAATCACTGATAGAAAAAGAAAAGCTTACCACACCCAGAGTTGAGCTCAGTAGTGTACTCCCCCCCGGCTGGTTAATCACACCCATACTCAGGTGCTCTATGCCCTGAGATGATGGATTCATGAAAGCAGAAGCAAAAGAGGGATCATTCCCCACCACCACTGGATTCCTGGCAAGACTATTTCCAACTCCGGAAGCACTTGAGGTCTCAGCCTGTTTAGCCAGCTCTCCAAAATGGGCTTCCACATCCTCAATGGTGAGCGCAGAATCTGGATCCAAGGAGATCGGTGGGATTTCAAACTCTTCATCACCCAGACAGGGTGTATGGAATGTTTTCTACAATAAAAAGAAAAAAAAAAAATATATATATATATATAAATGGTGTATAATTCCCGAAACAATACATAGATAAATATACAAATGTATAAAATCTATATTCTTTAAAAAAATAATAATAATCTGATTATAACTATACATATACAGATGCTGGTCATATAATTAGAATATCATCAAAAATTTGATTTCACTAATTCCATTCAAAAAGTGAAACTTGTATATTATATTCATTCATTACACAGACTGATATATTTCAAATGTTTATTTCTTTTAATTTTGATGATTATAACTGACAACTAAGGAAAACCCAAATTCAGTATGTCAGAAAATTTGAATATTACTTAAGACCAATACAAAGAAGGGATTTTTAGAAATCTTGGCCAAATGAAAAGTATGAACATGAAAAGTATGAGCATGTACAGCACTCAATACTTAGTTGGGGATCCTTTTGCCTGAATTACTGCAGCAATGCGGCGTGGCATGGATTCGATCATGTCTGTGGCACTGCTCAGGTGTTATGAGAGCCCAGGTTGCTCTGATAGTGGCCTTCAGCTCTTTGGAATTGTTGGGACTGGCATATCGCATCAGATCAGATTATTATCGAAAATCAGATTTTCTATGGGGTTAAGGTAAGGTGAGTTTGCTGACCAATTAAGAACAGGGATACCATGGTCCTTAAAGCAGGTACTGGAAGCTTTGGCACTGTGTGCAGGTGCCAAGTCCTGTTAAAAAATAAAATCTGCATCTCCATAAAGTTGATCATCAGCAGGAAGCATGAAGTGCTCTAATACTTTCTGGTATACGGTTGCGTTGACCTTGGACCTCAGAAAACACAGTTGACCAACACCAGCAGATGACATGGCACCCCAAACCATCACTGACTGTGGAAACTTTACACTGGACCTCAAACAACGTGGATTGTGTGCCTCTCCTCTCCTCCTCCAGACTCTGGGACCCTGATTTCCAAAGGAAATGCAAAATTTACTTTCATCAGAGAACATAACTTTGGACCACTCAGCAGCAGTCCAGTCCTTTTTGAAGTGAGACGCTTCTGGTGCTCTCTGTTGTTCAAGAGTGGCTTGACACAAGGAATGCGACAGCTGAAACTCATGTCTTAAATACGTCTGTGCGAATACTCCAGCTGCAGTCCACTCTTTGTGAATCTCCCCCAAATTTTTGAATGGGTTTTGTTTCACAATCCTCTCCAGGGTACGGTTATCCCTATTGCTTGTACACTTTTTTTCTACCACATCTTTTCCTTCCCTTCGCCTCTCTATTAATGTGCTTGGACACAGAGCTCTGTGAACAGCCTCTTTTGCAATGACCTTTTGTGTCTTGCCCTCCTTGTGCAAGGTGTCAATGGTCGTCTTTTGGACAACTGTCAAGTCAGCAGTCTTCCCCATGATTGTGTAGCCTACAGAACTAGACTGAGAGACAATTTAAAGGCCTTTGCAGGTGTTTTGAGTTAATTAGCGGATTAGAGTGTGGCACCAGGTGTCTTTAATATTGAACCTTTTCACAATATTCTAATTTTGTGAGATAATGAATTTGGGATTTTCCATAGTTGTCAGTTATAAACATCAAAATTAAAAGAAATAAACATTTGAAATATATCAGTCTGTCTGTAACAAATGAATATAATATACAAGTTTCACTTTTTGAATGGAATTAGTGAAATCAACTTTTTGATGATATTCTTATGACCAGCACATGTATAGAGAGAGACAGAGAGAGTTCAGAATATATTATAGAATTTAGAACGGTTACTTGAGGTTTGTGTAGCACTACCTCAGATGACCAATGATGACCAGGTCCACTGATGGTCAGGTATGAATCATTGCCACCTGCGAACTAAAAAAGAATAGGTTAAAATGTGTATTAACTGCGTGCACACGGGTGGATTAAAGATACACTAAATCACTGCAATAATAAACAATGTATAGTTCATTAAACTTAAGATATTTTCCTACACAAAGGTGCCAGGTTTACCTTGTTCACGGGATCATATCCATTGTAAGACGAGTTGTCCATGAACTCGGACTCGACATGTTGACCAGTCCCGTCAGAGAGATCAGAGTAAAAATTCAAATCCATGAGGATAATACGAAGATCTCCTGACAGCAGAGGACCGGCTGAGCTTGTAACAACCCAAGAGCAACAAATAACAAAAAATCAACAGACCAAGTCATCTAAGAAAAAAAATGCTATTCACCAAAGGTAAAGAACCAAGAAAGGCAGCACCATGTTCTCGGTATTGTCCAGAATGTGCTATGTGTTGCTCGATTAAATAATGCCAATAAACCTCACCAGGCAATCCAACACGCAGCGCAAGTATAACTAGATTTGTTTTATAGGTATATAGAACACCGTTAATCAAGAGTGTTAAGTTAGATAAAGGCTAACCAATTCAGCCAGCCAGCAGCAGCTAACGTTAACTGGCTAAATGGTGCTAGTTCACAGATGTGCTACTGTTAAACCCAACATGAGGTTTCATTCATATCACAGGCCTCGCGGAGAAAGACGTCTGCTATTTCCTATGCGTAATACCCATCGTCTTATTAAACAGCACTATAAACTATATATTATTAATACATATTCATATTTAATAAACAAAGTCTGATTTAGAGTAGCACTAGCAGACAGTTGCTGAAAGTGCTAAAAATGGACCGATTCGATCGGTACTCTGCTACGTTTGTCTGTTTGCATTCACAAATCCGATTAATCGCACTCCGATCAGGCCAAAAATAAAAAAATATAATGTAGCTAAAATGTTGCTTACAACTGGAAAAACCATAGATGTATTATTTTTCGTCATTATGTATTTATAATTCAATAGCCATCACAAACTATTTTTTATGCTGCTGCTACAATGTCACATGGCAGCCGTTACTTTTATCAGCCATGGTTACGGTGCACCAATCACGGTCGTTTATGATTACTGGAGAAGGACTATGGCCCTGTCCCAAATGGCACACTCCGGACTTGTGGACTTCCTCAGAGTCCACACTTCGGTGACGTCATGTAGTGCAGACCTATAGGGCCCTTAGCGCGAGTCCGCGAGGGTGCATTGAGAGGTATTTTGGGACAGACTCGATCGTCACGCCGGAAACAGGAAGAAGGTCTGGTTGACTTATCCCTCTCCATACGGAGCTGAATAAGCTGAATAAACTTAAAGGTCATCTCATCAGTCCCTTTATTAGAAAAATATCACAAATATCATTAAACAAATTACAGTCTTTAGCATAGAGAACAGGATTAATTTTAATTTCCCAAATAATATGTCCATGTGAAATACACAGCCTGCTTTTACAGTTCTATAATTGTAAATGCCACCTGGGCATTAGAATAGATGTCATGGTTATTTAAATGATAAATACATTTGTACATAATAATACATAATGTTAAATTTTAACACAAAATTAAAATGAGTTTAAGAAAAATGTATAGGTTTCAATATTCATACTACGTTTATATGACTCATAAAGCCATGACATTCGGTTCTATTTATGTAATGAATCATAATGCGATCGTATTATTTAACGCGCTATTATTATGTTTGAGATATCAACTGGTCGATAATGTTTGTATAACTGTAAGTAACAACTGGTAAAATGTACGCCTATGTCATAAAAAACATTGATACTTTTACACTTAAATATTCTCTTCTCAGCCATGTTTACAGTCCGTGAGCGAAATATCCTCCCATCTGTTGTCTGATTGGTCTTTTGCAAGGATTCCTGGGTAGTTGAAGTGCGTGGAGCCTGCTTCTATGCGGGCTTCGCGGAAGACCGCTTCAAGGGTACAAAGGGGGCGCTGCTGAGCACACTTCGGAGCGTTAAAATGCTGAATGGGACGGCCTACGGACTCGTAGACTCGGCGAGCACGCGCATTTCAAGTCCACGAGACCGAAAGTCCACATGAAGTGCGCGATTTGGGACAGGGCCTCTGTGTCTCATTCAGAAGGCTGCGCCCTCCGAAGGTTGCATTCAAAGGCTGCATACGTCATCGAGGTTGTCTCATTTCAGAAAAGCAAGTAGCACACTCCGAATGCGACCTTCGAATGCGACCTTTTTTTCACAGGAATTCGAAGGATACATGAGATGTATCCTTCGCTGCTACAGATAACCCACAATTCTTTGCGTCGCCATAAATAACCGTTGTTTATTTGAAAAAATGGCAGCGGCAGATCTACACACAAGCAGAGATGTGGTGTTTAATGTAAGTATTTTAATGCTCTTCATTTTTAAAAAATTGAATTACAAGTGTGGTCAACATGATTACAAGTGTTTAGCTGTTTTAGCTCCTCAAACATTGAATAAAATAAAACAAGTAAAAACATTTTTTTTTAAAATTACTTTCCAAATTTAGAAATTATTTTCCTAATATTTTTTTCTTTAACAAATGTGAAAGCGCAACGACGCTATGTGTTGGCATAGCAACGTGATACTTCCTGTTTCCTTTTCCTTCCATCCTACGAAGGCCGTCTCGTTTAATCCCAGGGTTAAGGACACTCCGTATACGCATCCTAGAGAGGATTCGACCTCCGTAGGACGTGGCCTTCTAAATGAGACACAGCTTTATCGAATCATTTTCTAAAGATTGAAGCTGTGTTGTTCCATTTTTATATAAAGAGCCAATACTCGCAAATGATTACAATACAACAATTGTCCTGTGATTTGAATGCATCTCTAAAAAGATTCCTGTTATCTGTGGCCCCATGTGCTCTTAGAGGAAAACTTTTTTTTTTTTTTGGCCCATTACTAATGTGCATTACAATCCTTTTTTTAAATCCTCTTCATATACTTTCCATTGGTTAAAATAACAATCAAACCTTTTAAATTTTGACATCATTACGGTTCATTTTACTTGAAGTGAATATAGGGCTATATGATTTTAATACTCCTTTGAGCTTTCGGTTTTCGCCATGTCCAGGTGCTATGCATTAATCCTCTCTAAAAATGCTTTATTTAAATGCAGAATTTTACTTGTGAATGTTTAACAACGTTTTTAATGAAATTTCAAGTCTCTTCTATTTTCCAACTTTCAATTATTGTTCAGTCTTGTGCAGTACCGCACTATCTAGAAGTGACATTTTTGATGGATAAAACATCAGTAAACATGGTTTAACTTTATAATATTTAGGGTGTCCCTTTAAAACAAGCCATCCTGATAGATAAAATTGTAAATTGTTATTTGAGAAGTATCTAAAATGACTCATGTCAGCCAGTCCCTCAGTGGTTCGTATACTTTATAGAAATACTTTGAAAAATTGCAATAAGCATTCACTTTAGATACAGAGCTCAAAATGCACCACACAACAGCAACCTATTTGTCTCATACTAAATACTGATTGTTGACTCCATGATAACCATGACAAAATAGTCAAATGTGACATACCTCCAGCACTGTAGGGGTCAAGAAGTATCAACTCTGCTGCACATACTGAATGTCTGGGATTTTTTATTCTCTACTGGGTCTTGCAATGCTTTAGTCAATTTTATTCTAAATTGGTGATTTAATGTCTTATGCATGTGTAAACTAAATTCATCAAAACACAATCATTATGATATTTTATGATACCTGATACAAGTATGAAATATGAACGAAAATTAACTTGCTCTTCTACTCGGCATGTATTCCAAGAAGTCAATAAAAGGGCCTTGAGTAGTCATTATTCAAATAAATATCAACACTTGAAAATAATTAAACAGACATCACTTTCCACTGTAGACTGCTATTCATATTTATATCACAGAGACAGTTGGAGTCAGTTATTGAAACGGGAATAAACGCATAATTTTTTGCATCATTGCAGGCATGGGACCAACTCTAATTTGTACAATACAGCCATCATCTGTCTAACATTGTTTCAGTAACTAACCCTAAACCCCAAATCTTACCCCCCCACCGCCCCCCAAACACACACACAAAAAAAAAATATACATCCAACAAAAACTCCATGTTCTTCACCAGACCGAGGCACCACGATGGCTCATCTCAGTGCATGACTATGGATCCTCCAGCACACTGTTAAACAGTTCAGCCAGAGGGAGTGAGACAAACAGCTCCTTGAAAGGGGTATGTGAGACATGAAATTGATATATTTCATCCATCTGGAATTAAGATTTTGAATGAGGTGTAAAGAAAAAAAAGAAGCGCCTATATCTTTCCTACACAAAACAGTCAAGTACAAATCCAACCCAAGAAAAAAAAAGTTACTCCATATTTTAAAGTAATAACATCAATAATAATTATAAAAATAATGAGTATAATAAAATAAAAGACTGTCATGATCTCGGTTTACTACATCTAACATGAGATTTGGTCAATCCTCGGAGCTTGAGGAAGAGTCCGAATTCTTCGGCGCCATGATGACATCATCTAAAATGGCCTCTCTGTCAGAGCTATCATAGCCACCTTGTGACAAACTGTCGCCTCCGTCCATATCAAGAGCACTCGGCTCCATCTTCACATCGTAGGCTGGAGTAAGGAAGTGGTGTGATGACGTGAGGTGACTGCCGTCCTCCAGGTCCTCGTCGTCCATCATGTATGCACCGTCAGAAACTAACGTCTCGCCTTCGCCGCCTCCCAGGAGAGGGTCATCAGTCTGGATCGAAGGGGTGGAGAGGTAATGTCGATTCTTTTTGGGGATTGAAGCGTGGGGACTCAACAGTCGTTGGAATAAACTCTCAGGCAAGAAGCCCTGAGATTGAAGAGAAGGATCAGATTAAATTGCAGAAAAAATACCACTGACTGCGACTGACATAATATACACTATACAAGCAGGGTAGATGAAGATGATAACCATAAACACACTATAGGATATAGGAGACACTAACCGAACTGCGAACAGTCTCAGACCATTCTGGTGCTACAACGTGGTCAGGGTTCTCCTCCAGGTGCTCTCTCAGGTCCTGTAGTAAAGGCCCATATATTCCACTAAACTGAAGGGAGTATAAAACGGAGTGTAAGACCAACTGCACTCAACTTCAAAATACATCAGAAACACAACTGTCCCATGTGCAACAGTGCAAACTGTCATTTCATGGAAATGGCATACACTACCATTAAAAAGTTTGGTCAGTAAGAGTTCAAAGTCACTTATGCTCACCAATCATTATTTGATAAAAAAAAACAAAAAAAAAAACAGTACTTTTCAGTAGCCATTACTCCAGTCTTCAGTGTCACACGAGCCTTCAGAAATCAATTCTAATATCCTGATTTGGTGCTCAAGAAAAACTTGCATTACCAATGTTGAAAACAGTTGTTCTGGTTACTTTGTAGTCTAAACAGGGAAAAGTGTTAATTATGGCAGAACGGTCAAATGTATTCCCTCACCTTCTTGCCTGTCCTTATGTCTATGACCTTCACTCTCTCACTGCCGGTAAGTGCTGCTCCTTTCTCTACCCTCTTCCTCCTCCTCTTTCTTTTGGTTCGGTTCACCAATAACTGCAACAAAGATATATATTTTTTTTAGCTGTGTCAGTCCAAGAAGATCTCAGAAAAGAGAGTTCAACCTGCACTTTGCACTTACTTCTAACATGTCTCCCTCCACTTCATAATCTGGGTTTTCTTTGAGCCAGTTAGGAAGGTCCCTTCTGCGGGGAGCATGGAGAACCCCTTCTGAATCTACCACCTAAATGTCAGAAAACACACATTATATAGCTTGAAATACTTAATGCATCAATGTAAACTGAAAGATTACTTTTGGGCAAATTTATAAGACTGTATTTCTGTACCTCGTGGTCCTTTCTCTTTTTGCGTGCACTCCCTTCACCGTTTGGCATGAGAGCCTGCTTAGAAAATGTCAGCTTCAGCCCCTCCTCCTAAAAGTGAAATGAATGCAAAAATTAAACAAAGCAGAAATTTAAGAGATAGCTGAAGTTCATTAATGTCTGAAGACCACCTCACCTTTAGGAGTTTTACTGTGAACTCTGATTCTCGGCCTTCAAGAGTTTCTGCAGACATGGCACTGTTGCTTTTCCGTGGCAATCTGGGGTAACCAAGGTCACCTCCGAGGTCATGCTCTTCAGATGTAGAATTGAGCTGTATGTCAGAGATGTAGCGTCGACCTGACGGCCAGTGCCCCGTTAGAACCAGCGAGCAGAGGTTGTTTATTCGGTTTATCAACACACGGTCTTTGGGCCAATCAACTCTCAGAGGGTCAGTGAGGGACTCGGGTGGGGCGCCTTCTTGAGATGGAGTGAGGGAGAGGATGCTGTTTTCTTCATCGCCGTCGCACATCTTAAGAACTGCTGCTAAGAGATCAGAATCATTCTATTAACAAATTGCATTCAAATCAACCCAAATTAACTCAGTTTACCATTAAAAACACAATGCTCAGTGAAGATCAGAATGATTAGAATCCTGCCTCGTGGAGCTTTCCAGTCAAATCTATTATTTGGTCATATCCTTCCTGTCATATCTATACTGTCCTATCACAGAAAAATGCAAAAATAAATAAATCCCTAAGTGGCTGTTTCAGTGCATTCAAATACTTTAGTTAAAAACGAAGAATCAAAAAATATTTTGGTAAGATTATTTATACAGACATTGTTCTAATTATAAACGTTTTTGTAACTTTTGATCAACTGAATGTATTCTTGCTGAATAAAATATTAATTTCCCTGAAAAAATAAATACAAATATTGCCGTTTATTACCATTTTATTTTGGTATCAATGAACAGAAATTATAAAAAGGATAAATTCTTTCTGGTGTTTATATAATGGAAACATTTGCACAAAAATGCCTTGATTTATCTACTTTCTTTTGCTGTATTTTACCCTAAACATTGAGTTTAATTGGCTAAAAAAAAAAAAAAGTAATTTAAAAGCAAATAGCTGTGACATGAATTTTGTGTTGCATACTGAACATCATGAGACTAAAACAATAAGAAATAAGTTTTTAAGCTGTAGTCTACCAATAAATAACTGAAATGCAACAGTGCCTCCTCACCTTGTTCTCTCTCGGCATCACTGTCTCCGCTATCATCTGAGCTGCCAGAATGACGGGAGGAGGAAGACGAGCCCGAGTCTGAATCAGAATCGGAGTCCGAAGGCCCTTCACCTCTCTCTCTTCCTTCTTTTCTCTCACTAGGCCCATTGTTTTTGCTCTTCTTCCAGCCCCATCCAGCCTGAACTCCAACTTTCCCCTCAGAATGGGTGAGGAGCATGGCTGGAGAGTCTGATGGACAGAGGGCCTCCACCCCCAACAGCCGAGACTCATCATCTAAGCTCTCCTCTTTGATACTGGATGGACCCTGTGACTGACTTAACGCGTGAATCTGCGAAGCGGCTTGGGCTTGGTTCTGGAGGTAGTCGAGGCGGGCCTGACTGAATGAGTACTGTGGGTCAGGGAAGATTGAGAGTTCAGTGCGGCTGACGCCATGTCTAGCGGCAGCTAAGAGCAGCTCGTGGTCGTGCTGTGGGATGCTCCACCAGTTGGGAAGTTCAGAGGAGAGTGGTGCCAGACTGAGGCGTTCCTCCAATGAGGGGTGGGGAAGAACGCGCTCACGTAACCGACACATCAAGCTGACCCTGTAGAGTGTGCGCGAGGCTCGTTCTTCTGTGATGGGGGCCAGAGACTGGGACAAATCTTGAGATTCTAATAGAGGAAGAAGGGATAACAGTATACAATGTGTTAAATAAAGCTATTTATTATTTTATTTTTACATGTTTATTTTTCCCTTTTGATAATTTTGGTACTTACAACTTATTTCATTTAGCTTCCAAGGCAACATTTCTTATTTAATGAGGCAGCTTCAAGTTTAAGGTTTTCATCTGATATCTGTATTTTACCTATTTTACCTTATATATATATATATATATATATATATATATATATATATATATATATATATATATATATATATATATATATATATATATATATATATATATATATATATATATATATATATATATATATATATATATATAAGTCATAATATACGAGTAGATTAATATAAAACACTGTTTCGCACAGACTTTCAGTAAAAGTACAATGTACCTTCTCCACGTGCTGGCCGAAAGTGACACACTCTCTGACACATGGACATAAAGCATTTAAAGTAACGCGTCAAACTCTCGTCGGTTTTCTTATCAAGGCGAGCAAAAGAACGGAAGCGAGTCCAGTCCATATGATGCTCATCCCCTTCCGGAGCATCCGCTTCTTTCTTTATTCTTTCGACCCCAAAGGTTGATACCACCCTGTAAAAATCACACTCCTCCCTACGAGTCCACCTGAAACGGAGAAGCTTATGAGAACGCTGGACATCGAGGCTGAAGAGGAAGCTTTTGTACCCGTTTACTTAAGGAACATACCTTTGTTGTCGTTCTTGTCGGGCTATCTCTTTCAGCTTTGTGGCTTGTTCACAGCGTCTACGTCTACGGTCGCCCTTCTCTGCTGCCTCTATCTTAAGCTGCTCTCGTCTGTAACTGCGTTGGTAGGCTGTGATAAGACGGCGTAGTCTGGCTGTGAGTGACGAGCTTGTTGGCCAGTAACACAAATCTGACGATCCAGAAGATGGCCCCTCAACCTGCACAGGGGCAGAGCGATCCTCCACACAAATCTCTCCATCTGCATTCACCGAATCAGCCTGAGGAGAACATTATCCATATTTTAAATTAAATTTAAACTCTTAATAACTCCACAAGATACATGTGCCTGAATTACACTTTAAAGGTTATGTGGGGAAAAAAAAACTGATTCAAAACACGTTTACCTCTTCATATGCCTCCTTGGTGTGTCTTGACGCAGGTTTGAATTCTGGATCTTCTGAGTACTTGTCATAGTCCCCTCTAAAACACAATAAGAATATATAAGTTGACAAGAACAATACCAGTCAATCATATTAGCAAGAAGATTATAATGCAGGTGTTAGATATCAAGGCTGCAGTTCGCAAAAAGCATTGTGAGCCTAAGTAGATCGTAGAAATGATCTCTGCGATCAATTTGGCTCACAACGCTTTTGAGAAACAAAGCCCAGGTCTGTCTGAAACTGACCCCTCCCCAAGCTCTGGGTCTGCTGCTTGCTGCTCCGCATTAATGTCCTGCTCATTTGGACGGCCACATCGCTCAACAAAACACAAGCAGGGGTCAGCACGCATAGTGGTGTACATCTCATATCCTGAAATAACATACAGAGAAACAAGATACAGATGGAGAAACAGCAATGATCTGTAAAACTATATGCTTTAATCTGTGGGGCATATCTTAAATCTAGCTAAAAGATCTAATGACTTGAAGTTCTTCTGCTATAATGGGACACCCTTGAAGATGACATGATCTTAACAAAGCCTCTTCATACCGTGCTTATAGACGCCGATAAGCAAGCATCGGTCAGCTTCTGCATCCCACCAGCCAGACGGAACGTCCTGCTGCTCCATTTCAGGCAACCAGATATCAATATCCCTGCAAAAGAAACGCACTAGCATCAGTGAATTAATTTAACAGTTTCCAATTTAAATTGTACAACCTGATCAATTCAAAGAAACCATGGCAAAAAAAGATTAAATAATGCAAGATGATGTCGGTGATACAAGCGAGATTTACATATCTTTAGCAGATGCTTCAAACCACAGTGATGCAAACCGTTGCATTTAGATGCAAAAAAGTGATGACCATTTCATCTAAAGCAACAAAATTAGTTGATGGCTGTACCTTGCATCAGCTCCTCTCAATACAGAATCAGCATGTTCTCCGATGACCTCTTGTTTCAGGTAATACAGCATACGCACTCTCAGCAACACTCTGAAAAAAAGACAGCGAATTGAAGACACTCAAGCTCATTTTTTTTTTTGCAGAGTATAATAGTGTCCCTGATATGTCTAACATACTTATTGCACTGGTGCTTCAGGTGTTTTCGGTAACTGTCATCAAGCAGAAGACTGTCAGGATTATACTTTCGGATCCACTCAACTTTCTGCACATCAAAAGAGCTCTGAGCCTTGACTCGTTTCCCTTTCCTGCCACGAGGTACAGGGATGGACAGACCTACAGGAGAGGAGAGCACCATTATGAGCACTTACTAAACCTTTAAGCTTGTTTAGAATGAAGCTAATGCTCTATTTCACAACCTACATTAAGGTGTGCAATTTAAATAATCAGCAATAATATCATAATTGCTGTCTTAAAGACGTGCGATTTGACATTATCGAGTATTTTGCAAAAACCATTCATAACACACCTACAAAGTGCACGCATTCATTACGTGAAGTCTAGACTAGTGCACATGCTTATAGTATGCTCTTTCACTTCACTTTCACTACATTTAGAATGATCACAAAATTAAAGACATGGGGGCTAAAAATGTATACCACTTCATATAGCCTAGTTAATTTGTCTAAATTTTAAATTTAATCTGTTAAATGACTAAATGTAATTTAACGCAAAGGTAAGAAAGAATACTGCTCCAAAAATTACCATGATTACAAATGTGATACTGAATAAAAAAAAAAAAAAATCTTTTTTTTTTTTTTTTTTACTTTTACAAGAGTACAAGAGACTTGCATTTTAGGCACCATATTTCCTGTTTTTGCTTTATTTCGACAAAAATCACTCCAAACACAGCCACAGAACTGTTTTACGCCTTTTACTGTTTTGTTCCGGAACATTCAACCATTTGAATGATTCGGTTTAATCGCAATGCCTCGCTTACTAATAGTGTCTTGCTGCCACCTGCTGATGGTTTTAATTTCACATTCAAAGTATCTTTTATTATTTAAATAAATTTAAAATATCTGTATTTAACATTTTATGTTTAATATATGATTTATGCATTTATAATTGCAGGTTAAATGCATTCATGTCTCTCATTAAGCAGTGTGCATATGCATCTAAATTAGTGCTGTCAAACAATTAATCTTGATTAATCGCATCCAAAAAAAAAAAAATTGCATGTATATATTTAAGATAAATGTGTTTATATATTAAACATGTATATATACACGATATAAAATATAAGAATATAAATGTATATACACATGTAAATATTTTTAAAATGTATACTATGTGTATTTATATATACACATAATAAATATACACAGTACACATATATATATTATGTAAACAAAAACTTTTATTTTGGATGTGATTAATTGTTTGTCAGATGCAGCTTCTGTGTTTTCTCTGCATTGCAAAGATTAATTTTGTGGATACTGTTTTTTTTGCTTGGTAACAGCCCAAAAGTCTTAAAATTCTAATTCACTGATTAAATGTAAGTGTGAGTTTGACTCAAAAGATAAATGGACACTTTTAGAAAAAAGGGCTTTTTAAAAGGTAAAAATCTTATGTTTAAACTTATTAAAAAAAAGATTAATTTCTATCAGTGTGAACTGACCACCACACAGAATATGAAGAATATCAAAAACTTTAGGAGTCAGCTTTCCACGACAGTCCTTAAGGTACCTTAAGCACAACAGCAAAATACTGTCTAGTTATTGTTATCGATAAAATCCCAGAAATTATTGAGATATAATTTTTTTGTCAATATCGCACACCTCTAACCTACATAGTGTGACGAGTGGGGCGGGGCCGAGGGACATGGGAGCGAGGCCGGTGGAGTGATTGGAGATGAGCTACACCTGTTCGACCCACCGGTCTCGAGGCCCACGGAGGAGATGGAAGGATATAAAACTGGAGCGACGACAGTGAAGGACGAGAGAGGACCAGGCCTGAGCTTTTAGTTGTGTTTTTGTTTTTATTTGCGTGCACCAGTCGTCCGTGAGGGGCTGGTGCGCTGTTTTGTGTTTATTTTGTTATTATTAAAATGTTGTTTTGATTGTCCGCCGGTTCCCGCCTCCTTCTTCCGGATGAATACAAAGGTTTTATCATTACACATAGGTTGTAGCTTTATAAAGTCACTGCAATAAAGAGTCTAGTCTAACAGTCTTCTCTTAAATTTGTCTTTTCTTTCAGTCATATTGGGCGGGCATCTGTTTTGTGTGGATATATTCATACATTGTTTACAAAGTAATGGCTGCTTCACAACTTCAAACAATTTGAAAGTCAGAAATGCAACAATCAAACTGGAATGTCAAAGATAGTTGAAAGGTGGTTGGATAATATTGACCATGAAGACCTGAGGAACACCACCTGAGGGTCCTTGCTGAAAGAATCAAGGTGTATTAATAAAAAAAAAACACTATAATGAGAGAAAGCCATACCAGAGTGATTAAGCAGAGCCTGTGGTTCTCGTCCATTCTCTGGAGGAGTGATTAGCTCCCAGATGAAGCTCTTGATGTTCTCATCTCCACGGTAATGTATCAGACAGAAAACCAGGATGACACGGCAGATGGTTTCCACGTCCCGTTCACTGAGACGCCGCTTACAGCGAGCATGAGACAGGATATCCCGCCAACGGCCCCATCTGTATAGACAAAGTTATGTTGAAATGTAAAAAGTAGGAAATCATAGTTCAACAGAAAGTTTTACACTCAAATTAAAACCAGCACAACTAAAACACGATCAGGAAGAAACAAGGCCACAAACCCATAAACAAGTAGGTGTTTTTCCACTCTGAAGCAGTCTGTGCGCCCATAACCACCACCAGAATGCCGGTCTGAGCGTCGAGAGGCCCGAGATTGTCGAGAATTATGGGCTGGGTAGTCATCATCACTGTCCAAGTCAGACAGATCCCCACCCTCTCCACGCAGGCTGGAATACTGACGCGTTTGCTTTCTTATTCTGGGTGTGTCAATCACAAGAGTATTCTGCAAAGAGTTTGCATGAAAGAAAACAAGATTAATGAATAAAAGAATAGACTTACAGAAAATAAAGAATAAGGTAACCATTTTCCAAATGCGACACTGTACCTTCCTGTTGAGAGAGTCCATGTCTAGGTCAGCTTTCTTGGCCCACTTTTGCCAGAACTCGGGATCATCCAGAGCAATATCCGTGCGGTTTTCAGACGCCACAAAGCTGGCCTTGGAAAAGGTGGATCCTTTGCCTTCACTCTCAATAGTGATGGTAGTTGCTCTTCTCTGAAGTATCTGATCGATGTCCTCCTCACAGAAACGGCTTCCCTCGTCGTTCTCATCCATAATGGCTGCATAAGCACCTTTACGAAGCAAATCCTCTATCTCCTTCTTTGAGAACTGCTGGATCTGAGGGAAGTTTATAGCATACCAGTGAGTGAGGATCCATCTAGGTTTCATTTTGGGTAAACTATCACTTTAACAAAGCAATATGATTTTTCATTCTTACCCCGTTAACACTGCTGTCCTTATTTCCACTCATGCTTTGCAGAACAGCTCGATCAAGTCCCAGTTTAAGACTCGCTTTGTCCAACATCTCCCTCTCATAGGAGTTTCTGGTAATGAGACGATAAACCTTCACTGCTTTAGATTGACCAATACGATGACAACGTGCCTGAGCCTGCGTGGCAGAGAAGACAAATGATGAAACTGAACACCTGTATCATATCTCTAATGCCTTGAAATTACTATAAAAAAAAAAATAATTAAAAAAAAAAAAAAAAAGTGTGAGCTCCTCACTTGAAGATCATTCTGTGGATTCCAGTCAGAGTCGAAAATGACACAAGTGTCAGCAGCAGTCAGATTAATGCCCAAACCCCCAGCCCGGGTACAAAGCAGGAAGACAAACCGGTCTGAATCAGGTTTACTAAAGCGATCAATGGCCGCTTGTCGCAGGTTTCCTCTGACCCGCCCGTCAATGCGCTCATACAGGTATCTAAGCAGAGATAACACATCTAATTTTAGATCCATCTAACAAACCAGATGGCAGAATTAAAATTCTCTGGCTACTGTTGCCTTTTGAATCAAACATTTCCATTTCACAGTTTACACTTCTAAAGCTATACCTCTTGTGTATGAGGTAGTCCTCAAGGATGTCAAGGCATCGCACCATCTGTGAGAAGATGAGCACCTTGTGCCCGCCAGCCTTAAGGCGAGGAAGCAGCTTATCCAGCAAGACCAGTTTCCCTGCAGAGCGCACCAGAGCCTGGAGATGAAAGTCTGGAGCCAGAGGATTATACACCTCTCTCAGCTCGGCCACTATCTTCTCCTCAGCCCCTGCACACAGAGACAAAAAGTGGAAAGTGGACAACAAAAAGATGAGCAATAAAATCCAAAAACTAGGATGGGGAAACCAACAAGCAAACGTTTGTGTGTGTGTGCTACAGGACCAAAGTGGACCAAAACCTGTTATGCTCGGCTACATGTAAACAAAGATTGCAAGGCTAAAATTACCAACAGGAGACACTACCCGGGAACAGTCAAAAATTCAGTACCTGTTATGAGGTATGGGTGGTTGCAACACTTTCGAAGTTCCATCATTGTGTTGAGGAGATTGGGAACATTGCTGTTATGTGTGGCTCCCATGCTAAGGAAGCTGAAGTTACGTTCTAGAATAGCACGGTAATACTTCTTCTGTACATCAGTCAACTCCACCTGGTGACCACAGAAAATGATGCACTCAGAACTTACAGAAGCAAAGAGAATTAATCATCAAGAAACAGTTCATACCTCAATAATTGTCTCTTGTTTTGGAGCGAGGTTCTTTTCTACATCTTCTTTCAGTCTACGCAGCATCATGGGCTTTAGAATGGACTGTAGTTTCTGGACCTGAGAATCAAAAACAGTGACTGTGTTTGAAACTGCTAATGCTCTTAACAGAGCTGATGTTATCTGCCAAAATGTTCCCACATTATTCCTACCTGCTCCTCTGTTTTAAGATCTCCAAACTCGCGCAAAAACTCTATCTCTGAGGGGAACTGAGCCGGCTCCAGAAAGTGCAGCAAACTGAACAGCTCCTCTACCGTGTTTTGAAGCGGAGTGCCTGTTAACAACACTTTATGCTCCTGAAAACAGAAAAAAATATTATTTTTATTCTAAGTGACAGATTAATACATTCAGTTTCTCTTAAAAAAAAATAGAAAGAGAAATCACTTACAGGGTCAAGCATCTTGAGGCTGTCAAGCAGTTTGCAGTTTCTGTTTTTCAAACGGTGAGCTTCATCAATAACTACACAACGCCAAGAAATCTCCCTCAGCTCGGGGCAATCTGATAGAATCATCTCAAAGGTTGTGATCAGAGCATCAAATTTATAGGCCCCTGGTATCAATTGTCCCTAGAGAAGACAAAATCGAGCAAGGTAGAGAGGAATTCAGAAAGGGGCTGTCAAAATATACTACTAGAATAAACAACTTTCTACTTTTTTTTTACTACACTAGTATTTATTAATGTTTAAAATGAACTTTTAGCAGTTTTTATTTTACATAGTGCGTTTTAATGTTAATTTTTATAATTGTATAATTTTCTTATATTTCCATTTAGTTTTTTTATTTCAGTTTTAGTAATTTTAGTATTTCAGATTAAATGAGAGTTAGGAATTCTCCCTTGGCAAGTAATTGAAATAACTATCTTTCTAATATTTATATACTCTTTAATTTCAGATTTATTTAAATGCTGTTTATTAGCAATCAAACTGATTAGACAGAAACACAGTGCACACATCTATACCAACCTTGTCATCTTTGCAGTACATTTCATACTGCTGGATCATCTGTCTACTGGCCAGACTGCCGTGGTAAACAATAGCATTCATATCGGTCCAGTTGGAAAACTCTCTCTCCCAGTTTGTGATAGTGGATAGAGGAGCAATGATGAGGAACGGCCCCTGGACCCCTACAGCAAACATCTCTGACAGCAGGGCTATGGACTGAATGGTCTTCCCCAGACCCATTTCATCTGCCAGGATGCAGTTTTGCCTGTGTGGGAAGTCATGAATACAGAAGAGGAGGAGTAAGAAATGGACAAAGAACAACCCAATTCTCTTCAGGAAAAATACACATAAACAAACAAAACATACAAACGTGTAGCCTACTGTTTGGTCAACCCATTCAATCATAGTACAGAAATAACTATTATTGACCCCGTGAAATTGCCTGAACGCAATTTGTGACAACCCTAGAGTGTACCATGGCCAAAATCAATTAATAGACCATATCGGCACCATTTTCACCTACGCCTGCAGTCCTGCCAGAATCAGACAGTAATAAAGAAGAAATGAGCCTGCATTTGTTATTTGAGTAAGGCTATAATTCAAACAAAGATCCCATGGTGACTGTTCTGATAAGGACACCCACAATTATCATCATGAGGCTGCTGATGTGTCCAAATAGTAGACTATCAAATTATTTACTTATGGTTTTGTATAACCGAGCTACTGTCAGTACACTGCTGTAGCATTGTATCAGTGGCAGGTGGTATTTATAATTGAGGGGGAAGGAACGGTCTCATTCTAGAGCACATTTTCATGCACCCATGTGCAGAGAAAAGCATGTATTAAAAAAAAAAAAAAGCACATCTGTTTATTTTGTCGACTAAGAGTGCACAAGCTTCAAGATGCCTCAAAGCTAAAGCACATGGACAAATGCACAAAAATAAAAATTCAAGGGGTCTTATAACATTCGCCAATGTGGAAAGGTCTTTTTTTAACTTTACTTGAAAGTTGTGGATGTCTTTAAAACTCAGCTTCAAATTTTATCACGTTAGTATATTAGCAGGGTATTCACCTGTTGTACCAGTTGAAGAGCAGCCAGTTGACTCCTTCCAGCTGGTACTCTCGGAGCTGGTTCCCATTCTTATACTCTCTGGACTCATCAAGCTTCTTCCAGGCGCTTGCAGCAGGTCGAGGCTGATGGAAGAGCAAGTCTTGTTAATAATTAACCACTGGCTCGCCAGTTTCTTAATGAAAACTAAAGAATACAGACAAGGTAAAAATGCTCTGGTGACTAGACACTGAGAGGAGAGAGGAAGAGGCAGATAAAACAGTATGCATTGGAAGAGACTGCCACTATCTTACAGTTCTCTTGAGTCGTGCTGGGCGGCTTTCAATCTTCCTGAATTCTTCCACTTTTGCTTCATCAACATCCTCCTTCAGCTCCCAAGTAGCATCTTCATAGGGTAGAGAGCACCACTTCACTAGGTAGTACACTACTGGCTGAAAGAGGAAAAACAACACTCAGAAGCAGTGTTTTGGCAGGGTGCAGTTTGAATTAAAATGTGATTAAATAAGACTCGGCACCAAGAAATACAACAACAAACATCTTGATAAAATCACTTTGTCCATGCTGGCTAAGCACAGTAGACCAGTGCAGTCTGATACAGGAACAAATGCTTCTTTATAACAAATCAGTCAAATAGACTCATATACATATAATATCAGTTTGAATACGCACTCTTATTTAACATTTGAAAATTCTTACCTCCCCATTGTCTTTATCCACACTATGTGACTCATCCAAAATACGATCAACCTCCACATAGTCTGGATTAAAAGGTTCCTCATCCTAAATTACAGGGAAGCATTTTAGATATGCTTACAAATCCTCCAGAACAAAATTTGTGAGATCTGCTAAAGCCATTTGACTTGCCTACCCAACAAAACATTGCGTGTTCGCCTAATTTCAAATTCATAGGGTCTTACCTCCTGGAATATGTTCCTCATCTGTGCCTGTTTTGTCTTGAATCTCTTCAGCTTCTGATGGATTCTCTTGTCTCTTTCCAGCTGCTCAAGACTGGCCCATTCACAGTGCATGTACGAGCTAGAAACATCATAAATGAACAGTCTCAAGAAATAAAAATTATTTAAAAAAAAATAATAATTTACTAACTGATCAATTGTTTATAATTTAGCAACATGCCAAGTGAAAAACAGAAAATGTAAATAAATAATAATCGACAATAAAAAAAAAAAAAACTTATAAAGTATTTTTAAAGTTTGTCTGATTTAAATAAAAAAGGCCTGAGAAAACAAGTGATGACTTACTAGTTTTTATATTTGACAAAAAATTCTTCCACATTAGTATACTGCCCTGGAGACACCTGCATCAGGACAAGAAAATGCCATGAAGGTTCAGTCAGAACAGACTAGTGCATGATTTCACAAGTTATTGATAGTAATTAGTATGAACAGATACTTGCCTCCTTTTTGGTCACCCGCATAGACAATATTTTATCCACAATAGCAGCGTCCTCCTCACTTGGGTTCTCCTGAAACAAATCAGAAACATGTCCACACATATCAACAATACTTTATTACTGGTGGCATTGTGTCAACTATAAACAGCTAAAAACATCTGACAAAACCAGTAATGAAAAGGAAAAAAAAAAATTGTCAGGAAGCAAACGTCTAACCCGCTATGACAAGACAGCTGACGTACCACAAAAAACTGCATGCTGGGAAGACCATCCCCATCCAGTTCCTGATGGAGTTCTGCTCCCATAGACTGCAGATGCCCTGCACTAGACACAGGAGTTGTGGTTACATCAACATCTGCATCTACTTCATCTTCGTCATCTGTGATTTTAATGTCCAAATCCTCTGTGTACTTCTTCCGCTTCACCTGACGGTTAGAACGTCGCTTCTGTGGTGAGAACAGGATCACAGTAGTCAATGAATCATGGTTTATGGCATTGTTCTGATTCTGTTTTCAAAATTTTGTCACATAATGCAGCTCTAATGCCTGCCAACATATACAACACTTCAATGGCTGCCATGAATCATGAATAACTGAGTGACTGATTTTAGATCCGGGACAAGTGAATGCGTAAGCACGTTATACCTGCGACATTTCCTCCTCCAGTGTGCGGGGTGAAACAGGTGGGCTTAGATCTATATCTGAATGGTCAGAGGATGCATTTCTTTTTCTTTTCTTACCACCCACTAGAGTGATGGTGCTATGGAGAGGGAATTAAGTGTGAGAACAAAAACAGGCAGAAGCAAATACATGAATGAGTCAAACTCATCCAAAGAGGATAAGAAATCATAACTTACTTGAGCTTAGTCTTGGATTTACTTTTACTGCCTCCCCCTCCAGAAACCACTCCTGGAAACTTCGCCTTGGATTTCTTGTCTCCTCCCGCCACCACTTTCCCTCCGCCCGCACTTGGGCTTTTCTTCTTGCTTCCTCCACCACCACTACCTCCACCTACTCCTTTCTTTTTGGCTCCTCCAGCTCCTGCGGCACCTTCTAGGTCTGCAGAAGTCTGTCCAGCAGGCAGTTCATCCTGGTTGAGCACACGGGGGATGTTCCTTTCACCCCTGGCCTTGGCCCGTGCGATGGCCTCAGCAACAATGCGATTTGCTTTCTCCTGTTTGCACAAGGTCTCCACTTTTCGCACGGGCTCCTGGACCTTCGCCAAACGCACACCGGAAGATGCGGCTGTAGTAGTGGTGCTGGACGAAGAGCCGGCAGCTGAGGTATTGATAACTTTAACCACAGAAATGGCCCCACCAACACTGGAAGCAGTGCTTGACTGCAGAAAAAGTGACAATTTATTTTGAGAACTGTACTTTGTCACCATGTAAATACAATGTTTGGGAACAGAGAATGAGTTTTTTTGGAATATTGGAACCAAATAATATTTGGTTAACTCGGAGTCACATAAAGCTTACAACTGTGACACAAACCAGTGTAGTTACTGGGTGGTTGTTCAAATGGCAAAGTGTTTAAGCGTAATTGTTACAAATTGAATGCAATTTCACTAAACATTTTTTGTTTTAGTATTTTTTTAGTAGAGTATACATACTATAAAACATCTTTAACTTTAAAACAATACTTTATATTCTTCAGATTCTAAGTGGTACAGAAATAATAGAATGCAATGAGTTACTTTACTGGTCAGCATACACCAATGAACATCACAGAGCCATAAAAAAAGATGGACGGATTGTCCTACCTGTGGCTGCAGCAGTAGTTTAAGAGGCACTGCTAGTCTTTGTCCTCCTTGGCCTTGAGAAATCTGCACCACCTGAGGGCTGCCACCAGCATTAGCTGCCCCAGAAACCAATTGAAACTGTTGCACACAGAGAAAAAGCTTCCTGTCACCACCAAGTTACAAGAAAAAGAATATCTTCCAACACACACACAAGCTGTCCTTTAACTCACCTTGGCTCCCTGTTGGTTGGGCTGCTGTTGAACTTGCAGCTGAATGGTAAGCACTTTCGGCTGTGCACCCGTTTGACCCGCCTTGGCTTGGGCGAAAGCAGCCAGCTGGCCTCCCTGCAGGACCAACTTCCCTGGCAGAGAGCCCAACACCAGCCTGTGCTGCTGGGCCTGCTGCCCCGCCCCTGCAGCTGCCGTTCCCCCTACTGTCACTGTCCCAGCCTGGCCTCCACCTTGCGAGGGCTGCTGTTGTAGCACCAGAGTGAACCTCTTTGCTTCCCCCTGAATAGAGAAAAAAGGGCTATTACGATTCTAACAGCAAAAACAATTATGAAATTAAAATTAACAAAGACAAGTGATAATTCAGTATCACTGATATAATATAAGTTTTTATTAATATTTTGAATGTTTTCATTTTTATATTTTGTTTTTATTTTAATTGTAGTTAAAGTTTTAGTATTTTTGGTGTGTGCTCATCATTCTAAGTCCATATAATTATTATTCATTAAATATTATTTTAGCACTTCAGAAATGCTGCTTAGGAATCTATCTGAAATATGTTTACATAAAGTGTATAATACTTAAATTTTCATATAATAATTTATACAATGAATAATTACATAACTTTTATAATAGATTTTTATTCATTTAAATCAAATATCTTATTCAGGTTAACTGTTGTTTTATTTCAAGCAGCCAAACTGTTGTTTTCTGGTTTTTGTTGTAATTAACCACAATAAACCTGGCAGAGACTGACCTGCTGTGGCACAGCTGAAAGTGTGACACTTTGAGGTCGGCCGGTCGCTGCTGACGTTCCAGGGGATGTAGTAGCCGGCGCTTGGTCCTGTGTTTGTAATGCCACCTGTGTCTGAGGCTGCACCTGGACCTGCGCCTGTACCTGTGCTGGCTGTGACGGTGACTGCAGCTGCGTCTGCGAAGGTATCTGCACCTGGACCGGCTGCGTCTGAACCTGCGATTGAGTCTGAGGCACCGAGGTCAGTAACACCTGCTTCATCGGGCCATTTGGTGTCTGAATCAGCCTTTGAACTCCAGTGCCTACTTTGACCTGTCCCTGCCCAGGAGGTGTGGAATTTAACACCGTTCCCCCAGAAACAACTGTCATCCCTGGCCTAAGTGGGGTCCCTGTCAGAACTCTAGTGAAAGTGACTTTTCCTGGAGAGCCTGTGGCTCCTGTGACACCCTGTAGCACTTGAGTCTGACCCTGAGGGCCTTTGAGTATTACAATTTTTGGGACCGACTGCCCTGCTGCCTGTTGCGTAAGGGCGATTTGCTGAGTCTGCAGCTGCTGGGTGGCAACTTGAGCCCCGGACACAGGTACTCCAAGAGAAGAGCTCAGCAGCACCGTCGCTGCCCCACTGCTATTACTGGCCACCGAGAGAGAGGGCTGAACGGAAATTGAAGCCGGGGCAACAGAAACCTCATGGGACATCTGGGAGGGCTGCTGTGTTTGAAGGGTCTGTAGTGGGACAGAGACAGGAGCTGTGAGGGGTGTTGGGATTAGAGCTGAATCTGTGACAACATCACTGAGCATGGGGACACCAGGATCCAGTGTAGGGTCCATAGGTGCGTCCACATGGCCAAGTGCTAACTTCAGCGCCTCCTCAACTGGGTCTGAGGATCCCTGGGAGAACGCATCCTCCGGTAGGGAATCCAAATTGAACAGTGGGGTGTCATCAAAGAGGTCCATAATGGGGTCTGCCATCTTGTCAAAGAGTTTGTGAAAAAAAGAAAAGAATGTGTAATATCCAGTGTCGGTACAAAAACATCCAACAAGTCTGAAGAGATTTTGCAATTATGCTGTTGAAGGAAAAGAGAGAGAGAGAGATACAGACACTGTAACATTCTTCTCCAAGTATTTCTTTCCATACATTAATAAAGTAATAACATTATTAAGCACAGTTAAGCACAGTTTATTAACATTATTTTTTAACATTATTAAGCACAGTTACTGGATTTCATTTATGTCACAACAGTTTATCAAGTAATTGGCCTTAAACGAATAAATCAATAAAATCAAAGGATGTTGTTTACAATAAAAATGTTTATCAAAAAATTTAAATGAAATTGAAAAATAAATAAAAATATTTATTATCATACTAAGTACAACATAAACACAAATAATTAGATAAGTATCTGTATACACCTATATCTCAGTACCATAATACAAAATATTTATATAAAAAAAATACAAAAATTCTTAAAGTACCTTCATCAAGTTAAAGATACCCTACTACCAAGTTCACAGATTCTCACACAGTTAGTATGTAAAGTCCAGTGTATTACAGTCTCCTGTTTGACAGGTAAACTTACCTGAACTGATTTATTAGGGAGTGGGGAACAGGAAAAGAGAGAGTCCACCGGTTCACCCTTCTTTACTCTCTCTCTTCCGCCCCTCTATCCTCTCCTACTCTCTGGAGTTACTTTTTGCTTCTCTGGTTGGAGTGAACTCTAAGAGATCCATCAATAAATGTGTGTACTGATGCCCTGGAGAAGACAAGAAAACACATTAATTTAATCATTTATAGTATATAGTTGCTGCATCTTACTGAATGGCAGTGCCATCACTTCACATGGCTTCACGTCTGACTGACTTGTATGTCACTTGGCGAGTATCATAACGTTGTTTTTGAAAGTCAAAGAGTGGAAATTTTAATAACCAGTACTATCATATTCTTTATGGTCCTTCGGAAATCATATAATTTATGTTTAGCTAACCGAAATCAACACTGCCTTCCTTGTCTTGCCATCAATGTGGAACAACAGTCCAAAAGCAGACACTCGACAAACCCCATCAATGTTCACAATGGCGATTCCTATTGCTATAAATGCTAAATATGTGCTCGATCATTTTGTTTTTCTCTGAAGGCCGATTTAAGCTGTGTCAGTGATCCTCCATCATTCATAATACATCTCACAGTCTCTCGTTCGGACTCTCTTTCAATCTCTCCCATCAACAAACCGGACCAAACCAAAGGCAACGTGCTACAAAAACCATAGCCCGACTACGAACAGACATGGACAAGGCCGCAAAGCTGTTTCGACTTGGCCAGGGCGTATTTTCTACTAAAATATGCCCTAATAACGCTGCCATCCACTGCCCCAAATTTCCCCGCAATAATTTCGGGGTGATAAATTTACCTTTGCATCGACACACATGGCTTTCTCCGTCTCACAACACTGTACGATTACAGGAAACGGCCAGCGTAGAGCAGGAACTAACTTCTTGCTAGCGCTAGGTCGAACGCGCAGCCCCCGATCTCATCTGCTGTCCGCTGATTGGTCCATCCTCAGAGGGGCTGTCAAAAGGCAAACCTTCCATTGGTGGAAGTAGTTGTCTATCATTCCGATATGCGGAATTACAGGGCGGGAGACATTTAATGGGTATCGGTCGTACGGGTAGTATGGTTGAGACTGCACTAAATGCGGCCTACTTGTTATCACCGGGTTTCGAGATGCTTGCTTGTTAGAATTATACGGAGATGTATTGAGATTTTTATTATGACTATTTAAGGGTAAATAAATTATAATTTTATGTTTACGACATCATTTTTACATAGCTTTACGCAATTTTTTCTAATGTATCCAAATGTCCCATTAAAGCTTGTGATGCTAAATGAAACATTGATGTTCGCATTTTATAATATAATATATTATTTATTTGTCATAGGTGGATACAAAGGTACGTTATTTTTGAATTTGGTAGACAGATTTGTTGATGTTTTATATGAGAGGTCTATCAATTTTGCTATGCAAAAAAAAAAACACACAAAAAAAACATTGCAAATAAAAAATATAATTTAAATGCCACCACACCAAATATGATGTTAAAACATAAAAAAAAAATTTCACATTATTATTAGTTGTTGCTATTGACAACTTATAAACAAAAAATTTACATAATAACATTGCATATACTGGATACTGCACTGGATACTATTAGGACAAATTAATGATAAATAACTTACATCCAGATAACTTATTTAACATTATTATTTTGTAAAAATCACAAACACCAGGCTTTGATAATCTTTTTTATCCTATCTTAAAGTGGCATGCTGTGGTCTTTCATACAAAAACAAATGCTCACAGACATGTTAGAAAAATAAATGAATACTGTGTTCTTGCTGTTTCTTTTCCTTTTCCCTTATCTCGTTCCTGCTCTCTTTCTTTCTTTGTTCCATATGTGTGAATAAGTGTGTGTCTTTAAAGCAATGCAGCGTAACTTATTGACTGTGACAGCCCACTCTGCATAGTCCATAGGAGTCCAGTGTACACTTGCACGTCTGCCTGCCAAAAACTCCATCTGCCTTTGCTCGCCCAGTGCCACTGTAGTTCGTATCCGTTATCCATTATGCCTATGCTCCTATATGTGATGATTCCTGGTCAACCGTGCCAGCTGATGCTGAGAGCTATATTTACAAACAGCTGTTGTTAAGAGGTAAAACACCTCATTCACAGAAGTAACAGGTTGAGGACAAGTCGTGTTTCATTTCACACAGAACAAGAAGGAATTTAGATTTTTAGTCAAGGGGTTCGATTTAATGAGATTTATTTTTAAAAAGCTTTATAATACACACAACATACAGCTCCATAAGCAGGCAAACATATGAGAAACAGAAATCTCACATCAAGTCGATAAGCCATATTTGAATTAAAAGTGATTTCAGTAACTGAAGTTTGTGAAACCTCTGATATACATAATTTCAAATACTGTATATTCATGTCTCATCTTATTTTTTAAAATAATAAAATATAAATAATTTTTAAATATAACATTTTACTTCTCATGTTCTGTGCACTGCCACAAAAAAGAGGAAGAACAAATATGACCTTTTCTGTGACTTCCATTTTTGAAAAAAAATAAATAAATAATAATAATAATAATCCCCAGAGAGCATGTCGTGCTCTCTCCTCCACATCTTCCCTTCATAATGGAAAGACCAGGAAGCCTGAAAAAGTAGAGTACTTCCAGCCTCCCATTAGGTTGCCCCTTTCTAGCTTGAGGTAGGCCTTGTCTCCTCTTTCCATGATCACAAGCCCAGCATTTGTGGCTGCTTCTCGTGTCACATCCTGGTCTCCAGCAAAGGCTGAGATCATTGGCCATCCGTTCAACATCAAACTCACCTGTGAATAGGAAAATAGGTTTTCACAGCAATGCCACGGAAGAGACATTTTTGGCTCCACAGAGTACCTTTCAGTGAGCAAATCTTAAAATATATATATTTTTCAAAGTGTGAACCTTTTCCCATTATAAATAACCTTTTTTTCAATGGAAGTTTCTATGAATGTTACAGTTCTTCATGGAACCATAGATGCCAATAAAGAACCTTTATTTTTAAGAGCGCGAGAAAGAATTTCCAGTGTGTACCTGTATGGTTTGCCTGTTGTATGCCTTCACCACATGGAAGTTGAAGCTGTACACCCCTCGCCTCGGAGCAAGAAAGATACTGCTCTCTTGGTCAAAATGACCACCAACGTTCACCAAGATCTAACAAAAACTAACCAATTATACAGGGCAAAACAACATACAAAGTATTTTAATGTGGAAAGATTGCTTACCTGGTCAAAATAGATGATCATGGTGCGATTGCTCATGTCTGTGGGCTCGTGGTTGGTTTGCCGTGTGGCGGAGAAGGCCACACGTCCAGTACCTGATCGCACGGACATCCCCAGCGCATTACCTGCTGGTTCTGAAGAGGGTGTGGAGTCACAGACCACCAGGCATTTCCCCTCCAGTACTATGGGCTCCGTGTCATTTTGCCCTCTGACCACTGGAGGGCCGATTAGCAGAAGTGTAGCTAGTATTAGCATTGGCAACCCAGAGCTGGTCAGCATTGTCTTATTATTTCAGCTTGTGATATCTCAGACGAAGTTAGTTGCAAATGTTCCCTACACTTTGATCGAGTAGGTCGTCTTCTGGAAACCGAGAAAAAATAAGTGAAGGATACCTCAAAAACTGTGAAGTTGTGAGCTATTGTAAAAGGTATAGATCTTTAAATCCTTGGTTCTGTCTTTCACCCTCACTTACACTTTTACTCTCTGTCTCGCTATTTCGTCGTCACCCTCCTGTCTGTCACAGTTTCCCGAAGAAGAGCTGCTTCTGTGCTTGTTAAATTGCCTGTAGGGGACCAAAGGCAAGGACACTTAGAGGTTTCTCATCATCCTAAATCCATCATCATAGACAACCTGTGAGAAGACAAAGAGAGAGGGAGTGGATAAGAAGAGCTCTGCAAGCCAACAGGTATGCTTGTGTGGGGGAGGATGAAGAGGAGCAGTGAAGGATGAAGATCATGATGTAACACTTTGGATCTCTTTCAGCTGAGGGGAGCAGCATCCAGGAGAGAGTGAGAAAAAGAGAGAGAAAAAAGAACAACTCCACTGAGAGACCATCTGTCTTTAACACGCTCTCACTTCCCTCCTGACGTTCCACAACATGCAGGACCTCTCTCCCATACGCAGATCCTCTGTCCTTCTCTCCTTTGCTGGTGCTTATTGGCCGAACCTCCTCTCTCTCCTCAGTGCCTTGGCATGCTAAAACAGCAAAGTGCTGAAACTTAAGAATGGTTCATCTCAGAATTTGGAGGTAAAGTATGTATATATCAGGTCTTAAGTGGCACAACTCACCACATTAATTTACTATTCCGGTCATGTTTATAGTCTTTATGAAGCAATGACATTTACAAAGGTCAGCTTTCTTTGCGTCTGGTCTTGAGTGAAACCTCAATGTTTGTGCGCTCTTAAAGATCTAATTCTGCTCAGTTCTGTCCTTGAGCTATAGCTTTATTTCACAAACTTCACAAAACTTAATTCTCCCCAAATTTTTACACACTAAACCTTACCTTACACATTTCCATGTAAAAATATCTAAATATCCTTTAATGTTAGTATTCTTTTTATAGACTTTATTTAAAAAAAAAATAATTACAATTTTCTTACCTTATTGTACCTTATAAAAGCATAACTCTAATAGAAATATAGATGAATTTAACAAGAAAACAGGACAAAAATACCTTGTGTGTGTTACAAACTGTTTTTTTTTACTAAAGCTTCTTTCTTCTGGAGTAACATAAAATGAAATTAAGCTATTAAGCTTTTTAGTAAGAAAAAATAGCAAAGCTACCTGATTTAGTAGGCTGTCCCTCTGTTTCCCAGGTGTAATGATGCAAAGTGTCAAAGCTTCTAGAGAAACACTGAATCTGACAGCTTACGGATCTTCCTGTACTCATCCTGTCTCTCAAGACCCTCCCCTTCCCACCCACTCCGCCAGCTTCACCTCCCTCTCTCCCTCTCTCACTTTCTCTAATAATCCATGTAATCTTTCTTTGATGTAAACAGCATGGCCAAACTGGCATTTGTAGCTGTAAATGATAGCCAACAGTCAGTAGAAAGCATACAGAAGAAAACAGGAACCTAACATGACCCTGTGTCCCCTCTGGCAGCAGGTCCAGTCACAGAAAAGAAGGAAAAGCCCCAAATCCCTTTTAACACATATCATTAAGACTATTCTTGTTAACATGAGCATCAATCGGTCTGAGATTATTGTACCTTTCATGAATAAAAGTGGAGTATTTCAAACACTTTGATACAGAGTAATGCTATATGGGTTATAATGGTGATGATGAATAACGGTAATGTCAACATGGTAATGAATTCTGTATGGAAGACAGAAATAATACACTGGTTGTAGCGTGTGAGATACTGTAAATGTTGACCTGGTATAATGCAGTGTCGCATTTGTTAATATGTAACCAACTCGGTTGATAGTTGTTTTGTAAATTGGTAAGAAATATGCAGTGTTGTTGTCTATTGTTATTTGGGTTTATGAACAGGGGTGGGAGTCAATAAGCTTGTCTTCTTCCCACTCCTTTTCGAGCTGTAATGTAAATTATTTTGTCTTTTTTTTCCCTCTCTTTTACTATGTATATATATTTCTGTTTTTCTTTTCTTTAGCTCGAAATAAAATATTCAAATCAATTCAAATCAATCAAATCATCTTGGGCCAAAGGCGGGAAAACCCTGAACGGATGGCCAGTCCATTAAAGGGCTATTTTTAAAATTGTGTGTGTATTTTAAAAACAAAGTAACTGCACTACTTTAGTAAGGATACCTGAACCTAGATGCTGAAGGAAGGGCTGCCAACAGTGAGATCTATAATAATAGGAGAAAGCTTCATCTCAACAGTGGTTTATCAGCTGGTGCAGGACAGCTTGACTGTACATGATTTATTTAATTTAATTTATTTTCATATTATAACATATATATATATATCTGCATGCACAGTGAGGCGAAGACTTTTGGAAGATGGCCTGGTGTCAAGAAGGGCAGCAAAGAAGCCACTCTCCAAAAAAAAAACATCAGGGACAGATTGATCTTCTGCAGAAAGTATAGTGAATGGACTGCTGAGGACTGGGGCAAAGTCATATTCTCAGATGAAGCCCCTTTCCGATTGTTTGGGGCATCTGGAAAAAGGCTTGTCCGGAGAAGAAAGGGTGAGCCCTACCATCAGTCCTGTGTCATGCCAACAGTAAAGCATCCTGACACCATTCATGTGTGGGGTTGCTTCTCATCCAAGGGACAGGGCTCACTCACAATTCTGCCCAAAAACACAGCCATGAATAAAGAATGGTACCAAAACACCCTCCAACAGCAATTTCTTCCAACAATCCAACAACAGTTTGGTGAAGAACAATGCATTTTCCAGCACGATGGAGCACCGTGCCATAAGGCAAAAGTGATAACTAAGTGGCTCGGGGACCAGAATGTTGAAATTTTGGGTCCATGGCCTGGAAACTCCCCAGATCTTAATCCCATTGAGAACATGTGGTCAATCCTCAAGAGGTGGGTGGACAAACAAAAACCCTCTAATTCTGACAAACTCCAAGAAGTGATTATGAAAGAATGGGTTGCTATCAGTCAGGATTTGGCCCAGAAGTTGATTGAGAGCATGCCCAGTCGAATTGCAGAGGTCCTGAAAAAGAAGGGCCAATTCTGCAAATACTGACTCTTTGCATAAATCTCATGTAATTGTCGATAAAAGCCTTTGAAACGAATGAAGTGCTTGTAATTATATTTCAGTACATCACAGAAACAACTGAAACAAAGATCTAAAAGCAGTTTAGCAGCAAACTTTTTGAAAACTAATATTTATGTAATTCTCAAAACTTTGGCCACGACTGTAGATTGGATTTAGAAATCTTTAAGATTACTTACAACAAAACAGCAAAGCATTTATTGACAACCGTTTCGTGAACCTAGGAGAGGAGGGAATTCTGACTTTACGTGTGAGTGCGTGTGTGTGTGTGTGTGTGTGTGTGAGAGAGAGAGAGAGAGGGAGAGTTAGAGTGTGTGGAGTCAGCTGTCTTAACCTTCCGTGGCTTGTGTACTACAAACATATGAGCTTCATCACTGTGTCTGTCACGCCACTCTGTTGCCCTTTAGGGCTTAAACTGATGATAAAACCAAGGACATTCTTAACTGTGTTTACATTTATTTTGAAAGATGAAGCTGATGATAATAGAAAGGGGCGTTACATTTCCCACTAGTGATTGCGGTGTTCAGCCAATCACAATGCACTGTGTCAGTTGGCCAATCAGAGCAGACTGCTCTTGTCAGAAAGAGGGACTTTGTAGAAAACAACAGGTTTGAGAGAGACGGGGCATAGATACAATAATGTACAGTATTTGAAAAATAATGTGTTTTCTGGTGCTGAAACTGTGCAGAGGGAACAGGGTGGATGATGAACCAGGCTCCAGGATATCTGAGTAAAATAACAGAGAATCATAATGCACAGAACATAATGAAACGGGCTAGGCATCTGATATGATCTGACTACAATAATAAACAAATTCTGTTTTTATATAATTTGATTTAAGATCAGTTTTCTGAGACAAGTTCAGAGAAACATTGTGTAAAATATATTACATTTTAATCATTAAAAACTACCACTAGTAGTACTACTAATAAAACACAGAAAAAGACACCACTTCAACTTAACAGGGAGTAATACATTTATATTCTTTTTTCACAGTAAAAATGAGTCTTTATGAAAGTATACGGTTGCATTTATATTTTAAGAAGTCATCATATTTGCTGTTTTTGACCTTCATCACTTTCCATAAGTCTTCATAGATGTTTAGGAGAGGATAAGTTTTTGTCCAAGGTTAATAGGCTGCTTACTAAACAACAAAGAGAAACAGCCTATAAAAAAGTTGCCACTAGATGGCACTATTAAACAAGGCAAATTACAAATCTAAAATATTGATTTAGTTCACACTTATTAGGTTAGATTAGGTTAAAATCTAAATGTGAGATTGGGACCCATGATGGAGTTTTTTAATATTAACATGCCTACTTACAGAGATCTTTCTTGAGTTCAATTAGGCTGTGCAGGGTCTCAGCTATGAATTATCTATTCCACATTCTCTACTAAAACAATCACGGTTTATCTAAGTTTACGTGCCACATGGACAACTTTGAGCATTGACCTCTGATCTTTTGCAGCTTTGCATTTTTCGATACATTCTGGTCAGACATACTCCCTACGTTCTGTGTGAATGGCCCCTGAAACATTGCTTTTTTCTTGGTTTAAAATCATGATTTTAAGATGACAATTAACCAAGCTTATTTGTATTCCTCCTCCACTTTTCTCACTCCTTTGACTTGGTGTTGAGCATGCCGTCCCTCCAAAATGCAATCTGCTCAGACATACTCCCTATCGTCCATGCAGTAACACCGGAATACCCCCCCATGGGCAGGGCACCTCCAGTGGCTCCACCAACAAGTGAGTGCTGTACACAGGACGTTGCAGATGTGGCTGCAGATGCTGCTCACACAGAGAGATCTCACACTGCAGGCAGGTCTTCACTGCAGCATGGGCCTCATTACCCTCATCTTGATATTATACATTTTTTAAACTAAATTTAATTTAATTTTTTAAAATAATTTTATTGATTTCTGCTCCTAAAAACGCATCTAAATCATTTAACCATTTACTCCCCGTGCATAAAATACAACAAAAAGTGTGCACTTACTAAAGGCTATGTGTGTGTGCTTGTGGAGCACCTGGAATATCCTGCAATGTCTTCTTAACCAGACTGACTGACAGCCATCACATGACCTGTTCTTTACAGAAACAATTATGAGGTGAGTCAGAGGAAGAAATGGAAGCAAATAACACCTGGTAACTGTTTAAATAACACTGATTGTTATGTAAAATAGACCAAGATAGCCTATAATTGTCACAGTGTCTGGTCTGTGTTTCCCTGGGTGTCCACTTGTGGTCTCACTTCCCCATAGGCACCTCACCGCAGGCACTACATTTCCCACAAAGCCTTGTCCCTTCATCATGGTAATTGCACACCTGTTAATTGCACTCAGCTGTCTTCACTTTCATCGTCATTATCCTGTCTATATAAACCGGTCTGTTTTCTGTCTGTGTCATTGAGTCCTTATTTTCCGTCACCCAGTTTCCTCGCGTTCCTTGTATTTTCTAGTTTCCTGTTTGTTTTGTTCCTGACTGATTTCATGGTTTTGACCCCCTGCTTGTTTTGGATTTTAATTTTCGGATTACCCAATAAACACTGCTCTTGGATCTCTCGTCTCCAGTGTCCGATCGTTACAGAAGGACTCCATCTAGATCAGATCCAGCAGTGTGGGAATTTATGTCCATTCCCCAGCCAGTATGGAGGAACGGAGGAGAAGATTCCTTAAATTAACCACTCTCCGTCAAAGGGGGTGGGTGGTGCCGGAGAGGGAAATGAATTAGCTGAAGGTCTTTGATTTTTGGGGGTTCATCCTGTACCTGCAACATCGGTCTCAGTGGGATACCCCAGCCACACCTATCTCTCCAGGTGGGATGGCCAACTCTAGATCGGGGTCTACAGACAGGAGGACCGCCAACCCAGCGCCACTGCACAATGTGGTCGCAAGCCCAGCACCACTGCACAAGATGGCCACCAGCCCAGCACCACTGCGCAAGATGACAGCCACAGGTGACCCTCCAGAGTCGAGTCAGGTTCCCGTTGACCCTCCAGAGTCGAGTCAGGTTCCCGTTGGAGGGTCAACCATCCAGGATCTTCATGGGCAAAGATAAATCCCAGTTGACCTTCATGGGCAGAGTCAAGTCACCGTTGACCTTCATGGGCAGAGTCAAGTCACCGTTGACCTTCATGGGCAGAGTCAGGTTCCCGTTGACCCTCCAGAGTCGAGTCAGGTTCCCGTTGGAGGGTCAACCATCCAGGATCTTCATGGGCAAAGATAAATCACATTTGACCTTCATGGGTAGAGTCAACTCACCGTTGACCTTCATGGGCAGAGTCAAGTCACCGTTGACCTTCATGGGCAGAGTCAAGTCACCGTTGACCTTCATGGGCAGAGTCAGGTTCCCGTTGGAGGGTCAACCATCCAGGATCTTCATGGGCAAAGATAAATCACAGTTGACCTTCATGGGTAGAGTCAAGTCACCGTTGACCTTCATGGACAGAGTCAAGTCACCGTTGACCTTCATGGGCAGAGTCAGGTTCGTGTTGACCCTCCAGAGTCGAGTCAGGTTCGCGTTGACCCTCCAGAGTCGAGTCAGGTTCCCGTTCACCCTCCAGAGTCGAGTCAGGTTCCCGTTGACCCTCCAGAGTCGAGTCAGGTTCCCGTTGGAGGGTCAACCATCCAGGATCTTCATGGGCAGAGTCAAGTCACCGTTGACCTTCATGGGCAGAGTCAAGTCACCGTTGACCTTCATGGGCAGAGATAAGTCACCGTTGACCTTCATGGGCAGAGTCAGGTTCCCGTTGACCTTCACGGGCAGAGTCAGGTTCCCGTTGACCCTCCAGAGTCGAGTCAGGTTCCGGTTGACCCTCCAGAGTCGAGTCAGGTTCCGGTTGACCCTCCAGAGTCGAGTCAGGTTCCCGTTGGAGGGTCAACCATCCAGGATCTTCATGGGCAAAGATAAATCACATTTGACCTTCATGGGCAGAGTCAAGTCACCGTTGACCTTCATGGGCAGAGTCAAGTCACCGTTGACCTTCATGGGCAGAGTCAGGTTCCCATTGACCTTCATGGGCAGAGTCAGGTTCCCGTTGACCTTCATGGGCAGAGTCAAGTCACCGTTGGTCCTCCTGGGCAGAGTCAAGTCACCGTTGGTCTTCCTGAATCCAGTCAAGACACCACAGATCTACCAGAGCCTCTCTACGTCTCTGCTGAACTACCAGAGCCTCTCCATGTCTCAGCCAAACTCTCTGAGCGCTCGACTTATCCTGTCATGGCCACGGAGGCCATCCAGGAACTCACCGCCTGCCCTGTAATGGCTATGGAGACCATCTACCATCTCCTCAGGGCCACGGAGGCCACCCTCACCCTGTTCATGTTCTCTATTTCAGACTTGCCTAACCAGACTTGCTCTCCTGTGCCATCGATCCCACTGGGGTGGTCTTCTGCGCCACCCTGGTGGCCTTCTGCCTTGACCGCACGGATGTGGTGGTCTTCTGTCCCGCCCTGGTGGGCTTCTGTCTCGACCGCACTGCTCCAGTTCCACCTGATCCACCCTGGATACTTGCCCTGTCGGCTCGGCCCTGGGCCCCGAACTTTCTGTTCCCTCCTGCTCTTGTGGTTTGTTTATTGTTGGGTTTTTTTTTGTTTGTTTTTCTCTGTTTCCATCTATGGACCTGGCCCTCCGTCCCTCCCCCTTATCCTCCACCAGTCCACCTCCCTCCTGGTCTCTGTGTTCCTTGGTTTGCTCTTGTGTTCAGTTGGAGCATCTGGTAGCTGCTCCATAGAGGAGGGGGTACTGTCACGGTGTCTGGTCTGTGTTTCCCTGGGTGTCCACTAGTGGTCTCACTTCCCCATAGGCACCTAACCGCAGGCACTACATTTCCCACAAAGCCTTGTCCCTTCATCACGGTAATTGCACACCTGTTAATTGCACTCAGCTGTCTTCACTTTCATCGTCATTATCCTGTCTATATAAACCGGTCTGTTTTCTGTCTGTGTCATGGAGTCCTTATTTTCCATCACCCAGTTTCCTCGCGTTCCTTGTGTTTTCTAGTTTCTTGTTTCCTGTTTGTTTGTTCCTGACTGATTTCATGGTTTTGACCCCCTGCTTGTTTTGGATTTTGATTTTTGGATTACCCAATAAACACTGCTCTTGGATCTCTCGTCTCCAGTGTCCGATCGTTACAGAAATAAAGTACTGATATAGTATAGATGTTATGGTAACAAAATGCATGAAAACTGACATCCATTGTTTTGTTTCTCCAGGTCAAGCGTTCTTTTCATTTTAATAAACACTGTTCAGTAAGAAAAAAACTAAAGGTAAAAAAAAATGCTTGTGACCCAAATTTCCTTGTCTAAAAACATTTACAAAACAGAGGAGTGGCACTATCATTTTTCGTTAGGAAGCTGATAAACCAGTTCGTCCAGTACAGAGACACATTTAGTATATGCGCAAAAACAGACAGAAAATGCTTACAGATTTTTATAAAATAGAGACACCAGAGAAAGACTGAGAACTAAGAAACAGGACACTGGGAGTCAGAAAAAAGGAGATAAAGTAAGATGATATTGAATCAAACCTCAAGAACTTAAAAGTGACGGTCTGTGACGCATTATGGAGGCAGGAGAGGACTCTGATTGTCATGAAAGTAAGTTTTCACCATACTGTAAATAAATGTTTTAACGTTTGACAAAACTTATATAATAGACTTTTGGACAGCTGATGATCTAACACAAAAATCTTCAAAATATCTTCTCTTATATCTCAAATTTAAACAATTTATATACAAAGTCAATATGTACATTGTTTTTCAAAGAATGAAAATATAAGCATAACTAGGATTGTACTTTTTTTTTTTTTTTAAGAAGTACAAATCAATATAGTAAGGCCAAAATGTTTTGCTTAATACAAATGTGAGAGATATATTGTGATTACAGTGAAAGTAATACCTAGAAGTTTTCTTCAAGTTTCAAAGCAGCAAGTGTCCTTAGATAATGGATGTTAACATGAATGTATGAAGCTAATGATACCATGCTAAGCTTGGAAACTTTGTAACCTTGTTAAAAGTTTTCACACATCAATTTTTTTTCCCAAAGTATGTAGGAATGTAATATGTTTTGTCACCTAAAATCAAACATAACAATGCGAGGCAAACTAAAGAATGTTAATTTATGTTAATAATACAAACCACATGCAGGAACCAAATGCAGTGCAGAGTTCTCAATTTATACATTTGACTATACACCTAAAATATGGTAATACATTTGATAAGGTTTGCTAACTAAGTTACAATTCAGGTTCCTTAATTTTCTTTTGCAGATTGTCCAGCTCTTCCAGAGATAAAGGCCATTATAGTCGGCAGTAAAGCAGAGTACAAATGCAGTGCAGCTAAAACCATTTTTGGCCAGAATGACTGTAAAGTGGGTAAAGAGATAGTTAAGAGTGAGATTAGGCAGGGGACAGTTCAAAACAGGTCTGTCACTTTGGTAATGACACCAGGATGGTGGAGGAGCTTCACACTGGCAGAGAGTGCTAAGTTTTTAAAGATGGAGATTGTGCACAGCTTAAAACTGTGTCCTGATCCACATGCCTTTCTTCTTGTCATCAATCTACACAAACCATTTACAGTCATGCACCTAAACAGTGTGGTGGAGAACATGGAGATTTTTGGTGAGCAGATCTGGAACCACACCATCGTTCTGGTCATGTATGAAAACAAAGAGCAGAGAAATTAAGATAGCAAGCAGTTAATTGAGAGAGCATGCAGGGAATGAACTTGATATTGTAATAAAGAAATGTGGGAACAGAGTTCATGTCTTCAATTATACTGAGAGCAAAGGGATAAATGTGGAAAAACTGTTTCATGAGATAGAGAGACTGGTAGCTGAGCATCAAGGACAGTGCTTTAAAATTGACAGCAAACTGCTTGAAGATATGGAGGAAAAGAGAAGAAACGTGAAGAAACAAGCAGAAGAGAGAGAGATTCAAGTAAAAACAAAGATGCAAACCTTGAAACATCATCTAACAGGTAAAGTGCATCTTCTAAAACAATGTAAAATAATGGTCAATAACTTTGCAAAATTTATAGAAAATTAACAGAAATATGGAATTATATAGGTCATATGATTATAGCTAAATGTTAAGATGTGTTCATGAACTTTCATGTTCTTTCTGGCAGAGAAATTTTTCCCAGAATTAAGGATTGTCTTGATGGGTGGCAATATTGTTGGAAAGACCTCAGTGATGAACACTGTTCTGAAAATTGAACAAGAGAAGAGGGTGACAAAAAAGTGTGTGATGAGAGAGGGAGAGGTCAATCAGAGAAAAGTCATTTTAATCGACACACCTGGATGGTGGCCGTACGCGTCTGTAAAGGAGACTTCAGAGTCAGTCAAGCAGGAGATCATGTCAAGTGTTAGTATGTGTTCACCAGGACCTCATGCAGTTTTGCTGGTTCTGCAGTCTGGTGTTGCCTTTACTGAAGCACAGAGGAGGTCTGTCAAGGAGCACATGGAGCTCCTGGGTCGAAATGTCTGGAAATACTGTATAGTGGTGTTCACCAGGGGCGAATGGATGGTCACTAACACAACCGAAGAACACATTGTGAGTGAAGGAGAGGCCCTGCAGTGGTTGATCAATAAATGTGAAAACAGGTATCATGTACTGAACTACATGGAGCAGGGGGATAGAGAACAGGTCAGAGAGTTGATGGAGAAAGTGGAGATGATGGCCAGAGAAAACACAGATCTCCTGACACCAGTGGAAGCAGCGATGGAGGAGACTGACAGCGGCTGGGGATCTATCTGGTCAGACCAAGACAAGTTAGAGAGAGGAAGCTATACTCTTGAGCCACCTGAAAGTAAGTAGCCTTACAAATTCCCATTAAAACAATCATTTGATTACTGTCAGTCAGTAAAACATGTTTATAGAAAGTTTTATTAATTGTTACATTTCTTCCAATAGTGAACGAAGAATACATTGCAAAATGGCTTGAAAACACAGAAATTGTATCTAACTACAGGACCTTCTCAGACTTCTCAAAAGACATTTCAGAAGATGTCACACTAAATCAAGACCACTGAAGTTTTCAGAGGTAAATACAGAAAACAGAAATTGTAAAATAAAGAACGCAATTACAGTGTATACACTCAATTTCATGCAGAAATGTACAACTAATTAAAATGATTTACTTGCACAACTAAGTTTTGTTTTAAATTGTAAATATGGGTTTTACTGCTGTAATCACCTCAACCTCATGCCAGTTCCATTCATATTGCATGTGTATTAATCACAAAGTCCCACAAATGTATATTCTGATAATATACCTAGTGTATGTGTACAGTTGCTCCAGTGGAGTGCTGGAGATTTATATTTGTTCTTTTATTATTCTTATTCAAACAAAGCCAGAAACAAAAATGTGTTTGAGTGTATTCTGCAATACAATCTTATTTACTTGCCTGTCATCATCTTTGTTTCTTCATTCATCATGGTCCACATTGTAAAGTAGATTTTGTGCCATATATTTGTGAATTAAAAACATTGTTCGCTTTATGTTCTAATATTAATCCCATTCCTTTCATTTATGTATCTTTTTCTAGTGTAATTCATTAAAATACCTGCTATGAATAAAAAAAATACATTGAGTGTGTTTTTCCATGTATATATTTTGGATACAGCAAATCTTCAGATAACCATGGCAGGAAGATTTCTCCAACTATCAGAACAGAAAGAAGAAGTTGGATGTATTACATGCACAAGAACAAACAGGAAATGACTCGCAAGTCCTTTACGTTTGTTTAAAGTGTTTTCTAATACAGCAATGACATTGTGTAATGCTTTAATGTATGATAAATACTATTTTGCTTACTGATTTCCTTTAACAAATCTATATAAAAACCCAGTGTGCATTCATTGTTTATGAAATTAAGTAAAAGTGAAAGTTCAGTTGACTTGAGAGAACAGGCTAAATACATTATTTGGTGTCTTTTTTTAACTAAAACACTTAACTAATTTCAGTTCCAATGGTGACAGAAAGTTTATAACTCTATCCCCTTGTCTTTTCTCCCTCAGTAATGACGAGGTGGGGTTTATTTTAACAAAAAGTACAGAACAGATTAAAAAAAAAAAAAAAAAAAAAAAAAACAAGGGGTGGAGCTATGGCTGTTTCCAGGACCTATCTACACAGAGGCTAAGCCATCACATGACCTGTTCTTTACAGAAGTAATTATGAGGTGAGTCAGAGGAAGCAATGGAAGCAAATAAATTACACCTGGCAACTGTTTAAATAACACCGATTGTTATGTAAAATAGATCAAGATAGCCTATAAAAAAGTATTGATAAAGATGTTATGGTTACAAAACACATGAAAACTGACATTCACTGTCTTTTTGTTTTGTTTCTCCAGGTTAAGCGTTCTTTTAATTTTAATAAAGACTGTTCAGTAAGAAAAAAATAAAAGGCGAAATAAATGCTTGTGACTCAAACCTCCTCGTCTAAAAACATTTGCAAAACAGAGGAGTGGCACTATCACTTTTCATTAGCAAGCTGATAAACCAGTTCGTCCAGTACAGAGACACATTTAGTATATGCGCAAAAACAGACAGAAAATGCTTACAGATTTTTATAAAATAGAGACACCAGAGAAAGACTGAGAACTAAGAAACAGGACACTGGGAGTGAGAAAAAAGGAGATAAAGTAAGATGATATTGAAGCAAACCTCAAGAACTTAAAAGTGACGGTCTGTGACGCATTATGGAGGCAGGAGAGGACTCTGATTGTTATGAAAGTAAGTTTTCACCATACTGTAAATAAATGTTTTAACGTTTGACAAAACTTATATAATAGACTTTTGGACAGCTGATGATCTAACACAAAAGTCTTCAAAATATCTTCTCTTATATCTCAAATTTAAACAATTTATATACAAAGTCACTATGTACATTGTTGTTCAAAGAATGAAAATATGTATAAGCATAACTAGGATTGTACATACATTTTTTTTTCTTTTAAAGAAGTACAAATCAATATAGTAAGGCCAAAATGTTTTGCCTAATACTAATGTGAGCGATCAATTGTGATCACAGTGAAAGTAATACCTAGAAGTTTTCTTCAAGTTTCAAAGCAGCAGGTGTCCTTAGATAATGGATGTTAACATGAATGTATAAAGCTAAGGATACAATGCTAAGCTTGGAAACTTTGTAAACTTGTTAAAAGGATGTAGGAATGTAAATTTGTGTTGTCACCTAAAATCAAACACAACAATGCGAGGCAAACTAAAGAATGTTAATTTATGTTAATAATACAAACCACATGCAGGAACCAAATGCAGTGCAGAGTTCTCAATTTATACATTTGACTATACACCTAAAATATGGTAATACATTTGATAAGGTTTGCTAACTAAGTTACAATTCAGGTTCCTTAATTTTCTTTTGCAGATTGTCCAGCTCTTCCAGAGATAAAGGCCATTATAGTCGGCAGTAAAGCAGAGTACAAATGCAGTGCAGCTAAAACCATTTTTGGCCAGAATGACTGTAAAGTGGGTAAAGAGATAGTCAAGAGTGAGATTAGGCAGGGGACAGTTCAAAACAGGTCTGTCACTTTGGTAATGACACCAGGATGGTGGAGGAGCTTCACACTGGCAGAGAGTGCTAAGTTTTTAAAGATGGAGATTGTGCACAGCTTAAAACTGTGTCCTGATCCACATGCCTTTCTTCTTGTCATCAATCTACACAAACCATTTACAGTCATGCACCTAAACAGTGTGGTGGAGCACATGGAGATTTTTGGTGAGCAGATCTGGAACCACACCATCGTTCTGCTCATGTATGAAAACAAAGAGCAGAGAAATGAAGATAGCAAGCAGTTAATTGAGAGAGCAGGGAACGAGCTTGATATTGTAATAAAGAAATCTGCGAACAGAGTTCATGTCTTCAATTATACTGAGAGCAAAGGGATAAATGTGGAAAAACTGTTTCATGAGATAGAGAGACTGGTAGCTGAGCATCAAGGCCAGTGCTTTAAAATTGACAGCAAACTGCTTGAAGATATGGAGGAAAAGAGAAGAAACGTGAAGAAACAAGCAGAAGAGAGAGAGATTCAAGTAAAAACAAAGATGCAAACCTTGAAACATCATCTAACAGGTAAAGTGCATCTTCTAAAACAATGTAAAATAATGGTCAATAACTTTGCAAAATTTATAGAAAATTAACAAAATTAAATATGATTATAGCTAAATGTTAAGATGTGTTCATGAACTTTCATGTTCTTTCTGGCAGAGAAATTTTTCCCAGAATTAAGGATTGTCTTGATGGGTGGCAATATTGTTGGAAAGACCTCAGTGATGAACACAGTTCTGAAAATTGAACAAGAGAAGAGGGTGACAAAAAAGTGTGTGATGAGAGAGGGAGAGGTCAATCAGAGAAAAGTCATTTTAATCGACACACCTGGATGGTGGCCGTACGCGTCTGTAAAGGAGACTTCAGAGTCAGTCAAGCAGGAGATCATGTCAAGTGTTAGTATGTGTTCACCAGGACCTCATGCAGTTTTGCTGGTTCTGCAGTCTGGTGCTGCCTTTACTGAAGCACAGAGGAGGTCTGTCAAGGAGCACATGGAGCTCCTGGGTCGAAATGTCTGGAAGTACTGTATAGTGGTGTTCACCAGGGGCGACTGGGTGGTCACTCGCACTATAGAAGAACACATTGTGAGTGAAGGAGAGGCCCTGCAGTGGTTGATTAGTAAATGTGAAAACAGGTATCATGTACTGAACTACATGGAGCAGGGGGATAGAGAACAGGTCAGAGAGTTGATGGAGAAAGTGGAGATGATGGCCAGAGAAAACACAGATCTCCTGACACCAGTGGAAGCAGCGATGGAGGAGACTGACAGCGGCTGGGGATCAGACCAAGACATGTTAGAGAGAGGAAGCTTTACTCTGGAGCCACCTAAAAGTAAGTAGCCTTACAAATTCCCTTTAAAACAATCGTTTGATTACTGTTAGCCAGTGAAACATGTTTATACAAAGTTTTATTAATTGTTACATTTCTTCCAATAGTGAACGAAGAATACATTGCAAAATGGCTTGAAAACACAGAAATTGTTTCTAACTACAGGACCTTATCAGACTTCTCAAAAGACATTTCAGAAGATGTATCACTGTAAAAAATGTACTGTAGAATTTACAGGATTTTACTGGCAAAAAGGTTGCCAATAAAATCCTGTAAAAATGATGTTATTTGCTGTAAAATGGATTACAGTACATTACTGCAAAGCAAATAACAGTTAATTGCTGTATGTGAAATACAGTAATTTGTAGTATTTTTTTACAGTAACACTGAATCAAAGTTGAAGTTTATTTTACAGCAATATTTTGTAATTTAAAGTATTTACCTGGCAACAAAAGTTGCCAATAAAATCCTGTAAATACCCCTAAATCCAATATGATGTTGTAATAATTTAACAATGAAACTGCCGTAAAGAATAATTTTAACAGTAAACTATAAAATACTGATATAAATGCATTCAGTTGCACTCCCAGAAATTTTTTACAGGGGTGGTCAGTTGAGGCCACAGTAAATCTTGGGGTGGCACATCAAAATAAAGAAAAAATTAAGGGTTTGCAATATTGACAAAAAGTTATATCTCTGTGATTTCTGGGATTTTATCGATAACGATAATTAGACTATTTTGCTGAGTGTTATTGTGCTGATGTCTTATTTCTAATTGTGTTCAGAGTGTGTGAGTGTGTGTGAGACTAATGTTCAGAGTAGAACATTAACTTTCTATAAAAACGAAGGTCAATCAACAGAATTTGTATAATTTTGGTAAAAAAATTTTTTTAAAGCAAAGGATTAAAATAAAATGCTGCAATCAACATTAAAATCACAAATTCTGTTGTTTGAGCTTATGTTCTATTAAATTAAGAATATTCCTTCAAAAGACAATTTAATAAATACATACTGAAAGTCAATAGATACAGACGGTTGGTCTGGGAACGCCCCGTCACGTGATGTGAATTTAGCCCGTGGGGGAAAACATTGCTTTGGTGCCAATTGAAATACACGGGACAATCATGACGAAGAGTTATGATGTCGTTTTCTGTACCTCAAATAAACTAACAAATTATGAAATGAAGTTATACATCCTTCCTAATAAACATACAGTACCGGAAAGGATGACAAAATGGCTACAAGCAATAAGTTGTGAGGATGATCAAGGGAAGTTGTGGAAATCCCAAGACTAAGCATGTGTATGTGTGCAGTCGGCATTCATCACAGGCAGGCTACGTTAACATTGTGTTCATTATTAATGCTATCAAAACGGTGTAAGGTTGTTTCAGAAAGTGGCATGTATATAATTAGCCTTATCATTCTACCTTAAGCAAAACTATGTAACTTTAGCCTAGTGTCGAACATAAACCCGTTTACCCACTTAAAAAAGCATGTGGACACGTAACAACTTAGTTTTGTGTCAGAACTTTTACACTTTCATTCATAAATTCACCCCGTCTGTGTTTGCGAAACGATTGAATCACGGAATCCAGTCAAAAATAGAACTTGCTATATAAAGCAGAACTTCACGGAATTCGGCTATTTTTGAATGAATACATCTATATTAGGGCTGTAAAATGAATCAAATATCGATATGGACTTGTGTATATGAATATTAAAGTTAAAAGAGACTAAAATTGTTCTACGCGTCTCTGGGAATGAGCTCTCAATATGTGCATTTTTGTCATTCAGATACACACGATGTTCGCAGTGTTTCCCCCCATTCCGACTCCGCCCTCGCCACGCCCCCAGCTATGACTAGATGCCGACTGTGTGTATTAACTTTCTAAGATGAGCACACACATGAGGGTTTTCCCTCTTCTCTGAGACCTTTCCACTTGTTCTGCCTCTATGTATCCGTCTTGTATCCAGTGAGTGTTGTGATTCCAAGAAAACATCTGCACATAAAAACAAGTAGAAGCATCAGGATAAAATTAAGAATTGAATGAAACTTGCTCAATAAAATAAATGTAAAAATGTCACCAGTACTTAAAAGGTACTTCACCCCAAAATGAAAATCTTGCCATTAATCACTTATCCCCATGTCGTTCCAAACCCGTAAAAAATTCGTTCGTCTTTGGAACACAATTTAAGACATTTTGGATGAAAACCGGGAGGATTGTAACTGTCCCATTGACTGCCAAGTAAATACCACTGTCAAGGCCCAGAAAAGTATGAAAGACATCATCAGAATAGCTCATCAGTGGTTCAACCATAACGCCATGAAGCGACGACAATACTTTTTGTACGCAAAAAAAAATATAAAAATAACGACTTTATTCAACAATTTGTCTCCTCTGCGTCAGGTTAGCGCCATTTTGGAGAGTATCTGCTGGACATAAACTGCAGCCACTGTTCTGTGTCAGCATGGGTCACATGGATACGCTTTCTATGTTTATTTACGCTTTGATTTGAACGAAAACAGCGTATCTGTGTGGTGCGGCTGATATAATAAAAAATAACGACTTTGTTAAATAAAGTTGTTATTTTTGTTTTCTTTGCATACAAAAAATATTCTGACGATGCTTTTCATACTTTTCTGGGCTTAGACATTGTTAATTATTTGGCAGTCTATGGGACAGTTACAAACCTACCGGTTCTCATCCAAAATATCTTAAATTGTGTTCCGAAGACGAACAAAGCTTTAATGGGTTTGGAACGGCATGGGGGTAAGTGATTAATGACCGAATTTTCATTATGGGGTGGAGTAACCCTTTGAACTAAATAAGTAACCTTTTTCGCAAATGAAATTACTTAAGTAAAACATGTTACCTTTTGAAAAAAATCAAGTGTGCAAAAGATGCCTGCTCCCGGGACGCCAGACTGAAGTTGTAATAAAACTGCAAATCCAGCTACAAAGTTGAGGTATGAATTCAGAACCATCTGACCCTCAAATAGTCAAAAGCCACTGGGTGGACCTGAAATTAATAAATATAAGCAATAATGTAACCTACAATGCAGTATTTCAATATAAAATGTAATCTAAATTCCAAGTTTATCAAATGATTTAAAGAATTAATACATTACCTAATAAAATCAGCTTCAGAGTCTTGAAGCATCAAACATTTGTCCAAACCAGCTGCTATTCTTTGCACCTACAAGACATAAAGAAAATAATCTTGTGATTTCTTTAAAGCATTTACATAAATGAGACCAAAATTAACACCCAAAACGGCATATAACTTACGTTATCCAAAAAAATGTATTATAAAATTACATTGTAGAACTGTACCGCCAATCAAATTAAATAATTTACAGTGCAAAATTACAACTGTGTTATGACATTAATCTTTAACATTAATTTTTGAAAATACAATTAATAAATGTTGGAAAAATGAAATGATACTTTTAAACATGAAACTAAACCTCCATTAGGTGGCAGCAAATAACTTAATGTGTGAGTCAACTGAGTCATTCATTGAACCGATCCGTTCAAAAAGCTGAATCATTCACCAAAAACACCGCTAAGTTTTGATTTGAGCTTTGGTCTTACGTTCACACTGCAGGCTGAAACGACCCAATTCCGATTTTTTTGCCCCTATGCGACCTGTATCTGATCTTTTCATGACAGTCTGAACGACACAGATTCGATCTTTTCAAATGTGACCCAGGCCACTTGGGTATGTGGTCCTGAATCCGATACGTATCCGATCTTTTGAAATGCGACCTCCGTCTGAACGGCCAGGCCACATGTATCCGACCCGTACGTCATTGATACGCTACAAACGTCATAATTCTGTATTGAAGTAGCCGGGAACGAGAAGATAAACTGATGAATTCTGTATTAGTGAAGCCACTCACATCAGTATCCCACCACTCCTGGCTGTGACTCCGCACCCACAAGTTTCTCTGTACCGACGTTGCTAACACTGCTCCACAAAACGCCATGGCCAAAATCCTTGCTCTCCTCCTCCTTTTTAATTTTCTTCTTAAAACGAGAAGATTGTAATTGTGCTGGCTCCGTTGGGAAAATAACTTTAATATTGCAAAAAGAGCTCCGCTGTTGACTACACTGTTGTTGACATCCATGTTTAACGTTAGCTACTTGCGCAAACAACGAGTGACGTCGTTGAGCATTGAGTACTCTTCTGCACATGCGGGTCACTTCTGGGTCATTTCACGTTCACACAGGAGATCACAAAAGGTCGCATTTAATTGGAAATGTGAACGGCCTTGCAAAACAATCGAATTTTTTCAAAAAATCGGAATTGAGCATGAAGCCCTGCAGTTTGGAACTATTTTCGTTGGTGAAATAGAACAACAGTCAATATTGTGTCTAAAAAGTAAGTAACTTGTTTACAAATTGTTTATTGAACTATGTATTTGCAATCGTGATACCCAGCAAAACAGCTGACTTGTTATGCTACTTATATCATATATTATAAATAAACTCAACCGTTGAACATTTACCTCATGTATTTTCCGTGAGTTTATGTGTGCTGTTAAGCTTGTTTTGATGTTGAATGAAACGTTAATATAATCAGAATCAGTCTTGCGTTTTGATGATTCCTTAGTCTTTTGTTATTTTAATTTTTTTTTCTCTCTCACACAAATTTAAATCAGGCTAAATTGTCCAGTCGGCATGTCGAGTACAACTACAGAATATAGACAATTACTCATTGTGGCGAGTGGGGCGGGGCCGAGGGACGTGGGAACACGAGTGAGGCCGGCAGTGATTGGGCAAATCAGTGGCACCTGCGGCCCACCGCCGGTCTCGAGTCCCACGTAGGAGATGGAAGGATATAAAACTGGAGCGACGACAGTGAAGGACGAGAGAGGACCAGGCCTGGGATTTTAGTTGTGTTTTGGTTTTATTTTGTGCGCACCAGTCGTCCGTGAGGGGCTGGTGTGCTGTTTTGTGTTTATTTTGAATAATTAAAGTTTCATTTGATTGTCCGCCGGTTCCCGCCTCCTTCTTCCCGACGATAACAAAGGTTTAATTCATTACAGTGGTGCCGAAGCCCGGGAGAAGGAGGGACGCGCTACTGAAGATCCCTCGCTGCTGTGGTGAATCCGCGGTGCCATCGAGCTGGCGAGGAGGATGCCACCATGGACGCTCGAGGCGGTGGACTGGAGAGAGTTGCCGGGGACGGGCGAGCTCGCTGCCGACCGCCCACGATAGGGAGGGACGGCTGCCTCCGTGAGGGAGCGGAGGAGTCGGCGCCGTTCGCCAGGGGGCCGGAGCCTGCTGCCTCCGTGAAGGTATCCGGAGGAGCAGGGAACGGGGGACTCCTGCCGGCTGCCCAAAACCGGAGGAGCCGTCGCCGTCCACCGGGCAACGGAGGGGTGTCGTGCCGTCCGCCGAGGGCCGTCCAGTGCCACCGCCAGGCACCGCGGAGGAGATCGCCCAGCCGGTGGAGGGTCGAGCAGCAGTGCGTCTGGGAACCGGAATTTTTTTTTTTCTCTCTCTCCCCTCTCTCGTCTCTGTCGCTCCTCCTTCCATCTCCTTTTCTCTCGCCTCGTCTGTCCTACCCCCCAGGTTCCCGCAGGTTCCCGTGAGCGGTCCCCCCCGGAGGGAGGGGGGGAGTAGAGCGCAGTCTCGTGGGTACCCCCCGGCCTGCGAGGGGCGATGGGGGTATGTGGCGAGTGGGGCGGGGCCGAGGGACGTGGGAACACGAGTGAGGCCGGCAGTGATTGGGCAAATCAGTGGCACCTGCGGCCCACCGCCGGTCTCGAGTCCCACGTAGGAGATGGAAGGATATAAAACTGGAGCGACGACGGTGAAGGACGAGAGAGGACCAGGCCTGGGATTTTAGTTGTGTTTTGGTTTTATTTTGTGCGCACCAGTCGTCCGTGAGGGGCTGGTGTGCTGTTTTGTGTTTGTTTTGAATAATTAAAGTTTCATTTGATTGTCCGTCGGTTCCCGCCTCCTTCTTCCCGACGATAACAAAGGTTTAATTCATTACACTCTGTTTACTGCACAGAAGTTACTAAGGCCACTTGTCTAAATGTCATGATAGGAGGCTATTGTGACATGATATCGCTTATCATTAACTTATATAAATATAATTTCTTAAGTATAATTAAGTGAATTTACTAGGAATTATGAATAAATGTCATGATAGGAGGCTATTGTGACATGATATCGCTTATACATTAACTTATATAAATATAATTTCTTAAGTATAATTAAGTGAATTTACTAGGAATTATGAATAAAGCCTCTAATCTTCAATCATTCTCGGGCTGCTCCGTCCATTCAGATTTGAATGATGCGCGCAATCCCATAATGCCACACTTACGGTTACAGTAAGTTAGTGTAAAAAGCAGGAGCTACACTGACAACACCTGCTTCTTGTAAATGAATTACAGTTGACGTGGAAATATACTGTTAACAACTGTAAAACCTTATTTGACCCATAAAGCATTGCGAATTACAGCTGCATCTTGTAAAATGTTTAAACAGTAATATTCTGTAAAATTATGCTGTAAAAACTACAGCAGTTTTTTTTTACAGTAAATCAAGACCACTGAAGTTTGCAGAGGTAAATAAAGAAAACAGAAATTGTAAAATAAAGTAATTACAGTGTATACACTCAATTTCATGCAGAAATGTACAACTAATTAAAATGATTTACTTGCACAACTAAGTTTTGTTTTAAATTGTAAATATGGGTTTTACTGCTGTAATCACCTCAACCTCATGCCAGTTCCATTCATATTGCATGTGTATTAATCACAAAGTCCCACAAATGTATATTCTGATAATATACCTAGTGTATGTGTACAGTTGCTCCAGTGGAGTGCTGGAGATTTATATTTGTTCTTTTATTATTCTTATTCAAACAAAGCCAGAAACAAAAATGTGTTTGAGTGTATTCTGCAATACAATTTTATTTACTTGCCTGTCATCATCTTTGTTTCTTCATTCATCATGGTCCACATTGTAAAGTAGGTTTTGTGCCATATATTTGTGAATTAAAAACATTGTCTGCTTTATGTTCTAATATTAATCCCATTCCTTTCATTTATGTATCTTTTTCTAGTGTAATTCATTAAAATACCTGCTATGAATAAAAAAAATACATTGAGTGTGTTTTTCCATGTATATATTTTGGATACAGCAAATCTTCAGATAACCATGGTAAGAAGATTTCTCCAACTATCAGAACAGAAAGAAGAAGACGGATGTATTACATGCACAAGAACAAACAGGAAATGACTCGCAAGTCCTTTACGTTTGTTTAAAGTGTTTTCTAATACAGCAATGACAATGTGTAATGCTTTAATGTATGATAAATACTATTTTGCTTACTGATTTCCTTTAACAAATCTATATAAAAACCCAGTGTGCATTCATTGTTTATGAAATTAAGTAAAAGTGAAAGTTCAGTTGACTTGAGAGAACAGGCTAAATACATTATTTGGTGTCTTTTTTTAACTAAAGCACTTAACTAATTTCAGTTCCAATGGTGACAGAAAGTTTATAACTCTATCCCCTTGTCTTTTCTCCCTCAGCGATGACGAGGTGGTGTTTACTTTAATAATAAGTACAGAAACAGATTTTTTTTTTTAAACCAAGGGGTGGAGGCTGTTTCCAGGAAGCTGAAACCAGTTCATCAAGTTAATACGTAGAGACATACAGAACCGAAAGAAAATGTTTAAAGGTTAATCATTTTTATATAAAAAAAGAAAGAATTTAAAACATTACAAACTGAGAAAAAGAATGAGAGTGAGGAAAAGAGTCAAGAGAGAAAGAAGACACTGAAGCGAACAAGAACTTCAAACTGTGACACATAATGGAGGCAGGAGAGGACTCTGATTATCATGAAAGTAAGTTCTCCTTACGTTGTACATAAATGTTAACAAGTTTGACACAAACCCTGTATACTATATACTTTCAGACAGTGAATGATCTGACACAAAATTATTGAAAATATCATATATTTCTGAACAATATATTTATAATGTCACTGTACATTGTTGTTCAAAGGGTGAAACATGTATGAATATATCACAGAATTTATTCCTAAGAAGTACAAATTAATATTGTCAGGCCAAAATCTTTTACTCCTTACTGATGACACACATCTCTTTTTGTTTAAAATGAAAACAACTAGAAGGTACTTCACAATGTCTTTAGATATTCAAATTTAAGATAAGTGAAAGTGACATACATACAGCCAACTATGGTGACCCATACTCAGAATTCATGCTCTGCATTTAACCCATCCAAAGAGCACACACAGCTGTGAACACACAGTCACAGACACATGGAGCAGTGGGCAGCCATTTATGCTGCAGTGCCCGGGGAGCAGTTGGGGGTTCAGTGCCTTGCTCAAGGGCACCTCAGTCATGGTATTGCCGGCCCAAGACTCAAACCCCAAACGTGAGGATTAGGAGTCCAACTCTCTAACCACTAGACCACAACTTCCCCAACATGTTTCTTTGTACGAGTTTATATTTTCTTAAAGGTCCCGTTTTTTTGCGCTTTTTTGAAGCTTTGATTGTGTTTACAGTGTGCAATATAACATGTGTTCATGTTTCGTGTGTAAAAAAACACAGTATTTTTCACACAATTCACCTATCTGTATACCGCTGTTTTCACTGTCAGAAAAATGGGCTGATGACTTCCTTGTTCTATAAAGTCCCTCCTTTAGAAATACGTAACGAGTTCTGATTGGGCCAGCGGTTCCTGTGTTGTGATTCAACAGCAGCTGAGCGCGTGCTGCCCTCCTGGAAACGCGCGATTGGACTAGTTTTGAGAAGCAAACGGGCACAGCGATTTTGTCGCTAGATTTAGCGACTTTTTTCCAAAAAAGCGACTAGCGACAAATCTAGCGACTTTTTTTGACAGACCTTATTTAGTCTCTGAGACTCTCCGGTACTGCCGCACGAGCTCTCTCTCTCTCCCAGCGTGCGCACACGACTCTCTCTCTGCATCTGCTCTATTCAGCGAGCAGAGAGGAGCAGCACTTTCAGATAAAAAAAAGATATTCTGTTGCTTCTAACTCTATTTTACATACAAGTATAGCCGAAATCACAGTACAACCATTGTCTTAATCTTATGTGTAACTGTTATGTGATTTCATTAGACAATGTCGTGAATAGGATTTTAGTGCAGAGATTAACATCTTTGAGAGCTGGTTATGTAGTCTTAATGGACCGCGTTTCAGTCATTATAATATTAATTCCTTCGTAAGGACAAAAGAAACATTAAAATATAAAAATAAAAAACGTTTTATTGAGAATTTTGGCTGCATTAAAATGCAGTACATGAGCACAGCAAGCTGTCCTCAGCAAAATGTGCTGCACATAGTTTTACATGTGGATTATAATTTTGGGGAACCGAGTTAAACATAAATTGTAACCATTAATCTCCAAGTACAGCGTCCCTGGGAAGCCCAAACAAAGGTGATTGGACTCCGAGATGAAAATAACAGCGTTTCAACGACATGGCGACAAATACAAACACAGCTCTTCCTCTTCTCCGTCGGAGCACAAAAAGACCACGCCCCCTTTTTGTGAATCATGTGGGCGGACGTTAGTCAAAAAACTGTTTTAGTGACGTCATTACTGCAGGAACTAGAAGGCTGTAGTCCAAACGGGTTGTTTTTTGTAGGCGAATTCTGTTAAATAAAATATCTCGCTTGGCATTGAACTTTGAGGTTTATAATTTTACAGATATTTTATTTATACTCTAACAAGAACATTACACACTAACTAAAGTTTAAAACATGGGATCACGAAGAAGGGGACCTTTAATGGTATGATGGGAAATCTTGTAAACTCATGTAGACATGTAGGAATGCCATCTGACCTGCCACCTGACAGCAATCTCTAAACAATGCAAGGCAAACTGCAGCATTAAATATTTTTTCAAACTTTATCATTAAATATGTCCAGTGTTGTCTTTATAGAGGCTTTTAAATAGAACAGTTTTAATTCAACAAATCGCAAGCACATGAAAAATGCAAGTCTACAAATTTGACTGAACACTAAATATTATGAAATAAAATGATTTACCGTATTAATGTTTGCTGTTAACTGCAAGTGATAATTACAGATTCCTTTATATTCTCTTGCAGATTATACAGCTCAGCCAGAAATAAAGGCCATTATAATAGGCAGTAACGCAGAGTACAAGTGCACTGCAGCTAATACTATTCTTAGTAATAATTACTGGAAAGTGGGTAAAGAGATAGTCAAGAGTGAAAAGAAGCAGAGGACAGTTCAGAACAGGTCTGTCACTTTGGTAATGACACCAGGATGGTGGAGGAGCTTCACACTGGCAGAGAGTGCAAAGTATATACAAATGGAGATTGCGCACAGTTTAAAACTGTGTCCTGATCCACATGCATTCCTTCTAGTCATCAATCTACACAAACCATTCATAGACATGCACCTTAAAAGTGTGGTGGAGCACATGGAGATTTTTGGTGAGCAGATCTGGAACCACACCATCGTTCTGGTCATGTATGACAACAAAGAGCAGAGAAATGCAGATAGCAAGCAGTTAATTGAGAGAGCAGGGAACGAGCTTGATATTGTAATAAAGAAATCTGGGAACAGAGTTCATGTCTTCAATTATACTGAGAGCAAAGGGATAAATGTGGAAAAACTGTTTCATGAGATAGAGAGACTGGTAGCTGAGCATCAAGGCCAGTGCTTTAAAATTGACAGCAAACTTTTTGAAGATATGGAGGAAAAGAGAAGAAATGTGAAGAAACAAGCAAAGGAGAGAGAAAATGAAGTAAAAACAAAGATGCAAACCTTGAAAGAATGTCTAACAGGTATAGTGCAACAAAAATGTTCAACAGCAATTTACAATTAATACAGATGGAATTATGCAGGCAATGTGAACCCAGCTGAATGTTACAGTTTATAAACTCTTTTTATTTTTTTCCTGGCAGACAGAAGTTGTGGTTTTCCAGAATTAAGGATTGTCTTGATGGGTGGCAGATTTGTTGGGAAGACCTCAGTGATGAACACCATTCTGAAAATCAAACAAGAGTTTAGCAACTCTAAAAAGTCTTTGATGAGAGAGGGAGAGGTCAACAAGAGAATAGTCATTTTAATCGACACACCTGGATGGTGGCCGTACGCGTCTGTAAAGGAGACTTCAGAGTCAGTCAAGCAGGAGATCATGTCAAGTGTTAGTATGTGTTCACCAGGACCTCATGCAGTTTTGCTGGTTCTGCAGTCTGGTGTTGCCTTTACTGAAGCACAGAGGAGGTCTGTCAAGGAGCACATGGAGCTCCTAGGTCGAAATGTCTGGAAGTACTGTATAGTGGTGTTCACCAGGGGCGAATGGATGGGGACTCCCACTACTGAAGAACACATTGAAAGTGAAGGAGAGGCCCTGCAGTGGTTGATCAATAAATGTGAAAACAGGTATCATGTACTGAACTACATGGAGCAGGGGGATAGAGAACAGGTCAGAGAGTTGATGGAGAAAGTGGAGATAATGGCCAGAGAAAACACAGATCTCCTGACACCAGTGGAAGCAGCGATGGAGGAGACTGACAGCGGCTGGGGATCAGACCAAGACATGTTAGAGAGAGGAAGCTTTACTCTGGAGCGACCTGAAAGTAAGTAGCCTTACAAATTCCTTTTAAAACAATCATTTGATTACTGTTAGCCAGTGAAACATGTTTACAAAGTTTTATTAATTATCACATTTCTCCCTATAGTGGATGATGTAAATGTCACAAAATGGCTTGAAAATGCAGAAATTGTGTCAAACTACAGGACCTTATCAGACGTTTCAAAAGATATTTCAGAGGATTTCACAATGAATCAAGATCACTGATGGTTAAAAAAATACAGAAAAATAGGAAATTATCTGTAAGGAAATACTTTCAAAACATTTTTTCTATTATCGTCATAATAATATGGCAGCATTATTACTATTTATTCCTTTATTTTTTATTATTATTTGTTCTTTATGTCCTTTCTTTTTGTGTATATGTGTGTAACTCTCTGAATGATCTCAACCAATCTTCTATAATCTTTACATACTCCATTTGAGTTTCCATAGGTGTTTTATTTATTTATTTTCCCCCCCTTTCCCATAACACCATTGTTTAAACTGCTACCAGTTCAATTTATTAGCAATGTTATTATTATTGTTCCTCTTCCCCTTCCTTTATCTTTACACTTACTCCACCTCCCTTTCTTTCTATCTTTAATCTATTTTTTATTTAACATTCCTCTCTCTCTTTTTCACATCTTAATGTCTCTTGCTTTTTAATTATTTAGACCCCCCATTTATTATTAAATTTCTTTTTAATTTATTAACTTTTTTCAGTTTGGACAACAGCAGTGGTGTCAACAATGAACAATTTTTGAACTTTAAATACATATTCAAGTGAGGAAATGTATCTTCTGTCTATCGTCATCACTAATATATGATAATCTAATATTTGTTGAAAGACTATATTCCTTACTTCATTGTTTGTAATCCTTCTGCTTCATTTTTGTATTCATTTGTTTTCTCTCTCTGGTTTTAGAGGTAAATACAGAAAATAGAAACATTTTCATTGCATGCAGTATATTTTCATACAACTAAATGAGAGCAGGATGGTAACTCATTGACTTGTACATGTAAGTTTTTTTTGACTATGTATTCGCTCCTATAATGGAGTGCTAGAGATAAGTATTAATTTTTCTTTTTAAAAATTAAATAAATTCAGAAAACATAAATGCTGTTGTTTGACTGTATTTTTCAAAATCCACAAACTTATTTAATTCAATTTTGTCCATCATCACTGTTGTTTCTTCATCGATCAGTGACATTGTAAAAGAAGATCTGTGTCATACATTATACATGCAAATGCAGGGTACAACATAGACCTCAGATATCACCACTAAGGTTTGACATTTTCTGAAACTCATCTTAAAGGAAATATGCATTAGAGTAATGAACTAGAACAGAAAGACAATCTGTAAAAAGTATATGGTAAAGGTGTATCATAAGGTTGATGAATTGATGTAAATGTATCGGAAAGCATATACCACAGGAATGTTTACGGTTTATATCAAATGGACTTTGAAAATTGTGAATGATGAAACCGCAACAGCAGAAATGTGAATGGATTCCACTACAAACCATTTCAGAGCTGCATCATTTACAGGTGTCATATGTAAATCTTAGAAGTAGCCTACATTACAAAAAGTCACCAACTAAGAGACTTTTAAACTACATCGCATACATGTATACAGTACAGACCAAAAGTTTGGACACACCTTCTCATTCAAAGAGTTTTCTTTATTTTCATGAATATGAAAATTGTAGATTCACACTGAAGGCATCAAAACTATGAATTAACACATGTGATATTATATATGAAATTATATACATAACAAAAAAGTGTGAAACAACTGAAAATATGTCATATTCTAGGTTCTTCAAAGTAGACACCTTTTGCTTTGATTACTGCTTTGCACACTCTTGGCATTCTCTTGATGAGCTTCAAGAGGTAGTCACCTGAAATGGTCATCCAACAGTCTTGAAGGAGTTCCCCGAGAGATGCTTAGCACTTGTTGGCTCTTTTGCCTTCTGTCTGCGGTCCAGCTCACCCCTAAACCATCTCGATTGGGTTCAGGTCCGGTGACTGTGGAGGCCAGGTCATCTGCCGCAGCACCCCATCACTCTCCTTCTCGGTCAAATAGCCCTTACACAGCCTGGAGGTGTGTTTGGGGTCATTGTCCTGTTGAAAAATAGATAGTCCAACTGAACGCAAACCGGATGGAAAAGCATGCCGCGGATGTGGTAGCCATGCTGGTTCAGTATGCCTTCAATTTTGAATAAATCCCCAACAGTGCCACCAGCACAGCACCCCCACACCATCACACCTCCTCCTCCATGCTTCACGGTGGGAACCAGGCATGTAGAGTCCATTCGTTCACCTTTTCTGCGTCTCACAAAGACACGGTGGTTGGAACCAAAGATCTCAAATTTGGACTCATCAGACCAAAGCACAGATTTCTACTGGTCTAATGTCCATTGTTTGTGTTCTTTAGCCCAAACAAGTCTCTTCTGCTGGTTTCCTTTCTTTAGCAGTGGTTTCCAAGCAGATATTCCACCATGAAGGCCTGATTCACACAATCTCCTCTTAACAGTTGTTCTAGAGATGTGTCTGCTGCTAGAACTCTGTGTGCCATTGACCTGGTCTCTAATCTGAGCTGCTGTTAACCTGCGATTTCCGAGGCTGGTGACTCGGATGAACTTATCCTCCGCAGCAGAGGTGACTCTTGGTCTTCCTTTCCTGGGGCGGTCCACATGTGAGCCAGTTTCTTTGTAGCGCTTGATGGTTTTTGTGACTGCACTTGGGGACACTTTCAAAGTTTTCCCAATTTTTCGGACTGACTGACCTTCATTTCTTAAAGTAATGCTGGCCACTCGTTTTCCTTTACTTGGCTGCTTTTTTCTTGCCATAATACAAATTCTAGCAGTCTATTCAGTAGGACTATCAGCTGTGTATCCACCTGACTTCTGCACAACACAACTGATGGTCCCAACCCCATTTATAAGGCAAGAAATCACACTTATTAAACCTGACAGGGCACACCTGTGAAGTGAAAACCATTACAGGTGACTACCTCTTGAAGCTCATCAAGAGAATGCCAAGAGTGTGCAAAGCAGTAATCAAAGCAAAAGGTGGCTATTTTGAAGAACCTACAATATGACATATTTTCAGTTGTTTCACACTTTTTTGTTATGTATATAATTCCATATATAATTCCACATGTGTTAATTCATAGTTTTGATGCCTTCAGTGTGAATCTACAATTTTCATAGTCATGAAAATAAAGAAAACTCTTTGAATGAAAAGGTGTGTCCAAACTTTTGGTCTGTACTGTATATATATATATATATATATATATATAGCACATTAACTGAAAGTGAGAATTACATACATCCAGAGGTGTAAACCTTAAAACCATCCTTAAAAGTACAGATACTGTACAATGAAAATGACTCCGCTATACATGTTACAAGTTACCAATTCCAAACAACTTGAGTAAAAGTATTTTTTTTATAAAGTTAATCTTTTTAAAGATTTTAACAGTAGGTATTTTACTTACACTAAATACAGGCTCAAAGATGCACTAGTCAAAGAGACATGCTGTAACATCGTGGAGAAGCTGGGAAAAACAGGCAGTGGCAAGGATCTACAATCAAACCAAAAATTATTTACATAACAGATATATTTTTTGATATTTTACTAGTAGGTGTATCTATCTGTTAAAGGATAGCAATACAATACAATACAATACAATACAAAGGATATCCTACAATCTATCTGTTGTAGGATAGCAAAATAAAGTGAACTGTGACATATTATACCCAAAAATTCTTCATACAGTGGACTGTAAAACTGATAAAATTGGGCACCAAAGATTTTTCAGACATTTTGACCTAACCATGATTTGCTTATGTGTTTTTTCTTTGATTGCTAATGCAACCTTTTTACACCTGAACAAAGTTTAGTGTTGCTTGGTAATAGGTTGACATACATTTTTTTAATCTAATTGTGTACTTAAATTTAACAGATAGATATTTTTTTGGTTGATAGTAATCCATTACACCTTTTTATCAAAGTAATCTAACATTATCAAGATTAATTTGTTATGGCAAAGTTTAACTCTAAATTTGTGTCATATTTTATTACAATTTTCTAAACTATAGCAATAAACTGATTATATGAGAAATGCTGAAGGTGTCTGAATACATTTTGGTTTGACTATATGTGCAGGTTAAAAATTAGAACAAATAATAAACCAAATATCAAAAGGAATTGAGAGCAGAATGACAGGTAAACAAACAACATTCAATAACTCACAAGGAACTAAACGCTGGGCACCTCTGCGTTTTGTTCCGTGTGAGTTATTGAATGTAAATCCTGTTCCTGGAGATCTACCTTCCTGCAAAGTTCAGCTCCAACCCTGATCAAACACAACCTAACCAACTAATTAGGATCTGAAGGAGCACTTGATTATTACAGACAGGTTTGTTTGATCAGGTTTGGAACTGAACTCTGCAGGTAGATCTCCAGAACCAGGATTGGGCACCCCTGAACTAAAGAAACACTAGGGCTATATAAATGGGGCTAACAAGCTTAAGATAGCAAAACACATTTGGGGAGACTAATCAAGGAGAACCACTGAACAAACAGAATAAAAACTGTATATGTGTGTGTGTGTGTGTGTGTGTGATATTTTTTATATATGTCGATGCCTTCTTAACATTTCTAAATTTTTTATTTAATTTAGGGTGTATGATTAAGATGACACCCTGTTTAACAGTGGCATGCCAATGGGTGAATCAGATGTTTTAGTTAGTGGGACATCTAAAATTTCTGAGGTGTGTCCACAGTCTTGGAGTTGAGAAAGCCCCTAACAAATGGTCAGTTTTCAAAAACATGATTGCATGCCTCAAAACCTCAAAGCCAATCTTTGCATCCAACATGCAGTAGGATGATGGGCAACAGGTTAGCGAGTTCATTGAGGAAGTGGAGATGATGGCCAGAGGAAACACAGATCTCCTGACGCCAGTGGAAACAGCGATGGAGGAGACTGACAGTGGCTGGGGATCAGACCAAGTTAGAGAGAGAAAGCTTTACTCTGGAGCCACCTTATCGTAAGTAGCCTGACAAACTCCGTCCTAAACAATGTTGTTGTTTTTTTTCTCAGTTTCTACAACAGCTAAACTAGCAGCAAATATTCAACCATACTCATTAAAAGTAATAAATAAATAAAAAGGATAATAATAATACAGGTGCTGGTCATATATTTAGAATATCATCAAAAAGTTGATTCATTTCACTAATTCCATTCAAAAAGTGAAACTTGTATATTTTATTTATTCATTACACACAGACTGATATATTTCAAATGTTTATTTCTTTTAATTTTGATAATTATAACTGACAACTAAGGAAAATCCCAAATTCAGTATCTCAGAAAATTTGAATATTACTTAAGACCAATACAAAGAAAGGATTTTTAGAAATCTTGGCCAACTGAAAAGTATGAACATGAAAAGTATGAGCATGTACAGCACTCAATACTTACTTGGGGATCCTTTTGCCTGAATTACTGCAGCAATGCTATATGACCAGCACACTTGATAACTGTAATAATCCTAAATACATGTATTCTCTCTAACTCTTTAAAAAAAAGTTTTGCAATAAAAACATACTTGTCATGCAATGCTACTTAGGAAGCACGGAGCCTTGATGTATCAGTAGTAATCAAACATTTTTGCCACTAATACAAACATACATTTAAAACAACATTTTTAAGCTTTTATTGAAATAAGTCGGCAAAAAGTCAAAATTTCAATTTTTATATAGCATTTTTCACAAAACATTGTTAATGTATATTACACTACCAGATGGAATACAAGTTGTCTAAAGGATTTCCAAGATGATATTTTTATTTTTCTACTTTTGTTCTGCTGTTTTATTTTAAAGAGCCACAACTTCCAACACCTGGAAATACAGGATATCTTCTTCAGATGAAACAATCTCCTCACCTGAATATGTGGTAGGCCTATATTCCTTTGTGATGTAAACATTTTTTATGAGGAGTCCTCGCCAAGACAGGGGGAAAAAAGCATTTCTATACATTTTAATAATAGGCTAGCAGTTTATTATTAAAATGTGTTATTTAATATGAAATATTTTTTTCCACAGATAGCCTACATAATTAGAGCTGTTTAGTGAGGCTGTCCTGGAAGGTTTTACCATGGGATCTTTGGTAATTTCATAAGGATTTTTAAATGCAGGCTATCAGTTTTGGGTTTATGAATAAAATAAGGTTTGTGGCTAACAAAAAAAAAAAAGAAAAAAAGAAAAAAAAAAGTTTAATTTCCTATTTGTTCTACAACATAAACTGCATTTATATGAATGTGTGAAAGACTATGTTTTCTAAACACAGGTTTCTAACAAGTTGTTATCCTTGGACTACAACTGTTGTCCAAGTCATCAAGCACATTAACTCACATCCTTGTGGTAGTTGTAGTCCTCATTTAGCAACTTGTTAGAAACGTAGCCACTCATCTTTTAATAATACTGTAAACCTAATACGGAGAAGAGCTCTCTTATTGTAACTCGTAGCAATAAACAACTCCAATATTATAGTAAAAAGATGTGGAATACAACGAGAACCCGGGGATTTATATAGGCTACCTACTCGTGGAAATTGCCTTTTCTTGTAAGAATTATTACCTATAAGATCAAATATTTTTCTATATAAAAAAATTCAAATTACGTCATCTTAAAAGAAAATGAACCGTAAAGGCCTTGCTTTTTGGGCAGTTAAAGACAAACATGAGTAGTACGGCTCGTTAATTACTCTGCAGAGACAGTGTCCGGATTGGACCGACAGACTCACAGACAGACATCCGTCGATGCTGCAGCGTCAGTGTGCTCAACAAAGGCTCAGGCCGGGGAGAGGGCCATTTTACAAAATACAAAGGAAGCAGAGCAGCGAGGGAGGGGAGGACTATGGGAATGACGGGAATAGCGAAATATCACTTTACGAAATCGCAATGTGCCATCAAACCAAACACTGAACAATGGGTGAGAAGTGATCAGTCACGACTATAACAAAATACAGTGTACTAACGACAGTAGAGCAATAAATAATTTAGCTGTCAAAGCGACTGCGCATCACGGTGGCAAAATGCCGGAACAGCACTGATGATATTACGAGCCAGACACTGTACGACGTAATCTATCCAAATTTTGAAAACAGCCGTGAAAGATTATCGTCTGCTGGTAAGTCTTTATATCATTTACAATCAGTACACTCCAAATGTAAACGACGTCAAAGTATTTCATATAGTCATAAGAAATATGAATCATAATTGGTTATGATGATCATAGAGCGCGCCGGAGGACGCAACAGGTCGCGCGTACAGTAGAGCTGTAGTTCCGCGTGCATTTGGCTGACGTAATTATGACATTTGTACAAGAATTTTACGAGCTGTATTTTAGCATTTATTGACATGAAAGCTAAACACTTTAATGTTTTTAGACATTAATATCATTTTAATAAAAAAATCTTGTTATCTGACGTTTTAAAACAGATTATATAATGATGTGTCATATGTAAGGAATGTGTGCATGACCAAATGCTTTAAAAGCCAGCTGAATCAATAAATAAGTAAATAAATAAATAAAAAGGAAGAGATAAAAGGGTGTACATGAAATATATAATTCTGTTGAGTACAAATATGTATTATTTTTTTCTAAAAAAAAAACAATCTTATAGATTATGCTACTAAAAACTAATAAAAGGACATATCTTTATTATAGACAGTCAAAATATATATTGTTTCAAATTCTATTATTAGGCCTTACTGTATTGATATAGTGATGCCACTGACATGTGATAACCTCTGCAAGCCTTTTTAAGTTAATGCTGGCCTGTTGAATGCATGACATTAGTTTAAAGTTTAAAGTCAGAATATGACATTATAAAACAAATATAATATAACATGATAACTATAAATACATGTGGTCTCCTGACAGATTCTTTGCAATAAGCTATACAAAATATATTAAATATATATGAAATAAAAAATGTCTATCAGTGATTACCAAATTAAACTTTATACTTTATCTCAACCCTTCATGCTCTTACCTGGTGTCTAATTATTAAATACTACTCAGACTTAAAAAAGGGTCAGGGGAACACCTTAAAACTTGGGGTGTAAGGGAAAGGAGGGGTATATGCATGAGTAGGTAGTGTTCTGCGTTATTTGAATGCAAATGCAAACAGAACAAGCTGAGACTGTGTTTGAGAGAGAAACAGGGAAAAGGAGGTGGAGAGTTGTCTTTGGATTTTGGTTAGAAACTGAATAGACACAGATTTAGTTTGCCAAGTGCTTAGTTCACTTTTGAGACATTGCTTGCTCATGTATGCACTTGGCATTTGGCCTTGTAGCTCTCTATATTAATCAAAAATTGATTTTTGATGGTTTCTCAGAACTGATGCAGTGAGATTTACTGTCATTTAGTTCAAAGAGAAAGATTTTTAAACTGTTCCAACCAATGGACCAATTAGACATTGACTTTCCACTGCATCATGTCACGCCGGAAACAGAAAAGACCTCAGCACTTTTTCAGCCCCATCCTCAACACTTCGTGGCTACTTCAACATGGTGAGAAATGTTTTACTGTTTAGTAAGAGAGCTCCATTGTTTGTGTCAGTGAGCCGTCTTGCAAATGTCATACGAGATATTTGCTGTGACATTAACAGATTCATATGCTTACAATATCTGATCACATTTTAAGAAGGGTAAAATAAAACAAAAGTAAAAATAAAAGGAATTTCTGTAATATTTCTGTAATATATCTCGACAGCTTTCGTCGAATTTCCAATTATCTTCCGACCCAAGCTTGGAATTTAGACCACCCACAATATAATGGCTATCGAGAATGTTTAAAAAGAAAAAGAAAAAAGAAGAACAAATAGTGAAGTGAACATAAAAGGTACAGGGATGTGTAATATGCCTTACTGGATTTTGAAAAGGGAATTAGAAATAGGTTGTGGAAAAAGGTGGACAACACTGAAAAGGAGGAGACACTTGAGTGCCTTAACGGGAATGGCATGAGACTTCATTGTCTCTGTGAGGCTTTGTGGTCGTGCACTCAGGCATTAACTGCCAGGAAGTACATGCATAAAAGTTTGTTGGTCTGTGACTTAAATTCTAGAGTTCTTGAAGTACAGGAAACTTTATGCATCTCTCCCTAGCACATGAGTGTGTATGTATCTCTAAGTAATTTGTATTCATACTTGTATTCATTCATATTTGGATATAGCTCTGATGCTGTAGGTCACTTATTTTAAGCAATCTTGCTGTTTTCAGTGGTTGACAATGGCACTAAGACTCACTGACCTTTCAGGCTTCGCTGAGTTAGGAAAGGAGATTTGTTTAAATATATGAGATGTAATAGTATATATTCACTTACTCAGACAAGGTGGGTTGGTGAAGTGGCTTAGGAATTTTGTGGTGAGATTCATTGTCCATGTTCATTGTTGCTGTGGAAACAAAGTTGCTGTTAGCAGTGCTAAAGAACTGTAAGTCTGTTGAGGAATGGGATTTCAGATCAGAGGGAGCGAGGGGATAGAGAAAGCAGTCTAGGATGAGACAGCAATGTACAGGACTAACTAAAAAAGAGGTGAAAATGTACAGTACGCATTATGTTCTTTATAAGTCATGAGATATGATAATAGATGCATTTATTAATATTAAAAAGATGTTTGTTGAAGGGTAATGATAATGAGAGTTTAAGTGGCACAGTAGGTGGCATTTATGGGAGCCTTGGTTAGAAGAGCAATACTACACTTTGGTTGGCCTTTAATACAAATATTTCTAAAAAGGTCAGCCAGAGGTAAACTCCCCATACTGTATGTTATGTTTCCTTAGTGATGTTTGTGTAAGCAATGAGTAGAAACAATTGAAAAACAATAAAGATGACAACAACCTAAAGAAAATTAAGTATTAATAAAGTACTTAAGGTTAGAAATTTGGTTTGGAGATTTGTAAGGCTAAAAGGTTTATCAGCTTCACCAGTCCAATGACAACAATAATGTGGCAAACAATAAAAATTAATTAAATTCCAAAATGAATTGTGTAATATAATCTATACAATCTATTTTCTCTTTACTCAATTCCGAATCACTAATTTAAAGTACTCTATGTAATACATTAATTGTATTAAAATAATAAATTTAGAATGATCTAAATGTTCAATTGACAACTATATTCATATATAAATATTGTTGTGGCTACCTTTATTGGTCTAATCTGCATTAAAATAATATATGTGTACCTATGCATAAATATATAAATTAAACAATCTATTAAATATCAAAGAAATTCCTGAATAGGTACCATTTTTTCCCTTGCACCTTATTGAACTTGCTTTATAAACATTAGACTAGAAGTATCAGAAGTACGATAATCAATTATTTGCATGGCATAAATTGTTCCAAAAATAGTTTTTCTCTGATTTCTTAGAGGAGCAATTGGCAGTGAAGTCCCTCACCTCTACTCTTGCAAAGAACTCTTCCTGCTCTTCTTCACAATCAACAACTCAAAGCCACCAATCTTCCTCAAACCCAAGCACACCAGTTGAGAGGCTCACAACACCTTCTCTGCCTAGAGCCAGCCATCCTGTTTTTCACATCCCTAGCCAACCCATACAATTTACTTTAGACCTCAAAGAGTCTCATCTTTTCCAAATTTCTGATATCCCATCCCATTCTACCAATCAGTGTATCACTACCACTGCACCAACTGTGCTCTCTACCCACAACCACACTCACTTACCCATGGCTTCTCCAAAGTTAGGTGTGTCAGCAACCACAACCTCCTGTTCATCCTCCTCAGCTGCTGCTTCTCTCTGTGTGCCTCCACACCCTGGAAGCCCTAGTTCTGTGCCTCAGGGTCCTCCAAGTCCAGTAACACCCTCTTCCAGCCCAAGCACAGTCCCCTCAGCCCCAGCATGCGCACCCGTCAGTATTGCTTTCATCTTGGAGGAGCTACGCGTGCTGCAGCAGAGGCAAATTCATCAGATGCAGATGACTGAAGAAATCTGTAGGCAAGTACTGAGATTGGGAGGAGGATCTTGTGAAGTGGATTCAAAACCATTTACACTACCATCTCTGCCACAGCTCTGTTTAAAAGGTTCTGTTAACTACCCCAGACCTTCCCGACCAAAGTCATCCCCTCCCCCTACCTCTGTGGCTCCTCTTTTGGCCTGTTTCTCATCCCTTCTACCCCCTCAGCCCACCTCTAAGTCCTCCAAACATACCCACCCTCTCTTGAATGTTTTACGCCCCCATAAAGCACAGTATGACAGCGGCATAGTTACTCCAGCAAGCTTCACCAGTCACACAAGTGCGTCCACATCCTCATCAATATCTACAGCTGTTGCCTCAAACTATCCACTCACACTTTCTCTTGGCCTTCCATCCCAAAAGTCATCCACCACAGGAGCTAGTGGACACAGTGGTCTGACCTTCCCAAACCAATCTATACCAGCAGCTTCTGTCCCTTCAGCCCCCTCACAGGATCCAAAACTCTCTGCTCAAGGAGGTACGACTGTCTCAATGTCAGGGCGTATGCAGCATGCATGCCGATTTTGTCGGAAACTCTTCAGCAGTGATTCATCCCTGCAAATACACTTGCGTTCACACACTGGGGAGCGTCCTTACCAGTGTCCTGTATGTTTCAGTCGATTCACCACACGAGGGAACCTCAAGGTCCACTTCTTGCGGCATCGTGAGCAAAACCCTGAACTCTCTTTTTCATTGTTTCCCTGTTCGCTTTTTGCATCTGTAACTGGGGGATCAATGGGAGGGTCAGCACAAATGCAACCAAATGCACAAATCACCTCCACCAATACAAATGCTACTCAGAGGCATCAAAAACAGCAAGAGGATGATCTGCGTGGGAACAATCTTGAGGGATCTACTGCCTCAACACGTGCCACAACCTCATCTCTTCCTCCTAGTATTGATTTGGCACTGCTGACCACTGCACACTCTCTCCTTCAGCTAAATCGTGCCGCTGCTGCTGCGGCTGCTGCAGCCTCGACATCCACTACCTCCTCAATCACATCCTCATCATCTTCCTCTCTGGCCTCCACCCTTCTCTCAGCCCCTGCCTCATCCACCTCCTCAATTGCAGGTGTTTATAAAGGAGTGAAACGCTTTGATGAGAACACCCCACCAATACCTACTCTGCTTCCCCATTCTGCTTACTCACAGCTTGCCAATTTACCCAAAATCTTCTTCCCAACGTCTTCAGCTCAGCATCATGCAGGCCATGGGTTTCTCAGGCCAACAACTCCAGCTGGATCCTTCCTGCCATCCCCACAAAAACACATCACATTCCCGTTCACAGCATCATCCACTACCCCATCCATCTCAACACCAACCTCAGACACATCGAAGCTGCAGAGACTGGTGGAGAAGCTAGAGAAAGAACCACAATCTCAGTCACACTGGGTTTCTTCCATTGGGGAGACTTCTACCAGCAGCCATACTATAGCAGAAGCATTAAGCTATAGCAGCAGTGGTTTAATGAGCACAAGCACAAGTGTGGTCACCTCACTTCCATCATCTACGATCCAAATACCATCATCCCTCTTCAGCAAGGCGTCACCCTACCTGGGACTTATGCACTCTGCTGGGACACTTGCCCCTAATCAGTGTAGTGTGTGCCTGCGGGTGCTAAGCTGCCCAAGAGCATTAAGATTGCACCAGGCTACTCATTTAGGCGAGCGACCCTTCCCTTGCAAGCTATGTGGTCGATCCTTCTCAACTAAAGGAAGCCTTCGAGCACACCTTGCCACCCACCGTGCCCGCCCACCAAACAGTCGTGCCCAGAATTCTTGCCCCTTATGTCAACGGAAGTTTACCAATGCCCTTGTGCTACAACATCATATCCGCATGCACTTAGGAGGACAGCTACCACCAGAGCAGATGCCAGATACCTCAACAGAATGTGATATTTTTTCCCATTCCGAGTCTATGGAGTTCTCTGCTTCAGAGATGAGCCCTAGTGCTACAGATGTTCAGTTACTAAATGATCTACAATCCATTACGGATTGTAGACATACTGAATCCCTGGCTGTCAGTACTGCTCTTACAGCATGTGCCATAACCTCCAGCCTACCAGCTTCACTTAGCTCGGGTCCTATTCCACCTTTAGACCTAAGCCCTGACCCATCCCTGAATCCAACCCCCTATTCACCTCCAACGATCAGAGCTGATCCACCTGAGCTCTCTCTCAGTGTACCTTCTCCAGTGGATTCTGCACCCTCACTTGTCCCCCTTGCCACCCAATCAGTGTTAGCAACAACTGGCCCTGATGCAACTGATGAACTATCTTTTGAACATTCCAGCAACACTGCCTTCTTGGAAGAAAAAAAGATTTCAAGCTCCCCTGCACTGAAGAAAGAAAGTCCACAAAGAAATGACTCTGAACACTGTGAAAATAGATCTGTCTCACCTATCCCTTGTTCTGGATCCAAATCAAATCTGGAGGATCTTCTTAGTATACAAGCTCATAATGCATCCAGAGTTCCTCTAACACATCCACAATCAACACCACCTTCTCTCCTTGCGTTGAGATCTGAGAGTGCATCTTCTTATACAGTACACCTAGAGGAGCCTGACCAAAGCATTCTCCAAAAATCTAAATTAATCCCCCAAGAGTTCTCTAAGGAAGAAAAGACAGAAGATAACATACATAAAACACCAAAGAATGGACAAAGGACAACTCCAGATATGAGTATTAATGCAGAAATGGTATCAGACACTGTAAAAAAAACTAATGAGGATGAGACTGAGGATCGTGACACAAATATGCAGAAGACCATAAAGGAAGCTCACTGTAGTTCAACTTCTAAGGATAAAGCAGATACAATAGCAACTGAAATGGACAGAACAGATTCAACTGTATGCATATCACTGACTCCCAGTCTTCCACCTCCAATGCCAGAGAAAAAAATCTACCACTGTTCTGAATGTGGAAAAGAGTATGCAAGTCGCAGTGGACTTAAGGTGAGTGGCATTTTTAATTAATTAAGCTAAATAATTATTATCATAAAGTGTGAACATACAGTTTAACATGGCACAATGTTAGTTGCGCAATAGTTTTTCATCCTTATCTCGGTGCAATTCGAAAGTTACATGACAATTAAAGAACATCTCTTACTATAACTTCTAGGGACACATGAAGCACCATGGAGGATTTGTCAAGGCACCTCGAGCTCTTGCAAAGACCAAGGGCCCAGAAAGAGTTTTGCATCATGAGCGCTCACAAACTCACCACCTTCCAACCTTTCTCCCCCCAGGACATCAGTGAGTTTTGGAACCAAGCCCTCCAGAAACATCAGCAAGCATCAGAATGCTCTCCCTAGACCCTGTTAAAGGAATCAGAAACAACGTATTAAGATGAATTTAATAGCTGACAAAAGGGAAGAAACCTGAAGGATTTTACTATGACTAGACTAGATTACTAGACTGAAAAAAATAAAAATAAAAAACCCCACACATGTACACACAGGGTTATTTCTTGATTTAAAAAAATGCCCCTGATCTTTAACCCAGATCCAAATATTAAAATACCTGCATTGTGTATTTTAATATATTTAATGATCTCTAAATAGCTTATAGTACTTCCTTGAAATAGTATGTGATGTTCTTTTGGATAAATGTAAATTATTTTGTCTGCGTAGGTTAAGATGGATTCCTTTACTTTTCCAAAGTGAAGATCTTAAGGTACCGGTATCTAAGGATTTGAACAGTAGCTTTAGGTGAGGAACAGACCAAAATTTACTAAGACCAATGTTGACATAATCGATTATTTCCTCTCTAAGATTTATTGTATTGGTATACCATTTCTTTATTTTTAAAGAACATTTAAAAAACATGCTGTGTTTTTTATCAAAACTGTAAAGAATGGTAAAATTTGGAGGGAGAGTATTACAAATTAAGAAATATACTACTTACTCAATTAAAATGCACCTTGTCAATACCTTGTTCAAGGGCCGCCATGCTCAAATCATTGATATAAACTGTTGGTCAAAAATTTAAGCTTATGTCAGTTTTCATAATAAGCTCAAAATTATACAGACAGTACAGCTGGAGCAAAGAGGAAGTAAATGTTAAATTGTTATCTTAGGTCAAACCAACTGTGAACAAGTGCTTTTAACAAGCTGATATTTTAAACACTTCATAAAATTTACATTATGTAAATTCACATGAAATATTCTTGATGTGTACTAAATCTTCAGGCTTTTACTTAATAGTTTACAAGTTGGAAAGCACCAAAAGACCAAACTGTAAATATGACATGTCAACCTATGTCCATTGTGTCAATGTTTGTCCTGTCCAGTTGTACAGTATTAGACAATATACTGCTCTTAACACCAACTAGACTAAAGAGTCAGGCAAGATTGTTTAACAAGCCTGTATGTCAGTGTAAGCTCTTGTTACTTTAATATTGTCAGTGTAGCTATTGAAAAAGATAATAGAATAAATTGACTCATTCTGAGATGAATCGCTATCTAGTTTAAATGTAACCCTTTCTATATTTCTTGGTGGAAATGTTTGTTTCTTTGGTGATGTTTGTTCTTTGTCTGGACACTTTTACGTGTACCTTCAATAGAAATTGTATGAGTCTGACTATGAATTGTAATTTCATGGTACAGCAAAAAGATGAAAAAGGAAATAAAAAACAGTGTATTCATGACAAGAATTAGAATATGCATTTCTTTTTACCACGCACACTTTGTTGTTGTTTTTAGAGTCTACATCTACAGTGCTGTTATTCTTCCTTGGTGGTCTGAGGGAAACAGTTTTCTTCACATACAGGCATCCCTAATCTGTTCACTCCCTAACACAATCAAACTCTTCTGCACTGTCTGTGTGTGCCACATCAAGCGCAGTGAGGGAGAAATTGGAGGAAGCGTTGACAGTTTGTCTGAGGACTGGCCTGTAATCTCTTGCACCATGAAAACCATGCAGAGGCACATAAGGAAGACAGAAAAAAGCAGAGTATAGTCTGTGTATGTGTATCCAGGGATATGTGTATATTGATGTGGTGTGTTTTCAAATTCTGCATGTATGGGTTTTTTTAAATGAGTACTAAACCTGTATAAAAATAGTTTTCAGAATTACAATTACAAATGCTGCACCTAAGAGGGTCACGTGTGCAAGCCCACTAATTGGGTAGACTATTCGTAATCTTCACAAAGCTGGTCTTTATGGCAAGGGTGGCATTTAGTTACTGCTTGCAAAACCTTGGATCTGCGCAATGGAAAAGCTTATATGGCCTAATAAATCATCTTTCACTGTTAGTGAAACTGATAATAGTCTGAAAATAGCACATACAAAAAACTTATGAACACCATGATGTTCAAATAGACCTCATGTTGCATTCAAACATACCTTAACATCATTGAACCTTTCAGTAGAAGTAGATTTTCACAAAAATCTGTTTATGACAGCCCATCAACAAGGACACTTGATATTAATATATTTTTCTCTCAAGTACGAAACATGCAATGACAGAATCTCACCAGTGTGTGGCAGTGTTGAACCTTGGCTCTTATAGACAAAAACTGATACAAAAAATAATAAAAAATATACTGTACATCAATTTGCCACTGAAATGCTGTTAAAATCACAATAATAATGGACTATGGGGATTTATCACAAGGAGCCTGGATAAAATACACCACTGTAAACATTTTAAAACATATTAAATGTATTATTCAATTCAATAAATAAGAGTTAAAGGGAAAACACTTTTTTTCTATCATGGTGGGGGACTTTTAATGACTTATACATCCATTTTTAATTTCACGGCTGTCACAATTGCATAAATTAAGTTAAATTAATGCATTATGCGCTTATTTTTCCATTCAGTCAGCTGATTGAAATGATTCATTTGGTCATGCTTGTTTGCTTTAGCAATGTTTTGACCAGTCATTAAAGTACTGCGAACGGGGGGGGGGGGGGGACTACGACGACTACTACCGAATTGTGGACATTTTCTCTGTCCACAAGGTCGAGACAAGCAAAGCAGAAGAAGGTCGTCAGCAGCAAGGCCATTAAGTTCGAGCAGTTGAAGAGAGCAGGATGGACTAATGTTGAGAGGGAGGGCTTTCATGATCAGTTTTTTGCCAAAACCTATCGAACGACCACGTCTACAGCCCGGAGAAAGAGGCTGCTGTGCATATGAAACCGAAGAATTGAATCAACTAGCGTAATCACAGAGAAATAAGACGGAGAAATATCGCAACTGTTCATCTTCATACCGCTTTCTCTCGATGCAACATTTTCAGCACTATAGCAGTATGATTTTAGTAGTATAGAGTATCAGTCACTGCGATGCACTAGTAATCTATAGCAGTAATTGTTTACATTTTGATAAACTTAAGTATTCTCCTTTTCTCCTGGAGAAGTCAAAGTTCTCGTCGATTTTGTACCACAAAATTCGTAGCCGCTAGTTTTTTTTAAGCGTGGTTATGTTTTGAAAGTTGCAAGAGCAGCCAAACTTTATTAAGATTAATAAACGTGTTAACAAAAAGGACTCATCGACAAAAGAATGATTTGGAGCCAGTTAACGGAGCTGATACTCCTAATATTTGTGTGCGCGCACAGATCCTCCTCAAAACAAGACATGAAACCTGAGGTGAGTATCCTGCTTTTTCATTACTTTATTCATTATTGAAAACACATCCTGAACTATTGTGCGGTGGCAGTCGTTTTACTTTGTGTGAAGGTATGAATTTCACCTCTGCGTAATAATAATACAACACTAATAATGTGTGTGTGTGTGTGTGTGTATGTGTGTATATATATATATATATATATATATATATATATATATATATATATATATATATATAAATAAATAAATAAATAAATATATTTAAACTTGCATTATATATTTAGGACAATAGTTAGCCTGCTGTACAGATTTAGGAAGACTGACAATTAGGGATCCTTAATTTAAAGTCTTAATAGTGTGAATCTCACAATACTTGTCAAGAATAGGTGGGGTCATATTTCACCACAAAATCAGGAAATATATTCTCATTTGCATAAAGAAAATAAATCCTATTTGCATTGACATTAAACACTTTTTCATGTTCAGTTTTCATTTAAGAAGCACACACACACACACAAAAACTCATTCTTGTTATATATTTCCACATGTCTGTTGCTTATTTCACACTTCATCTTTAATTTATTTAAACAATAATCATAAAATTTTACAGTAATTTTCAAAATAATAGGAATTACCAATACAATAAAATAGGCTAGATAAAACAGGAGGAAATGTGCTTAAATGTCACAATGACTTAATGGTCCTAAAATGGGCTTCATTTTCATCTTAATTAAAAATATAATGTGACATGATTTCGAGAGATTATCCAAATTATACATTTACAATTAAAATATTTAATTGTATATTTAATCTCTAATTATATCACACTTATTTCCAATTTAACTTTGAAAAGATGAGTGAAATCCACAAAGTATTATGGATATTATTACCATTGTGAGGTTCTAAAATCAAATTTTCATATGGGAAAGCCTTTATCAGATTCAAGTAATTAGCACTGTTCAGTCACACATGTTTAGCTTTAAGAATCTCTGATCTTTCTGCTCAGTGATCAAAGTAAACACAAGAGGAGTGAAGGGTTCTGAATTAAGGCCATGTGAGGGACCGCAGACAATGAAAGATGCTGAGGATGCAAAAAAGAACGACCAGCTACCACAAGAAAACAGGAAAAGTCATGCCTGTAATGTTGTGGTCAGATTGTGGATGGTTATGCTGAGGATGAGTTTGGCAAGGAAAGGTTTTTCTGCTCCTTTAAGCTGCGGGATTTAATGGATGACATCTGTCCTTAGTTACGGTCAAAAAAGAGAGGAGGGGTTTAGAAAACTCCATATGGACTCTTTCTCCACTTTGCCTAACAGGAAGACATCATGATCCTGCAGGAAGTTCTCCTAATTCCTTTAGGATATCCTTAAGTTATAGACTCATGCACACCTGCAGATTTAGATAATATTAGGGTCAATATCCACGTACCTTTGTTGTGAAACTCATATACTTCCACACAAACCATGACATGCTATTTTTAGTACGCTTCTCGTCATTCACAGCAATGGTCATGAATAAATCACCTAGAGAAGTTCTAGGGAGTTTTGCATCATAGTACTTTATTGGGATGGCAATTGGCCATATATGGCTAGTCACATCCTTTATAGCACAGAACCAGAGGAAATTGCCAGGGGATTTTTCTGTTCGGTTTTGACCACATGGCTTTAAAACAGATGTGCGACGATGGCAGCAGTTAGTGATGTAGTGTCAGTCATAAGGAAGGAAGTGGGATGTGGAAGAGGGTGGCATGTTACATAAAAGAGACACAAAGAGATAGGGAAAAATGAGGTTGATCTTTTTAGGCAGGAAATGAGGTGGGGTGTGAATGATGCATGTTTGCATAAAGAATAGAATCTATTGTAGGCTGAAAAGTGATGTCATTTCAGTAGCAATAGAATAACAGAATTGGACACTACAAATTGTCCAGGTCCTGTGTAACTTAAGGCAAACAACCCACTGACATTTGGAGTAGAAAGATACTGGAAAGATAATTCCCAATGTCCTTTCCTATTTAATAGTAATGATCCTATTTTGCACTTTCCATTTGAATTTGAATTTTTTTTTTTCCATTAAACAGCCAAGTGCCCAGGTGTGAAAATCTGATCCACTGATCTATAAAATACATGGAAAGATGATTATAACTAGTAACTTCAGACATTTTCCACCAAGCATCCAATTTCAAATAATGAAATTGGAATACCTTCTTCCTTATAGAACCACTAATCAATAGCATAGTATTTTAAGTTATATACAAGGAGTTTAGGGACGTGGATTTGCAGAGTAAACTTTGTTTTAGTGATAAGTAAATTTAACTTGTGGTAGTGTAAACTCCAATGGATCTTGTGTTGATGTTGCAGTGTTGAGACATTTAGCCAGCTGTTGAGGTTCATTAGCGTAACCTGAGCAGTTGAACTGCATTTTTATGATTTGGCTTCATTGGATTTGGATTCACCACATACTCATCCAGATTCTGTGTTATTCCATTGGCCCAGAGAGAATGGAAGTTGTGACTCATTTTCCATGTCTTTCTCTCAAGTTTCTCTGATTTTAATGTGCATATGCGTTCAAACGCAATTTGGTGCCTATTGCTACTTTATGTACATGAAAAAAGTCTTGTACACTGTCATATCTTGCAAAACTTAATTTTCAGGAATATCTCAAGCACCTTGGACATCATGACAATTGAATCACAATGGCTAACATTTTTTAGTTTACTCGCCAGACTATATATATATATATGTTTGTAAAATGCAATTTTTTTGAATATCTGAAAGTACACTATTAACATCAGACAAGCATTATAATAACCAAGTATTATTTAATAATAGAACTTTAGTAATCAGAAATAAACTTGAAAACCATGTTTGAATGCATATTAGTCATTTAAACTGAACATTTTTACCGGACTGGTGGTGGTGCTTTTTTGGTTATTCAGTGTTTCTGTATAAAAAAATAAATAAAATAAAATAAAAAAAAATAAAAAACAGTAGGTAATGATACAAAGTCTGGAAGGAGGACCCAATTGCAGTGCGAGATAACAAGGTTTTATTGACAAGACAGACTGATACAAGAGGTAGTGAAGTGCACAATAGATACCACAACAGGAACACAGTAAACAGACACAGCTAGGGAAGGGCACTAGGAAAGCTTCAGAAAAACGACTGGCAGAATACTTTGGCAACAGAGGGGGCGGCAAGACCAGGCTGATGGAGAGGACCACACAACGGACCATAGAGCAGAGCTCAGACACTTGTAGACCGCAGACTCTGAAGCAGACCAAGTACAGGGCAGGTAGAACTAGGGCAGGACACACGGAAACAGGTCAGGAACGCCGACACAAGACTAGATAGGACAAAGCTCCACAGAAACAAATTAAACCCAAGACAAGAGAAAATATAAAACAAACAAATAAACTAATAAGTAAAGCAACAAAATAAGAAACTATTACCAATTTAACCAACTTAGAATATAAAACAAAACCAAGAATCAGGACTAGAAAACCCTTAATGAACTATTACAAATAAGAGCAAAAAGCAAAAACAAACAAATTACTAAAACAAGGAGCAAGACAAGAACATGGAACTAAGAGGACTGGACAAAACAAGGGCACAAGACCAACCAGGCAGGGAGGCAAGGACACATATTCAGCCACATCCAGAGACAGAGACCAAGGGGGTGAAAATGACCACGAACCAGCAAACACAAAAGGGTAAGGGGCACTATAAATAGGGGGTAAAATACATGAGGGACAGGTGAGCACAATTAGACTAACCAGGCTAACAAGAGGGTGTGGTGGAAAGGAAACAAGGAGGAGCTGCTAAAGGAGCACATGGCAGAGAAAACAATCAACAAAGCAATGTGCTGACACTAGACACAAGAAACAAAACATAAAACATAGTGACAGTGCAAGACCCTGACACTAATAAGAACTATAAAACGCACTAAGGATTACTAAGGATTAAAGAGCTGATGGATTCATGAATATTAATCAGGTTTTGTGTTCGCTCGAACTGATTTGCTGAAATCAAAACAGAGATGATAATAGGTGAGTGCCAGCCAATGAGATTGTCGATAGCGCATTAGCTCTGCCCACTAACTGAAAACCCGGCAGTTCTTAAAAGCTAAAGAATTCCAAAAGGAATGCCGTTATTCTGACATGAAAATATAACAAAGAATATTGGTTACATGTAGCGCGACTATTCTCTCTCTCTATTTCTCTCTCGTGTGTGTGAGACAAAGCAACAGCGAGTCATGTGCCTTCACACTAGAGTTTACGGGACGTCAAATCCAGGTGCGTTGCACATCCATTCAGATGAACTGAAAACAGCTCAGATCTAGTGATGGGAAGTTCGGATCATTTTATCGACTCAGCCATTTGAGTCTCGTTCAGCAAAATGAACGAATCTTTTTTCGAGTCATTTCATTCATTTAAGCAAAATGTAATTTAAAATATTTCATGTTATTTCCCCAACACATCTACTACTTACGCAAACGTTGATCACACTACAAACAATATAAAATAAAATTTTATAACAAACAGAAAAGATTAATTCATTGCTCACCTCACCTCTTATCTGACAAGTCCTTGGGTTTAATATAAAATAGTGTATGGGTCTGTCACGTGATTAAGGACTCAAACTCGACCCAAAAGATGAACTAATCAATTCTTTTTCCGCCTCAGACTGCATTGGTTTAGCGTATGGGTCTGTCACGTGATTAAGGAACGACTCAAACTCGACCCAAAAGATGAACTAATCAATTATTTTTCTGGCTCAAGACTGCATTGACTGACACAGGTGAACTACTACTAGCAGAACAGAACCTATAGAATATTGCGCCTGCGTGACTGAACGAATCACCCCCTGAGATGACTCGTTCTTCCCGAGTCACATTAAATATTCGTTCAAAATGAACGAAACATCACTACTCAGATCTTCTGATGGGTCTAAAGCAATCAGTCAGAGTGTTCGGCGAGTGAAAATATATATGTGCTAAACTTATACTTAGCCTCCAAAAATCTGTTATACTTTGGCTAATATTGAGAGATCATTTAGTGGCACAGAGTGAAGATTTATTTGCATATGCGAGTGATTTACTAGCAATGCAGAAGGCTAAATCTCAAGCTAAATGCCTTTAGAAGGTGGAAGGATAAAAAGTCATTACTTATTTAGTTTCCCATTGCATTGACTGTGATTTATACACCTGCCTGCAACCACCTCAATGTGTGAAAGGTAGGGGTGGGAAAAAAAATCGATATTGCAATATATTGTTGTGCTCTCTGTCGCAATAAATAATCGATACACTAATGCCCAATATCGATATTTTATTACAACACAAAATTATTAATTTACCCATTGTCAGTGTCACTGTCACTACCCAATATCTACCATTCTGTTTGCGGGGGGCGCTGTTCGAGTAAATAGGGGTAAAGTGGTGCAAACAGCGGCCGGTGAAGAACACAAGTTAACTAACAACAACAGAGAATTGCAGAAAAAAAGAGAAGCGAGTGCTAAACGAGTTGCACTAACCTGTGCTGGTTGGACGTCAAGGGCCACCGAGTCGTTCACATGTTAATGTTCATGTTGTTTTGTAATGTTCATGCACATTTATCTGTCTAGATGTACAGTGTTTACATTTAAGACCAGGAGGCAGTGAGTTATTATGCAAATGCATATTTCTTTGCACAATGTTGGAAATGTTGGCATTAATAAATGCATAAAATTTCCTTATTGCTTCTTTTTCTTTTCAGTCACATATATCGTGATATATCGTTGATGAAATTTCTTCCAATATATTGAATATCGTAGATATTGCGAATCGTGATATTATCATATCGTGGACCACATATCGCCACAGAATTGAATCGTGAGGTACCTGTATCGTCCCACCCCTAGTGAAAGGTGTTAATCTTTTTCTTTATGTTAAAAATTATAAATTGGTTATTGTATGGGTGGCTATGAGATTAAATGATCAAATATTTCCATTATGAACACTTAGTTATAAACCCAACATAGAGGTTTACCAGTATTTGGTCCAGTATTTGACAGCACCATTTTAGCATACTACAGAAGTGATGGATGGAACAGCCAGTAATTCATGTAAATCTTACATGGCCAAATTGTATCTATAACTTTGGGGGATAACGAGTTAACTCGTAAACTTTTCTGTAAACATTTTAAGAAGTCTTTTTCCTGGAAAAGACAGGAAGTACTAGCAAACAGAGGTAAACTCTGCCAGGATATGTTTGAGTTGTAATTTCAATCTTGTTTTTGAGAGATGCAAGAAATGTTGCGCAACTACAAAGACATCACTCGAGATGTTTGTCCTTTTTAAATTTACTACATGTTATTAATCCAGCAGAATGGAGTTAAGGTGTCTCCTACCAGAATGTGATTTCAATTGTATCCAATTTCAGTCACTGGATTGTGTAGGGGACACATTCATCTATCACAAACTCGGCCATCCCCCACCAATCCATATTCCACTAACAGCCTTTTTTCCTCATATGGATATAACACACTGAAGCTTTGTTTGTGCTTTGAAGGACTGAGAGTGAGTCACAGACTCACAATGTCTGATGATATAAAGGAATGGAGAAGAACTTATGTGGAACTTCATTAATATCACATCCCACATACGAGAAAATATACTGAGACAAAAAGAAAAAAAAGTACAAGAAAACAGGACGTTCTTAAAATAAAAAAAAAATTTCCAGGATTACATCAACTTGGAATACATGCTTTGAATCATCTGACTATGGACGTAATTACATCTGCTGCCAAGACAACACACTCAAAAATACATTCAGCCATTATAAACATAAAACATGCTGATCATGCTGAGGAACCTCTTTCTGTTGACACTTTACTCATAAAGACCGCGCAAGCGACAACAGCTAAATCATGTGTTCCACGTTTTCCTCTGTATGAGCTACAGCTGAATGAGAGTGTGCTGTGTCTACATGGTTGCCCTTCATTCTGGCAGTTGTGTGTGTGAGAGAGAGAGTGCTGGAGGGGGTAGGGAAAGAGGGATTACAGGAGAAGGTCTCTGTCTCTGAGGTTTCAATGGTATGAACCAGAAATTCCCTGGGAAATTACTGACTGATACTTTAGTTTAACTGATATCTGTCTCCCTGAGGGAGTCACTGACAGATAACGTTTCATCTTTCATTATCTCATCTATCATCCTATTGCTACAAACAGAAATGTGTTTGTGCTGTCACTAACTCAGTTTCAAGATAAAGAAAATGCAGCTTCTTTCTTTTGCCTTAAAAGAAAGTTCGATAGTAAATAGGGATATGCTGGTATCAAGTTTTCATGTTGCCAATTAATTTCTAATGCTTTTAATCACGGTATATGGTATTATCACAATATTGAAATTGAGTTTAAAAAAATTGGTCATAATACAGTATAACAGGATTAATAACTTTTTTCTTATAACAAAAATAACTATACAATAAGTCAATACTGAAAAATATATAAAGTTAAAAGTTTTACACAGATTAAAGTGTAAAAGAACTATAAAGTCCAATAGGTATCACTTTACAACAATATCTCATTAGTTAACCTTAGATAATGCATTAACACTCACAATGAGAAATTAGTTACATTTGCTACAGAAGTTATTAATCTTTGTTAAAAAATATATATACAGGTCCTTCTCAAAAAAATTAGCATATTGTGATAAAGTTCATTATTTTCCATAATGTAATGATAAAAATGAAACTTTCATATATTTTAGATTCATTGCACACCAACTGAAATATTTCAGGTCTTTTATTGTTTTAATACTGATGATTTTGGCATACAGCTCATGAAAACCCAAAATTCCTATCTCAAAAAATTAGCATATCATGAAAAGGTTCTCTAAACAAGCTATTAACCTAATCATCTGAATCAACTAATTAACTCTACTCAAAACCGCAATCATGGGTAAGACTGCCGACCTGACTGCTGTCCAGAAGGCCATCATTGACACCCTCAAGCAAGAGGGTAAGACACAGAAAGAAATTTCTGAACGAATAGGCTGTTTCCAGAGTGCTGTATCAAGGCACCTCAGTGGGAAGTCTGTGGGAAGGAAAAAGTGTGGCAAAAAATGCTGCACAACGAGAAGAGGTGACCGGACCCTGAGGAAGATTGTGGAGAAGGACCGATTCCAGACCTTGGGGGACCTGCGGAAGCAGTGGACTGAGTCTGGAGTAGAAACATCCAGAGCCACCGTGCACAGGCGTGTGCAGGAAATGGGCTACAGGTGCCGCATTCCCCAGGTCAAGCCACTTTTGAACCAGAAACAGCGGCAGAAGCGCCTGACCTGGGCTACAGAGAAGCAGCACTGGACTTTTGGACAAATTTTGCATGTCATTCGGAAATCAAGGTGCCAGAGTCTGGAGGAAGACTGGGGAGAAGGAAATGCCAAAATAGCTGAAGTCAAGTGTCAAGTACCCACAGTCAGTGATGGTCTGGGGTGCCATGTCAGCTGCTGGTGTTGGTCCAGTGTGTTTTATCAAGGGCAGGGTCAATGCAGCTAGCTATCAGGAGATTTTGGAGCACTTCATGCTTCCATCTGCTGAAAAGCTTTATGGAGATGAAGATTTCATCTTTCAGCACGACCTGGCACCTGCTCACAGTGCCAAAACCACTGGTAAATGGTTTACTGACCATGGTATTACTGTGCTCAATTGGCCTGCCAACTCTCCTGACCTGAACCCCATAGAGAATCTGTGGGATATTGTGAAGAGAAAGTTGAGAGACGCAAGACCCATCACTCTGGATGAGCTTAAGGCCGCTATCGAAGCATCCTGGGCCTCCATAACACCTCAGCAGTGCCACAGGCTGATTGCCTCCATGCCACGCCGCATTGAAGCAGTCATTTCTGCAAAAGGATTCCCGACCAAGTATTGAGTGCATAACTGAACATAATTATTGGAAGGTTGACTTTTTTTGTATTAAAAACACTTTTCTTTTATTGGTCGGATGAAATATGCTAATTTTTTGAGACAAAATGGAGCCAAAATCATCAGTATTAAAACAATAAAAGACCTGAAATATTTCAGTTGGTGTGCAATGAATCTAAAATATATTAAATTTAAATTTTTATCATTACATTATGGAAAATAATGAACTTTATCACAATATGCTAATTTTTTTGAGAAGGACCTGTATATCCCCATGCACCTCAACTTGAAAACAGAAAACATTTTAAAATAGTTGAAAATTAACATAAGGTTTCTGTCCAATAGCGAGTACCTTTGTCTCTCTTTCTCTCGTATTCTAGGCATGGCTTCAGCAATATGGTTACTTGCCACCTGGTGATCTCCGCACACATACGGCTCGCTCTCCTTACTCCGTCTCCTCTGCCATTTCTGCCATGCAGAGATTCTATGGCCTGAAAGTCACTGGCAACATGGATCCTGCAACTCTAGAGTAAGTCAACTGCTCACATGATTTAAGGCCCGTTCACACCAAGCACAATAACTATAAAGATAACGATAAAGATATAGTTCTAAAAATCGTTCTCAATATTAAAGAATAGCAGAGTCCACACTACAACTGTAACGATAAAAGCATAGAGAAACGGTATCGTTGGAATCATTTTCAGAAAGATTTTTTTCCAGCTGATGAACGATACAAACATTGACATCCAATCAGAATCCATCCTGCTATAACGATATCGAGAATTTAAAGCGGCAGACGCACATGTGCTCAGAATAAACAGACAATATCGTTCGCTGTTGTGGACGCAAATATCATTATCTTTATAGTTATCGTTCTTGGTGTGAACGGGGCTTTATACAGCAGTGTGTTACTGTGAAGTGTAATTAGTGCTTCCATGTCCAGTTAATAACAAAGAAAATTGGCCTAGATGATTTTCTCTTTATGGAATCAGTCTTGCATTTTTTGAACACCTGTGGCTAGTTAAAGAGATTCACGAGCTTTAAGATATCTCTGTAGAATTATTTTGGCCCATCAGTTATGTGGTTGTTAGTCATGGAAAGAGAGAATGGAAAAACTAGAGCATTGTGTCAGCAATCCTCCACTGGTTTGCAATGAGGCACAGAAGATGTAGAATATATGAGGACATAAATTAATGGCCATCCCTTCCAAAATCACTGAAATTAATCTGTTGTGCGGTGGTGATTGCCAGGGCAATGAAGAAGCCTCGCTGTGGCGTCCCAGACAAGTTTGGAGCCGATCTTAAAAGCAACCTGAGAAAGAAGCGCTACGCAATCCAAGGACTCAAATGGGATAAAAATGAGATCACATTCTGGTAAGAGACAAATTTAACTCCATTCTGTTGGATCAATAAAAGAGCAGTGCATTTTAAACTATTTAGGTCATTTTAGGCACAAATCTCCCATCCAAACCATTACCAATTAATTGAGGTTTGCTGACATAAACGTTTAGATATAGCTATGGCTATGCTTTAGTAAATATGCACCACACTTATGGAAAAGTCATCGTTGGCCTACTATATGATTCTGCTCCACTACAGCCACAGCCAAAATTCCTGTGTGACTTGTCTGTAATGTAAATCACTTTCTCTCCCCCTCTCCTTCATATATTCCTCTTTTTCCTATGTCCTACTTTCCTCTGATTGCCTCTCCAATTCACCCTTTCTTATCTCTTCACAGCATACAGAACTACACACCAAAAGTTGGGGAATATGAAACATTTGAGGCGATCAGAAAAGCCTTCAAAGTGTGGGAAAGTGTTACCCCTTTGCGATTCAGAGAGATCCATTACAGTGACATCATAGACAAGGTTGAAAACAATGCCGACATTATGCTCTTCTTTGCCGATGGTTTTCACAATGACGCTAGTCCGTTTGATGGCGAAGGAGGATTTTTGGCTCATGCTTACTTCCCAGGCAATGGCATAGGAGGAGACACACACTTCGACGCAGCAGAGCCTTGGACCATCGGAAACCGTGACCTTTTGGGTAAGAAGTACAAACAACTGAAGTTAGCGAAAATACTCTAGACCAGTTGTTCTCAACAGGTTTGGCCATGGGACCCACGTTTTCTCATGGTCATTAAGCCGCGACCCACTTACCATATATATATATATATATATATATATATATATATATATATATATATATATATATATATATATATATATATATATATATATATATATATATATGAAAAAACAATATGTTAAAAAACAAAGCAATTTATTTCACAAAAATGAAGTTAAGACTGTTAAGAACATGATACTGAATAAACAACCTATAAGGTAAGGCTATTAAGTAGCAGGCCCAAACACATTTTTGTTTATACAGAGCCACAACAATTGCCCCACAGCGCGGCGCCACGTTCGTGCATGCTATTTAAGAGTGCACGCTACGAGCACAATATAACGTCTGGCGGGACAGGATAGTTTGTTTTTCTGAGGTGAGAGACTTTTTATTTCATAACAAGTTACGAAAATTACGATAAAATGTTGACACTGACATTAAGTCTGTTAACATCTCATCTGACCACAAGATACTGAATTGGGCCAGCATGTTTTTCTCAGGCACTCTTTACTTAAACTGCATCTGACAGAAGTGTCAACACCTTTTCTTGCACGTCTTTTAAATTAAAAGTCTCACATCAGAAAAACATTAAGAATTAAATTTTTTGTTGTTGATGATGTTTCTTTGGCCGTACACTCCGCGACCCACTTTTGTCAGTATGGATAACAGTTCTTGTTTAGACATGAATAAGTGGAGAGAGAGCAAGCACAAATCCTGGCAGCGGATTTCCTCTGGCAGCTGCCACGGTCTTTCTCGCCGTTTCTGATGTTTGCTCGGTGAAAACTACTCTGTTCTCAGTGGAGTGCATTGGTGTTTTTTTTAAATGATGATGCAAAGTTCCCACAATTGTATTATTATTATTATTATACATTTTTATGTATGAGCTGCCAGAGTTCTTGCAGACTCACAGACAGCTGCCAGAGTTCGTGACAGCTGCCACTGTCTTTCTTGCTGTTTGCTTGGTAAAAACAACACCATTCTCAGAGGCAAGCGATGGTGTTTTAAAATAACAAGGCAAAGTTCCCACAGATGTCTTACTTTTATAATTGTTATTATTATTATATATTTTTATGTATCAGCTGCCAGACTTTGTCCCAGGAGTCACAGGCAGCTGCCGGAGTTGGTGCCTGGAGTCAAGATCGTTTGTCACTGTTTCTGCTATTAACTACACTGGTTTATTTAATAAAATATTTGATGACGCATATTATATACCAGCAAGCAGATGCGACCAGAATATGAACCCACTAAGCTAAATCGAATAAGCATTTTCCAATAAAGAACATACACATAAGGAGTACTTATACGCACGTGTGTGTGTGTGTGTGTGTATACATATATATATATATATATATATATTCACACACATAGTGCCTTGCGAAAGTATTCATACCCCTGGAGATGATTTAAAAAAAAAAAAAGCACAAATAATTAATATATTGTCGCAATCGTGTGTATAATATCTTCACATTTCCAAAGGATTCTGCCTTTTATTCAGATCATACAGTGATAGCTGGACGCTTTTGTCCGTATTTGGGATTTCATGGTACTGTAATTGATTACTTCTATATGAGTCCATTTTGCACTTTCTGGGTGAGAGCGCCCTCCAGCTCTGAGAATCCGTGACACGCATACTGAATGAGAGTGTTGAGCGCTCTGTGATGTTCATCTCACCTTCTGGGTACTAATAAAACATTAGATCATGCATAGACTATCCTGTCTCTTTGAATTTAAATATTTATTCTTTCACACTGGCCCTTGAAAACCTCTATAACACACTTGCCTGAAAAAAGTGCGGGGCACTAATTTACGTGTTATTTAAAACTAGCTTATTGGATTCATATTCTGATCGCATCTGCTTGCTGGTATATAATATGCATCATCAAAACTGAGAACAGAGTAGTTTTTACAGAGCAAACAGCAAAAAGAGTTTATTAGCATATTATGCACAACTTTGGGCTTCTTTTTTTTGTAAAGTTACATTAAAAAATCCCCGGTTGGTTTTTTTTGGGCTTATTTAAAAAAATATGGTTGCTTGTTAGGGAAATCTGACAAGCAACTTAATTTCTTTATTTATATTCCCCATATTCTCCAAATGTATTGATTGACACTGTCTGTCACAGTTAATAGCCAACCAGTGCAATAATATTTACTTGTCTTTTTTTAGTTCAAATAAATTTTATTCTTAGTGCATGTGATTCTTGGGTGGGGAGGGGGCATCAACCTTACCTTTTCATGGGAATGTTGTGAACATCTCCATCTGAAAAGCTTTTCTTTGATGTTTCCCTTCTGTGGACTAAATGCCCAAAAACAAGATCTAAAAGAACAGAATAATCGATCTCTGCTGTCATTCTGTGCTATCTATTATTAGTGTCTCAAAATAGTTGTTTTTAATGTGCGCTATACAATTATAAAACATGCTACTTGAGGTTAGCCAAATCTTACCTGTGCTGACATGGTTATCTCTTACTTTCATTCAGGTAATGATGTGTTCCTGGTGGCTGTTCATGAATTGGGTCATGCCTTGGGAATGGAGCATTCAAATGACCCCTCCGCCATCATGGCTCCCTTCTACCAGTGGATGGAAACCGAGAACTTTGAGCTTCCTGAAGATGATCGGAAAGGCATTCAGCAGCTTTATGGTAAATCAATCAATATCGTTGCTACTTTAATTTCTAAACCACAATATAGTTCTGTTCAAGGTAGGGTTATCAATAACTAAAGTTAAAATAATATATTCACAATGAATTTATAAATCACTTGCACTATCATGCTATTTTATTCTGCAGTCAGTTAATTTGTTTGTCACAAACCAAATTATCATAAGCAAATTATTCTGGTTTTCTTTCCAAAGCTTATTAATTTTGGATAAAATAATCTGGTTGATGAATAAAGCTAATTCAACATTAAATTAAACATTATACAATTAATAAAAATGTATGTAACAGTCGAAAAAATATATAGATGAACCACAGCATTAATAAATATTTAAACTGTGAATAGACCAATATGAATGAACTAATTCACAAAAATGAATTTTTGCACCGTGTAGGACCAAACACCGGAGGCCGTCCAAGACCACCTGTCACCCCGCAGACCCCCCACCACACTCCATATCCCACACCATACAGGCCCAGAGGACCTAGCTTTGGTCCTGACATCTGCGAAGGCCATTTTGACACCATTGGCATTTTCAGAGGAGAAATGTTTGTATTTAAGGTACGGATGGAATATGTGTGTACACATCGGTTTGGTGTCGGAGATCATGCAGTGTGTGTGTTCATCACAATTCCTGTCCCTGTGTTCAGGATAAGTGGTTCTGGCGAGTTCGTAATAATCAGGTTATGGAAAATTACCCCATGCCAATTGGACATTTCTGGAGAGGTCTGCCTACAGACATTAATGCTGCATATGAAAGAGAAGATGGAAAATTTGTCTTCTTCAAAGGTACTAGTCCTCTTCTATTGCATGATTTTGATGGAAAAAGAGGGATTTGTCCTTTGGCCTTAACAGGCCTGCTTATTGCTTCATAGGAATTGCTTATTGCTTCTCTGGCTTGCAGGGGACAGGCATTGGGTGTTTGACGAATCGAACTTGGAGTCAGGTTACCCCAAGACTTTGAGAGAAATGGGCAGCGGTCTTCCAAAGGACAAACTGGATGCAGCCCTTCTTTACACCCCAACAGGCAACACCTACTTCTTCAGAGGAAACAAGTCAGTAGCTTTGATATCCCATATTGCAAGGCATGAGAACAAAGGGAGCTTAGATTTGAAACTATTTCTTATCTTCAATCAGATATTATCGCTACAATGAAGACACGCGGTCAGTGGATCCAGACTACCCCAAACCTATGAGTAAATGGCAAGGGGTTCCAGACAACATAAAGGCTGCCTTCATGAGTCGAGATCAAAGTAAGCCTTTCACTGCTTACAAATGAACCTCCAGTCTTTATAATAATAAGCCTTCTTATTCTGACATGGTTGTTCTTTGCCCATTCTATATCATAGTATATTGTCAGTCATATGGCACATGCACACAGAATTATTCATTAACACAAGAAAACACTTTTTTGCAACCTCTTACTATGTGCTAACAATACAACACATTTCCAATTATACTAAGAATTTGTCTGTTCATTCTAAAAGGAAAAACACTGCGTATTATGATAAAATCACAGCCAATCAGCTCTCTGTTCATACCAAATGTTTGGATTGAAATCAATACTTTAAATTAGCAAGGATGCAGTAAACATATATATATATATATATATATATATATATAGAGAGAGAGAGCATTTATCATTTGTGGCGTTGTGCATGGTTAGGACACAGGTCTGCCCATGATCCCCATTGCCTCTCCCATCCCAGTATTTTCCTGCCTCTCTCTAATACAAGAAATACATATATAAAAAAAATAATAAATAAAAAGAGCTTTACTTTAGTTTTATTGAAACAAAGTCAACATATAGGCTTTGGGCCAAAGATTGCTAAAATTGTATAGTACTGCCCTTTCTTCTCTTATATTTTACAGGTTATACCTACTTCTACAAAGCCAATAAGTACTGGAAGTTTAACAACCAGTTATTAAGAGTGGAGCCTGGATACCCCAAGTCTGCCCTTAGGGATTGGATGGGCTGTCCTAATGAAGACTCCAATACAGGTGGTGGAGGCGGAGGAAGTGACCGTGATCGAGAGCGTGAAAGAGAACGCGAAAGGGAGCGGGAAAGAGAACGTGAAAGGGAGCGGGAAAGAGAACGTGAACGAGAGCGTGAACGTGACCGCACATGGGATGAAGACAAGACTGAGGACAAGGGCAAAAAGGAGGAGACAGAGGTGATCATAATCGAGGTCGAAGACCAACCCAGCAGCGGAGGAGGAGGAGTGGCTGCCATCATGGTGCCATGCATGTTGCTGCTCTGCGTGATCCTTACGCTCGGAGCACTTCTCTTCTTCCGCAGGTACGGCACACCGAGACGCTTGCTCTACTGCCAACGCTCCCTACTGGACAAGGTTTAAATGTTTAAGAAGGGATAATGGAAGAAAGGGAAGGGGAGGAGAGGAGAGAATTGAGAAAATGGAAGAAGGGGACTTAGTAGCAAAGCAGAACCACAATAAGAAAAGCAATTAAAAAAAAATGGTTTTGGTCAAAAATTGACCCTTTGTTGTTTATTTTTTAAATGATGCCACTCAGACAAATCTCTGCATTTTTATATTTTGTAATTAGTGATCTTGAAAGTTTTGCTTTCACACTTGTGCCAAGTTCTTCCCGCATGCTGCATAAAGGCATACGGTACTTTCACTTCATCTCTCCCCTCTTCTCTCAATGTCTTTCTCTTCTTTCCCTTCTGGTGTAGCCAATGACGCCAGCTCATCGCTGTTTGTTTAGCCTTTTGTAAATGCCATTTTAAAGTTGTGATTGTTGTTTTATGTCTGACTCATTGTGAATTCTTTCTCTCCGTCGAAAACGCCATTTGTCCCAATCAGAAGACTTTGTACTTATCTCAGGTTGCGGCCGATGCTTCTCACATTTCCAGCAGCCTCGTGCAACTTTTATATAACAAAATTTTTTTTCCATGGTTTTCGAATGTCATGCCATTTTACAGGGTTCACAGTGCTGAAAAAACCTGGAAGAAAATTAGAAATGGTTTCACTTTTGTGGAAATTCATAAAAACGAATTAAACTAGATTTATGATTGCTTTTTGTGAGTGTAATTTCTGTTCATTTTTTAAAAATCCTTCCAGGATTCCTGAACTAGATAAGTCAGTCAGAAGGTGCCATACTACCACGGTATTTTCTCTAGTACTATATAAATACCTCAGTGCATGATGAATATCGTTATCATGCTGTACCATGGTATTGCCATCGCTGTACCATAGGACCATCAGAGTACTTTTGAAGTGCTCTCCTATGCACAGTGTTACAAGGTATCATAAAATTATTTGCATTGGCTCATGAAAGGTAATTCTTTTCACTAAAGCAACACAGGGTTCCACTCCCACCCCCTGCAGCTCCCAACTCAGGTTAAGAAACCAAAGTCCATTCCAAAGATAATTGATACTTATCCCACTAACAATGCCTGCAAAGCTGTGCTGTCTGTCTGTGTCCTCCAGTAGTATGGCTTTATATTGTACTGTATTTTAAAAAATTACTATTATTGATAATGATGATGTCATTATCATTCTGATTATTACTATTCTTATTGTTCTCCATGTCAAGAATGTGTTTTTTGATTTGAACAGTTGTCATTAAAAATGTCCTGCTGGACAGGCAATAATGTATGTCTTATGAAGTGGCCTTAATTTGGGGAAAAGTGAATGGGTGGGTTTGTATTTTTGAACTGAAATAAATTGTAAAAATATATAAATGATATTTTCACTGCTTGTGTTTACAATTATTGAAAACTTGTGGTGCTTTTTTTATTTTTGTGTATACAACATTTATAAACCATTTAAAGGGATAACTAATTCTGTCTTTATTTACTCATCCTTATGTTGTTTCAAACCTGCATGACTTACTTTCTTCTGTGGAACACAAAAGAAGATATTTTCAGAAATGTCTGTGTTTTTGTCCATATAATTAACAACATTCTTCCAAATATCTTCTTTAGTGAAATGTAAAAGAAAGAAAGTCACATTTGGACACATTTCAATGAGTAAGCAATAACAGAATTTCTATTTTTGGGTGAACTATCCCTTTAACATGTTTGTTCAGCCCACTCACTCTACTGCACAACAGCGAGATGAAAGGAAAAGCAGTTCTCTCCAATCTCCAGCTGCTCCTCTCAACGTGCATCCGAGTCCAAGACTTCTTGCCTCCTCCTGCCATTTTTTCTGAATCTGCTTGTGACCTCCCAGAGTCCCCTATAAGAAGCATATCTCTCATTAGTGCATCTCATCCTGTTCCTCATGACCACACAATAAGACAAAACTCTTTGCACTTTCAAACATAAATTACGATGACCCCACATAAGGTTATTTCTTTTGCATAGAATTGTTTTTTTTAATTTTTCTGTCCATACTTCTCTCTCTTCCCTTTTGCTGGCACTTCGGAAACACTTGGCCATATAAATGGGACGGAAAAAGCAGGCTAGGTCCAAGGATTAAGTGAAACCAGGAATGATTATAATTCTGCAAACCCTTTTGGCACTGTTCGCAAGGAAACATATCTGTTATAATGCAAGTGTGTGTGTGCTTTTGAAAATAATTAAACTTCCAGATACTGATTGAGGCACAAACATATGTGTAAGTGAGAGATGGTACTCAATTCAGTGTATTTGTATCCTTTTTAATGGAGACAGCCGAATGTGCCTGCTTTTAGGAATAAGCGTCTGAAGATGGATAATATTTTGGCACTCTGGGTCCAGTCTCGAGGCTTTGGGCAAGCAAGGGGGGCGGACGTTTGGAGGCTAACGATCAAGGAGAATTCCATCAACAACATCTGGAATCCAAACTGCCTCAATACCAGCACATTGCAGGAGAGAGGGAAGAAAACACTGCTTCTCTGTGCACGTATTGTTGATGTAATTCAAATGATGCAAACTTTGACTTGATCTGTCTAAACATAAAGTGCAGAATCCAACAAGATACGTAATGACAGGCCTTCAAGGACTGCTTCTGATGTTCCAAAATGAACTGCGTTTTGTACGTATTTCAGTCAGAGCGTATCCCACTACACAAGCACTCCATCTTTTTCACTCTGTGCACATTTTAGGTAAGTACAATCTTTTCCCAGCTGATTCTGCAGTACGAACAGCAACCTCAGCACTTTCTGTTCTGCCCACAATTCCCTCCATTTCTCTCTCTCTTTTTCTCCAGGCAAGTAGAGTTGCGTTTCCTCAGTTTCTGCTAAGTGACTCTTTTTTTTTTCTTAAACAAGGCTTAACTGAAAACATTAGCAGCACCACAAACATTTCAAGTTTCTCTCTTAAAACACATTCAACCTATTTTTTTTAAGTCTCTGAGCAAAGAAGAGACTTGCCTGCTCTTTGTGATACATTTTACATCTTCATGCTGCTCTGCTTGTTCAAGTGAAGTCAGTCACATGCTATTTAACACCTTTAATTTAACATGCTGTATCCACTTCTTTCGTTGCTGTGAGAATTCCTGGTTTTTCAAGTCTAATGGAGAAAAGAACAGAGTGTCAAATAAAACAGATTCAAAGAATTTGCTGGGAAAAAGTCATTTTCTTTGAAATATGTTTATTTGCTAACTACCAAGCTACATACACTTAAAACTTTGTTTTTATACAATAGCAAAAGATAAGTTTTTTTACATTAAAAAGGTTAATGTAGACAACTTGCACCATCACTTTAGTGATAAGCCTAAATTATTTTCAGCCATTTTGCTAACTATTTTGTGCGGTTAGCTAGTGAACAGTTTCAAGATATGTATTAGGTAGATAGGCTCTTGTGAATATTTTCAAAAGTTCCCTGTGTAAAAAAAACAAAAAAAAAAACAAAAAATGTTTTATGTGGAATGAACACGAGGCATGCAAGCGTGATGCTCCTAAATGCAAACACATGTTTTCCACAGCCTGTATGGAATGTCAATTAACATAAATAATGCAAAGTCAAAAAGTACAAGTCCTAATGTAGGACACATATGGTTTTTGTTTCCTCAAGCCATAAAACAGCGAATCAGAAATCATATTGTGTTTTGTTAACACCTACATACAATAGTAACAATGAAACTTGGCAATCTCATCCCTCTAAATACATTTCCATATGTACAGCACCATTTTTTTTTCAAAGAAATTAATACTTTTATTCGCCAAAGACAAACTGAAATGATCAAAGGTGACAGTAAAATATTAATAAATAAATGTCTGAGCTATCTGTCCAAGTGCTGAACAATATGAACAAAAAATATTAGGCATCACAACTGCTTGCACAATTGATTATAAGATTTTTGTTTGAGCACCTATTTAGCATATTAGAATGATTTCTGAATAATCACATGACACGGCAGAAAATTCAGCTTTGCCATCACAGGAACATTTTAATTGAAATTACTTATTTTAAAATATAATTGTAAAACATTTACATTTTTCTAAATGTATTGCATTCATATGTTGTATGTACACAGTGCATTTTACAGTTTGTGCAACGTTTTGTAAAAGAGTTCTCTTTAGGGACGCATAAAGAACAATTTTGTTTTGTAGAAATCCGTATTGGGGACAGCCTGTCACATCTGTTTTTATTAATACATTTGACTTTTTGCCCCGTTTTCACTGGAACAATATTCCAGCCTCAACTGTGACAATGCAAACACTTCACAAATGTTCTGGTACTCAAACACATTATACATCTTGGCATGAGAGTTTGCGTTTTGTTACATGTCTGTACACAATAAATCTAAGGCAATGCTGAGTTTGCTAAAAATGCACAAAAAAGAAAAGAGGCACATGCATTAACGTGTAGAGCTATGAGAAACATACCATCATCACTTAGACAGGGTGTGGTGTGAGCGGAGCAGATTTTTTTCCGCTGTTCCAGACAAGAGATTGGGGGGGGGGGGGGGGGGTTATAGGAAGTAAAACAATCAGCATCTATAAAATCACAGTGTTGGTTCTTTCCCTCCTTGTTTAAAAGGTTAACACTTCCAAAGTAGGCAGGAAAAGACTCCCCACCAGGAGCTGCTGAATCAGTCTTTCTACCCTCCCCCTGCCTACTGCAGCAAACCCAGCTACCCTCACTCTGACCCAGTCACATCCTCCAGGAAACCCCCCTGCTTCAGCTCAGGCCTGCAACAGTTAACTGGACTTTTTCTTCACCTTATGACTTAATGACTGGACTGCCACATCAGAAGCATGAGGTATATGTTCCCCTTCTTGTCTGTCTCTAATATTTGCTTTTTACCTCAGTAATCCTTCAGTTCTCCTCAAGTTGATTTGCGTTAGATCCTTCACCCCTCCTCCAACACTAAACCACATATTGTTCTCATGTTTAAATCTATGTCATCAAAGTCTAACGTAAAGCCAAGGAAACGGATGAGAAGCATGATGCACAAATACACTTAAGTTTACATCCTTCTGAATGTGTTTGTAAAATGTCTGAAAAGCAGTGGTTTCTAACTTTGGTGCTGTAAGCAGAACTTTTGCATGAGGAATTGAGGTTTTTACAGCTTGAACCAAGTGGTTTTGGGGGTAGCAAGAAAAAGAGAGGGGGTTAGAAAGAGTTATGAGATGCCACATCAGAGTGGGGCTTTGAAAAAGGAGACTTGTGGTTAGTTTCCCCAACTGCTGGACACAAAAGGCGGGAAGGGGGCGTCTGCTGAAGATTGCTTAAAATCTGTTTGCACTGCTCATTCATCAGCAGTTATTACAGGAAGGACAGGATGTGGTAGTATGGCATGATCTAAGGGGCAATGGGGCAATGGGAGAGTAGGTTATCCTTACATTACCCAACCTGGACAAGATTTAAGACAAAAGGCACAGTTGTTGTTCTCCCTGTATAAAGTATTTTTTTTTTCAGGTTCATTCAAATTTAAAATGAAAATTCTGCCATTATTTGGTTACCCTCATGTTATTCCGAATTGATATGCTATTTATCACCTTTTGTACATACAGTGACAGGGGTATAAAAATACTCCATTCTGAATATTTAAATGCTACATTCAGTGACAAACACAAGAACCAATGCAGAACATACCGTGTGTGAAAATGTAACTGAATCTTGTGAGATTTACTGACATCAAGGGAAAGGAGGACTATTAGTGAATATAATTTATGGAGCTTGACAAATGGGGTTTGAAATGTTATATTTGGCTCTATGTGGATTTTGTATTTAGTTTCATTTTGTTGGGAAAAGAAAGAAAAATTCTCAACTTTATGCAATTAAAGCTTTTTAATTAATGAGCTTATATTTATCTCTTCTGTACAAAGTGTTTTATTGCAGCTGTTAAGTTTTATAAATAATTCTTTTAGCACTGGCAGTAATGTTATAGGTGGATGAAACATCTGGATATACATTATGGACTCACTACTATATGTGGATTTTGTACATATTGTGTAAAATCTATAGGATGTACTAACATTAGCCATGGAAGGAAATTAAGAATTGTATATTTATTTGCATAAGCAAGGTTACTAATTGATGTTATCACACTAGTCACATGTTAAAGACGTTTAAGTATTGTGGATCTATGAAAAGTATTGTAGCATTTATCCCAGTTTCACAGATCTCCATTGTAAATGCATTACTGTAAACACAATGTTTGCTTGTTTTTATAAAGTGAGAGACAAGCCAAAGTAGTTCTGTGGTAATTGACTGTATGCCACGGATGCTGTCGACAGCTTGTGAACCTGGAATATTCCTTTAAGATACCCTCCCATGTGCCCTTTTTATGTGGTTTTTGAATTACTGTACATCAGCTGCAATGAAAAACAAACTAACTTCTGAAGAACATTTAAGTTGGCCAAAAAAGTGACTCAGATTCTCTTCTCAAAAGAATGATGCAACAAGTGCTGTCTGACACACAGACACACGTGGGCTCCCGGCAAAAATGAAAACTGGCTAATGGATTTCAAGAAGTATCCTTATAAAAGTTTTAAGAACAAAGTGACTTTTCATCAATAGCTGCAACAGAATGGAGCTCTTCCTCTGACAACATCAAGTGCCTGAACTTCTGATAAGAAGTCCATACAGTGACAGTTCATAGTGGGGAGTATAAAAATACTCCATTCTAAATATTTAAATGTGCTACATTCAGTTACAACGCAGAACAAACCAGGTGTGAAAATGAATCTGAATCTTGTGAGATTTGTTGATGTCAAGGGAAAGGATTTAATAATAATAAAAAAACTTTCCTCAGCTTGTAAAGAAATGCAGATTTTGACAGTAGCTTTCAAGGGGGCAAGGGGATTTTATGTTTTAATTAATGAGCTTCTATTAATCTCTTCTGTACAAAGTGTTACTGCAGCTGTTACAGTTTACAAATCATCCTTTAGCACTGGCAATAATGTTATAGGTGTATGAAACATCTGGATATACATTATGGACTCAGTTCTACATGTGGATTTTGTGTGTACATATTATGTAAAAGTTATAGGAAACCATAAAGTCAACTGCATATATTGAAATTGTATATGTATTTGGATAAAGTTACTAATTGATTTGATCACAGTCACTTGTCAGTTAAAGCCGTGTTTAAGTATTGTGGATAAACGCTAAAATACTTTTCAGAATATATCACAGACCTCCAATGTCAACGCATTACTGTAAACACAATTTTTGCTTGATTTGAAGTAAGAGGACAAGCCAAAAATAATTATGTGGGAAACGACTGTATGCCACGGATAATTTCAACAGCTTTATTCTTTTAAGATACACTCCCATATGCCCTTTATATGTGGTTTGTGAATTACTGTACCTCGGCTACAATGATTAAAATGAATAACCACAATTCTGAATAACTTTTAATTTGGTCAAAAAATGTGAGTCAAGTCCACTTCTGAAAAGAATGATGCAACAAGTGCTGCCTAATCCCAGAGTCTCCGATTTGCAACAGACAAGTTCTTCCTCTGACAGCATCGAGCATCCAAGCTTCTGAGAAGAATCTATCAGTCACCGAAGCGGTGCAGGGTTGGGCTGTTTGTGGGCACGCGAGGGTCGACCCAGTTCAGCTGCCCTATTCAGAGCTTGTTGCATCAGGCCGGAAAAATGCTGCTCTTAGCCACCAGGGCACTAATTACAGAGGACCTATGCTTAGCTCGACAGGAAGGACGTCAAAGACCAAGCACTGAGATGGAGGGAACGAGGCAAGAGAGAGAGAAGGTAGACAAAGCAGTGAAGAGAGGAAGAGGGCCCTTAACAGCCAACAAAGCTCTAAAAATAGAAGGGTGGGAGTTGAGACGCAGACAGGGTGTGAACATTTTCTGAGGCATTATATTTACCTGCTGGTATGCAATACGTGACCAGCCAACAATAGGTTTTTAGAGATAAGACTGTAACAAATGACCTTCCTCTTCACACAACCAATCATGAGCTGCAAATGGAACATAATCTGCCTATACAGACACGCAAAAAATGACATTAGTAAGGTTTTGCTTCTTGAAATTGGATGAGATAAACGAGCTGCTTTTCTAACCTTCATCTTGACTTAAAGGGCAGACAGAGACAGAAGCATGTGACTTGTAAATTTAGATTTGTGGAAAGTCTGCCTCCTTGTGGCACGTGAACAATGACACCGCTTCAGACTCCTGCCAGGGAATAAAAAAAATATTAAATAGTAAAACTATCACAATTTCTATAAAGATATTAAGCAGCACAGCCGTTTTCAACCAGCCATATATATAAAATGATTGTGTTTACACCTAATGCAATAATGTGAATAACTGAATTTTAAAAAGTTACAAAATTTTAATACTTAATCAACGACATGGTTTGTCATCTATGAGAGAGTCTAATTTCAGCACCAGTAAAATAGTATATCTAATAAAAAAAAATAAAAAAATTGTTTTTTTTTTAAAAAATGAACTGTTAAAGGAATCATCGGAAGCAAATTTCACTTTTACATGTTTTTTTTAACAGTAATACGTGTTGGCAGTGTGTACACAACCACCCTATAATGATACAAATCCATCCAGTGTTTTTTTTAAATTGAGGATAAATAACTACTTTCTCAAATCAAGTCATTCTCAAATTGTTGGCTTTGTGACATCACACAGACCCAGGCCACTCCCACGATTGTTGATTGACGTTGGTGTTTCAGCAGACCTGCCCTGAGTGAGCAGTTACAGTTCACCATTATTTCACCGCTGGAGCAAATGTAGACAAGAATGTCTCCTTAGGGACTGAGGTGTTTTGTTTTTGAATGTAATAAACATAGCAGTCGTCATTTACCCCTGACATCTGAGCTGCTAAAGAACCTACAGCAGGGCTCATTAGCATTTAAAGGGACAAGCACTGAAACTGGTCGCTGTGAACAGATCTGTTTTGACAGAGTAAAAAGGATGTTTTACACAACCACTGAGAAATTTTAACCAAATTGTGTTATAGACTTCTCATTAAGACATTAAAGAAACATATCAACTTGTGGAAAATGGGCATCCGATGACCCCTTTAAGATTGCATGATATGGTTGAAAATAAAATGATTTTAAATTGCAGGCCAAAAACTAAAAGCATCACCTACTTGCTTTTATGGAAGAAATAAAACTCAGAGCCTTTTATGAACCTGGACTATAGACCCCTTAAAAGTTTGTAAACATTCCAACGTCTCCGGGTGGGCGGGGCTTAGCTGGAGGCAAAAAGAGGCGCGGACGCAATGTTGACAAGCGTAAACTAGCACGTTTTAGGAGAGATTTATTAAACATGGATGCAGAAGAAGGTTCGGAACTGTCCGAATATGTACAGTCCCTGACTATGCGGGACCGTGACGGCTTTTTTTTTTAATTAACTCTCGCGGATGGAATCAGGCTACCTGACCCGTATGCCATATGAATTACTTTTGGGTGGTTTGGGGAATTTTGTCAAGGCTTATTTTCTAATGTAACCTATCGCTGGTCTAACTATGATTAGCAATGTGTATTATTTTAAGAGACCATTCAAAGGATGACACACACATCTATCGCTGTATGTTTAACATTTAAACTAGCTAGAGCTGAAGGTTGATGACTTTTCATCTATAAAAATGAAACTTGCTCATTTACTAGATAAAACCAACACACCAGTTCATATGCATAGATTATTTTACCTGATATGAAGTGTGCACTGCAAACACGAGCATTATTTATGATCATCTCCGTTCAGTCTGTGCGCCATATTGCATTCAACCACATATGTCTTCTTGATTTCTGTGAAGGAATGTCTGCCGGGATCCGGTAAAACTTTAGTTTTGAAACAAAGTGCTGGTCCTTCTATTCTGGCAGCCAAAAACCCAACAAGAAGACATTTTAAAGTCAAAATCTCAAACTTTTAGCGCACCTACTATGAGTTCTGCCTTATGTTTTGCCTCCAGCTAGAGCGGTGACGTCACAGTGACGTAGGCGATTAAGGGGTCTATAAAGTGGCTGACTAAGCTTGAAAAAAGTAGGACTTCAGATAAATCCATGCAATAGGTGCCAAGTGCACAGCTCAGATGATTATAAACAGCAACACAAACCTGTGACTCCAGTAAGACTCCAGCTGATCCCCTACTAAATCCAAGAAATTACTTTGTGTTTTCAGTTCTTAGACGTAACCTTTTTATTATTTGTACATTCAGCAATTACAGGAGTAAACAAAAAAATGTTTAAAGAAAACAAAATGTCAGCTTTTATGCTAAAACGATAAAAAAAATTAAAAACCAAATGTGAAAAGATTAAATATGCATCCCATTCTCCATGGCAACCTGCTAACAGCAAAGGTGTGGTAAAAAGGCAGACAATACGAGACAAAAAAGGTACAGGGAATGTGAGGAAAACAAGAGGCAAAGTAGTGATCAGGACTTAAATCACACCGAAGGCTTTCAGAGCATCTCTTTCTGATCCCAGCTTCACTTCTTCAGATCTGTCGACACTACACTGAAGGATAAAGTGAATGTCACCAAACCAGGACGACGTCTTGCAGTCCGACCCATTAATACCAGAAGTCCATTAACACTGTGGTGGGAAATTAACACCAGGAGTCTTAAAGCCCAGTCAAGAGACAACAAGAAGAGTCTACATGGAGACACAGCACCACTGTGGTCCCAATGTGTGTGTGTGTGTGTGTGTGTGTGTGTGTGCACACCCGTGTGTCTTTACGCAGAGTGTGTGCGCATGTGTGTGTTTTTTAAGTCTGAGTTGGTCCTCAGGAAGGTAGGCATAGAGCTGTTACAGCACATACAGGAATGGATCACAAACCAGACAGTTCCAGACTTCCCTTAGTGTCGTCGATCTCTGAGTGGAGGGTCGCTGTGGCTTCGTGACCTCCTGCTCCCGCTTGCACTATTTCCACCAGGCCTGCGGTATCCCTCTTTCCTTTTATCCCCCTCTCGCTCCCTTTCTCGACCTCGGTCTCGTTCTCTGTCACGGTCTCTCTCACCTTCCCCTCCTGTGGCCCCGCCAGTCTTCATCCTCTCTCGTCGCTCCTCCTCATGTTTTTTATCCTCCTCTTCCATCTCCTTCCTCCTCTTCTCTCTTTCCCGCATGCGCTCGGCACGAGCCGCAGCCCTCTGTGCCGCCTGCAATGCAAAGTGTGATGGGTAATAAGCATGTGGCATAACATCATAAAAAAAGAAAATGTTTTCCTTAGCAAACATTGCTAATAAGTAACTAAAATGTGCAAAGATACATACCTGCTCCTCAGTCAGGGGGAGCCAGTATATGCACGGAGCCGCTTTGGTTTTGCGGAAGAGGTCATCCAGCAGTTTAGCAGGTGGATCCTCTGGTTTTTCTAAAAAGACACGCACACACAAAAAAAAAGCCAATAAATATTAAACTTTTTTTATTTATAATATATTTATGGTAAAGTATATTGTGTATATATATATATATATATATATATATATATATATATATATATATATATATTAGAGCTGAAACAACGAATCGATTTAATCGATAAAAATCGATTATTAAAATAGTTGTCAACTAATTTAGTCATCGATTCGTTGCTAAATAACTTTTATTTGCCGTAAGCGGCTCATTTCGTGCATATTTCAAATCTGCGGTGACCAAAGTGTGGCAGTAATGAGCCACCGGAGGTTTTACTCAGCCAGTACAGCAGGAGAAGTAGCGAATAGCCAATAGCTGGCCTCGTTTTATGTCACGTGCTTCCCGAACAGCGTCTCTGCAGCATTTAGCGGGATGTGGGAGACCGGGAGTACTTTACTTTGAGCCTTCAAAAAAGAAGAGTAACCTGTAAACTCTGCACTACTGAACTGTTTAAGGGGACGTTCACATATCGCGTCTTTTGCGCGCTCAAGTTCGTTATTTCCAACACCGCACCGCATCGAGTTAAAAACATCTCAACTTTTCTGAATGCTGCAAGCGCATCGCGGGTCATGTGACAAGAACTAACCAATCAGCTTCATCCTTTCCCGTAACAACGTTAAAAGCTCAGTCAAGATGAAAGGAACAGCTGATCATAGTTGTATATGGATTTCTGTTTTGAAATAAATTTAGTAGCAGAGCTACTGCAAGCGATTTTTTTGAGCTGCAAATCCATTTATCCTTTGCTGAAATTTCCGCGTCTTCAGGGGGGGGGGCACGTCATTGTTGCTTATCAAAGGCAGACGCCTCAGGGAAAGGAGGAAAGGAGGAGAAAGCGGCGCGCCTAGCGTTTTCCACGCGTTTTTAGGCACGATATGTGAACGGCCCCTAAGACTTTTATTTGTGCAGATTCTCCAGTACAATGTTGTTTGCAAATGTTTAGTCGTAAAAGCTGATAACATTGCTTTTTAACAGTTAACATTTAAAGCTTTACAAACATGTTCTGTGATCAGTTTGTAGTTTACCAGTTCAAAATTCAGTCGTGCAGCCTAATTATGACTGAATGAGAGAGGTAAATGTTTAAAGATATTTGAAATGCACTTTTTTTCTAAGTATTCACTGCTCTTTTTCACACAGCAGGTTTTTTGTGTGTGACTGTCCAATTTTTTTTTTCTGGACAACCTTCTGATGGATTTTACTTTAAATTGTGAGTTCCATTCAGGTTTCATGCCACTGGCACTTTATTCGAAGGATTGTTTACAATTTCACAGCAAAAGCTATAAAGCTGTTTCCCAGTAAATAATAAAATACAATGCACTGCAATTTTATTCTGTTTTATCCTTATTCTTAGTGAAAATATGTTCTGAAAGATTCCTTAATAAGCTTCGTTCGGGATGTTAAACTACTTTAGGAGCTCTAAGGACTACCATGGTGAAAACATTATTTGAAATCTCCTTGTGAAATTTGCTAGAGTATGGGTCAGTGTCCTGATTGCAGAAGAGTTCGACAAAGGATTACTAACACAATAAAACAACTCCAGGTATATTTTTGATTAGGATATAACAGTGCAAAATGGTTAAAATCTCTTAAAAATCTATGCTGAAGGATAAAGACCATTTATTAATAATTTACTTGGGGAAAAAATGGAAAAAACTAAAATATAAGTACATAAACCGATTAATCGAAAAAATAATCGACAGATTAATCGATTATCAAAATAATCGTTAGTTGCAGCCCTAATATATATATATATATATATATATATAAAATAAAATATAAAATTATAATATAGATAAAGTTAACTTATAATAACAATTATTTTAAATATAATATTTATAAAATATTGTTGACCCTGCACCACAAAACCAGTCATAAGGGTAAATATTTTAAAATTGGGATTTATACATAATCTGAAATCTAAATAAATAAGCATTACATCAATGTATGGGTGTTTTTTTTAGGATGGGACATTAGATTTGGCAGAGATACAACTATTTGAAAGTTGTCCAAATCAAGTCCTTGGCAACGCATATTAATGATCAAAAATTAAGCTGACATACTTCCAGTAGGAAATGTACAAAATATCTTCATTGAAAATGATCTTACTTAAGATCTTTTTTTTTTTTTTGCTATAAAAGAAAAATCAACAATTGTGAACGATACAATGCATTGTTGGCTATTGTGCTACTGCTACAAATATGCACGTGCAACTTATGACTGGTTTTGTGGTGCATTTATATTTAACATTTAAATAATAATAAAAAACAAATAGTATTTAAATATTTTGATAATAAATAATATTTATGTGGTAATATTTAAAACGTACATAGACTAACAAATAATACAATTTAAATATCAAAAGTAAACAAACAATAGTAATAATAAACTCCTTCACACTACTTTCAGATTTCTCACCCTTTTTATCGGTTTTCTTCTCTTTGCTCTTTCCTCTTTCTTTGTGCCGCCTTTCGCGATCTCGTGAACGTGATCTTCTGGCCCCAGCTTCCCGCTCCTCTCCAGGTTTGCTGAAGTCTCTCACTTTGTCTCTGTCCCATTCCCTCTCTGCACGCGCTCTCTCCCTCCTTTCCATTTCCCTTTCTCGTTCTGCCCACTGATCACGCTCTGGAAGGAGAGGCGGGGGTACTGGACGGCCAGGCCCAGCGGCTGCTGCCCCATGAGGCTCCTCTGTTGGCTTTTCTCCAGCTGGACCCAAACCCCTGTGGAAGTCCAACTGATGGGGATGCACCAGGATTGAGATAAAATTCGTTTCCATAAAAAAATAAAATAAAAACTGAAATCTCAACATTAATCTCCTCCAATTAAATAAAATCCCTACCTCCTCTTGCATGCAGAAATCAACACTGAGGAACTTTGGGTTACTCTGGGGCCACTTAACCCCATGTAGTGCTGTACGAGTGGACATCGCCTCTTCCACACTAGAGTACTGAGGGAAAGTATAGATAGTCAGAGGGTAAGAAACAAAGAAATTTGAAGAAAAAAACAAATCCAGAGGTATGAAGGGAACAAACTTACTGTGACATAACAGTGAGATTTAATCTTATCAATCCAGAAACCTTCCTCCACTACAGTCCCCGTGCGGTTCAACAGCTCCTTCAACTGCCCCAGGGTAAACGGCCTCACCTTAGACACATTACAAAACAAGTCTGTGGTCACTCAACCTGGGACAATCCCTGGGCATGGAGCATCTTTATTTTATCAATGATTTAAGAGTGTATACACATACCAGGTTGCAGACATGGACAATTTTAGAAAGCTTGCCACGAGGTGGAGAGGGCTGTTTGGCTGTGCGGACCGGGTCATCAATGGTGATACTCACACCCGACTTCTGCTGGCTAATGGAACGGCGAATGAGTGTGTCACTGGGAGTGACTTTAGGCAGGAAACAAAGCAAGAAAGGAGTGTGAGAGAGAGAGAGAGAGAGAGAGAGAGAGAGAGAGAGAGAGAGAGAGAGAGATCACACTAACCTCAATGTCAGAACCTCTATTTAAAACATTTCACACTTTTTCACAGAAAATTTAAATTTGTTCTTTTTTGTAACTCACCTATCTTCATATCAATGTCTCGCCCAGGGGATGATGGCTCCATCTCCATGGAAACCTGAATTGAGCCTTCAATTTTTTCCTCCTGGCTAAGTCTATCCTGCCCTTCACTTCTTTCTTCCTCATCCTCATGTTCACTTCTTTTAGATTCTTTCTGTCCATTCTCTTGAGTGTCAGAGGGCACAACCTATTAAGTTGAGGGGGAAGCAATGGATATTTTACCAAACACATGCAAATAATCAAACACACATCTTTGCTTCTAGTAGAGGAATAACATCCACCTGTGTTACAGTTCTTCTAATTTTCAGGTCTTGGTCGCCCCTCTCTCCTCCTTCCTCCTCCCCAGAGAGATGCATCTCCTCTGGATGCAGGTCTAACACAGCCTCCTGACCCAAGGCAGGCTTGATGTCTGGTATTAAAGACTGTAAAGAGTAAGGAATGCATCACAGTACTGTTCATCAGATGACAGAGGACAGGAATATTGGGATCTTTCTAACTTATTTTTATTTAATATTTGATCTGACCTTCAAAGAGTCTGTGGTGATACTGATGGAGGGTTTCTTGGCAGTGACAGCTGTACTGGAGCCCCATCTCCTCTTCCTGCCAGCGATAGCACTGCTTGCAGCCTCTGCTTCCCCCTCCGAACTCACCACCCCAGGAGATTGTTTGCTGCCTAAAGACAGACAGCATATGGAAATCTTTGAAATCTTGATTTAAAACATCATCTTTTGGATTTTAAACTTAATAGCACTGTCTTAAGACTTCAAAAAAAATTAAAAGGGCTAATTCACACAAAAATTCTGTCTTTAATTACTCGCCCTAATGTTGTTTCAAACCTGTAACACCTTCGTTCCTCTTCGGAACACAAATTACAAAATTTTTGATGAAATCCGAGAGCTTTCTGACCCTCCATAAACTGCAACGGTCCTACCCCGTTGAAGGGCTAGAAAGGTACCAAAACATCTACAAAATAGTCAAAAAAATTATATTTTGGAGAGTATCACCATGCATGAACGTGCTTTGATCTGAACGTTACCATCGCATGCGCATGGTGCTGCTGACGTAGAACATGCATGTGCTGCACCTTGTTTACGTTCAGAGGAAAGCATGCACATTCATCATGATACTCGCTCCAAAATTATGTTAGTCTCTTTGAGCACAAAATGTATTCTCGTAGCTTCATAAAATTACGGTTGAACCACTGATGACACATGGACTATTTTAACGATGTCCTTAAGACCTTTTTTGGCCTTGAACGTGGTAGTTCTCTTGCGGTCTATTATGGAGAGTCAGAAAGCTCTCAGATTTCTTAAAAAATATCTTAATTTGTGTTCCAAAGATGAACAAAGGACTTATGGGTGAGGGTGAGTGATTAATGAAGCATTTATCTGTACATGCAAACATTTTGTATCAGATTGCCGTTTCGTCCAGACAGATCCGGCATTGTGGGAGAGTGAATCTGTATATCTTCTGAAACTATGAAGTCATCAGCCCACGTCTCGCCCCTAATCAAATACTTCTACGTCATGTAACAGCAACAACATGAACAAACACTGAACGATTGTCTTTTTATTAACTAACATTAACACAGATTAATAAATGTATTATTTCATGTTGTATTCCACGCAAAGGTTTATGTGCATAGTCCAAAGTCTTCTGTTTTTAGTGCAACTCTGTGGCAGAATTACAGTGCCACATACTGGTCTGGCATGTATACTACATAATTTTGTGTCAGTTTCATGTGGATGTAGATATTTCTTGACAACGGAGAAATAAAAATTGGATAGGGAAAGCTCTGGCTTCGTGTGGATGTAGCCTAATACTTAATAATAATTCAGTTTAGCCTAACAATTCAGCATGGATGCATAAAATTTGTCACAAGTTCAGTAAAAAATATTACTGTCATATTAAATTATTTCTGAAGGACCATGTGGACACTGAAGTCTGGAACAATGGCTACTGAAAATTCTGGGCTAACAAATTATTTTAAATTGTAATACTTCACAATATTATTACAGTTTTTATTTTGATCAAATAAATGCAGCCTTGGTTAGTATAAGCTACTTCTTCAAAAACACAAAAGGTAAAAGAAGAAGAAGAAAAAAAATTAATGTATCACATTACCCCAAATGTTTTACTAGCACTGCACAGTGAATGATTTCCCAAAATTAATTACTTAAGGGGAAACACAGAGATACTCACTGCCGAGAGAAATCCTTCGGGCAGAGAAGGTCTTTGCCGTGGTGCTCTGAAAGAGAACAAACACACCCAAGCCATGGGAAAAGTTGAGATAGTACATATGGAAAGAAAGCACAGGGTTCAGAGTGGGAAAAAATGTGTGTGCATGTATGAAGGAGATAAAACTGAATGTCAAAGAGACACCAAAATAAAGTGAGCCATCAACAAGGGATTAGATAAAGAGATATGAAAGGGAATCTATTAGGAAAGACCGCCTCTTCAGTCAGAGTGTGTACACTACACACACACAGTGTGTGCGCATGTTCTTCATGTTGGTTTGAATTTGTCAATTTTAAAAATCTATTTCTGCTCTGAAGATGTGGTCTTATCCTCTCCTACACAAAAATACTTTTCTTTACAGGCTTGGCTGCAGTTATCTATCAAACTGAGTGGCCCCTCAAGTTGAAATATCCTTTGAGGCAGTTACTGTAGTGAGGAATTAACAAATAAACTCTTTACATTAGCTCTGCAGTGGTGTTATATACCAGGTAGTCTCTGCAAATATTAGCATTGTCTAGGCAAAACGTTTAAAGTAGAAAATGAAGAATGACTACTTATTTCCCGGTACCATTCACAATGTTCTTCACTGGGTTGGGAATGGCCCAATCACACGTCTGCATGTACTGTATCTAGGCAACAACTGTCCAATCAAAGAAGGCTGGGAAGTTTGGGCACAGATCTGAGAGCAGGCTGGCAGAAGAACTGTTATGTAGAACAATGTGGGTGGAGTTTGAGAGGCTCCAAGTCTCTTTTTTGAAGTCCATCGTATTGGCATGAAAATGGAACGTGGGAGGAGTCTTTAAAAACAAACTGCTGAGAAACCTTTCAGAAGACTGAGTCACTTCACACTCACGTCAGATGTATTTGTCAAGATGTCCATGTTACGAGGGAGATTGCACAAGGTTTCTGTCTGTTCAGGTTGAATGAAGCCGTTTCACTGCTTTCAAGCAGCCACAAAACAATGAAACAGATAAAGTCCATTTTCAAACTATCAGTTAGGTTTGATCATGGCAGTCCAGAGACAAATGAGAAGGCTGTAAAATCCAGCAGAGCCCGTTGTTAGATTACAGTGCATTGAATACAGAGTTCAATATTTCCTTGGACATTAAAAAACACTTCAAGGTTTTTCTGCAGGATAGAGAGAGAAACTAGTCCCATTATCTATTGAACAACTGGGACAATCACTGGAAATGTCTCCATTAAAACCAAAAAAAGTCACATTGAACAGTCCTGAAGATGTCCATTTATTTGCTTATGGTTTCAGGTAATCTCACTTCCACCCTTGCTGCCATCTTGAGCCAAACTGACCCTCAGAAAGATGTCACACCCACATTACTCAGCCTTTCATTATCAGTCCAATCAACAGGTGCTTCCAGCCAACACCATTGAGGAAACGTGGCCATTGTTGCCTGGTGTGTTGCACTGCAGAGCAGACTCAAGAGCCTATCAGGTAAAGCCATGGCGCTGGGAGACAGTGGAACAGATGCTGCAGTAGAAGTAGTTGTATGCAGGTACCAATAAGGGCAATGGAAGAGGCATGAGCACCTTTACAACAAAGCAATCAAGGGGATTTAAACATCAGCCAAAGTGAAAGAGTGCCCCCTGCTGCTTCTGTCTAGGACAGCTTCAGCAAAGGTTAACACAACATCATCATCATCTGTGACCACAAAAAGGACAAACAATACATAGAGCTGCTAAATAAGCTTATGTACAAGTAAACATAATTAGTAATGCCTGCATGTATCTGTAATAACAATGAATCTGTATTGAAAAATATAGGGGGAAGGATGACCATTTATTAAAAGTTGTTCGCCTCTTTATGTGGAAGATATGTGGTGAATGGTAGAGTTGGGTCAGCCCAGCACTCCTCTGTGCTCTTACCTCCTCACTGCTCTCTGGAACCTTCTCAGGCTCCGCCATGACAGCCTCCTTCACCTCACTACCGAGAAAGACAGGAGCAAAAAGAACAGGGGGAAAAAGAGGGGAGAATGTAAAAATAATTAGTCACAATTTGCTATAGCCACTGTACACTTTTGGTGGATTATGCACAATGCCTGTACATAAATTGGTCAAACCACATAAATAAAAAATATTATGATAATAATAATAATTTTAAAAAATTAAGAAAACAAAACCAAAACCTATATATTTTTACGCAATTTAGAAATTCCAGCCAGGGCATGTCTGGGGGTGGGGGGTAAAACACACACAGATCCCTTCAGTAGCCACTACAACCAAAAAAAAAAAAAAAAAAAAAAAAAAGAATCAACATTCCGTGCTGTATCTATAACCTTGCGAATGCAGTTTCACATTGACCTCCAAATAAAAGCTCCAGGCTAACGTTACATGTCGACTGAATGCAGTGCTCATCCCGCAGAGTGGAGTGACACGCGTGGCGAAGCGTCACGGTTTCAATCTTACACTCCCTTTCAGATCGTTTACACGGACGACAAAACTAACGTTATAGCGGAATACGAGTCGTTTCAAATAAATTGAGCCCTGATACTAACATATCTCTAGCACATAAAAGACATATGACAAAACCCGCTCCGCCGCATTGTGGGATGCGAGTGCATGAGTGCAGCGCTGAGCATCATCGCTCTTTCCTCCCCGTCGAGCAGCATAACGCACAGCGAGATCACGCACCTATCATCGTCTCTCTAATGACTACAAACGAATTCAATGTACACCGCTCGCCCAAAGCTTACGGGCCACCTTGAGCCCCGTGTTATTGGTAAAACGCGCAATAGAGCCATGTTTAGATTAGAGAAAGGGAGGTGCGCGAGACTCACTGCAGCAGGACCCCATTATCACCGGTTTAGAGTCAGCCGCACTGATTGCCTGTTCGTAATCCACACAAATTCAATAACGCGTTCTTAAAACGAGCTACATGCAGTTTTTGGGAGGAACTAAACAGCTAAAGACGCATCTAATTTCTATGTTAATAGCACAATACGAACTTTTTAAAACTATGTTTCTTTAAGCCGTGTTGTTGTGTTATTTTACATTTTAAAGTCCGGTTCGTTTTAAGTGAATCATTTTGTTTTGAAAACAAGCTGTTCAAAAATTGGCCGATTCATTTCACTTTATTTTATCTTTAGCTTCGAGGCAAACTATACAAGTTGCATAAATTATAGATAAATAGTGTTTGTTTGGTTTCATTTGTACTATATTTATCCATTCTGCAAAGGTTATGCATTTAATATCTGAAGTGTGGAGAACAGTCGCAGCCATATACAAAACAGGCAAACCAGCTTGCAATCAATAACACATTAGAAACCTCTATTTTGGCAACATACAGAACTGTGATGACAGCAATTACAACTCCCATCTCATTTTGCATTACCTCACACAGCTATTTAGATTTTTTTAATATGATACATGTAATTCTAGTATTTTCTCCTATCACAGTTCGAGCTAAGTAAACTATTTGTAGCATGTACAGTATTAACACTGGATCTCTGATGCTTCAATGCTGTTAGTTGTAGCATTCAGGAATCTGAAAGAGGTTTAATAAATAAAAACTTATTATGGCATATTGCTGTTACACTTGATCAAACTGGCCTCCTTGAAAGTACATTACAATTAATTCCAAATGATGGGATAAAATTTGTTATACGTTTCCTGGGTCCAATAAAAAGACTATAAAAGGACTCAGCCAGCCAAAACTTTTCAGTAATTTCACATTTTATATGAAAAGCTTAAAGGGTTAGTTCACCCAGATAGCAAAATTATGTAATTAATAACTTACCCTCATGTTGTTCCAAACCGGTAAGACCTCTGTTTATCCTTGGAACACAGTTTAAGATATTTTAGATTTAGTCCGAGAGCTCTCAGTCCCTCCATTGAAACTGTGTGTACGGTCTACTGTCCATGTCCAGAAAGGTAAGAAAATCATCATCAAAGTAGTCCATGTGACATCACAGGGTAAGTTAGAATTTTTTGAATTATCGAAAATATGGAATTACATTTAGTTCAATAATAATGAACGTAACTTTATAAAACTGAACTTTTTCAGAAACTATCAAAAATATGCCATTACAAAAGAAGAAAAACACAATGAAAATGGAAAAAAATGAACTCAGTCGCACAAATGTAACAGGCTCTTCAAATATGCTTCATTTTTGTTAATGTTTTTCAAAGATTCGTTTTCGCTGATCGTGTATTCTGAATGCATTGCCACAGATTTTGCTTTTGCTTCGCAGTTTGGAGTTTGGAGTTTTGACAAAAACTTCTCGTGGGGGCGGGGTTAACAGTGATCTACTCTGATTGGATAGTGAGCATTTGATGGACAGGTGCTCTCTGACCGGGAAGTACAGACGCCACTCAGTGGCGCCAGAGAGTGGCGCGCATATTGGAAAGCTCTCACATTGATTTGTATTACTAAATATGTAAATAATATTTGACATTCGATCGTCTCAGTCTGTAAAGATGAGCTCTTGTCCTTCAAGGCAGCTTGAAGTAAGCTTGTGTTACTGAATGACAGTAATTACACCCAACAACTGTAGCACACTGTAACATGAAAAACTTGTATCGATGTTACTTCAGTAACACAAGCTTACTTCAAGCTGCCTTGAAGGACAAGCGGAGGAGGAAGATGACGCCGCTCCGTGTCTCCTGAGAGCTCATCTTTACAGACGGAGACGATCGAAGGTCAAATATTATTTACATATTTAGTAATACAAGGCATGACGTGTTGCATACAAATCAGCTTTTTTTCTTTTTCTTTTTTTATTAATGCAGAGAACAAAAACATACAAAAGTATAAACATACATCACATAATATCAACCACAAAAAAAAAACAAAAAAAACAATTAAGAATAAAATAGAACTAAAGAAAAGAGGGCCAAAATCTAAAAATTACACATGATCAAAGGCGGAGCAAATTCTAACAGTCCTTATAGCTTTCTTATTAGTAGATACTGATGTTACATTCAAATAGTTCTCCATTTCTTTTAGAAAAACAGAGAAGACAGGTTTACAGTTGGAGAATTTGCATTTGTGAATGTGAAATTTGTTTAGGAAAAAGAATAAATTAATAAAAAAACTGATATTTTCGTTTGTGGGGTCAGAGTCATAATACCCAAATATAATGTTTTTCATATGTACTGAGAAGCCTGGCAAAATCTTACACTTGACAAACACACCAATGTCATCCCAAGGTTTTTGAGTGTAGTGACAATGACCAAAATAAAAAAATAAAAAATTGTTAAATCTTTGTATAAACTTCTTTATAGGGTAGAACCTGTGTATGAGCTTAAAATAAATTTCTTTCACCTTGTCTTTGAAAAATAATTTTTGCGGTAGAGACCAGATTAAATCACCACGAGAGCTTTCAATATGCGCGGCGCGCGTCACTGAGGGGCGTCTGTACTTCCCGGTCATAGAGCACCTGTCAATCAAAAGCTCACTATCCAATCAGAGTAGATCACTGTTAACCCCCGCCCCCACGAGAGGTTTGTGTCAAAACTCCAAACGAAAAACTGTGAAGCAAAAGCAAAATCTGTGGCAATGCATTCAGAATACACGATTAGCGAAAACGAATCTTTGAAAAACATTAACAAAAATGAAGCATATTTGAAGAGCCTGTTACATTTGTGCGACTGAGTTCATTTTTTTTTCATTTTCATTGTGTTTTTCTTCTTTTGTAATGGCATATGTTTGATAGTTTCTGAAAAAGTTACGTTAAGTTTTATAAAGTTACGTTCATTATTATTGAACTAAATGTAATTCCATACGAAAATACATTTTTGGTCCAAAAATAGCAAAAACGACGACTTTATTCAGCATTGTCTTCTCTTTCGTGTCTGTTGTAAGAGAGAGTTCAAAACAAAGCAGTCTGGATATCCGGTTCACGAACGAATCATTCGATGTAACCGGATCTTTTTGAACCAGTTCACCAAATCGAACTGAATCGTTTTAAACGGTTCGCGTTTCCAATACGCATTAATCCATAAATGACATAAGCTGTTAACTTTTTTAATGTGGCTGACACTCCCTCTGAGTTCAAACAAACCAATATCCCCGAGTAATTCATGTACTCAGACAGTACACTGACTGAACTGCTCTGAAGAGAGAACTGAAGATGAACACCGAGCCGAGCCAGATAACGAACAACACACTGACTCGTTCGAGTCAAGAACAGTTTCTGTCAGACGCGTCCGATTTGAGAACCGAGGAGCTGATGATACTGCACGTGTGATTCAGTGTAAAGCAGACTGACACACAGAGCGCCTGAACCGAACTGATTCTTTTGGTGATTGATTCTGAACTGATTCTGTGCTAGTGTTATGAGTGTGGGTAAACCGAAGGCTTGAATCAAGGGCAATCATCGCCAATGACGCCATTACGTCGAGCTCAAAAGAACCGGTGAACTGTTTTCTTCAATCGGTTTATTGAATCGAACTGTCCGAAAGAACTACTGGTGATCTGAAAACCGATGCAACCGGTTCTTGACTCGTGAACGAGTCAGTGTTTCGTTCGTTATCTGTCTCGGCTCGGTGTTCATCTTCAATTCTCTCTTCACAGCAGTTCAGTCAGTGTACTGTCTGAGTACATGAATTACTCGGGGATATTGGTTTGTTTGAACTCAGAGGGAGTGTCAGCCACATTAAAAAAGTTAACAGCTTATGTCACTTGTGGATTAATGCGTATTGGAAACGCGAACCGTTTAAAACGATTCAGTTCGATTTGGTGAACTGGTTCAAAAAGATCCGGTTACATCGAATGATTCGTTCGTGAACCAGATATCCAGACTGCTTTGTTTTGAACTCTCTCTTACAACAGACACGGAAGAGAAGACAATGCTGAATAAAGTCGTCGTTTTTGCTATTTTTGGACCAAAAATGTATTTTCGATGCTTCAAAAAATTCTAACTTACCCTATGATGTCACATGGACTACTTTGATGATGTTTTTCTTACCTTTCTGGACATGGACAGTATACAGTACACACAGCTTCAATGGAGGGACTGAGAGCTCTCGGACAATCTAAAATATCTTAAACTGTGTTCCGAAGATAAACAGAGGTCTTACGGGTTTGGAACAACATGAGGGTAAGTTATTAATTACATAATTTTGCTATCTGGGTGAACTAACCCTTTAAAACTGTCAATCAAATGCTTCCATCTTAACCCACATCATAATAATATAATATAGACAGACCTGGTAGTGTCTTTGTTAGTGTCATCATCTTCAATCTCGGCCTTTCTTCCCCTTGTAACCTTCTCATCTTGTAGTTCAAGGCAGGGTTTCTAAAATGTATAGAAAAAGTAGAGTATATAAAAAATTTTGTTCAGTGTCTTTGCACAGACTGAGCCTATTAAATGGCAATTAAAGTAGGATAAGGGTAATAAATACTGTGATTAGTCAGGGTGTTAGAACCTAATTAAAAAAAAAATTATAAAAAAAGAAAAAAAAAAAATGTAATGCATGTTTTTGGCTGCTTGCTTACCTTGGTTTGGATGACTTGCTCTTTGTCCGTGTCTTTTCCCTCCTGCTCTGCGAAGACTCGTTTTTTGCGTTGGGCTGTAACAGGCTTTTCAGCCACAACTTTTTCTGTGGCCTGAGATGAAGACTCTTTCTGTACTTCTTTAGACTGAAGAAGATAGAAATTATGCTTATAAATTTGGCAATGTAAAAGACAGATGTATTCTGCATGCATAACAGTATGCTATTCAAGAAAAATAGTGAATTATAAACAATTAGTGAATTTGTATCAACCCAAAAGCCTATTTCAACTCTTTACTTAATTAGCATAAAATAGACGCGCTTATTATGCAAGTCTATGGGGCAACATGCCCCAAAATGGCCTCATAGAGTGGATATTTGTTTGTATTCTTTGTGATAATAGAAGCTGGAAGATTCCTTTTAATGGTTAACCCCCAATTCAAGTACTTTAGTAAAGAATTAACTCAGTTTTTGAAGTTTATCTTCTTGCAAAGTTAATAAAGTTGAACATTTGATGTAGGGCTGCACCATTTATCGAATGTGATTATCATGTGCATCTTGCCAGTAAAGCCGATTCTATGATTAGTAGTAAATCTCCACCACGTGCCTTCAGATGGAGCAGCATTTACTACACAGAGCCGTAGTTCATGGACAAGGTATGCAAAATTGAGTTTATAATAGCAGACAATTTAATCGCACAATTATGAAATAGAAGAAATCATTCTGCAATTATGAAAGCTGTTTGTGTAGCTTGTCAATGAACTACGGCTTTGTGTAGTAAATGCTGCTCCATCTGAATGCACGTGAAAATACCACATTTAATAACATGGTTTTTACTCCAAACTAACTTCATAACGTCAGTCGAGTGTTTGAAATATATCCTTCTGTGAGATGATGTGGCTTTTTTACTCATAAGGCACGCAACATTTCATAGTATTCTAAACAGTGATAAAGGCTATGTTGATTAGCACTGCATTATTATATACTTTATTATAATAAAGATTTTAATAAGACAAACTCAGATAAATCATATATTGTCATAGTCATTTGCTTATTAGCCCCGTTGAATTAATGAAAGCAGTAAAATCTTCTGTTTATTCAACAACCGCTATAGGCATTTCCTGGTCTTCTTCTGAAAGGAGTATTTGGAGTTTCAACATGAGCGCCCTCTGGGTCTCCAAACTCAGTTCTGGAGGGCCAGTGTCTTGCAGAGTTTAGCTCCAACTTGCCTCCACACACCTGCCTGGAGTATTCTAGCATGCCTAGTAAGACCTTGATTAGTTGGTTTAGGTGTGTTTAACTAGGCTTGGAGCTAAACTCTGTAGGATACTGGCACTCTAGAACCGAGTTTGGAGACCTCTGCCTTAGGCTACATCCACACGAAGCCAGAGCTTTCCCTATCCAATCTTTTTTTCCCCCGTTGTCTCAAGAAATATCTGCGTACACACAAAACAATATAGTATACATGCCAGACCAGTATGTGGTAATATAATACAGAAATCCATTAAAAATGGAGAAAAAGACTTGGACTATGCCATAAACATTGTTCGCGGTATACAAAGAACATGAAACAATACATTTATTAATCTGTGTTAATGTTAGTTGATAAAAAGGCAACAGTTCAGTGTTTGTTGCGGTTACTTTTAAGGATCATGTAATTACAGATGAATTCTAACACTAGATTAAAATGACCATGAGCAATGACTCTAAAGTTTATAGAGAGCAAGAGAGAGTTGAAAAAAAACGATAAGAAACTCACTCACCTTCCTATCACCTGAAGAGGAATTAATTTTCTCCTCCTCCGATGATGACGATAAACTGGAGGACCGTGAGGAGGAGGATGAAGACCCAGAATCCGAGTTTGATGAGGAGGACTCACTGGAGGATGATGATTTTCTTCTTTTCTTCTCCACCTGCTTCTTTTCCCTCTCTCTTCCTCTTTTCTTCTCCTCTGAAAGAGGTTTCTCCTCATCCTTCTCTCTTCTGAGTGGCTTATGTTTAGTGTCTTTGCTTGCCTCACTATTCTCTGACGTCTCCATCTTTTCCTCTTGTTGTGCATGTTGTTTGGCAGGCACCTCAGGGGTCTTGTTCTCAAGCTCATTGGAGGCTGAAGCAAGGACTGATGTTTGATGAGCCTGGGAGGCATCTTTTTCCTCAGGCTTAGATGCTAATGGAATTGAGGGGGTTTGTGGCATGGGGCTGTCTGAGAAAGTACGAGATCTCTTCAGCACAGAAGTCGGAGATGAAGTTAGAGAAGTTGTCAATGGAGCATCTCTGAGAAAGCGGGACTTCTTTGAAGACGATTGGGGGGATAGTGGTGTTGCAAGTGTGGGTGACTGTCGTGGGAGAGGCTCTGTAGATCGAGCATCTTTGCCAGTGCTCTGAAATTCACCAGTCTCACTCTCGTCTGGCTTCTCCATTGGACTCTTCAGAGAAGCAGGTTCGGCCGCTAGATAGGAGAGACCACTGATATCACGACCACGCTTCCACGGAGGAAGACAGCTTTCTCTTTCTTTCTCATGTTCTTCCTCTTTTTCAATGTTCAAAGCCTTTTCTTTTTCCTCCTGCACTCTTTTTTGCTCCAAATGTCTTTCCCTTTCCTCCAAGGCTCTCTGCTGCTCTTCTTTTAAAGCCCTCTCCTGCTCCTCTTTCTCTTTTTCCAAAGTTTGCTCTCGTTCCTCCTCTGCTTTCCTCTGTGCTTCTCTCTCACACTCAAGAGCTTGTTCTTTCTGCAACTGTTCCTCTTCCAAAGCTTTCTCTTTCTCAAGCCTTTCTTGCTCTTGCCTCTTGCGTTTCAGAGCAGCTTCTCTTTCATGTCTTTCTTTTTCAGCCTTCTCTTTCTCCAGCCTTTGCTGTTCTTTTGCCCTTTCCATTTCTTGTCTCTCTTTCTCCAATGCAGCTTCTCTTTCCAGTCTCTCTCTCTCCAAAGCTTGCTCTCTTTCTAGCCTTTCTTTCTCCTGCCTCTCCCTCTCTAGAACTTGTTCTTTTTCTTGCCTCTCTCGTTCTTGCCTTTCCTTCTCAAGCCGCTCTTTCTCCAATCTCTCCCTCTCTAAAGCTTGTTCTCGTTCTTGTCTTTCCTTCTCAAGCCGCTCTTGCTCCAATCTCTCCCTCTCTAGAGCTTGTTCTCGTTCTTGTTTTTCTTTCTCAAGCCGCTCTTTCTCCAATCTCTCCCTCTCTAGAGCTTGTTCTCGTTCTTGTCTTTCCTTCTTAAGCCGCTCTTTCTCCAATCTCTCCCTCTCTAGAGCTTGTTCTCGTTCTTGTCTTTCCTTCTCAAGCCGCTCTTTCTCCAATCTCTCCCTCTCTAGAGCTTGTTCTCGTTCTTGTCTTTCCTTCTCAAGCCGCTCTTTCTCCAATCTCTCCCTCTCTAGAGCTTGTTCTCGTTCTCGTCTTTCCTTCTCAAGCCTCTCTCTCTCCAACCTTTCTCTCTCAAGAGCTTGTTCTCGTTCTAGTCGTTCTTTCTCAAGCCACTCTCTCTCCAACCTTTCCCTCTCTAGAGCTTGTTCTCGTTCTTGTATTTCCTTCTCGAGCCGCTCTCGCTCTAATCTCTCCCTCTCTAGAGCTCGTTCTCTTTCTTGTCTTTCTTTCTCGAGTCTCTCTCTCTCAAGTCTTTCCCTTTCTAAGGCTTTTTCTTGTTCTTGTCTTTCTTTCTCAAGTCTCTCTCTCTCCAATCTTTCCCGCTCTAAAGCTTCCTGCCTCTCTCTTTCCAGTCTCTCCTTTTCTTGCATCTCACGTTCCAGAGCTTGTTTTCTCTCAAGTTGTTCTCTTTCCAATGCTTGTTCTCTTTCAAGCTTCTCCCTCTCTTCCCTCTCCCGCTTTAAGGCCTTTTCTTTCTCTTCTCTTTCTCGCTGTAAAGCCCTCTCCCGTTTTAGAGCTTCTCCTCGTTCCTGTCTTTCCTGTTGCAAAATCCGTGCTCGCTCTTCTTCCAATGCCTTCTCCTTTCCCTCTCTCTCCTTTTCTAGGGTTTTCAGTCTCTCTTGATCTCTTTGCCTTTCCCTCTTTTTGTTTTCTTGCTCCCATAAAAGATGGCCACCCTCATTCTGCTTCATACCATCAATCGCTTCCACTGCCGCTGTTCTAACGACACTAACCGCTTGGTTGGAGATTACTGAACTAGGGTATGACAAAACTGATGCTGCATTAGCTGTGTGGGTAATTGCAGACACAACTCCCTCATGGTGGCTTCTCTGTCCATCCATTCCCTCCCTATCACGCTTTCCTGCACCAGAGAAAGCTCCCTCAGATGCCATCTTGCGTGCCAGTAAGGTCAGTGGGCCTGGTCTGCGTTCTGTGGAATTGCCTGCTGGTTCAGGGCTACTGCTACGACTGTCACTACTGGAACTACCAGAGCTCGAAGAGCTAGACATGCGCTGCCTAGATGGGGGCTCTCCGGGACTAGGGGGGCTCTGTTTAGGGGTGTCTGGGAGTGGAAAAGAGAGTTCAGGAGGAGGGGATGGGGGAGGAGTGGGCTGTCTGAGCTGCTGTGATAGTAAAGGTATGTGTTGAGGGGGCGGCTGCTGCTGTTGCTGCGAGCCACCAGATCTTTCCCTCACCAGCTGGCCTTTTGGAGGCTGTGCTCGACGACTCCGTTGAGCACTGGCATTCCACTCCTCCTCCTCGTCATCATTGTCATCCCCGCCTTCACTGTCATCATCACTGTCAGCCGGTACATGGCTTGATGTTGGTCCTCTTTCACGAACAACCTGCACCGACAAAGAGGCTATTGCGCCAGGCTGGGCAGGTGCAGAGGGGGACGGCTGCCTAGGCGTTTCATTTTCTCTGGGCTCTTCACTCTCACTCACAGTCACCCCAAATCCCCCAGCCACTGCTGTACCTCCTTTGTGTTGGTCAACTAAGGAGGGAGCAACACCCTGGTGGAAATATACGTGTTGGACACAGAAGGATATGTTAATGCCCCAAATAATTTTTTGATCCAAAGTAAACATAATCAGGAGAATGCAAAAAGTATCTAGATGACATTTAGCCTTACCTTGCATTACTAAAAATAAAATACTCATTTTGTGGTCCAACCCAGGACAAACACTGTAGAAGCAGAAGATTGATATTATTTCTAACCTGGTTAGGGGCAGCACAAATACTGTCATTGGCCTCCGTGTGATCTTCATGGTCTGTTCCTTAAAAATAAACAAATAGAATATATAAACCATGACAACAGTGTATATATATATGTGGTCGACCATTTTATCGCCAATGCCGATATATCGGCCAATATTTGGCATTTTTCAAATATTGGCATCAGCCGATAAGTTCTTTTGCTAGGCCGATGTGTTCGAGGCTAGACTTTTATTTTGATGGAGCTAAGAACGCCAGCGCCAGAGCAAACATTGCTCACACTCCCTCTCTTGTTTACTGTCGTTGTTAGTTCTGTCCAATACAGATAGAAGTCGGTCTAATAATCCCGACAGAATGGTTAAAAAAGGAATTAATGTATAAAGTATTATAACGATTGCTTATATATTATTAGTAATAGAATGGCAAGCATTATAATACTTTCTCGTTTTCCGTCAGCATTCAGCAAATTACGTTACGCGTTTATATAATAACTTAAATCTGTGAATGACTAATGAACATTTAATTTCACAAACCTTGCAAACTTAGTCAAATCCAGCTGTGAGATCGTGTGAAGTGTGCATGCAAGTGTGTAATAAATGCTATGTCAATTAGCACTGCATTGTTCACATACTTTATTTATCACCTGCTGGAGATTTTTTTGGACTTGGAAAAAACAAAACCGAAAACAACTGTTTTCATACAGTGATAGCTGGAAGCTGTTTTCCTTATTAGGAGTTTCCTGATATGACTTTCTGCGCGAGAGCGAGAACACACACACACACACACACACTGCAGAAGTGTTTAGCGCTCAGTGATGTTCATTTCCCCTTCTGGGTCTGAAAAAAACATCAGGTCATTCGCAGACCATCCTGTCTCTTTGAGTTAAAATCTATATTTATTCACACCAGCTCTTGAAAACCTCTATACGAACACACCTGCCTGAAAAAGTGTGGGGGACGACTTTCCATGATGATAAAAGAGGGGGAGACACGTCAACCGCGTAATCTACGCCCCTGATACTAATAATAATAATACAAAATTATATTGGCTTTATATCGGCCCCCCCTGCTTTCCAAGATATTGGCTGTCAAAAAACCCCACCATCGGTCGACCACTAATATAATTTCATTTAAAAGTACTGCTATATTAACAAAAGTGCTATAATATTTGGTTTGCAAACACTTTAAACAAATAAGGTACTTTACAGCAGTATTCATTTTACATAGTAGCAGTTAAAATATTTCTTGTAAATCTTAACTTATAACATTAATATAATTAAATTAAATTGTCACAGCCAAGACATTAACATTTTCGCAAAAAAAATTTTTTGTTTGTTATAGAAAAACATATAGTTATGCTCAGTGTCCAGCAGAGTGTGGCGGGGAACAACACTGGATGTGCGAGTAGAGACTCATATGTGCGGGATGCAGGAAAATAATTAGCGTGTGCTCACACTAGGCAATCTTAACCCCCAAAGCCTGGTTCATTTGACTAGTGTGATCAGAAACTTCCTATTTACCATTTATTAAGTCGTGATTACGAGCTCGTTGCATTCTTTTCTTTTAAAAATAACAGTGGTTTGTTTATGCTGACGCTTAGCCTAAATAATTTGATCGGGAGCATCCCCTCCTGTGACCCATGATTTGTCAGTATGTGTATTCAGAGCCAGTGAGCAACGGACTTTCATAATAATAAAAAACTTGCCCAGCCATAATAAATATATATATATTAGGGGTGTAACGGTATGTGTATTCGTACCGGACCGTTTCGGTACAGGGCTTTTGGTACGGTGCACGTGTGTACCGAATGACCGAATGCAATATTTTGTGTGCGGAACATTGGTACATTTTCGTGTTTCCAAATGAACATATTAAGTGGCGGAAGTCTCTGCATGTGTATGTGTATTCGTACCGGACCGTTTCGGTACAGGGCTTTCGGTACGGTGCATGTGTGTACCGAATGACCAAATGCAATATTTTGTGTGCGGAACATTGGTACATTTTGTGTTTCCAAATGAACATATTAAGTGGCGGAAATCTCCGCGTTCAGCGCAAATCCCACCCTGCAGCTGATTCTATGGCCGGCGACACACTGGATGCGTGGCGCAAGTGTCTCAGCTGCGTGGCGTGTCCGTTTTTAATTCGGCCCCCATGTTAACAGGTTAGAGCTTGCAGACTGTCTGCGTGAGACATGCATCTCAGGTGCGGCCTGAGCCGCGCGGAAAACGCGTGCATGTTAGAAATAGAACCGACGCCTATTTTTCACGCGACACGCAAGCGTGTTGGAAGCGTTTCCAGGCAAAATAGAATAGGAAAATATGTTATATGTCATTTTGTACACAAATACATATTAATTCATGACTTTTATGTTTGAAAGTCTATAGGTTGACATATTCAGATATAAATGTAATTTAAAAAATAAATGAATAATTATCGATTTTCAAATATTGCATCTGTCAAACATAGTCTATTTTGCCTTCAATACTGTTGACGGTGTCCTTTATCAGTAGGCTTTATATTTATGCTTAACATGAAGGTGTAGGTGTGTAAAAAAAAAAGTTGAAATTGTTGTCATGAAGACAAGAGCCTGGTCTGTCGGCGAAAACCTTAGGCCGGTGACACACTGGCTTATTGCACCTGTCAAACATAGTCTATTTTGCCGTCAATACTGTTGACGGTGTCCTTTATCAGTAGGCTTTATATTTATGCTCAACATGAAGTATAGATATTGTTGTCGTAAAGACAAGATCCTGGTCTGTCGGCGCCTCAGCGGCCTCCCTCTATGTCACCTACAGCAGCAGGCCGGTGACACACTGGTTGCGTGGCGTGAGCGTGGCGTGAGCGTGGCGTTTCTGCTGCGTGTCAGTTGCGTGACGGCTGCTTCGCGTGTTCTGTGTCTTTACACACCAGAATCGAGCCTGACGCTGCTACTGTAGGTGACATAGAGGGAGGCCACCGAGGCGCCAACAGACCAGGATCTTGTCTTCACGACAACAATATCTATACTTCATGTTGAGCATAAATATAAAGCCTACTGATAAAGGACACCGTCAACAGTATTGACGGCAAAATAGACTATGTTTGACAGGTGCAATAAGCCAGTGTGTCACCGGCCTAAGGTTTTCAAAAGGCATCACACGAGTGTGAACATCACTACAACTAGGAAAAAAACGACCATCGGCATTTAAACAGACCTTTGCTCTTAATTCTGATCGGTCCAACACAATAACGAAATCTGAGCAGGTCTAAAAACTGAAACTGTTGATGCTGCACTTTACACTTTGGAAAAGTTATATATATTTTTTAAATATGAGCAGGCCTACGAGCTGGGATTGGTAATGCTGCACTGTAATCATAGTTATTTATTTATATTTTTCATTATATTTTCTTATATGATATTGGTTTGAGACAGAGTATTTTATTTAGTGGAGAACTTTGTAGCAGTATTTTATTTCTTATTCTTTTTTTTATTTTATATATATTTTATTAAAAAGTATTTAAAATAAAGTGTAAACAAATTGTTAAAAAAAGTTTATAGTAATAAACAACCTGCAGTTTAATGTTTGCATTTCTTTCCCTTACTGTACCGAAAATGAACCGAACCGTGACTTTAAAACCGAGGTACGAACCGAACCGTGATTTTTGCGTACCGTTACACCCCTAATATATATATATATATATATATATATATATACACACACACACACACATTACATTTTACATAAATTATTGGTATATACAATTTCATTTTTTAAAAAGTGAATGTTTAACTCAAATTTCCTTTTTTTATATAAACATGCAAGTAAATTGATGCAGATTTACATTATACCACATGACATCAGGAGTTCAATGCTTTTGTTAATACATGTATTTTAAAATGATAGAAGATACAACACAAAGTATATTCATCATAATCTAACAAAAAACTCAATGCTCAAAATCCCTTTGTATAACAACTATGTACTGCAACTGTAAGAAGAATCAACAGAGGGCTAGCTGGCTCATCAGAACAGATTTTGCACATCTTTGTTTTTTTAACAACAATTTTTATTTGTCAAACATTGTCATCTCTATGTTATGGCTAGAGATACAAAGATGGCACATTAACCAAAAAAATACATGTGTTTAGGGTACTTGTAAATTATCAGTGTTTCCATACATCACCTTTACTACTATTTACATAAAGATGCAGCATCTTTGCTGGTTAACAACATTACACACATTCAGCATGATACTCACCATCAGTTTCAGCTGCCTCTCGTGCTTCCCTCTCCAAACGCTGCCTCAGAAGCTCTTGCTGTTTGGCCAAGTACTGTTTAATGAAGCTGTTCTGACTCATTTCCTCCCCAATCTAAATAAACACACATGTAATCCAAAATGGTACAGTTGTTTTAGAGCGGTTGCCATCCAAACAAGAACACACTAGGGCTGTGCGATATGATGATATATATTGAATGGACGAGATACATTTTCATTATTTGTATGACTGCAGTCTTTACACGCCACCACGGGGCATGATGAAGCGGAGACAGAACCAGGTGGGACAAAACAAGGAGCTTGTTCCTAAACGAGGAACTACATCTGTAGCATGGACATGCGTTTTTAAGCACTGCAGTTTTAAAACAATGGATTTTAACCCATTGAAACACAAACAGCAGAGCTAACTTATACGCGTGCGCCATCACGGTTTCTGTGTCAGAGGAGCGCACATTTTGTTGCCGCTTTATTGGCTTTGAACGATTACATAAACGCACCTGGATGTCTACAGATATGAATTAGTCAAATTTAGACTTATAAAGACCTTTAAGACCACCTGATATGAAATTTAAGACCATACCTCTGATGGTAATCACACATTATTTTACATATGTATAATGTTATACACTCACCTAAAGGATTATTAGGAACACCATACTAATACTGTGTTTGACCCCCTTTCGCCTTCAGAACTGCCTTAATTCTACGTGGCATTGATTCAACAAGGTGCTGAAAGCATTCTTTAGAAATGTTGGCCCATATTGATAGGAAAGCATTTTGCAGTTGATGGAGATTTTTGGGATGCACATCCAGGGCATGAAGCTCCCGTTCCACCACAACCCAAAGATGCTCTATTGGGTTGAGATCTGGTGACTGTTGGGGCCATTTTAGTACAGTGAACTCATTGTCATGTTCAAGAAACCAATTTGAAATGATTCGAGCTTTTTGACATGGTGCATTATCCTGCTGGAAGTTGCCATCAGAGGATGGGTACATGGTGGTCATAAAGGGATGGACATGGTCAGAAACAATGCTCAGGTAGGCCGTGGCATTTAAACGATGCCCAATTGGCACTAAGGGGCCTAAAGTGTGCCAAGAAAACATCCCTCCACACCATTACACCACCACCACCAGCCTGCACAGTGGTAACAAGGCATGATGGATCCATGTTCTCATTCTGTTTACGCCAAATTGTGACTCTACCATCTGAATGTCTCAACAGAAAGAGACTCATCAGACCAGGCAACTTTTTTCCAGTCTTCAACTGTCCAATTTTGGTGAGCTCGTGCAAATTGTAGCCTCTTTTTCCTATTTGTAGTGGAGATGAGTGGTACCCAGTGGGGTCTTCTGCTGTTGTAGTCCATCCGCCTCAAGGTTGTGCATGTTGTGGCTTCACAAAGGCTTTGCTTCATAACTCGGTTGTAGCGAGTGGTTATTTCACTCAAAGTTGCTCTTCTATCAGCTTGAATCAGTCGGCCCATTCTCCTCTGACCTATAGCATCAACAATGCATTTTCGCCCACAGGATTGCCGCATACCCGATTGTTTTTCCCTTTTCACACCATTCTTTGTAAACCCTAGAAATGGTTGTGTGAAAATCCCAGATTGTGAAATACTCAGACCGGTCTGTCTGGCACCAACAACCATGCCACGCTCAAAATTGCTTAAATCACCTTTCTTTCCCATTCTGACATTCAGTTTGGAGTTCAGGAGATTGTCTTGACCAGGACCACGCCCCTAAATGCACTGAAGCAACGCCATGTGACTGGTTGTTTAGATAATTGCATTAATGAGAAATTGAACAGGTTTTTCCTAATAATCCTTTAGTTGAGTGTATTTAATTTGTTAACTGTAAAAAGACATTATGTAGATATGTGTGTGTGTGTGTGTGTGTGTGTGTGTGTGTGTGTGTGTGTGTGTGTGTGTGTGTGTTTGTGAAACCCTGGACCACAAAACCAATCTTAAGTTGCTGGGGTATGTTTTTAGCAATAGCCAGAAAAATTTTGTATGGGTCAAAATCAGAGGTGGGTAGTAACGAGTTATATTTACTTCGTTACATTTACTTGAGTAATTTTTTGGGGTAACTAATACTTTTCGGAGTATATTTAAAGATGGGTACTTTATACTCTTACTTGAGTAAATTTTTTGGGAAAAATCTGTACTTTTACTCCGTTACTGTGGGCGACGATCCTCTCGTTACTTTATCTTAATGCAATAAATGTTATAAATGCTTCAGTTTATTCCAAACGCGCCGTCTACTTTTCTCTGGGCAATGAGCGATGCCCATTCGTGAATGATTCATTCTTTTGAGTCAATTCTGTTCAAAGGCTTGATCAAACCAATTGGCAAACAGGTGAACTGGTTCATGAATCAGTTTGAATGAGTCGTTCAGTTCCCTGCCGCACGCGCTGAGCATCTGAAGCGGTTCACTCAGAGTTTTAACGTTTAAGAACATCCGCAGCGTGGCTATGGAACTGCACTGAATTGAAAGCAAATCTGCAAAGGCTATTATTTGCTTGCGATGGAGATCCTTATTAGATGAACACCGCGTGTGCTGTCTACTGTTTAACAGGTAATAACTTGGGCTACATTCGATTACAGTACACGATACCACTGTGGCATTAGTTTGTTGTACGTGTGTGGCTTATAACAGGGGGGAGTCAAGTTGAATGCAGCTTCCAAAAGACAAAAAATAGCCGATTAAGATTTTATTAATTTTAATACATATCATCAGCTGCTAAAATCAGATCTGTGATTGCTTGCTTGCGCTGAGCCAGAGATAGATGTGTTTTTACAGCGCTGCGCATTATAACAAATCACACATGATTCTTTTGAGCTTATTAAAGCATTGACCAATCAGAGGTGTTCAGATGAGTCATCGCTAAAATGCCGGTGCTTCCTTCACTCGCTCACTGACTGAATACCTCTTTCTGGCGAATTCTCTCGCAGGAACAACAAAGTGCAGATGTGTGTACGAATCTTTAATTAAGATATTGATTTCACAGTTATAACAGTTTCAGTGGTTTAATGGGAGTTTCTGAGAGTGATTGAAATCTAGACTGTCAGTGAAAATGATCTTTAATAATGTAAATGTTATTTGCTCTCTTTCTGAACAATGAAAGATTAGTAGCAATATTTATATCACATTAACTTTCAATGTTAAATTCACATTTAATATAAAGTCAGTCGTATTAAAAATATGTTATGGCATGACACCTATATCTGTTACTTAAGTAAACAGACTGGGTTTTATAATAAATTACATAAATTGGAGTAAAGGCTGATGAAATATATACATTTATACACACACACATAACATACATTTTATCTATATATCTAAATAAAAATAGGCTCAGTATATATGACCAAAAGTAACTAGTAACTAACTACTTGAGTAGATTTTTTATCCGATACTCTTTTACTCTTACTCAAGTAACTATTCAAGACTAGTACTTTTACTTTAGTAAATATTTCTAGAAGTACTTTTACTTTTACTTGAGTACAGTTTTTGGGTACTCTACCCACCTCTGGTCAAAATTATACATTTTTCTTTTATGCCAAAAATCATTAGGCTATTAAATAAAGATCATGTTCCATGAAGAGATTTTGTAAATTTGCTACCATAAATATATCGTAATTAATGTTAAATTTATACTATTTATGTTAAATAGTAATATGCATTGCTAAAAATTCATTTGGACAAATTCAAAGGCGATTTTTTCATTACTTAGATTGTTTTTGCACCCTCAGATTCCAGATTTTCAAATATTTGTATCTCGGCCAAATATTTTCTGATTTCTGAACTTGGAACTATTTTAGTTGGTGAAACAGAACAAAACAGTCAATATTGTGTCTAAAATGGAAGTATCTTGACTACATGACTACTTAACTACTTGTTTAACTAAAATCAAATTAACATTTGCAATAGTGAGAATATTCGTCAATTAGCTCCCTTGTCACGTTTCATGGTATGTTATAAATAAAAAAAAAAACTAAAAATTTCGAATTTTTAACTCAATATTTCTTCTTTGAGTTCCTTTAAGTGTCCCTTTCAGCTGTTTTGCTCATATCATACACTCATTTAATTTGATTTCTCCAGTTTCTTATAAAGAGACAGACAGCAAGGCATTGATACGAGAAATACACTATCCTTTATCAATCACTGTTTATGTTGAATGTAATAAAATCAGAAAAATCATACTCGTGTTTTGATGCTTCACTAGCTATTTTTTGTCACTTAAGTTTTTTATCAAGCAATCTGTCCATTTTTCAGTAAACTTGCTTTTAAACTAGCTAGGAGGCTGGTCAGTTAACTGTAGCATGCAGTAACTACAGTGGGGGTGGGGGGGGGGTCTGTATGTCCAATGATTGTAAACAGTCACTGAGTCTGTCAGATCGGAGACATTTTTTGCAGTAATGGGACAGAAAATACTTAAGACCAACTGAATCTGAATTTAAGACATTTTAAGGACCTGTGGACACCCTGCACACTTATATACGTCATAACCCCTGTCTTTGCATGTATCGTCATAAACACAGTGATTTAAGTATTAAAAGAGCATTATGCAACAGTATATTGGATCCAGACTTTCGGTCTTAGAGAGAAAGCTGTCCAATATTCATCCTGTCTGCCATTCACATTAATCAAACAACAGAGAAAAAAATCTCTCACTGCTCTTGACTAAATCACTTTTGTAACTTTAATAAGAACACGTTGCCGTGATGTAAAATATTCATATTGTGATATAAGATTTTGGTCATATCGCCCACCCCTAGAACACACAGTAACACACTTATTCCTACTGTAAAACATCACAGCTCGGCTCACCCGGGAGTTAGGCTGCAGGCCAATGTGATGAGTGGAGGTTTTCTGAAGGTTCTCCAGCATAAGAGCCTGTTGCACATGCAAAACGACAGAAACACATACTTCATTATCTACACCAAATACTTAAACATACTTTGCAGCTAAGGTAAGTGAAATACCTGGAACTGGACAGCAGACAGTGTTGATTATACTACTTAATTTAACAGATGCTAACATAAGAAGTTGATTATTCATATTTCATGTTTGCATGGATCAGAGTGAATGGTGTAAGAATGAATAGGCATACATATGTGACCATGTACCACAAAACTAATCATAAGGATACATTTAAAAAAAAATTGAGATTTATACATAAGTAATATCCAAAAAAACTTGATGTATGGTTTGTTAGGATATGACAATATTTGGCTGAGATACAAATATTTGAATATCTGGGATCTTATGGTGCAAAACAATCAATATTGAGAAATTCGCCTTTAAAGTTGTCCAAATGAAGTTCTTTGCAATGCATATTACTAATCAAAAATTAAGTTTTGATAAATTTAAGGTAGGGAATTTACAAAATATCTTCATGGAACATGATCTAATGAATAACCAAAAGATTTTTGCCATTAAAAAAAAACGATACTTTTCACCCATGCATCGTATTGTTGGCTTTTGATACAAATATACACGTGCTACCTATGACTGGTTTTGTGGTCCAGGGTCAAATATAAAAAAGAAATTACTTATTCTTTGATTATTTAATGATCGTAATTGAAACATACATATGGATTTACTCCTAGTTTCATTATATACAAAATAAGCAAGTGCACTAAATGAGAACCTAATCAAAACTGTGATAGACAGAGATTTGTTTACATCCGTTCAGTAACAGAAAATTCAGCTCAAACTTCAAAGCAGATGCGGCGCGCGGTGTTTATTTCAACAAAAGTGTTTATTTCAACAAAAGAACATGACATTCAAAGGATAAGAGGTGTTTAATCTTTCAAAAACTTTCTTTTTTATAGACTTTTAGTATGCGCCTCCCCGATTCATAACCCCCACTCCACTAACAAAGCGCGAGCCCTCCAACAACTTAAAAACCCTCTCAGTTGCCATCCATCCAGAGACTTGTAAACACAACATCATCAAACCCTTCACGACGTCTGCGCCCTCCCAAAACTCACATGCGTGGAAAATAAAAGGCGCTTTTGCACGCCACACACCCACGTACACACAAACAGGCAACAACAGGGGACACGATGACACACTACACACTGTATAAGCACCCCAGCTAGTGCGAGCTAGCAGCTAGCGAGAGACCACCGACGCTCGGCCTCCTAATCACGGTCCTCGGACTCTGCAGAGCCGAGACGCCTGCAACTCCCACTCACCCCTTTGAGCCTCTTGATGAGAGCATTCTTCTGTCCGCTTTTCGGAAGCCCTCTCTCTTCCAATGCCGCCTTCAAATCCGCCACCCGGAGCGAATGGAGCGGCCTCCCGTCCAGCGTAACGTCTTCGAGGTCCGCCATCTTGATTCCCTTCGCTCGTTCTGTAGCTCGCGACGGTGAGCTTCCTCACCGACGTCAGCGCGCTTCCGGAAAAGGCGGAGTGGAAGCACAGAGAGGACTTCGAAGTTCGAAGTTGTTTTACAAAGTAACAAGCAGTAAACATGTATTTGTGGGACAAGAAGAAGAAGAAGAGTGTATTCATGGGTTTAAACCACATTGGACATGATAGAATTGCTTCATGTAATTTTCCGTTTCAGCATAAAATCATTGCAAAGGCGAACAAAGATGCGTTTTGCCAGTCCAGTATTCAAGCTGTTTATGCTGTGAATGCAATGCAAGCTGAAGCGATAAGTATTTTCTAATTAATACAGTTATTATATATATATATATATATATATATATATATATATATATATATATATATATATATATATATAGGTGCTGGTCATATAATTAGAATGTAATCAAAAAGTTGATTTCACTAATTCCATTCAAAAAGTGAAACTTGTATTATAATTCATTACACATAGACTGATATATTTCAAATGTTTATTTCTTTTAATTTTGATGATTATAACTGACAACTAAGGAAAATCCTAAATTCAGTATCTCAGAAAATTTGAATATTTCTTAAGACCAATACAAAGAAAGGATTTTTTTTAAATCTTGGCCAACTGAAAAGTATGAACATGAAAAGTATGAGCATGTACAGCACTCAATAGTTAGTTGGTGCTCCTTTTGCCTGAATTACTGCAGCAATGCGGCGTGGCATGGAGTCGATCAGTCTGTGGCACTGCTCAGGTGTTATGAGAGCCCAGGTTGCTCTGATAGTGGCCTTCAGCTCTTCTGCATTGTTGGGTCTGACATATCACTTCTTCCTCTTCATGATACTCCATAGATTTTCTATGGCGTTAAGGTCAGGCGAGTTTGTTTGCCAATTAAGAACAGGGATACCATGGTCCTTAAACCAGGTACTGGTAGCTTTGGCACTGTGTACAGGTGCCAAGTCCTGTTGGAAAATGAAATCTGCATCTCCATATAGTTGGTCAGCAGCAGGAAGCATGAAGTGCTCTAAAACTTCCTGGTATACAGCTGCGTTGTCCTTGGACCTCTTTACACTGGACCTCAAACAACGTGGATTGTGTGCCTCTCCTCTCCTCCAGACTCTGGGACCCTGATTTCCAAAGGAAATGCAAAATTTACTTTCATCAGAGAACATAACTTTGGACCACTCAGCAGCAGTCCAGTCCTTTTTGAAGTGAGACGCTTCTGACGCTGTCTGTTGTTCAAGAGTGGCTTGACACAAGGAATGCGACAGCTGAAACCCATGTCTTGCATATGTCTTTGCGTAGTGGTTCTTGAAGCACTGACTTCAGCTGCAGTTCACTCTTTGTGAATCTCCCCCACATGCGGTTATCCCTATTGCTTGTACACTTTTTTTCTACCATATCTTTTCCTTCCCTTCGCCTCTCTATTAATGTGCTTGGACACAGATATGTGTGTGTGTGTGTGTGTGTGTGTGTGTGTGTGTGTGTGTGTGTGTGTGTATATATATATATATAGGTCGGGTTTGTGAATAACGTGAAAAGATCCGATCAAAAAGAAAGATTCGTACACGAATTAATCACTAATATTCAGAGCCCCGCCCGCCCCAGAGTCAAAACCGATGCGAGCAGTTTATTGAACACAGTGAGCGGCTCCTTTGAGCTTCTCAGCTCAGTCGAGATTATTTTCCATCTGGTTATATCGACGTTGAAAGTAACAACATGCTGTTTTCGACGAAAGGTGTCAAGTGCAACTAAGAAAAGGGTAACATATTATTTAAAATAACATTGTGATTCAAGTAATAGTTAAAAAGGGGGTTAAGTTACTCGTTTGTTTTGATGAGCTAAGTTAGCATTCTGACGTTAGCAAGCATATGTCGTAACCATAGACTGAATCATAACAAGGAAGTGTAGCCTACATGGTAGTACGATTGTAGACTGTAAAATAAATAAGATTATGATGCACAACAAAACTAAGGGTTTTATGAAGCATTTAGACCGAGGTTATGATGTAAATTAATGTTAAAATGCATGCACGAGGTTTATTCAGTGTTTCAATTTGCGCAAGTTATAAAAATGCTCAACAACATTCAAGGCAACCCCTTTCTTTTAGTTTTGTTTGGTACCATCAATGATAATCCATCTGAAATCCCTTTTCTGTCTTTATTAGAAATGGCTTGGTTCCAGCAGGCTTTACGAGGCTCAGGCCAGCCAGATGGATCCATGATGCCCACTACAGTGGAAGATCTGTCACATGCACAGGTCTCCAAACACACCATTACACAGTTAGGGATGTCTGATGGACAAGGTTGGTCAACATTTCCTCCAGCTTCCATCACAGACTTTCCGCCTGCTTCAGGAGGCATCGTTCCCCAACGTCTGGAAGCACTATCCTTCACATCCCTCAACATGGGCTCCAGAGAAGACTCTGTGCTGCTGTCTTTCGTGACGCTTCAGGAGCAACGATGTGTACTAAGTTGGTTTTTAGGGTGGAACACTGTCCAGAAGCAACGCTTTCTGGATGATCTGATTTCAAAGGCTGTGCCTGGAAAGGTGTCCAGTTTATTAGACTAACTCAACACACTGCAGGTGTTTTAATTATTTTATGTGCAACTTCATGCCCTTTTCTTTGTCGTGTGACCCTTGTATGTAAAGGAATATTTCATCCAAAAATGAAAATTTGCTTACAATTTACTCACCCTCACACCATCCAGATATAGATAAGTTGGTTCCTTCATCAGAACAGACTTGGAGAATTTTAGCATTAAATCACTTGATCACAAATGGATCCTCTTCAGTGGATGGGTGCCGTCAGAATGAGAGTTCAGACAACTGATAAAAATATCAGAATAATCCACAACCTAGAAATTCACACAACTCCAGTCCATCAGTTAACATCTTGTGAATTGAAAAGCTGCATATTTATAAGAAAAAAATTCATTATTTTGGCATCTTAACTTTACACCACTTTCAGGCAAAATACTAGTCAATAATAACACATCCAGTGTAAAGTACCTTCTCCTCTTGTCCTCTCACATTACAATACACCACCATATTTGTTTAGAGCTATTTGGACTATTTTCACATGTTTTGTTGTGCACTTGATTTGTGCATATTTCTCTCCTGATTCAGATGAGAAAGCAGTATTAAGGATAGAGGACTCGTATTTTAGCTGTAAGCAACAGGTTGAAGTTAAAAACATCTTAATACTGATTTAATTTACAAACATGCTTTTAATGTCACAAGATGTTAATTGATTAACTTAAATCATATTGATACTTCTGTATAATTGTGATCAGCTTTTATCGGCTGTTTATGTATGTTTGTAACTATCTATCTGGTATAACCAAATAATACTAAGCAGGTTGATCCGTATGATAATGTTGGTACATTCTTTGTCTATGCATTTCAGGTGAATGATCGCCCACCCAACATTTTTGAATGCCAGTTAAGACTGTGGACTCAGTGGTTTGATTCATGGAGTGAAGAGGAGAGAAATGCCTTTTTGAACAGCTTAGAGGAGAAGGATCCAGCCTTTGTTGCATACTTCTATGCTGGAACAGCAGGCAGAGATTGAGGCTCTTCGTACAATGCTTTTTGTTTGTTTTTTCACTCTTCAAAATGAAACTGAAATCAAGTCACCTATGGACTACTCTGCTGTTTAAGATTTTGAAAAGCTATGCTTGATGCACATATGAGTAGTTTTCCTTCAAAATGTTTTGTTTAGATGCAAAAAAAAAAAAGTGTTATAAAGTCGTCTTTTTCCCCTAAAGGTTTTTCTAAAATAAATGTTGTTGTTTTTTCTTCACTATTTATGTTTTCTGTACATGGATGTGCTGTTACAAGTTTCACAGACATTCTCTCTCTTGATTTTAAAGGGATAGATAGTTCACCCAAAAATGAAAATGTTTTCATTGTTTACTAACCCTCATGTCATTCCAGTCCTGTATGTGTTTGTTTCTTCTGCTTAAAATATGTTTCGAAGAATGCTGACAAGCAAACAGTTCTGGCTACTATTGACTTGTTTATACTATTGTATGAACAACAACAACAAAAAAACAGACATATTGCAAAGTATCTCCTTTAATGTTCCAAGTAAGTAAGTAGGTCATAAAAGATGCCATTCGAGCATGCAGTTGAGAGTAGTAATGAGCCAAAATATCAAAGCAAAGCATTTTCTTTGGATTCAAAAACAGCCTGAATACATGCAGATCACTGCTTGAGCCAGTCTGTGGATGTAGGATTCTTTAAGATCAAGGGAGGCTCATTTAAAGTAGTATCACTGCAGGTTTCAACATATGGATAGATTTTCCCCTGCAGCTTATTGCCAGTAAAGCTAAAGATTTCAAGCTTCGTTTCTGCATTGTAAAAAGTTACCTTATTATTTATAAAATCCAACTGGATCCCAATTACAGAAGGTGCCTGAGTTTGTAGACTAACACGCCTGTCAGCATTGGCAAAAAGTTTTGTATCCCTATTCTTCTGAATAACCCAATAGCCAGCTGAAGGGCCATATTTCAGAACACCTTTTCTCTGAGCGGACGCCCTGGCTGCACCCACAACATAACAATTACTTCCAATCACCCCTATTTCCCAGTAATGCTTTCCAGAATCAAATCCTTCTTTTCCCAGAGCTGCAATAGCTGTGTCATAGCGCTCAGGAGTGTCACGTACAGGCTGAGGGAATAAAGAGGTATGTACTTCTTTCTCATTCTTTGATAAGATGAGTCTGCGGTGGGCAGTGTTCACATCAAATCTCGGCCATTCTGAGGTGAGCACAAAGAGACATTTTTTTATTTGTTAGTTTGATTGCATTTAGCTGTATATTATAACCAGACTGAGATGACGAACTTACCACTCGTAGGAGGTTTTTTATTTTCATTTTCAACATCTAGATAAAGAGTTAAAAGAAATAAAACCATACATTGTTAATGGTGAAAATAAAGCTAGTATTACTTCTCGCTTAGATAAAAGAAATATCTCACCCTTAAGTTCCTCTAGTTTCTTTTCAGTCTCAGTCAGGTTTTTTTTAAGGTTCTCGTTCTCATTGATCACACCTATTAATATTGTGAAAATATTAAAACCTGTCAGATTACCTTCCACAGATACATGCAAAAGATATTTAGTCCCAGGCCAAATTGAATTTGCATTGTTCTCTATACTGAAAGATTATTGCACGCCACTCACGATTTATTTTGTTTTTCTCTTCTTTAAGCTCGGCTTTTGTATTTGCATTTTCCTTTTGCAGTGTAGCAACTTCTTTGTCCTTCTCCTGGAGTTTCTGGTCCTTCTTAGCAAGTTCTTGTTTTTTTGCTTCCAGTGTCGTTTCTAGATCTGATAAAAGGTTTGAAAAAACATATTATTAGGCTTAGAAATTGTTCAAATGAACAATTGAGTTTTGAATACTATATAATGGATCACATTATAAAACAGAAAGCTGCAGAACACATTTACATCTGCTGATTGGGCAACGCAAAAGCATGTTAAAAAAAAATCATGAAGTGGAGATTGTGTTTTTGCTTCTGTGGTATTTTGACTGTATTGTCATACCAGAGATTTCTTTCTGTAATACATTTTTCTCCCCTGTCATTTTTTGTAGGTCCTTTTCAAGTTTCTTCTGCTTCTGAACTAAAAGGGCAAGAAATAATCAAATTACTGTATGCATATGTGATTTTACAATATGTAAAAAAATGATTGGGCTAATTCATTATTACACAATTTATATTGGTTTTTCTATCAGCAATTCTGTCATTCATTATTCAGTGATTTTATTCTTACCCAAGTCTTGATTTTCAGCATTTGTTTGCTGTAGTTTGGCTTCAGTTTTAGCAATTTGCTGGTCCTTTGTTTTAAGCTCGGTCTCTAGCTCTGGACAAAAAAGTTAATATTGATAACATGCATTAATTGTGTCATTTGTAGCATTATTACATTTTATAGGTAGCAAATCTGATTGACAATACTCTGAATTTTCCCATTTGTGAACCAAATATTCCTCTGTTTTTAAGCAGAGGATGACCTTTTCACGGACCTTTGTTTTTGTTCATTACTTTTTCAAGCTCGCCCTTCGTATTGTCCTGCTGCTTTTTCAATGCTGCAATGGCATCATTTTTCTCCTTCAGGTACAAATCCTTTTCAGTAAGCGCTTTTTCCTGTTTTTGCAATTTCTCTTTTAAACCTGATCAAAAACATGTAGTCAGTTAGTAAAAAAAAAATTATTCTACCCTGGTATAATGGGTCAAATTTGAGATTAAAGATTGAAATATGTCATAATATGTTTGAAATATGTTTGTTTCTCACATACTGATCATTGCTTTTTCATATATTTATCAAGGCCAACATGTCTAATCAATCCAGCAATCTTTAAAGATATTGTATAGTATTGGAAAAGAGAACTTGATAATTATTCAAGCACGTCTTTGGTGTTTTTACAATGTGGTCATACCGTCGATTTCTTCTTTTGCATTCTGCAGTGCTTTATTTTTCTCCTCTTTGATTTTCTCCAAGTCATCATTCAGATTGTTCAGCTGTTTGACTGAAACAAAAGATACAAAACTGAAATTCTTGGAATGACTAACCATGCAAAAGTGACAATATGGAATCAAACATAAATATGGGGTTGATTAATTCTGCAGTGTTGTTGTCTTTATTCATAACTATTTTCTTACTCAAAGCAGCATTTTTAGCATTTGTCTTTTGCAGCTGATCTTCAGTATTAGTAAGCTGCTGGTCCTTTGATTTAATTTGTTTCTGAAGTGCTGAGAAAAAAAATTACATGATAATATTTGATAACAGTAATCTATGTACATGTTTAAAATGCATCATTATAAAGAAATACAATTTAATTGTGACGGTATCACAACAATATGCATTTTCTCTGAAACTTACATGTAATCTTATAGTTTGATTCTTGTTGGAGTTTTTTAACATTTTGTTTGCTCTCCTCTAGCTCCTTTTCTAGAGTTTGGATCCTGTCCTCTGTTTGCGAAAAAAGAAGGAGCATATTGAGTTATTCCTTTGATGGAATTATTATTTTGTTATCATTTACTCACACTCGAGGTGTTCCAAACCTGTATGATTTTTCTGCTGAATACAAAAGAAGATATTTTGCTGAATTTGGGAAAACTTAACAGTTTTTGGTTCCCATGCTATGGAAGTGACGTGACCTGACCCATACTCAAAATTCGTGCTCTGAATTTAACCCATCCAAAGTGCACACACACAGAGCAGTGGACACACACACACACACACACACACACACACACTGTGAACACACACCCGGAGCAGTGGGCAGCCATTTATGCTGCGGCGCCCGGGGAGCAAATGTTTGGTTACCCACATTCTTAAAATATTTTAATGATCAACAAAAGAGAGAAACTTTCGAGAAACACCTTGAGGATGAGTGAATAATGACAAAATTGAACTATCTCTGTAAAGGATGTGTAAAATCACTTCCAAAAAAATTCTTTGGTGCCTTTTCACATTTACTTACTCAGCTTATCTGACACAGCACAATTAGCCCGCAACAGCAAAATCTCTTTTTCTTTGTTCTCTATTTGATTCTTTAATCCTGAAAACAACAAGAATATCAGTTTAGTACTCTTTGTTTCCACTATTACTCATTAGAATAATCAACAATCTTCTGATATTGATGCACTGAAGACTGATTGACTTACCATTGATTTCCTTTGCATATTTCTCTTGCATTTGTGCTTCTGCTTGTTTTAGTTTAGACATTGATTCCTTTATAGACATTATTTTCAAGGCTGTATAAATATATAAGTAAAACATTTATGTTAACACATTTGGCAGACACTTTTAACAATGGTATACATTTCATCAGTTCATGTGTTCCCTGAGAATCAAACCCATGACTTTGGCTTTGCTAGCACCATGCATGCTCTACTGGTTGAACTCACCCAGTCCAAGCCCTTTCTCTCCAGAGTTTTGCAACTCAGCCAGCAAACCATTTAATTGGGCTTCCAGTTCTAAATGAAGAGAAGAACATCACTAATTGTAAAATAATGTTGTTGTTGTTGTTGTTTTTAAGGAAGAAATGAAATTGATTATAAGAGTACATAAATGGTTTTGTTTAAACTTACTGCGAATCTTTTCTGAATTGTCTTCAGTTGGATTTTCTTGGAGCTTCCCTATATTAGTTAATAACTCGAGTACTTCCAGAGCTGTAACAAAGCATTGTGTAAGTGTGCAATAGTGTCTCTTCAGATGAAGATGTCCCAAAATTGGTCAAATGGGGTTAGACTCACTTTTGACTGATATGGATCCCTCAGCATTCAATTTCTGCTTTGCCTCCTTCAATTCTTGTTTCTTTTCTTCAAGTTCTAGCCTCACTTCTAAGAAGCAGATAACCATATTTTGAAAAGCACATCAAACTATTGAAATTTTACCCATTCCACATGTGATGTAAAATGAAAGCATGGAATATACACTACCATTCAAATGTTTGGGGACAGTTAGTTTCTTTCATTTATTCATTTATTTTCAACGATGCATGAAATAGGTCAAAAGTGACAGTCAAGAATTTTAGTGTAAATAAATAAAGTTAAAAAACTTTGTTCATCAAATGTCTTATGGTTTCCACAAAAATATTAAGCAGTTTTAAACTGTTTTGAGCATTGATAATAATAACAATAATGATGATGATGTTAATGGTTTCTTGAGCACCAAACTGGCATATTAGAATGATTTCTGAAGGATCATGTCACACTGACGAATGAAAATTCAGCTTTGCCAGCACAAAAGTACATTTCATTGTCAAAATATATTTAAATAGAAATCAATCTTAAATTGTAATATCATCTCACAATAAGTGTTTTTACAGTATTTTTGGTGAGCATAAGAGACTTCTTTTTAAAACATTAATGTATGTGCACTGGTTCAATCTGCTTTTAATGTATATGACTAAAAGTACTGCAGTTTATGTGATATGAATCAGCAGACATACACCTTCACTACCTGGGGATCCTTGGTTGGCTTGCCGATCCAGGTACTGAACTTCATCCATTAGACTTTTAATGATATAAGCTGAAAACAACAAAAACATTGGACAGAGAGAATTATGTGACAGTATAAAAGAGTGTAAGATATTGACTTTGGGTTTAACACAAGATTATGTTTTTTTTCTTTAATTGTGTATTCTTGGCATTATTTATAATATTCTGTGATTAACTTTGTCATCAATTTAATTATAAACCAGTTTAATTATGAATCTTCACTCACCCTTCTTAAGAATGTCATTGTTCAGCTTAGAAATGGTGTCGTTATATTCAACCTGCTTTTCTGTAACACAGCCACCAAGTATTCCGTTTACCCAACTGTCCAAATCCAGTTTACAGATTGTCTTTTTACACAGATAGAAAGATAAAGTACCTTTGTATTTTTTCTGGAGTTCAGGGCATTCAGCAGTGTCCACACAATCTTTTTTCAGCTCTAGAGAGAGACAGAATAGGCAAGATAATGAACTCTTCTTTAGACAATGACTTAAATGTCCAATATCACTGAATATGTTGTTTTACTTTCATTCTCAGAACGAATTTTGACATTTTCCTCCTCCTTCATCCTTAGGCTCCTTTCAAGATCTAAAAAGAACAGTAGCAAGTTGTGTTCATGAATTAACGGAGAGCTCCAGTGTTGATGTGCTTTGCTGTTAAACGAGTGAAAGAGATTGTATATGATGGATAGATGGATTGAATGAAACTCACCAGTTATTCTATCATTTAATTGGGGTTGTTTTTTCACTTCGTCTAAGAGGTTGTTGATCGTTGTAACTAAGGGGACATCACATTAAAATGTTATATAGCAATAAGCTGACTGGACATTGGCAGACAAATCTTCCAATCCTGATCATTTATAGCAACCAGACATCACTTTTTGATTCAGTAAATCTCTTCAGTAACTAACTTTGTTTTGATAGTGAGTCATTCTTCTTTTTTAGTGTTTTATTGGCGTCATCCAATGCCTCGTTACTCTGTTTTAGTTTATCTTGAAGATCTGTATAAGAGAAAACAATTTAATTTAATTAATCAGTTTTAATCAAAGAAAAAATGACCATGAAAATCACTTCACGGTTTGCTGCTGAATGAATGTGCTATACCTTTAATCTTCTTCATTGCATTCGCTTCAGTTGTGTCTTTTTGGATTTGCAACGTCAAAACTTCTTTCTTCAGAGCAGCAATTTCTTTCTCTGTAAATCAAGCATTTTCATGACGACTAAGATTGTCATTCAGTTATTGTTTGAGCTCTGAAAACTAAGGGTTTCACTCACGTATCTGACTGACATCACCGGTCGCAGTAGCCAGCTCTCTGTTTTTTTCATCCAGCAAGCGTTTTACGTCATCCAGTGCCTTTTGAACCTCTGTCAGAAGTCAATGTGGTTATAGCAATATTAAAAAATGTTACACCATTACTTATAGCTCTTTTAAAGTATTGAAAACTATCACTGCCAACCAGCTTTCTGGATTTCAGCCTTTGTAGTTACAGTTTTCAGCATTTCTCTTGTCCAGGTTGCATCAGACTGGAGAGCAAAGATTTTCAGCACTGAGATAAACAAAAATAATAGTAATATTGATAGTTCTGTCAAAAAATATCTGAACAAATTAGGAATTTGGTATATAGATTAACTGATCTGAGCTTGTGTAATACTCATAAAGTACATTTTTTAAACTATCAGTTACACTTTATTTTAACGTCCAATTCTTGCTATTAGTTGCCTCAATAAACTCCAAATTTGCTGCTTATTAATAGTTAGTAAAGTAGTTGCTATGTCTTTGGTTATGCAGAACATGTGCTTTCTAAATACTTACAAACAGCCAATATGTTAATGATAGGCATGTTAAAAAGCAACTGGTTAATGGTGAGAATTGGGCTTTATACTAAATTGTTACCAAACTATCTATAGGTACGGGTCTGAACATAACTGCAAATAACATGAGCCTTAGTTCCAAACAAGGACCATAACTCTTCACTCACTTGGTTTTGAAGCCATTTTATCATCTAATTTGCTTATCAGGTTCATGAGATCCTTCTGCAGATCTGAAACCAAAACAGAATGTGTGTTGAAACCCTGAGGTCAATTTACACCGACAGCTGACCAAGTACAGTACGTCACTTTTTCAGACACTCCCAGACTCAACAAACACTAATTCAACAGGTTAAATAATTGAAAATATTCACCGCCACCAACCAACACCAACAGACGCCGAAAGTGGAAACACACTGATTAGACAAAACCGGATGAACATGTCTGTCTGTGTCTGTCTGTGTGGTCTGAATTGGTTTTTACTATACATTTTTTCCATTAGCATAACTACGGCATGTATACTGTACTATATACTCACTGCTGATTTTATTTAAGTTGTCTGGATCTTCATTCTGTAGCTTCCAGATTTCCTCCATCTGCGATATCACTTTAAGAACTGACAAGCAGAGACAAAAACATGCTTAGGTGTGAGTCAGAAGCCATAAAGATTTATGGTAGATATTAATGCTAAGAGTCACACTTTTTTCAGAGCTAGCATCACTTTTCCGAAGTTCCTCCTTTTTCAGCGTCAGTTCCTTGAGTTTTTCATCCCGTATTTGCTTCAAAGCTATTATAAATGTACAAAAAAAAGGTAATTATTACATTTCCACATAAGAACTGGAAAAAACAGTTCTTGAAATGCAGTACAGAACAATATATACGTTAGAAATGGTTTCAAATGTTACTCTAAGTGCCTGATTAATGCTGATTGCTTTTCAAACTGAATCATAAAAGTACAAACAGACATACCGTCCGATGAGGATGCTTTAACTTGCTTCATTATTTGGTCTATTTCAAAGCCTAGCAAAATAATCTCGAGAACTGTGGAAAGAAAATGTTTCCATGTATGTTCAATTAAATGCAACTAATCCATGGAAAAAAAAATTTGTGTCTAAAATTTCACTCAACTCACCTGCATTTGAGGTTTTATCTAATACATTATTTACTTGTTCCAGTTCAGCTTGTGCATCTGGAAAATACAAAATTTTTAGCATAATCTGCAAATAACATTTAATAATCCCATTTAAATTTCTTCTGTTGCTTTCATGTGTACAAAGCTTTCATATGGCTGCTTGCTGGGAGTCAAGAAGAGTACAATATCTCACTCATGTACAGTTCCTCCAGGTCTTTGGATTGTTCTAACTGGTCCAACAACTGTTTGCGTAAACCTGTGTGTAGAAGAAATGATAGGTAAATTAACAATAAATATTCCATTTGGGATAAAGACAAGGCTAATATTAACACTGCATATTGTGAATACTATGAAAAATTCTGTGTTATGTGTTGTATCTGCTAAATAAATTAATGCATAAAAGTGTTTTTTCATCTGTATGTATTAAGCATCCATGAGCATCCATATTACATTTGCTATAATTGTAAGTAATTACAAGACAATAAATTAATCTTACGTTTGTTGTAAACATCCAGATTAAATGCCCTCTCCTGTTCCTTTCCAAGCTTTGTCTGGAGATCTAAGAGGGAAAAATCCCAAATCATATAAACATCACGATTTCTAATGCTACTTGAGAAAAATAATTAAAAACCAATCAGATCTCACCATTCATCTTAAATTCTTCTGCTTTCATTTGTCCCTGTCCCGTAATTACTACCTCCATAAATTCAAACTGGAGTTTAAGAATTCTAGAGACTAAAAGTAGCAAAAGTATTATCAGTTGTGCTGATTATTATTATTATTATTTTTAAAAACAGTGACACTAGAAACAATAATTCATGAGAAATGAGAATCGGTATATTTAAATGAAAGAAACTTACTTAGCTCATCTTTTCCCTTTAATGTGGCAATTTTGTTCATTATTTCTATTCTTTTCCCATCAAATTCCTTTGTCTGTTCTACAAGATACAAATTATTGTCAGGATGAAGTAGTGATTCCCACATCTATATAATATGGTAAATTAATCATAAATAATTTCTACTATGATTCCAGTACCATCAAGCTGGACAGATGTTAGTTTAAGAGCTGATAATTTGCCTTGCAGATCTAATATTTCTTTCTCCAGTGTTGCTATGTCTTTATCTGTGAACACAAAATGGAAAACAGAAAAAGGTTTTGCTGCAGTAATCAGGAACCTCTTATTTATCACATAATGCATTATAGATGGTATAAATATACTGTAAAAAAAAAACTAAAAAAAAACATACCAATTTGTCCTTTGTTTCCTTTCTTCCCTTGTCGCTCATCTTTTCGATCTGATAGAGCGCCATTTTTATACTCCAGTAATTTTGTAATTACTATCAAACATTCAAAAAACAGATGAAACAATCAGGCATTACTTGCTCAAACGATTTCGAAACTGCAACTTCATAACTTCCAGGCTTGATAAGGATTTCATAAACATCAGTAATGAACACTCACCATCTATCTCCGCCTGCATCTTAAACTGACCAGAGATACTCGTCTTCAGCTCCAATGCTTTAATTTGCAATATAACAATCTCCAGCACTAAAAACAAAACAAATGTTTTCTATCGTGGAAAACAGTATAACTGCCATGACAAATTTCCAAAACCTTTCAAAACTTCATCCACAATCACTGCTAAAACATTTGTGATCCATTGCTCACCCTGGTCTGCAATGCCACCCTTTTCCCCTGGCTGTTTGAGCTTGTCTTCCAGATACTTCTTTAATTCTGTAGATTAGATATAAATATATAAGCACATGCATTTTAGTCAGTTTTGGGTTTAATTACATATTTTATGTAGGCTATTCACTGATGATGAGGCTGTAGATGATATAAATCAAAAGTGACTTGTTTTGGTCATACACACCATTAAGTGATGTTGAGGTTGCCTTATCGCTTTTCAATATCTCTGAAACTAGATGAAGAAAAATGAACAAACAATTACTACAGTTTCCTTCAGTTAAGAATTGAGCAAGGGCACAAAACGCAGTGTCAGTGTGGTATTGCTCTATGCACAGGGGTGTATCGCTACCTGCCCGCTTGAATCTTTCAACACTTCCTGAGAATTGTGTCTTCATCCCTGCTAAGTCTCTCTCTGCATCCTTTCGACGCTTGTCCAGACCTGTTGAATTTTAGATAAAAACTGTGTGAATATATATGGTATATAGAGATAATATTCAAGTAAATAATAAAGATAATATTGTTGCAACACACTTGTAATCTTTGTGGCATCTGTCTCGGTGCTTATTATCGCGTCCAGTTCCTGTAGGTTAATGACTTTCTGGAGAATGTTTAAGACTGAATGGGTGGAACACAAGGGTAAAAAGTGTCAAACATAGTTTTTTTGCTAATCAATATTAAAATGTTACAGCTTTGTTCACCAGTATCATTATTTTCCACATACCATCCTTGGCTGGACTGGTACTGACTTGTTTAAAAAGACCATTCAGCTCGCTTTTAAGACCTGCAAACATGTCCACCAATAGAAATATTTTTGATGAATATAAGTCAAGGATGCAACTGCATGGTTAATATAATATATATATATATATATATAAATATATATATATATATATTTTGAGATTTGTGTAAAATGAAGATGGGTTGACTCACCATTAATATTGTTCTTCGCAACTGTATAAGTATCCCTACATTTAATCTTCATCTCATCAAGATCTTTCTGGAGGCCTAAAGAAGTACAGATGAGGATCATAGTGTCTGAGATTTTTATTAAATAAAATATTCATGTACTTTCTAGTTCATTTGTACAATATTTTACTAGGATGTATATCCCAACCTATGGTAGAACTGGTTGAAGTTTAAAACTCACATTTTCATATCAGGATCTTAAATCCTGTGTTTGAGGTTAATATGAATTAATAATAATATATTTGACCCTGGACCACAAAACCAGTCATAAGGGTCAATTTAAAATTGAGATTTATACATCATCTGAAAGGGGAATAAATAAGCATTCTATTGATGTATGGTTTGTTAGGATAGGACAATATTTGAAAATCTGGAATTTGAGGGTGCAAGAAAATCTGAATATTGAGGAAAATAGCATATAAAGTCTTTAGCAATGCATATTACTAACCAAAAAATATTTTTTATATATATTTAAGGTAGGAAATTTACAAAATATCTTCATGGAACATAATCTTTACTTTATTTTGACTGTTAAAATGTATTGTTGGCTATTGTTACATAACCATGCTACTTATGACGGGTTTCGTGGTCGAGGGTCACACATGATTAAAATGACTCTTATATAAAATATAATAAAGAAAAATATAATTTACATACCTGAACAGTCCTTAGTAGATTACAGAGAGATAATGAAAATGTATTTTAAAACAGTACATTTAAAAGTGCATGCATGTAAATTGGAAATGATATGTAAAAAAAATAAAAAATAAAGATAAAAAAAACAGACACACCTCTATGGATCTTCTTTCTCTTGTGAAATCCCTATTTGCCTAAAATGTGTGGAAAAATTCACTTTAGACCTTGTTCACACTGATCTTTTGCACTGTGAAAGACATTACATTTCAATTTCAATTCAATAAGATTTTCTAATTATATAATTATTTAGCTTCAATTATCAAAGCTGCACAGTTTTGTTTTAGAAACACAAGTTAAACTTCTCATGTACAACATTCAAAATGTTTTTGCAATAAATTTATAAGTAACACGTTAGAATAATGGTCCATTAGTTAATGTTTTTTATTCAATAATTAATATGAGCAAACAATGAACAATACATTTATTACTGTATTTATTCATCTTTGTTAATGTTAGTTAATAAAAATACAGTTATTCATTGTTAGTTCATGCGAATGCACAGTGCATCAACTAATGTTAACAAGCACAACTTTTGATTTGAAGTGTTTGAAGTGAAGTGTTACCAATTTATATTTTTAGATGAATAATGTTCTTTCTATTCATCAGAAATTCATGAAAAACATTTAATAATTTCTAAAAGAAAACAAACAAAAAAAACGTTGTTTTTCTAACCATTTGTGTGACACTGGGTTAATGACAGCCTAAAATTGAGTGGTGCTGCCATCATAGGAATGAATGAATGAAATGCATTGAAACAGAAAACGGTTATTTTAAAATGTGATAATATTTCATAATATTAATGTTTTACAGTAATTTTGATCACATAAATTGCAGCCTTGTTGAGAGTAATAAAAAAGTTAAATTGTAAGTTTAGTTAAATACTGATTTAAGTATAGACCCTGTTTAAATTCATAGTATGACTACAGTCATATCTAAAAAAAATAATAAAATATGTCAGAAACTTACCACAGTGAAATGTACATGAAACCTACCATAATCGGAGCATCTTTTTCATCACTCCTAGCTATGGCTGCTTCAACAGGACCTAAATCACAATCAAATTATCATACAACCATTCCTTCTCGTCAAAAAAAAAAGAAGAAAAAAAAGACAGACAGTCACAGATCCAACAAAGCAATGCTGCTCTTACCACATTCAGCCTGTGTCAACAGGTAAATTGACACAAATAATGACCAAATCTGGAGATTCTCTATCCACTTCATTACTGTGTGTGAACGTAATCTCACAGTAACACTGGAGCTCATGAGCTTGTGTGCTTTATATATGAATAGCACACCAGTCCGTTATTGCCCAACCCTCACTTTTAATTGGCTATTTTACATCTCATGCCAGAAGAGCACAATGATAGACGGACTTACTGTGTAGTTCTGACTAACTGCTTATGTTGTCCAAAGACAATTATTTTGTTCTCCATTTATTCATTTTTAATCTGCACTGTCATTACATTTTACATGTATTAATCATGTACACACATTTTTATTCCGCTGTTTTAAATATGCCACAAAGATAAATTTATGTAGCTGGCTACAATATTGCCATAACTGTTTGTAAATATTAATGGTAAAGCAGTTTAATTTCTTTCTTCTGTTGCTAATTAAAAACTAATAAATATGAAGACCCCCCCCCCCCCCATCAGCATATGAAAAAGTACATTAACTATTTTTATCAGAACAAATTTCAGCTCATTTCCGTAATACTGACAGTGACCTTCATTGCAAAAATAATTTATATTGCAAAAGAGGAAAATATGTGTATAGGACACACCAAGCCTTGAGTTGTAGATAACAGTGGTTTTGTAAATGCCAATGACATAGTCACTTTTATTTGTAATGCAAATTCATCAACAGCTAACTAAAAACTTGCTTCCAAAAATGGAAGAAAATGCCTGATAATTCTGAAATATTTTATTATTTTGAGTTAAAATACTCAAAACATAATTTCCATATCAAATAGTTTAATTTAAATGAAAATGTTTAACATTTTAGAACATTTGGAACACTCACAATTTGAATAGGGTTGCAAAAAAAATGTGTCTTTCTTATGCAAATAACCAACGTTTTGAGTATCAGCTAGGGATAAAGATGTATTCAAAGGCTTTCTTGACTTTAAAAGTAAACATTTAATTTTTATGGTTTGGCTATAAAAGGCTATTAATAAACAGCTTCTTTGAAGCTCATTAAATGATTGTTTGGTGTGTACTGAAACAGCAAGATATGACAGTGAGGGCCTTGGGTATTCATGTTTTCGGACATGATAACATGTAAGCAGTGGTGACTCTGCAGAGAAGCATCAAAGTAGATTTAGCACACAGGTTATCTGGAATGATGGGTGAAAAACACACAAACAATATGTCAAACAATACTGATAAACAATGGCCATGGTCCAATTGGTGCCCAAGTGCTCATAAACCCAAACTCTGCTGGTTAAATGCAGTGACTGAATAATTAAGTGATTACCACCACTTTATGGACAGTGATGTTGCTGTAGGGCCATGTTCATTAGTCATTTTAATGCAATGAAATGACCATTGTCATCAGATATATATTGTGCAGGAGACTTTGGTTTTTGCTGTGTTCACATCCTGGTCCATTCACTGGATATGAATATGCTACTTCTCTACTACACAGTTTTCAAAAAGCAGTACGCCAGAAGAGTACTATTCAAAAAACAGTAGGCAAGAAGTTTGTGAATGTCACTTTTAATGCTTGCAAAGTTAGTTCTTTGTCAAAAGTATAGGCTACCTACTCTTGGACAAAGCTCCTTTTTATTGCCATTCTCTCAATAAAAATGGAAAAAGTACCCGGAATGAAAACCAATAGGAAGTGGCTAGGGAAAAGTAGAATCATATTGTGTGGCTATGGTTATTGGTAGAATAGTCTGTATAAACACTGCAGATCCCCAAAAATATTAGTCCTTTCCTCACTCAAGCCCACAGTGTGTGACACTGTGTGATGCATTTTATGGAGGACTGTTTCCTGAACCTGCAGAGTAGTCTACAATGGGTCTGTGCACAATGGCTGTTCTATAATGTGGGGCAGTTCCAACTTTCTGTCTGGCGCTGCTGACTCACAGCCTGTAAATACGTTTCATATATCTAAATGATTTGCCACTGATGATTCAAACGCGATTTTTAAGCATTGTAGAGTAGCGCTTGTTGTTTGTCGTCTCTTCGATCACAAATGCAAAAATGGTTTTATGTTTACGTGGCGCGATACGCAACGCGTAAAAACACAGTATAAGTCATTATAATCTGTAATTATGTCCCCACTGGATGTAACAAATGCCTCCTTTGTAATAGGTTTTATTGGTTTTGTGTCATAGAGCTGGCACTGGGCATCACAGTATGTTGAGGGGCGTAACATTTCCACCACACGCTTGAGGTATTCACCCAATCACAAAGCACTGGATAGCTAGCCAATCAGAGTACACCTCGCTTATCAGAACGATGAGCTTTGTAAAAACCGATGCGCGTCAGAAAGGCGGAAAGGAGCAACAAAAAACATGTTTTTTTAACATTAAACAGCACAAACACATTGCATTACACAAAATAGTGTTCTTTTTAGCAACGTCATATGACCGTATTGGCATTATATTAGACGTATTACGGGAATAGGAGGATTGCCATAAATAGAATTCTCTTATCTGCAAGAAATACAGTTAATTTCACCGCCAAACTTTGCCTGTTGTTTCCTGATTCAAGTCCAGGCAAGAGTTCCTGAGAGACAACAGTTCATCTGAGGTTTTAATTGCATCAGGTAGCTTAGCTGTTGTATAACTTTCATTCTGTGTCAATTAAATGTCATTAGTTATGTTTCTACCAACCTATTTTTATGCAGATTTTAAGGTGGAGACAATTCTAGGGGCCCAGAGCCACAACCTGCACCAGGGCTCCTGCATACATCTGATTTTTTTTGGCATATTACTAAAACGATCCAATAATATGTATTCATATATTGCTGTTATTGACCAAAATAGCATATTCCAGCTATTGTAAGTCTGCAAGACTTTTGGGACAGGGCTCACATCGGGCCATATTCAGTGACTCAAGAACCGCTTGGGTAGATCTTTAAACAAATCATTTAAACTGAGTGTAAGCCAATTCAATAATCTGTTTCTAAAGATTGGACATTGTTATTACTGGCATCAATTTATGTTTGCGTGTGTTTGTAAGATGGCACTATCAGGATGGATCTACGTGGTGACTGGTGCTTCCAGAGGAATTGGAAGAGGTATTGCCCTTCAGTTATCTGAGGCAGGCGCTACAGTGTACATCACTGGTCGACAGGAGAAAACTCTGAAGCAGACAGCAGCTGAGGTGTGCAAACTGGCTCCTGATTGTTTCAATAATAAACCTCAAATTAGAGAAGGTGATATTGATTTATATATGAATAGCACACCAGTCCATTATTGCCCAACTCTCACCTTTAATTGGTTATTTTACATCTCATGCCAGAAGAGCACAATGATAAGACGGACTTATAGACTTATAGAGTGTTTTTGGACCAACAGACTCAAATTCTCTTTCCATATGTTGATCATGTACATGCGTTTTTACTCCGTTGTTTTAAATATGCCACCAGGATAGAGTCATTTAGCTGGCTGTAAAATTGTCATTAATTTCTTGCTACTGTTGCTAATTAAAAACTATTAAATAAGAAGACCCCCAGCATATATATGCCACAATTTTTGGGCGTCAAAAATATAATACATTTCAGTATATTTACTATTTGTATCAGAATAAATGTCATCTCAATTCCGTAATACTGACAGTGATCTTCACTGCAAAAACTAATTCACATTGCACAAGAGAAAAATGTGTTTAAGGCACACCCAGCCTTGAGCTTGTAGATAAGATGGTAGTTTTGAGTGTGGCAAATGTCAATGACATGGTCACTTTTATTTGCAATCCAAATTCCTGAACCGTTAACCCAACATGTTTCAGGCAGGCAGAACCTGCTTAACTGCAGAGCAGTGATGACTCTGTAGAGAGGCATCAAAGTAGATTTTGAGGTTATCTAGATTGACGAATGGCAAAGTACACAATGTATCATTGTGGCTAAGGTCCTTTGGTGACCAAGTGCCCCACAATAATAAAGCCAAGCTCTGCTAGGTAAATGTAGTGACTAAACAAATCAGTCATTAACACTACTGGGGGAGTGATTCAGACCATGTTGTCAATTTAATGCAATGAAATCACCATTGTTGTTATCAGATATATTGCACTGTTCTGGGTGTCACTTCCTGGTCCCCCGCTACATCTTCTGTACTACACAGTATGCCAGAGGTTCCCAACTATTTCCCTCGAGGTCCACTTTCCTGCAAAATTTAGCTCCAACTTTAATAAAACATACCTGAACAAGCTAATCAAGGTCTTCAGGATTACTGTGTGAATTTGATCGAGGTTTTTATAAAACTCTGCAGGAAAGTTGCAGAGAGCCCCTGCAGTATGAAAAATACCAATGAGAAATGCCTGTACATACAAGGGAAAGTGGAATCATATTGTGTGGCTATGGTTATTGCTTGAATTATATGACGTGATATACACATACAGCAAAGTATGGTGACCCTTACTCCGAATTCAGTCGTGGTATTGCCGGCCCGAGACTCAAACCCACAACCTTAGGAGTCAAACTCTCTAACCACTAGGCCATGACTTCCCAACATGTATGTATGTATGTATGTATGTATGTATGTATAAACAGAGTTGGCAGAAAACTAACCTTGAAGTAAACCAAAAGATTTCCCGCTCAATGTGATATGAATGGACTGCATTAGCTTACTCATGTACATTTGGGTTGCTGATTTCCTGTGTTTTAAAACCATCTTCAAAACACATGGGCTTATATTAGACGTATTAAGGGAGTGGGAAGAAGAGCCATAAACATGCCTGTCTTATCTGCACGTTGTAGATGTGCCAGATTATTTCAACACACTTTTCAAGTATAGGCAAGAGTTCCTTAGACAATTACCATTCATCGGAGGGTTATCCGCGGCGTTAAACAGGTAGGTGTTGAGTTATAGCCTAAATACAACATGTAAATGACGGTCAAAAGTAGGTTTTTCATTGTAATATCATATGGCAGTAATATCTTCTATCCGTCACATTCATCAAATACAAAACAAGTCGAATGTGTAACACGAGAGTTTTTTTTTTTTCAAGTTTACGTTTCCATCTGAACGCTCAGTTAAATAATTGTGATGATTAATAAATAACACTTACTCCTGACCAATAAATGTCATTGTGAGGAAGGTTGCAATGGATTACTGTGACCACAGGGTGACAGGCTGTTTTTGCTCACTTGTTGTTTGACTGTTACTGACTAGGGAGTCATTTCCATGAATCGGTTCTTTAGGAACAATTTTTAAGAACCGATTACAAAATGATTCAGTGGTTCTTTGTGCTGTTACGTAATTACGTCATCGCATTTTTCATGTTTTAAGTGAATGCTATCATATAAATATAGATATATAATTAAATATATATTTATAAATAAATAGGTATATAAATATAATAATATATTTCATATATAATATATATGATATAATAATCATATTTAATATAAATACAATAATAAAGATCATATAAATCATATCATATTCATATAAATATAAATATGACTGCTATTATATATATATATACAGTGTTGGGGAGTAACTAGTTACATGTAACGCCGTTACGTAATTTAATTACAAAATTATTGTAACTGTAATTAGTTACAGTTACTACGAAAAAATGAGTAATTAAATTACAGTTACTTATGAAATTTTTAACGATTACAAAGGGGATTACATTTGAATATTTACACACATACAGATTTAACTGATTTCTTTCCCAAATTGCACTGACTATTCTGAGACACACCGCCCTAATAATTTCCGGGATGCGGAAATACAGTCTGGTTCGTAGAATCCCTTCATAAAAACTAAATGAGAACCGGGACAATTCCCGGTGGCATAGCAGCCGATTTTGCCCCACTATTTAATATCATTATTGTATAATTGCCTGCCGAATGTACTAAAGCGATCATTTGCGAATCCGCCATTTGATAATTAAATATCTAATAAGCCATTAAGTGTTAGTCATGACTCGCGCGCTCTCCGCGCGCTCTCCGCGCGCTCTCCACCAAACGGTTTGGATCAGACTCAGAGTAATCAATGCGAGAGAGAGAGAGAGAGAGAGAGAGAGAGAGAGAGAGAGAGAGAGAGAGAGAGAGAGAGAGAGAGAGAGAGAGAGAGAGAGAGAGAGAGAGAATAGAGTGAATGGCTGGAGCAGAGAAGCAGAACTACTGTTCAGGGTTTCAGGTCAGTTTCATCTGTAAAGATGCTTTTTTGTCTTTGTTTTTTTATTTATTTAATCAAGCAGCAGCACGCTGCTCACCAGTCATCACTCAAAATACTATATAAAGGACATCATTATTATCAGTTGTAATGTTACAGTAGGAATTTATCTGAAAAAAATTCAGATTTTTTTATAGGTTTAGGGGGAGCTACGACAGACAACAACACAACCCTTACGAAAATTAACATTTTAATATTTAACTATAAATCCAGAGAAAATGGTTACTATTGTTTAAATGTGGTAACCAAAAATGTAAAATTATTTTATAAATGTATTTATTTAAAAATAAATACAAATCCATTTGCAAAAAAAACAAAAACAAAACAAGGTTATTTTACTTTTATATAGGCTAATAAAAGCAAGGTTAATTTTTGTAAGGGAAAAACATGACTCATGTACAGTATTAGGATTTTTCTATAAAGATATTGTAGTATTGTAGAGTATTGTATTGTAAAGTATAGTTTTGTTCAATCTTGAGTATTAAAGTCATGAGAGGGATGGATAACAGGGCAAAATAAAGAGACTGAAGAGAAAAATGGAAGTGAAGGTGCAGTTCAGGAGAGAACTTTTAATTATTTTGCATGTCCCCAAATTAAAGATTTAAACCTTTTTTATGTCAGGTCCATACAAAAAAATAGTTTTGTCCATGAATTTGTTTGTATGAGTTTGAATTATCCAGTCTGAATTTTTTTCCCAGTCCGCCCTCCTGTAAATTAATGGCAAAGACATGGTTTCATTTACTACACATAGGACTGAAGCTTGCAGTGTTTTCAACCTCTGCCATCTCAATATAGGCGTACACGAGCACATAATTTCTAGAACTGCTCTGTGTCACTTCATGTGCATTTTACTTATTTTGAGAAAACTATCATCATATACAAAGAGACAGCAGTTTAAAAAAAACACCAATGTTTCAGGAGTTTATTACACAGAATATGTCACATGCTTATTAGATAACTGTATTTAAGTTGATGTATATGCTTTTATTTATTATTCTTTAATTTTCACAAATTTAGAAAAGTAATCAAAAAGTACTCAAAAGTAATTAGTTACATTACTTTAATAAAGTAATTGAAAAAGTTACACTACTATTACATTTTAAACAGGGTAACTTGTAATCTGTAACCTATTACATTTCCAAAGTAACCTTCCCAACACTGTATATATATATATATATATATATATATATATATATATATATATATATATATATATATATATACATAGTAGCATTCCCCATTTGGGACGGGACTCATATCTGGCCTGTTTTTTTGTTGTTGTTGTTTTTTTTCAGCGAGTCAGTAAGCTGGTGACTTGAGAGAACCACTTTGGCTGATTTTTAACCAAACCGTTTATACTGATGATGTGAACCAGTTCAATGACCTAAATATAAAGATCAGACATTGTTATTACTGGCATCAATTTATGTTTGCATGTGTTTGTCAGATGGCACTATCAGGATGGATCTGTGTGGTGACTGGTGCTTCCAGAGGAATTGGAAGAGGTATTGCCCTTCAGTTATCTGAGGCAGGCGCTACAGTGTACATCACTGGTCGACAGGAGAAAACTCTGAAGCAGACAGCAGCTGAGGTGTGCAAACTGGATCCTGATTGTTTCAATAATAAACCTCAACTTAGAGAAGGTGATATTGATTTGATGCTTCTTTTATTTTCATGATAACAGGTGACAGAGAGAGGTGGCCGATGTCTTCCAGTGGTCTGTGACTCATCTAAAGAGGATGAAATCAAGGAGCTGTTCGAACGTGTTCAACGTGAGCAAAATGGCAGACTTGACTTATTGGTGAATAATGCCTATGCAGGTGTACAGGTCAGTCACAGCTAACTATGGAACAAATATGCAGTTTTTCAGAATTAGAATTATTTTTTCTTTTGAAAGTTTCATAAAATAACTTTTTTACAATTCTTGTGTTTATGGCTGTGTGTTTAGGCTATATTTGACAACATGAACAAGAAATTCTGGGAGGTGGATCCAGAAGTTTGGGACACCATCAACAACACTGGACTCAGGTGCAGTAAAAACCTGGAGATGACTCCAAGTGACATAAATGTTATGCAGAGATGTACAAATAAATAATTCTGAATGAATTTGAAGACTTCTTGTCACATCTAAAAGACCGACCATTTGGGGGTTGTTTTTAAAGATGTCTCTTATGTTCACACAGAGGCTTCATTTATTTGTGAAAATATACTAAAACTATAATATTGTGAAATTATTATTAAAATTATTAAAAACATTTGTTTGTTGTTTTAATGCATTTTAAAATGTAAATATGAATACAATGATTAACTTAATTTTTTCATTGTTTAAATATTTCAATTTCTTAAATCATGACAACTTGTGTAGCTAACCACATAAAACTTACTTATTTGACCCTGTAAAAAAACAAATTGAATTAAATAGAGATTATATTACTTAATGCAATTATTAAATTGAAAAGGGTGGATAATTTTGATAATATTCATAGCAATTAATTTTCTTTGGACTTTCTGGTCACTGTTTTCACAGGGGTCACTATTTCTGCTCAGTGTATGCTGCACGGATGATGGTGGCGCAGGGCAAAGGCTTGATTGTCTTCATATCATCCATGGGTGGTCTGCGCTATCTCTTCAATGTGTCCTATGGGGTCGGCAAAGCTGCAGTGAGTCCGTGCACACAGCAATACAGATTCTGTATCTGAAGTAATTTTTCCGTGTATCATTTCAGTTGCAAAGAATTCCACATTTATTCTTTCTGTTTGTAGACTATTCCTTCATTGTTCTCAATGTACCGTATTTTTCGGACTATAAGTTGCACCTGAGTATAAGTCGCATCAGTCCAAAAATACGTCATGATGAGGAAAAAACATATATAAATCGCACTGGACTATAAGGGTCCTTTCACACCTGCCTCATTTAGTTCGGTTGAATCGTACCAGAGTTCATTTCCCCCTTTGGTGCGGTTCGTTTGGGCAGGTGAGAAAGCAGCAATCGCACTCGGGTGCGGACTAAAAGCGTACCAAACAAGCGTACCGAGACCTGCTTGAAGAGGTGGTCTCGGTACGCTTTCAAACGAACTCTGGAGCGGTTTGTTTGTGGTGAGAATGTGATCCGACCTCGAACAGACCCAACTGCAAAAATTACTGATCATTTTTGGACTAAACCAGCTGCCGTAGTCAGCTGCGTTGTGCATTAGGGGATGAGGAAGTGTTTGTTGACAGTTTGCACTTTAGCTTGGCAGCTTGTGGACAAACTTGAAGTACTGAGGAGGTGCGGAGCCTCATAGAAATTTGGTCAGATGACCATGAGCATGTCAGAGTTGAGAACAATTAATGCACGCCTCCGCTTGAAGTTACGAGCGAGAACAATGTTTTCAAGCCACATCCGCGCTTCATTATAGAAATGTATTTTTTGCATATTGTTGTGTATACAAACAATGTAATAGATTATGGCCAGTGACAAAACCAGCCCGCGCAGTCGTGTAGTTGTGTTGTCTCTGTGTTGTTTGCTGGATTTTCCTCTTATGTTGGAATTTTCCCGCACGTAAATTCTGACCACTCGAAAAGCAGTTTAGGAAATACGTCATGGCCAATGAGTGATGTAGATGTTGTCATGTGACTGCATTTTGGTTCGTTTCAACTGGTAGGACCAAAGCAATCAGTGTGGTGTGAAAAGGAACCAAAAAAGCTGAAAAATGCTACAATGTATAATTGTTTGCCCTTGGTTCGGACCAAATGAAGCGAACTAGAGATGTGAAAGCACCCTAAGTCGCATTTATTTAGAACCAAGAAGCAAGAGAAAACATTACCGTCTACAGCCGCGAGAGGTCGCTCTATGCTGCTCAGTGTAGACTACAGGAGCACTCAGCAGCATCTCTGGCAGCATAGAGCGCCCTCTCGCGGCTGTAGACGGTAATGTTTTCTCTTGGTTCATTTCTCTCGGTTCATGTCAAATTAATTTTGATAAATAAGTCGCACCTGGCTATAAGTCGCAGGACCAGCCAAACTATGAAAAAAGTGCGACTTATAGTCCGGAAAATACGGTATTTATTTATGCTTCAACTTTCATCCGGTTCTTTTCTTTAGTGTGACAGAATGGCAGCAGACATGGCAATAGAGCTGAAGAAGAAAGGTGTGGTTTCTGTAAGCCTCTGGCCAGGGGCCGTTCAGACGGAGTTAATTAATCAGTATATATCTCATGATGAGGCTTCTACAGGATTTGATCCAAAAGTAAGCCTTTTTATTTGTCCCAGCCCTTATCATACCATAATCGCTTAAATTCATGGTAAAAAAAAAAACTTATCTTCCTAAATATTTACTATCTATCTTTCTCAGTTCAAGAAAATATTTAATAAGGGTGAGACGACAGAGTTTAGTGGACGATGCATAGTTGAGCTGGCCAAAGGTTGGATCTTTTTTAAAGACTTAAGTTAACATGTTTATGAATTACAATGAAAGTAATTGGTGAGAAATGAATTGTCTCGAGGCTATATATGACATATTTTCTGCTTCTTGGTGACAAATAGATAAAAGTCTAATGTCAATGACTGGGCAAGTGTTGATGACCTGTGACCTCGCTCGCCGCTATGGACTCAAGGATGTTGATGGTACAGTGACAAATGTTTATGAAGAAGCAATAGTTTTCCAGTTACGATAAACATAATTAGATGATTAGATTGAGATGTTACAAATTGAAATCTTACACAGGATTTTTTTATGCGCTCCTTGTAATTTCAGGTCGCAGTGTCGTGGACTACACCTCTTTGAAGTTTGTCATTTCCCAGGTGCCCTATGTGTCCTGGCTGTCTGTATTCACTCCTTCATTCATCAGAGTGCCTCGTTCCTTGCTGAGCCTTGGCAATTGAGAAATCTAATATATTTCAGTGAAGAGACATTGTATATTTTTTAATCTTTTCATTAAAAGAAAATTTGTTTTTAAAATTACTGCAATGTCCATTTTTACAAATGAGTAAAACACTGATTAAAATGACATTAGCTGAGTATGGAAGATAATAAATTCACAATGCACAGTTCATGAGCAGAATTAGTATTGTCACAACTCTGTTTTCTAAAATGAAAAACTGTATAACAATACTGGTATATTAACATACTGTTTTTAACTTAAAAGGGATTAATTAATACTGTTATGGACTATTGTATACTTATATGCCAGATGAGTTATTGCAATAAATACTGACATTTTACTACAGTCTTTTGTGTTGCATTATTGATAGTTTGATATATCGCTCTTGAACCCTTCATTCCAATTGGTAAAACACCTGTGCGACATTGCATAATTGTCCACTTTTCAGGGAAAAGAGTGCTTCTCATGTCTCTACAAGTACACTATTTTAACTCAAATCAATAATTTTTATGTGCATTGTTAAATAGCCATGTAATAAGTTGGATAATGACTAGTCAGTCTGTCATTGGCACAAAACAAACACTATTAGTTTTTGTTTAGTTTTCCTGGAAATTCTGCTCACATTAGAATGATTAATCTCAAATTAATAATTCACGTATATTAATTTATTTGATGGGAGGTATGATGTATTGCGCGGTATAATATACAGTCAAAATAAACCCTGACAGTGTGATCAGGACCGTTATGCAAAGTGATTGACTCCTGTGTCAAGTTGTGTGGAATTTTTTTTTTTTTTTTTTTTTGTATTAATTGCTTCTTCCTAAAGTAAAACATTTAAGTTACTCATGAAGTTGCGTCTTACGTGTCTGATCAAAGAATAATGATATGCATCATTACCTGCAGACTCCTAAAACTTATTGTGTGGCACAATTTGGTAATTACATCCCAGATGGGAAGTGCATTCACGGGGCCAAGTTTCAGCTGTGCTCCTCCTCCCATTACTCTCCTTCCCGGATTGGACCTGCATGGCCACGGCACCGTCATTGCATGAGAAAGAGGGGGCTGGTCCGAGAGTTTCCTGATCCACTCTGTCTATCCTCGGTCTGACCGGACAGGCGAAAAACACTAAGGGATTTCCAGAACAAAAGCGACAACGGACAATACAAACCAGCTGGAGTGGCGTATCTACGTACAGCCTTGAGAGAATTTCAAGCGGTGAGTTGTTGTTTCAGGCGAACTACTTTACAGCCTACGTTTGTAAAGTTTTTAAAGCAGAGCCGAGACGGAATTAAGGCTCTCGAAGCTTGTTGTTGCGTCCTAAAAGCCACGCGAGGAGTCAATCCATTTTGTCTTACGTCGCGTCATTCACATTATTTGAAGCATTTGTTTTGAACAGGGTTCAACGAGAATGTGTGGTTAAATGGGACAACGGGAGTTTGATAATGTGCGTTACTGGAGTATCAACGGATCCTGTGATACAAAAGGGCTGGTGTACAAGAACTGTTATGGCATAAACCCTTGTATAATGGTGTAGCGTTCGGTTTAGGATGGCCATTACCCCTGCTTACTGTTTGTTGGATGAACACATACTGTAGTGAGCTCATCTCCGCATCCTCTGACTTGCGTCAAAAGTTCCCCACATAAGCTGATTATAATAGAGGCCATGGACAAACGTCGTCCACTGACGCAATTTCCAACAAGTCTAACCAAGTTTATTCGGTCTAAACTGCATTGTATTTCTGTTTCAAAGACTGTATAGGAATTAATACGTTAATGTTCAGTAAATTATATTCAAATAAATAACAATTTTTTTCACAATTTAATTATATATATATATATATATATATATATATATATATATATATATATATATATATATATATAGCCTATTTCACAAGTTAATATATTTGTAAATTTGACACAAATGTACAAATAGTAACCCTGGTCAACAAAAGCTACTCTGACTTCCAAGGGACTTTACGCTTAGTCGAGTCATTCCAAGTCATCATCTGATAAATGAGGTCACCACAGGCAGTCGGGAATTTATCCTGTCAAGTTCACCTCCAGCTTGTTTTGTAGATGACTTGCCTGCTCACTGAGTATAGTGGTAAATTGCCTAATACTGGCAAAGCTTTTCCAAGCAGGATTGCCCAACATTGCTCATGTAGACTGTTGGTAAAATTAGTTTCTGTGGTTCGTAGTTCAGCTTTGTTTTGGGCTCATTAAAGTCATAGGATGCAGCATGAAGATATAAAAAACTGGAAAGGTACTATAGCTGCGTTTCTACTGCTGGAACTTTACCCAGGAACTAGGGGTTTTGGGCTGGTACTCGGTGTGTTTCCACCACAGGAACTAAATAAAGTTCCGGGTAAAAGAATGCCCCTCAGAAAGTCCCTGCTGGCGAGGTATTACTTTTTCAAAGTACTGGAACTTTCGGGGGCGGTACTTGGGTACTAAACATGCTGATTGGTTGAGTTCACGCAGCATTGTGATTTCAACCACCATTTATTTGGATCATTTTAAAATATTACTGTTATTGTGTCATGAAATGTAGATTTAAAAGTATTTCAGGCGAGAATTTAGTTTAAAACTCAAATCTGTGGTTTATTTATGAAGACAGCACCTATTTAAAAATGTGTTTCACTGATTTCGGATAAGGTCAGCGCCATGTGATCAGCGGCCATGCAGGTCCAATTACTGTTATTGTGTCATGAAATGTAGATTTAAAAGTATTTCAGGCGAGAATTTAGTTTAAAACTCAAATCTGTGGTTTATTTATGAAGACAGCACCTATTTAAAAATGTGTTTCACTGATTTCGGATAAGGTCAGCGCCATGTGATCAGCGGGAGCTCAGTGATCATGTATCCGCCGAGAGCAGTCTCAACTCGACTAGTCCTTCTGACATATGCCACTGGCTCGGATGTCTCTTTAGTGGTTAAACATAAAATATAATTAGTTTTGGGTAAATCTAACAGGTAATCTTTGGTCTGTATTCAATTTATCTATATGTTAAAATGAAAATAAAAAGAAGCAATTGATATAATATTTCGTTTTATTGTAATGGCTGTATATTTACACATTTCCCTGAACTAAGTTCATTTCTGCGGCTATTATTTAAATATTAAATATACAGTGAGGAAAATTGGAGTAGCCAAGGCGAGCTGACTGATGTTATCCAGTACGCTGCTGTTTGCAGAATTACCGGATTTGCTTCATCATGGACATCACACTCCCGAGTCGAATGCGGAAAGTCCGAACTACCGAGGATGCAAGTCCAAAATTTGCGTACTTTGTATTGAGAAATGCGTGCAGACCTACGTCAACAGACTATTTGCCTAATCTTCACGGTACTTTAGACCGCGATGGAAACACAGAAAACAACAGGTCTGGGGAAAAAAAGTTCCTGGTACAATTGTTCCAGGTAATCTCAGTGGAAACGCTGCATATGTCATTGATTTACAAATTGGTGACCATAAGTAAGGTGTCCTAGTCAGGACAAGTTTAAAAATAAACTCATGTCATGATTAGATTTCAAAGTAAAAATCTAAGCATTTTTGAGCACAGACAAAGTTTGAGATGACCAATATGTGCTATGTAGACTGTGCTGTGTCGGGTAGGCAAACTGCAAAACTAGCAAAAAAACAGGTTGACAAATTGCTAATTTTGTTACCTTTTATTAAAATTGAGTCAGACTCTCTTGGCCATCTGTTGGAAGGTTCAACGAACTTCTATACGGTTCTCTGGGGTTAGGCAAATGGGGGAAGTGGACCATTACGTGCACTGGAACGGGCAAGGGAGATGTGAAGGGCAGGGCCCCCGTCTCTCTTTTGCCCAAGTCCCCCATATTGGGGGTTGGGTGTGCATTGATGTAGAGTATACGACAGGCTTTAATAAAAGGCTAATGTGTGGAAGAGAACGGCAGGGGGAAGGGGGTGACATCTGTCCTTCTTTCAACTTCAGAGTGGAAAGTCAGTGGTTGGACTGTAGAGTTGACCGTAAAGTTCCAGTTTAATGACTTTCAGGGAGTTTGATGAACAGCCTTTCTTGAAGTCTCACAATCAAGTCACTTTGCATCTCTGGATGGGCATCGATAATTAAAAAAGTTAAGTTTGCTGCAAATGATCTGAATGAATTCTTCTGAAGATTTGACCAATCAAAGAATGACTGGAACCCCACCCATTAACCCCCTCCCCAAAGCACCGTCCTAGCACCCATCAGACAGCAACAGCCCACCAACCTTTTCACCCCTCAGAAATCAGGCTTACAAACAACAAACAGTATTTTAACTGTTACCAAAATTAGGCTATCTTTTCAAAAGGCGAAAAATGCACTGTTGGTATTGCACATGGTCTACTATGCTGTATACATTTTCAACTGAAACTGTTTCTTTGATATTCTTACAGACTGTGGCAATAGAGGTATGACATCTCTGATGGCGACGAACGGTGACCATGACTTGAAAGTTATCTCTACGAGAGGGGTGGCAGCAAAAAGACAAGATGGAAGCCTCACCAGTCCACGGCAGCAAAAATCACCATACCACCACAATTCTGATGGAAAGGAACATGCGAGCCCCTCTAATCGCAGACCAAGAGAGAGCAGTGCTGCAGTAAGCTTTAGCACTAATAATAACTCTGTAGTATGTCTTCCTTTGGTATCTGAAGGGCTAAAGCTAGTGTGGACCCAGTCTGATCAAACACGTGAGCTGGATGGTATCCCTGAACTTGTTCAGGCCTTCAACACCTTCCCCTATCCAACATCTCAAGAGGTCAGCACCCTTGCCCGTGTCTGCGCTCTTCCCTTAGATAAAGTCAAAGTGTGGTTCATGGTGCAACGCATCAAGTATGGAATTAGCTGGGCCTCGGAGGACATTGAAGAGACAAGGCTCAAGCTGGCTAGGCCAGTACAAACAAGTGAACCTGAACACAAATCGAACAGTACAAAGAGGAAAAATGGAATTGAGGATTTAAAAGAAACAGAAGATCATGTAGAAGATCTAGCGCAAAGTCCACAAGTGCCTCGTAAAAGACATAAAATTGAAAGCACAGAACCAGAAAAGCTCTTTCCTGCTCCCTCACGTTTCATTTCATCTCTCCCACCTCCTCAGGATTCGTACTACTACCGACAGCCAGTAGAAATCCCAGAAACACCTCAAGCAGCCACTCCGCTTACTTCTACAGAGTCTCCTGCTGGATCTGAGCAGCCACGGCAGGGGCGCTACAAAAAGTCCAAAGCCCAGTTAGCTGCTTTGCGTAAGAGTTTTCTACAGGAGAATTGGCCCGATGAGACAGAGCTTCAGCGACTACAAGAGGAGACAGGCCTAACTCGTAATGAGATTCGAAAATGGTTTAGCGACAGTCGCTACCAGCTGCGAAATGGTAGAGGGTTGTTGACATCCTTCTCCGCTACTCGAGAAAAAAATGAACCCAACTGCAATGTATCATCTCAGTCTCAGGAGGTTCAGCCTCTTCCTCTCACTACTAAAAAGCAAACAATAGAGCATGCTGATGAAGGCAAGGAAAAGGTTTGCACGAAAGGATCACGAAAGAATCAGCCAAAGAATTCTCAGTTTTTCCAGCTTTTCCTGTCTAACACGCTTGAAGCATTTGAAGAAGGAGCATTAGTTGTGGATGAGGAGAAATGTTCAGAGGAAAGAGAGATTCAGAATAATAAAGCTGGAAGTGAACAGGAAAGTGAGGGACGTTCTTTGACACCTCCAGAGCCAGCTGCACCCACGTCCTCCTCTTCTTCACCTTCAATCACCCCAATTAAAAAACACTCAGGCAGGTCATTGAAATCTGCACGTTCTGTCAAAGCAAATGCTTTGAACAACTCCCTAAACTCCTCGGATAACACTTCAACTTCTTCAGTATTAACAGTGGCTGGACGACCAAGGAAAACAAAGGAGCAACTGGCTGTCCTAAAGGAATACTTCCAGCGCTGCCCATGGCCAAAGAGTGATGCATACACTCAGATAGTGGAACTAACATCTTTGCCTCGTGCTGACATTATCCAGTGGTTTGGGGACACACGTTATGCTGTAAAAAATGGCCATGTACGCTGGGTGCATGCTGACATACGTGACCAAGTGCTTGCTGAGATAGCATTGCTACAAAGTGGAGGGGCTGCTGCCGATGCCACTGGAACCCCAGGAAGTGAAGGCAATAGGAAACGCAAGTCACAAGGGAACAGCACACCAAAAATGCAGAAGTCTTCAGCAGATTCTGTAGACCTCATTCCATTGGAGCAGTATTATCAACAGACCGGAACACTCCAAGAGAAAGACCTCGACAATCTCTGCCGGAAGTCAAAAATGAGTTATCAACAGGTCCGAGACTGGTTTGCATCTAAAACCAGTAAAACACTGGACACAGAGATCACTGATATAGATTGATTAATATAAAAATGAAAATGGTTTGTGATCATGTCTGTTAATCTGCTGTGAGTCCTGTAATCAGGCAAAACCCCTTTTGAAGGCACAGTATAAAATCACTTCAAGCAATGCCCTCTATGTAAAAAACAAAACAAAAACAATAGCAATGTGAATTTTTTTTTATTATTATTATTATTATAAACACTCACTACATGATTTGCTAATTTGTTAAACATCAGGCGGTATTGAAATGTAAAATTTATTTTTGGTCTTTGGTCAAATACTAATTAATGTTTCTGTGATGCTCTGGGAGTCATCTGTCCACTAACTGTTCCTCCAGTTTCCTATGTTTGTGTTGTTGGTATTTTTGTTAGTAATCCTTTCGAGCTGCAATTGCTGCTTCTTTAAAACTGATATGATATTCAAACCTTTCCTAAAACCGTGGTTTGGTTATCTGTTAGGTACTGATGATTAGTTTTTTGGACCAGTAACTTTAGCGATGTGAGGGTATGTTTTTGTAAATTTTCCGTTTAACTCATTTAAGAAGATATATATATATATTCCCCTCCAGTCATCTTAAACATTCCGCGTGTAGAGGTTTATGGATCCATCAGTGCTACTTCATTGTGTATAAATATTTCATTTGAATACATCCATACCCCAGTGCAGCGAAAAGACAACTAAAGTCATAGGTTTATTTTTTGTTTTACATTTTGTGCCTTATTGTCTGTAAATTTGTGTTTCAGGGAGGCGGAACATTGCATTGAAATAAAACATGACTGATTATGTTGAACTCACTGTTGCATTCTGTTCAGTTAATGTCTTGACATCAATCATGTCAAAAATGTCTCATCAAAAGATGTCTCATGGTGTATTTACCAAAAACGGTAAATACCATTGGTACCATATTTGCGTTAGGAAAATATGGCATGAATTGTAAATCCTTCACATCCTTTAAAGTAGAAGTATATTCAGCATTAAGATTTAAATTCATCAGTATTTCACTTATCAACAGAAATGCAAAAGTGTTGGTTATTTGTGCTGAGTGACAGTTCATTTCCCAAAAGCATAGTAAGCCTAAGTAAATCGTTGAACCATTATCACCAACTGTAGCTATGATCTACTTAACCCACAATGCTTTTGAGGAATGCTGCCCAGATCTTTTTGTATGTTTAACGATAAATTACATCTCAGTTTTGTGGTCAAATTCCACCTATAAAAAGGGAACATTAATTAACATTAACTGCTGTTAATCAGAATTATACAATAAAATTGATGCTGAAGAGTTCAAGACATTCCTCTTTCAGCCTTTATTCGTACCATCTTTAATCAAACAAAAAATTGCATTTTTCAAATAAATTAAAGAGTTATTCCACCCCCAAATTTTTATTTTGTCATTAATCACCCCCATGTTGTTCCAAACCCATAAAAGCTTAGCTCGTCTTACTTTTTGTAATGCAGGCAGCTTCTACTCTTCTGTGTCCGCTGTGGATGCGCCATTTTCTTTCAAATCAAAGCGTAAATACATGTAGAAAATGTATCCTTGTGGCGCGGCTGACACAAAAGAGCGCATGCTGCCTACGTGCGTACGTCCAGCTCATATTCTCCAAAACGGCGCTACGGTGATGGGGAGAAACACAGAGGAGACGAATTGTTGAATAAAGTAGTTATTTTTGGGTTTTTTTGTGTACAAAAAGTATTCTCGTTGCTTCATAACGTTACAGTTTAACCACTGATGGCAGATGAACTATTCTGACAGCTGTTCATACTTTTCTGGACTTTGACAGTGTAATTTACTTGGCAGTTTATGGGACAGCAACAAGCCTCCTGGTTTTCATCCAAAATATCTTAAATTGTGTTCTGAAGATGAAGAAAGCTTTTACGGGTTTGGAAGGACATGGGGGTAAAATTGTAATTTTTGGGTGGAGTATCCCTTTAATGTGAATATAATTGTATCTACTTATATGAAGGATGGATGAAGTAGATCACTCCTTTTAGGTGACGTGGATGCATTAGTGATGAAGTGGCTTTCTAATGCCATGAATTAGATACAAATGATTATTGGTATTGGGCTTGGGGACTGGAGTGTAGCCCTAGCCAGAAGCTGGAACTGGAAATTGTTTGGGTTGTATGTTGAGACCTACAAATTATGAGAAGTGAAGATTGACAGTGTGAGAACTTTCAATTTAGGGCATTAAAATTTTTTAGTCTTGGTAAATGCATAAAACGTTACCTTGTGGGAGTGTTAACTGAGCTGGGTGTCCCTTTAAGATAAAAAGAGAACATAAACATACAATAAGTCTAAACAGTAGAGTGTCTAACTTGACATTATCAGTACTTCATGAACTCAAATAATGATATCTGAGAGATATAATTAACAATGTCAGTATTACATCACTTACTGAAACCATGTTCATGTACTGAACTCACGCCTGACTTAGAGATGAATGACCCTGCACGGGGTGTCTAGAACAGATTAAACGTAAAACAGTCACATGACAAATTCCTATTTCCATATGACTTAATAACTGGCTATATTACTGTTTTTCTCAGTTGCTACCACACAATTCATGATTTTTTTTTTACCATTTTCTCACAACTATAAATACAAACTGAAACTAATAGACCAATTTGTGCTAGCTTCAAACTTCCAGGTCAAATTCAAATAGTTTAGTAAAAACATGTTCTCTTTTGTCAGACTCAAACTTTTGCACAGACTGTTTTCCTGCCTAGGGTACACTAGTGAGATCAATTCAAAACACTGTTAAAAAAAAACCCTTTTAGGAAATAGGAATCATTTTGCTAGTCAATGTCTTTTACAGTATATGGCATAAATAGAGGGATGCAGATACAGTAAAATTAAACATTAATCTGTAAGAAATGTTTACTTTCATATACTGTAAAGAGATCTTACAGTATATGAAATGCATTAGAATATAGAAAAGTTCAAAAACCAAAACAGAATATACAGTAAACACACATTGGAATACGGTATACAGTCAGTTACTTTAAATAAATAAATACATTCATCCATTGATTCAGCATCCTCTGCCAAATTGCATTACAGTATTGGTAGTATCATTATTTGTTATAGCAGTTTCTTAGTCTTCTGACAAAATACGTCTTTGCCTTACCTAGACAGTCGTCTCTCAGTTCTGCAAAAATAGTACATGAAAGGACTTGGCTATACATATAAATGAGTTTGAGAGTGTACTGTACAACATGTGCTACTGTATTTACTGTACATATGATAATGAAAGTTCTCTCATCTGAAGTACTGCTGCTATGTACTGTTATTATATTGTATGTGTATTGTGTAAGTATTGAAACCTTTTCGATGAGCCTGTAGGCCAACTTCCATCATGGTCAGTCAATGCAGAACAACATGGTCAACTAAAGTGCTTTGTATTTCATAAGGAACAAATGAAATTTGACCCCATCCCCTTTGTTTTTATTTTTCCCTCCAATTCCTCTTTGCCTCCCACTACCAAGATTAATTTTCCAAAACACATAATCAACTGTGCTTTATTTTGACAAATAAAATGTATTTGATAAGCAGTAAATGGCCTGTGCAATATGTTCCAGAAGTTTCACTGGATCTTTGAAAAACATATTTTCCTGTGGCTTCATCTTCCAGAAAAAAAAAAATGAAAGGAATATATAGGCAACATATGGTTGTTTAAATATTGTTTGTAATCAAAGTTAATCCTTTTTTTCAAATTAATATTAATGCACATAACCATAGTGACAAATATGAATAATAAATACATAAATATTAGTAATGCAGTTAGGGTTTTAATAACTCTACTTTTATCTCTTTTTTAGTCAAACAATTAAAAACAATCTGTACATTATTGCTACTTCCTGCTAATTTTTAATTACATAAAGTATTCAGGAGGTTGACAAAAAAAGATTCTTAGCATGTAGGCCTACTTATTTCTTACTGATAACTAGTTGTGAACCAATTTTGACTTTAATGTTCATGACCTTAATCTCTCATTGGTAAACTGTATAAACAGACCCACATTTAGCACTCCAAACTATTTTTCACCACCAGGCCCACCTCCAGTGTGTGCAAAGGGACCCTCAGGGTAGAGCTGTGAAGTTGGTGGGTGGGTAGGAGCATAGTTTCCAAGATGGCCTAGACCCATCCAGGCCCTCCCATGTTGAGTAAGGCCTTTTAAAACAAGATAATGAATGTTGCTGAGATCATCTGGTCTCTCAATTTGGGTTGGACAGGACTTACCTGATATGTGAAGGTAGTTACAGTTAGCATGATAAACTCAGCACTGACCTTTAGGAGGATATTACATTTACTAAGTGATTAAAACTAGCCTCGAAAATAGAATAAAAAAACATTTAAAATAATCTCAAAATGAGCGTACAGCATAACGATTACTCACTTGTATTTATGCAGTTCTCACAAAATAGATGGCCACAGCTGAACACAACAAACTTTTTCCCTTCTCACATAACATTTGTTACAGTGAAACTAGTTCATTTCACTACTATGAAAGAGGTCAACTACAAAAACTAATTAGTATTAAAATATTCAATTAACAGAGATGTACGCATTAAGCTGGAAAAACATGTTTCAGGCTAACATTAATATATTTATCTATATTAATAATGCTGTAACTTCAAATTGGAATGCGAGCAAATTGTGGATTGTGGTAAAATTGTTTATTCTATGACTAAATTTTACTATTATGAATGGCGTTTATCTGAATAATTTACCTGCAGTTGTTAAGAGTAACGAGTTAATTTCTGTCAACTGGGCATCGAATAAGCACAGGACCGCAGGTATCACTGAAATAATTCACCAGTTGATGGCAGAGTTTAGTAAAATTATAAAAAGTGGCTTTAAAACGGTCTTTACTATCATTCAGTGTGTGGTGGAACAAAGCCACATGCTGAATTCAAACTACCTGTGCTTTTGTCCATCACAACTGTGAGAGAAATATCAGTTGTGCTCATTTGTTTACTTTAGTTAGAAAGCATCAATCTCACAATTTTTTTTTTTTTTATAATTTGGTGTGTGTGTGTGTGTGTAGGCACTAAAAACAAAATGGTTTGGGGGCACTTAACTCAATATTTAGTATAGGTAATAATGAACAATGTCCACATTTAGAATGTTTTATTTAGATTAAGAATTACAACCGTTGAATAGGATCAGCTCCACCCAGACGTCCAAAAAAACTCCAGTACCTTAGAGGCCCCCAATCTTTGAAAATAATTCAACATTGAATAGTCGTCACATATAGTCATGGCCAAAAGTTTTGACAGGGATAACTTGTGTTTTGCAAAGTTTGTTGCTTAAGCTGTTGTGGTGTTCATACACCGCGTTTCTAGATTGTGTAGAGTGATCAGATGCATTAAACAACTGCAAAAACTTCACAAAAAAACTAAATTTCACTTTTTTGATCCTGACACAAAATGACCAGGGGTGTATTCCAGAGAGCAGGGTTAACTTACCGTGAACTAAACCCTGAACTTTCGGTTGATCAACCCAAAACCTTGCTGACTCGAGGTATGTGGTTCCAAAAACACATCCGGGAGTAAGTTAATTCAACTCAGAATATGTTCCTGGTTAAGACTCAAGACATTCTCAAGCGACATTCTCAAGCGACATTCTCAAGCGACATTCTCAAGCGACGAATCGACGAGTCACTATAGAAATCATACTAAATTAGATTGTAAGAGCAAATGTAATGCTATAAAAAGGAGGGAAGAAACGCTCCCAATTACGGTGTTCTTGTTGGCAATGGTTACCTCCAAAGAAACTAGCGCAGCCATCATTGCTTTGCTTCAAAATGGCCTAACATGCAAGGAAATTGCTAAAAAGAATATTGCACCTGAAAGAACCATTAACCATATCATCTAGAACTTCAAGGAGAGAGGTTCGACTGCAGTGAAGAAGTCTTCAGGACATCCCAGAGCAAGCATCCAGCAAGCACCAGAACCATCTCCTCATTAGCAGTCGGCTATGGAATCAGGTCACAGTGTAGTTGCTCAGGAATGACTGCAGGTGGGTGTGAGAGCATCTGCACACACAGTGAAGCCAAGACTTTTGTACAATGGCCTGGTGTCAAGAAGGGCAGCAAAGAAGCCACTTCTCTCAAAGGAAAAAAAAAAAAAGTGAAGGACAGACTGAAATTCTGCAGGAAGTACAAAGATTGGACAGTAGAAGACTGGTGCAAAGTTATTTTCTCTGAAGCTCCCTTACAACTGTTTGGGACATCTGGAAAATCAACTGTTCTGAGAAAAGGTGAACGCCACCATGAGTCCTGTGTTGTGCCAATAGTGAAGCATCCTGAGACCATCCATATGTGGGGTTACTTTTTAACCAAGGGAGTGTGTTCTCATAATTCTGCCCAAAAACACTTCCATGAATAAAGGATGGTATCAAAACTTCCTGCAAGAGCGACAATTTCCAAACTATCCATGAGCAATTTGCTAATGATCCATGAATTGTTCAGCAAGAGGCACCATGTCACAAAGCAAGAGTGATAAAGTAGCTTGAAGTTTTGGATCCGTGGCCAGGCAACTCCCTGGATCTCAATCCCATAGAGAACCTGTGGACAGTCCTCAAAAAGGTGAGTGGACAAGCAGAAGCCCACAAATTGTGATCAACTTGAGAACTAAAGGAAAAATGGATCGCCATGAGTTAGGATTTTGCCCAGAAGCTAATATCCATTATGCCAGAGTGAATTGCAGAAGTTATGAACAACAAGGGTCAACACTAACTATTGACTCTTTAGGTCAATAAAAGCCTTTAAAACTTATATGCCTATAATTATTTTTCAGTATAATCATAGAAACATATGGAAAAATCAATTACTAAAGCAGCGAACTTTGCAAAACACAATGCATCACTGCCAAAACTTTTGTCCATGACTGTAAGTGGAAAAGCACAATATAAAATAAAGCAATATAAATAAGCAATAAAGCAAAATATCAAACCTTGTAAAATCCATTGAGGTATGACCCAGTCCTAAGTTTCAAGTTATAACCAGAGGCCCAATAACAGAGTTTAAAGCGGTGGAATCTGTAGATCATGCAATCAGTCAGTTCATGTCAAGTAGTAAAACTCAATGATTCTCTTCACATGGACTCATGAAATGGTGCACATATATATGGCAATATAAAGATGTTAAGCAAAAATAGGGAACAGTGACCTGCTGTTATTCCTCTTTTCTTTCTTCCTTGGCAGTTAGTGTCACAGCAGCTGCAGAGAGAACTCTGCGATGGATCATCAACCAGCACCCATCTGTAAACAGAGAAAGAGCCCATTCATAAATTCTTCAAGGGGCTTTAAATTTTTAATTATCATACCGTGAGCTGGTCCGGTCATATTGACAAGCTTTATTGCCACCATCTAGGTCCCTTGGTTCCCGTGCCACAAGCCTGCAATGCAGGTAGACCTGAGGATGTTGATGCAAAATAAGTTCAAACACTTGACCAAATGAATGAACAAAGTAAATAAAGCAAGTGAACTTGCATCTTCTCCAGTGGCAAACTTGAAAGCTTGAAGACTCAGTCTGATCTCTGACAACTGATTTCTTGGCAGAAATGTGGAGTTTGAATTTTTGCTGTCTACAAGACACCTTAAATCAAAAAAAAAAAAAAAAAAGTATTCGGTTTTAAATTGTATTAAGATTAAGAATGCTGCTAATCACATGAAAACATGTTAGGCTTCAGAAAGAGCACATCTGGTCTACACGCATACCCCTTGTTGGTAATTAGTGGGTAAACACGAGAATCTGGAGTCAATTCTGATGTTGTGGAAGCCAAACATTCATCCAGCAGCAGTATTAATGGCTGATGGTTCTGCTGGGCGACTGAGGCAGCAATTGGGATCATTGAGCCTAGTGAGAAGGTTGTGGTAGTGGCCACACCACTGAAGTCATCTACAAAGAGAAAGATGTAAGATCATTGTATATTTAAGTAACCAACATCTCTTTACAAGAGTGCATACATACCCTTCATGAGAGCCATACCAAATGCCAGATCTCCCTGGCCATGTGTATGAAACAGCAGAGGACCATACAAAGGAGGAACCCAGTCATCTTTCCTGAAAGGAAGGCAGCAGTTTTGATCTGCATTAATCAACAGGTCTTCAAGCAGTAATATGCCACTAAAAGAAGGTCTTCAGGTACATTTTAATAAACAAAGATGTCACCTTTCATATACGCAGACTACAGGGTAATAAAATGGTGTTGCTTTCGACAATGTGGGAGAAGTGATCTCGGTCTCAAATCTAATCTCATTGGTTGTCACCTATGAAGGTAAAAAGATTGAGGACGCTTTAATACTTTTCTGTATTCTATTGCCAGTTGAATGCATTAAACAATAAACACAACCTTTTGTAATCTAGAGCACTGCCAAATCCAACATAAGCGGTGTCACTTTTCACAGTCGATAAACAGATCGCAGTACTTTCGATCCATGTCTTATAGCATGTACAAATATCTCCAACAACGCAAAGTTTTAGGAGTTGAATATGGCCCAAAGAAGTTCCCTTTTAAGAGCCGTTAAGTACCCTTTGCACTTCTTAGGAAAGAGTTATTAACTAATAGCCCAGTGATTCATATGTCCAAACACAAATCGGTTACCATTTACTAACATGGAGTTACAGTGAAATTCATCACCAAACTCACCAGCCTCCTAATATTACAGGTCAAAAATTCAGCATAGAACACTGCCTCAGACACTTGAGGATTTACTGAAACCTGGGTTGGAGGACAGTCACCTAGGCGGAGTAGTGATGGATCCACTTGAGAGTTTACATCAACCCATCGTACAGAGACAGAGTTTTTACCACAGTCCACAGTGACTGCTGAAATGAAGTGAATTTGGAGACAGACTTGGAATCAGTGTGTAAAAAAATCAGCAATAGTGTGAGATGTGAAGGCTACAGGCTTGGTGTTAAAATACTCTATCTGGTCTAAGTCTCACATTACCTGCTTGTGTCACAGCCAGAGTTGAAAACACAAAAAACAAAAAGGAAGGCATTCTGACAACATGCTGTAGCATACTTCAAGGAAATACTTATGCACTTTGATTGATAGGTAACCTGATTAACGGATTCACATCTGAAATGCATTTTTCAAATGAGCTTAATGAGCATCAGCTGCTAATGGTCCAACTCTGATCACATGAAATGTTACCGATATTTGTAGTACAGTGTTCACGAAGAGATTAGTGCAACATAATGTTTAATTATGTGGTGTAATACGCATATAAACTAGAAGAACATTTAAATGGATACATATTTAGTTTTATACTGCTACGTTGGTAATCTATTTGAACACCAGGCATAGGATTTTCACAACATGCACATTTAATTAAAATATACCATGATTACATTATAACAGTTCTGGCAACATTTACAGAAAGAACTGTTTAACAGTCTATTACTTCCTAAAGTAATCACTCCCAGGCAGCATTACATGTGCAGCATTAAAAAAAATGATGAGCATACAGGGTCAGTGAATACCTGCATTTTTATTTCACACCTGAGCTAAGATTTTCATTCTTTATATAAATCAGATTAACCAGATTTCAAAGATTTTGAAGGAATTTTAATGTACTCTTAGTTTTCCACGATGCATTCTAGAATCTGCTTTCTTAGGAGTAATCAGTTTAATTATATGTCTGGGTCCGTATACATAAAATATCTTAAAACAGGCTAAAAGTTGCCCATAACCCGCCGATATAAGAGAAAATATAAAAAATTATTGGCGTGTCAATTCTAAATTTAGGACTTCAAAACGGTGCTCTAGGAGTATTTCACGAAGCATTTTAGCAGTAAAACAGCTTCTAAATCTGTTAAACACGAGTAGTGAAGAGGACTCCCAAGCCACAAACTATCCTAAAATGGCTGTTGCCAGAAATCTGCCACCGAACATAAACATTGATGAAAATGACCTTTTGAAAAGGTAATCACCATTTTGGAGGTCATCCCAACTCCTAATCCTTTGGTTATACCCTTGTTTTCATGAACCAGTTGGGCAAGTGTTCTTGCAATTATTATTATTTTTTTTTAAATTTGCATGTATTACTATCAGTCGTGCTTATTTTACTCTGTTCATTAAAAGGCTGTTTATACACATTCACTAATTATGAAGAGCATACATGTAAGAGGCTGACAATAAGCTGAACATACACTTGTTTAGTGACACTCATCCTGCATTTTAAAATCTTTATTTGAATGTGGCAATTAACTTTTGAATATGGCAATTTTGCGCACTACAATATTTCTATGAATATTACTCTTAGCTTAAGACCTCTCCATTCCTTAGTAAAAGTTGGTCTCCGCAGTTTTGTGAATAGATTTTAAGAGAAAATGCTTAGCTAAACTTTTACTGCCGTTTAGGAGAACTCTTAGTTGTAAGAATGTTTTGTGAACACGGGCCCTGAAGGAAAAACTGAGCCAATTTAGGTGCCATCAATAGACAGAACGGAGTTGACGCTTCTTATTTTAGAGCATAAGATCACAGCAAGAAGGCTTCAAATAATAGACTCAAAGGAGATTTCATAGACCTTTAATGGATAACATGTATAGAAGATGGAGCGGTCCAAAAAATTAATCGATCCATCAATCTCAGAGCACTTCTTAGCACCACTCCTAGTCACGCTCTCAAATCAGGAATTCAGCACCTTAAAAAAAAATATATATATATATATATAAAAAAAGAAAAAGTTAATCCAACAATTGGTGATCTACAGAGTACTCTCCACTGACCTGTTGGTCATCCACTGCATCACTAGACCGACACTCAGCCTACCAATGAGGAAAAACAAACCACTATATGCATAATACTTTAAGACAATATTAAACAATTCTTAGAACATAATTACAAAAGAGGAAGGATGGCACGGAGCAACATCATGGTGAAACTTCTGTAAATGTCAAAGGTCCCAACACTGACTTTAGTACCAGTCCCTGAGGTGCTGTAATCCAGACACATTGCATGTTAACGAACCCTTATTCCAGTCTTTGCCATATTTAACAGTTGTCAATATCCTTTTGATTTACCAGATTCTGCGTCCCTCTTTCCACGGCCTTGACATGTTGTATCACAGCACTGACAAACAGAACTCCGTAATGGGTCATCTAAAAGCTCCCACCTTTTATGAAAGCAGCATTATAAGATTTTCCAGTAAATCCCATCAACTTGGATTAAAAAAAAAATCTAATCAAGTTTACACCTACTCTCCTGTGGCTTTATTATAATTGCAGGCCTTCTTTGCGTTGCTGACGTTGTCAGGGTCCCATGCAATTAATTTGCAATGGATGTAGACCTGCAGCAAAAAAATAAATAAAAAGCCAGCGACAAATAGAGGTTTAACAATTGACCATTTTCCTCTGAAGGCACTCACTCACCTCTTCTCCCAAAGCAAAGCTGAAAGCTTGGAGGTTAAGAATAATCGAGGAAGAGTGTTGCCTTGGCAAAAACTTTGAAAAGCTCTTCTTACCATCCACGAGACAGCTATGATGGGTTCACATGAAGTCAATTATAAAAACATGGCCACTAAATTGAAGATAACATTGACTAATAGATATTTCAAATAATCATAAATGTACACACCCTTTGTTGGTGATGAGTGGGTATGTAAGACTATCTGGGTAGATTTCGAATGTTGTGGAGGCTACACATTCCTCCAGAAGCAGCAGCAGAGGCTGATGGGCTTGCTGGTCAACACTAGCCCAAATAGGAACAAAAGATCCCAGTGGAAAGACATTGGATTCTGCAGGGCCACTTAAATTATCTGGAGGGATTATGATATGGAAGTTATTGTTCTAAAAAGACCAAGAGAATCATTATATTTTCCTGCTTACAATTGAGAATTGCCATGTGAAAGGCCAGTTCTCCATGACCCTGAATAAAACCAGCAGAAGAACTCTGGAAAGCAGGAGTCCAACCCTTCGGCCTGATAGCAATTGAAATGATTGTACATTAATGGGAATGATTTGGGGATGAGAGTCCTGGTAAAGACTTGAGTACCTAGTTGTGTTTACCTGTCATACACACATCTAACTGGATAGCTGAAAGAAGGAGGGTTGGGCTTAGGCAGTGGCCTGTAGTTTACCTTGTTCTCATACACCAAGTATTTCAATGTTGCCTAATTGGAAGGGAGAAAAAAATAAAAATCGCCATAATTTCAGGACTCTGAGATTAGTTAAATCAAACTTACCATTCGTCTGAAGCCACAATCATTAAGTCCATAGTAGAAGTCTGCAACTCCTCCTTCATTTGACAGATTTGAGAAGTATGAAGCAAAGCAGTTACCCAGGAAAAGACGAGCAGGATTTCCAGTCATCGATTTGTCCACTTTCCACTGAACATGAACGGAACGCTCCCCACATGTAATTTGGACATCTATAGAAAAAGGGAGAGAGAGTATTCATGTGTACCTGAAAGTTGAAGAAAATAGAATAACTCCTCAAAAAGCCAATCCAGAGCCAACTATCTTTGTTTGGAAGCTGGTTTCAAAGCAGATAATTAGCAATAAACTAACTATCTACTTGCCTTTAAAGCTTTGAGGTTGGTTTACCAGCTAATGATCAACTGCTGTGTTCCAAAACACAACTACCAGCTCAAGCTGTATTCTTTTAAATGTTGGTTTAGCTTCTTGAGAATGTATAATACATCATATTTTTGTGCCAAAATAAACATTACCATTCTGACTATCTTCAGGCATTACAAATGGTGTGGCAACTGCAAAAACCAAACAGCTTAGCCATAAGTAATTCATGATCAGCTTGTCCTAACCCAGTGAGACGCAAACCAAATACTTTATGTAAGCGGCTGAATTCCGCTACTAGGTCTAATTAGTAATTTGTGACAGCTGGCACTGGGGAGGTTAAAAAAAGAAAAAAAAAGAAAAGGAGCCAGCAGTATTTACTAACTAATCGAAATGTGTATATTTATCTGTATTTGTTTATATTCGGATTATAAGTAGTTCTTTAGCAATCCACAATTTGATAACAAGACGCCGAAACCCGGAACCATCGCGTTCTACCAAAACACCCGGAATTTATTTCGGATACACAGGAAGTTTTTTCCCCTCGTAGAGGCGTTTTAGCAATAGATATATATATATATATATATATTTACAACTAGTGTTAAAAATATATTATCTGGATTCTGTTTAATGTGTATGAAATAAAACACAGACGTCAATATGTTGATTAAAGTTAAGGTAAGTAATTTTTGTCGCTGCCTTGTGTATTCTGTCCAGTATGATCAACGTTGTTGGTGTTTGATTTGGGTTGATTTTTTAATGGATGATTAATCGACTTGTCAAAGTGAAGAATAATGTCTTGTATTAGTAGTTGAGTCATTGAGATGCTTTATATTTAATTATTTTTGTATCGTGGTTTAGACACTCACAGGCAAAGAAATAGAAATTGACATCGAGCCTACAGACAAGGTATGCTTTCTGTGTTAAAAATGGGAATCGTTTTTCTTTATCATTGGAAGTATTTGAAAATGAATTTTATTCTTTCCAACAAGGTGGAGAGAATCAAAGAGAGGGTGGAAGAAAAGGAGGGGATCCCTCCACAACAGCAAAGACTCATTTATAGCGGAAAACAAATGTAAAGATCCCCATTAATACGTCAGTTTGCATTCAAATACATAAGGCAAAACTCCATCTCTCCTGTCTTTCTTTATTTCAGGAATGATGAGAAGACTGCTGCTGACTACAAGATCCAGGGAGGGTCTGTCCTGCATTTAGTTCTTGCTCTCCGAGGAGGGCAAACCCTGCACTGGCCCTGCAGTCCCCCAGTGTCTTTCCTCTAATCTATTCCGTTAAGACTGTACATAGTGGAAATCTGTGTTATCATGTACGTCAAAACAGCAGAATTGCCAGGAGGCTCTGGTGTTTATAGCCAAAAGTGGACATTTGGCTTTGTAAATCACTGTCTTAATCATGTTAGCGTGATCACAGCTGCTTGGGATTGAGTTAACATATGCAGACGCATACTGAACAGTTTACTTTTTTTATTCTGCAGTATATGACCGTATAAAATTGTGCACTTAAAAACACATTTACTTAAGTTTTAAGATGAAACTGCTCCCTTGTATGGGCTCATGAAGAAAACTAGTCTTGCTTTTTTATAAAAATAAATTCAACTCATTATCATCATCCAGATCTTGACAGCGTTAATTTGTTATTGTACATTTTATTATTAGCCTATAATTTTTTTTTCTCTTTAAACAGTTATTTTGTTGCATGTCTGTCATTTTTTTTTACATGTCTATATAGGTTTTATTCATAGCATATTCAAGTTCAACAAAATAAATTAAGAAATGTTAAAATAAGTTAGATAAATAATAAAAAAAAATATATATATATATATAAAAGTTATTTATTTCAAGGAACAAAAGTGTTTTTAGTATAAGAACCATAATAACCCTGGCCCTTGAACATACAATAAGCGATGTTATATCCTAAAAGAGATGCTGACTAAACAATCATCTTCCTAAAACTCATATCTTGAATGCAGTGCATCATATCGTATATATGATTTATTGTATTTTGTTTGGATGAAACAAGAATAAACAATAGATATCTGTGGTTTCACACACACACACAGTGAGGTTGAGAATTATGAGTCGATTATTGTAAATATGTGAGATGGTAAGGTAACATTCACTGTCAATATAATGATATAATGGTGCTCTAGGAATATCCTGAGACTTTGAGAGGAAAAGATAAACCAACAAAAACCATGACGAGAAAGGCTATGATAACAGTAAGGCAATTGGAGCTCAACTGACCTCACAGCTCGTGTTATTCGTTCCCAGAAAGTATCTGAATAATCAGTTATGGAGGTACACATGAAAGATATTACTAATTCAAGTTCAACTTACTTACTTGTGACAGTGCACAAAGGGTCTTATCAAATGATAGTGCACGTTAGTTTGACTGTTTAATCTTTAGCAGTAATGCCAGCACATGAAACCACACTTTGTTCCAGACAATTCAAAATAATACAACACTTCATAACAACCTGTTGTATCAAATCTGTGCTGGGACAGCGTTTAGTCCATAATAGAGGGGTTGACAAACCGCTGCCTATTTCCAGCGATCTCCATCTTTTTGGAAAGACAGTCTTGGAGATTCTGGACACGAGTAGGTCTGTCACAAAGGGCCGACTGATGGCTGACAGGCTGCGCTAGGAAAGGAGTCAATCTGTAATGTGTCCTGATGCATTGCACCCTGATTTGAGTAAGCCACACGGACCCGCATCTTAAGGCTGACCTGTAGGGGGTAGGGGAGGGGTGGAATAAAAGTATAATCAAGTTTGTGCATAAATAGTGCTGACAGGTTTAGTAAGAAAGACAGCTGCACAAATCTAAAGCAGGATAGACTTGCCTTGTTAGGGTTGTTAAGTAAAACAGTCTGTGTGACCTGACCAAGGCCATGTGCTGGAATCACATTACCACTCGGAGCCTTCATTTGCAACTGAACACTCTAAAGAGGGATATATGATTGATTTTAAGAGATGATGGCATCCAAATGCTTCTGCATTATAGAATTTCTTTATCAAGTTAAATGTGGGAGTAGATTTAAAAAAAAAATTAATAAAATAGAATTAAGTAAGGCCTGCTTTACACAAAACATTAAGGATTTTTACAGGGTGTTTGTATGTTAAAGGTGTTTGAAAGCAAATGAAAAATACCTCTAGTGCAATAATCAATAATAATCAAATAAGACCAATAAATATAAAAAAAATCATCTTAAGTCATAAAAATAGTGGGTTTTTAACAGATTCTTTAAAGCTATAATGCAATCAACTGAAGGTAACTGGACAATAACAGGTACTTCTTTTTAATAAATGCATAAATTATAAAATGAAATGTATTTAAAACGTATTTATTGAGACATTTAATTTACATGTGGTGGAGAATCAAATAGCAATTAATCTACACAGAACGGAACCAAAACTATTTTAAGTAGAACAAGTGTAAACTATGTAAATCATTTGGATTCAGAGTGCAGTGTAAAAAAAAAAAAAAAAAAAAGGGTTCAGTGAAGAAATAGTTTTCGTAAACAGTGTGAATGCGGTTACCTGTTAATATGGCTGTTGAAATGAATATCTGTTGTTTGTGTGTGAAAAACAGAGTAAGTTTAAAAATGAAGTGGGTACAGACCTTTGGTACCGCTGCTTGAAGAGTGAAGTTGGTGATGTCATTCTGAGTAGAGTTAGAGGCAGTAAGGGTGACCGTGACCTCGGTTTCTGTTTGTTTGTCACACTGGATCTTCAGGCTCAATCCGTTCTTCTCGTAGACAGACACACTAGGAACTACATGCACAGAAACACAGCAAGGTTTCTGCATTTCTGCTTAATATTTTTGTGGAAACCATGATACATTCTATTCTAAATAAACAGCATTTATTTGAAATAGAAATGTTTTTCTGTAAATGTCTTCTTTAGTGTCATTTGTATCAATTTAATGCATTCTTGATGTTTTTTGTTGTTGTTGTTGTTGTAATCTTTATGATTCCAAACGTATATCTTTCTATACAAGCTAAACTTCTCACCTGGTGTCGGCTCCAGTCCTACCAGCAGGTCGAGAAGATCTGCACTAGAGGTAGTTGTTGGAGTGCTTGTTGGGGCAGGGCTGGGCTGAAGAGGTGTGTCTGTCCCACCCAAGAGATCCAGAAGGTCACACACCTAACAGAAGTGTAAAAAAAAGATTTAACTACTGTTTAGCAGTTCTATGTCTAAATAAAATATCCTGTAATAATTACCTGGCTTGCTGGTTCTATGAGCAAACCTGCTTCAACAGGTTTGGGTTTGGATGTGTCATGCTCTTTAATCTCTTCTGATGTGTCTCCATTAGTGTGGCCAGGTGAGTTCTTGTCCATCACAGGCATTCTTTCTAATACCGCAGCTCTGAGAGGAAGACCAGAGCAGCACCATTCATGCATGATGTTTTTGAATAAACATTAATCCGCTATGAAATCACAGTGGTACCTCATGTGGTCATATTTCTTGAAGAGTGCATTATATTCAACGGCTCTCTGCTGAAGTTCCAGGTCAATGCAGCTGCCGTAAATACTGACAATACTTCTGATTCGGCTGATTGAGGGAAAAACATAAAGATGAAAAAGATTTAAGACCAAACAGACTACAGAATCCACACACAAATAACAAAGTACAAATAACTTAAGTTTGTGTGAGCCATTTTCCCCTAGGGATGTATGTATTCGATAAAGTAACAGTTTTCAGCCCATATTATTATTTTTTCCTCGCTATACACCAGGGCTGTATTTAGTTGATCAAAAACACAGTCACAATATTGTGAGATATTATTACAACTTAAATGTTTTCTATTTCTATTTTATTTATTCTTGTAAAAGCAAAGCAACATTTTCAGATTCTTCAATAAATAGCATCTATTTGAAATTATTTTTTTTAACAATGTAAAAGTCCTTACTGTTACTTTTGATCAATTGAATGCTACAGTTAGTCTAAAAAAAACACAAAAAAACACCATTAAATGTAATCTTTATCAGATCTCAAAATGAGATGTTATACTAGTTTTTAGCATTTTATTTGTAATATATTAAGACAAAATACATTGAAATTTGTAAAAAATTATTGTCCAGAATGATAATATCAGTGCATGCATAATTTTTAAACTTCCATTAAGTCTCATATTGAATTCATAGTGCATTCTTGCCAGGGTTTCACAAAAGCGTGTCTCACTCGACATTGTCTGTGATACGAGTGCTCAGCTTCATGGTAGCAGTGAGTGCGAAGCCTCTGGTTGCCGGCGATGACATGTGAGACTGTAAAACGGTTTCCAAGGCATCCAGGACGTCATCCTCAGTAACCTAGCGACAGAAAAGGCCCACAACTCAATTTAGTTGCCCCTTACAAAACAAATACCGTGGTGGTACAGGAGTGGCATCAGATATTAGTACCACAGTGGTGCTCCACAAATGCTTTCCATTTACTTTTCTATATAATCTTCATTTCCGTTTACCTGCACAGGCTCGATCTCCTCACACTCGCCCTTCAGCAGCAGGTCTCCATATTCTCCTATACACCAGCATGCAACTTGGACCAAGGGTTGCTATGAAGATAAAGTATCTATTACACACGAGCACTTACAAAGGGCACATATAAATCAAACTGCTTGAAAAAAAAAAAGACACTCTTCAAACAGGACATATTCGTTCAAAGTAGTGAAATTCAGCATCCTAAAAATGCTGTATTCATGGCCCGGATATGCTCAATGCCCAAACGGATGGCACATCCACGTTTCAAGATTAAAGATGCATCTTGTGTAACAGGCCACTTACATATCTAATATAGTTTAAAGGAAAGAAAGATTTCCTTACCTGTGCGATATCTTTTACGAGTGCTCTATAGAGTTTGTGAACAGTGTAACAGTGGAGCTCAGATGCAGAAGTGATGAGTTGGATTAGGTTGGGCACAGTCTCATCTCTTACATCGCCTCCCGCCTGAGAGAGGTGTACATCACTTGAGTTTAAGTGATTGATTCTCTCATGTTGTTCAAACTCATTTTTATAGAGCCCTGAACATGACTCCCTCCCATGACTTATTAATTCGTTCCCTTGTTTTAATTAAATCGTGGACACATTGTACTAATTTGTTCCCTCGTTTTGCTAAATCATGTCTAAATTAGTTTCTCTTGAATTAGTAAAATGTGGCCATAATTTAATAAAACAAGGGAACTAATTAAGTCATGGGAACAAATTTGTGGTAGCTTTTTCCTAATTTGTGGCTATGAAAAATATATTTTTGTCTGCATGTCATGTGCGGGGCTACATGAAAGTGAGTTTCATGAGATTTTACCAAACAATATTATGGCTTTAGAAGACATTAAATAATGCACACCAATTGTATCTACCACTTTTATAATGCTTTTTTGTATCTTGGCATTTAAAAGTTACCATTTACTTTCATTGTATGAAAATGCTAGTTGACATTGTGCCTAAGATGTCCAATCGTGTATCAGAAGAAATGAATGACTAAATTATGACAGTTATTATAACATTTTTGGATGAAGGAGTTATGTAAATGGATTAGTTGTGTAGCAGTGCTATTTACCGTGGTGAGTACATGCAGGATGGTATCAATGTGCCAGCGCTTAGAAGGGGAATACCTGACCAAGACACAAAGACAATTGCTATTCATTGCATGTGACTTGCCACATATACAAAAATAGACAAGTTAACACAGAACACATACACAAAAAAAATTACTAACTACTACTTGAGCTCATAAATTTTCATTAGCTTACACTGACACTGGTAGTTAATCAAATGATGGAAATGTGCATTAAACATAGGCATGTCTTACAGAAACCAACTCACTGGACATTGTCCTATATGACAGCAAATGTTTGAGAGGTGCTTGCTCAGACGTGAGTGTTTAATAGGACAGAAACGCTGAAAAATGAACAGGGCTGAGCCACAGACATATAATGAATGAAAGACTGATGATACCTTTCAGCAGCGTTGAAGATGCCGGAAGCGGTTTGAGATCGAAGCTCTGGGGGACAGACTGAAAGAAAAATGAGGAGCTCTTTCATCATCGAGCGAATGTTCACGGCAGACACAAGGGCAAGTGACAGTTCCAGTGCACGACTGCAAATGAAAAAGAGCAGAATGAATAACTGTAATTACATGATCATTTGTACGTCTTCACGTCTTAGAACTTACAGTACCGTTTCACTGAGGTGTCTTGATCTTTCAGACAGTCCACAATGGTGCCTCTGTGCCGCTGCACTGAGTTGTGGTCCGTCTGTACAATCTTCTGGAGAGATGTCATTGAAATGTAGCTGTGATGGATGAGAGGAGACAGAAAATGAGAGCGTATTGTATTGAGGGTTGTGAAAATAAATTTACAATTTATATTTCATGATCTAAATTTACATTATACTTACATTATATCAGAAATATAAAAAGCATGGATTTTTTTATCCAAAGCAACTGCAGGCCACATGTGTATGTTAACTCCTGACACCTACATTTGATTTTAATCATTACATAAAAATTCTGAAATAGATCTGCACTAAAGGAAACTTACTAAAATTGAAGGCGCACTACTGTTCAAATATTTGAGAGTTTTTAATGTTTCTGAAATAAATCACCTCACCATATAATTCAGGCATCCATTTGATCAAAAATAAATAAAACAGTCTCATTGTGAAATTACAATTTCAAATAATTGTTTTCTATTTTAAAAAGGCAGTTTATATTTCTGTTAATGTAAAGCTACATTTTCAGCAAATATTTCTCCAGTCTTCAGTATCACAAGACACATTATAGAAATAAATTATAAATGTTAAAAACAGTCACGTTGCATAATCCTTATGTGCAAACTTAGAAACTTTTCTCTTTTTTTTTTCAAGATTTGGTTATCAATAGAAAGTAAAAAAAAACTTGAATATAAATATAAAACTTGAAACTTTACGGTCTACAAATGTTTTTACTGTATCTTTTGATCAATTTAATCCATCCTTGTTGAAAAGTAATTTCTTTAAAAAATAAATAAATTTAAAAATCTTGGCTAACCTTTTGCCTCTGTATAACATGTATAACACATTCTGATAAGCCAACTCAAATATGACAAGTAAAATCGGTTCACAGCAGTAATAATTACCAAAATATGAATGTGGTGTTAAATTATAAAATAAAATGTTTAAATACACTTTCATTAAGATTAACATTTTGATTCTTTTGAATTTTAAACCATTAAAATTAAGAGGAAACTTACCGAATATTCCTGTCATTATTAAGTAGAAATCTGCCCAGAATATTTACAGCTAGCACCTTAAAAGACAAAATAAATGCTTTTAAAGACCAAAATAAACTACAGAAACGCCAGTCCATGCTCCCATTTAAATCAAACCCAGCTTAACATAAAATTGAATGGTAAATTGTATATGAAATTGTGACCCAACCCTAAGCCCGCTCTCTGAGTTGATGTCCATGATAGTTAGGACTGATTCATATAGCACAGCACTGCCTGCAGTCTTACTGCTGTCTGTATTTGTAGCCACCTGTGTATCAGAATCACCAAAATCAAGCATTCTAAACTCTGCTCTAAATATACATAACTACATTACACAGGGTGTGTTTGTTCTGCTGTACCTGTGCCAACAAGTCATTCATGGCATCACTAGCGGTGTCATTATTGTGACCCAGGATTCTTAGCAATCTAAGAATGCGAACCTGAGTGATAGAAAGAGACCAATAAAATCATAAAATTCATAGAGTTTACTATAAAATGTAGAAATTATGTTGTAGCATAATCAAGAGTGATCCTGAGTTTGACCTGTAGAAAAGGGTCGCTGATTCCAGCAACATTGTGCTCAGGAGAGTAACTGGATGTCACAAGACCTTTCATAATGTGAACCAGCTCAGGAACAGCCTAATAAAATGGGAAGAAGAAAAAAAAAGTCTGTATATCCGAGTAGTTAAAGTAAAGGTTTTGAAGAAAATTCACTTGAATTACCTTGCGGAACTGATCAAGAGTGTCAGGGTTACGCTCGCACAATTCAGTGATAAGAACTACAGCCCCATGCAAAACCCCTGTGGAAACAGTCAGGTATTTATTAAAAAAGCATATTAAATAAACCTTGCATAGTACAAACTTTTTATGTTTATGCATAGGTTGCAAAAAGAAACACTAACCATGGTTCTTCTCAGAGAGCAGAGTCCTTGCTGAAGGAGTAAACAGCTCTGCAAGCTCTGGGACCTTTCTTATTATGTGAACGGCACACAGCGTGGCCTAAAGCAATAATTATTATCAACAGCACACGGATACAAAAACATGACTTAGCAGGATTGTGCTGACCTGACATGACTTAAATTGTAAGTTTATTGAAATAAAATGGCACAAACTGACCTTTTTTTTGATATAAGACTGAGAGGCCCTTAGGAGCCGTTCGATCTCTGTTGCCAGGTCTCGACACATCTCAGCTGAACCCATGCAGGCCAGAGTGCACAGAGCCAGAGACTGAACATACTGACTGCTGTGGGAAAGGTCACTACGACAGAGATAAAATGGTCAGTCAGAATAATGATTCAAAACTCGAATTACATTAAATACAAGCACATAAAAATAAGCAATGTTTTTTTTTTTTTTTAAATAAAACAATATGAATAAATCACAAAAAGTGTTCTGCTTAAAGATATGTAAAGTATTTACTTCTTGATTGAGTTGGTAATCAGTAAACTAGCATCCTGCTTCTCATCTAGAAGCATCATGGCTCCCAGGTAACCAACACGCTTCTCGCTGTACCTGGGGCTGGCAATCAGACGTACACACTCCATCTGTGGGAGACAATACTAAAGTTATCACCATATAAAGACATATAATAGGTGCAAAAATGAAGAAAAAACAGAATGTAAAGTACAGAGGGTGAAGGATGCACAGACAAGACATAAGTGAGGTGGCATGATCGAAAATCTAAAACCTCTTTATCCAGCAGTGCAATTACACACACATGTGGACAATCACCTGGCCGAAGTGTGCAGGGTAGCCCAGCATGTGCACGTACAGAAGCTTTGCCAGGCTGTGTGAACGCTCCCCATTGTCACCCTGACGAAACTGTGCTCGGATATCCGCACACTCTCTTTGGATGATGCCTCTCTCTTCACCTTGTGTCCGGGCACTTCGGATGACCCGGATCATTTCCTGTAAGCGCACTGAGGGACTCATGACTGTATCTGTAATCAGAGAGATTGAGAAAGACATTTCATAGAAATTTAAAGAGGAACCAGTTCTAACCAAGCACTGCCAATTTCTTGGTACTTAATTCAATTGCATATCTGTACATAAACTTGACTTCAATTATTTTTTTATATTAAATCGCAACTCTGTTTGTCTGAAGTGAAACCAGATCAGATTCAAAGAACTATTTGTAACTAAAAATAGGTTACTGGGATTACTCCAGTCTTCAATGTCATATGATTCTTCAGAAATCATTCTAATATGCTGAATTCATGCTCAAGAAACATTTCTTATTATCAATGTTGAAAACAATTGTGCTGCAAAATATTTCTGTAGAAACCATAATACACTTTTTCTTTTATAAATACAAAGTATAAAAACAGAACAGAAGAAAAGAAGAGATTTGACTCTTTTGGGGCATGGCAGCCTGTGGTCATTGTATACTCACATTATGAACAAATCAGTGTTGTGTTCAAGAAATCAGTCATTTTTGTCTGTACTTTTACTTACTGTTCTAAGCGCCTAAGTAGTTTATACATCATTTGGGTATGTCACTTTACTTCCCCATGGCGCAGGTGAGGAACATACACCTGCTTTCACTTCAGATCTTCCCATGCAGACTACATTAATGCGCGCATGCGCACCGCGGCCTTCAGACTCTGACGTTTGTTCCTATCAAAACGCATTCCACATCTCATTATCGTTTTGACATCTAATACTGCCATCTTCATATATAATTTACAGCGCAGTCCATGTGTTCGTGTATAGACACTTTCCTCGATCCACCATCTTCAAACACAAACGTTGTGTGCGCAGCAAAATCACATGCAATATAATGTTGCTAAAACGTAAACATACAAGTGATAACGACAGGAAAGACATGAAACATCTGAAAACTGCGACAAATTAGCGCTGCTCGTCGTTTGCAAAAGATGGAACCATTTCTTGCTTTGTGGTACACTACATCTATTTGTGATTAAATTGAGTAGTATGATAGTTTTTGATGGGAGAAGTCAAGTTTGTACAGGTGCCTGTGTTTCTGTGCGCTGGTGTTCCAGCATCTGATCCCAGGCTCCTCGTCTTACCTTTGGCAGCGCAGTAATCTCAAACGCCGAAGCCTGCCGGCTCCTCAGAGCCTAATTCATCCGCTCTTCCTCTTCTGTTTAACCTTGCGATGTTACCGTTGGTAAGCAGGCGAGGTATTTTACTGTACGAGTAACTTTACCCTGTAAGAGCATTTACAAATGCGTCCATAGTACAGCGCAACTTCCGCCATCCGGGTGTGCCATTCATTCTCGTCCAGCTTCCCATACAGCTGCTCTGGAACTGGAAAAATACTTGTGTGCAGTGTGTATTTAAAGGACCCATACAGTATTTAATTATTTTTTCGTATATTTTTAAGGTTAATTATACAATGAATATTATATAGTATGGCAAGCCCTTCAGAACATTTATTCCACAAATTAACTACATATCATTTGTTATTGCTATTTAGTAAATAATTAAGTAGCTATAGTCCTACTTTCTTGTCAATGCCAGTAATTCGAACCTTTCATGAGATTGACTACTACTTAGCCTATTCCATTAAATATATCCATCCATCCATCCATCCATCCATCCATCCATCCATCCATCTATCTATCTATCTATCTATCTATCTATCTATCTATCTATCTATCTATCGTCTCTGAATACTGTAGGCATTTGTTGGGTAATTTCTATCTTACATTTTAATAGTAGCCCACTCTACCATTTAATTTTGTAATCAGTAAAGCTTAGTCTTTTGCTCATTAAGGCTCTATTTAAAAAATAAATTACAAATGCAATAAAAATAACATCGTGAATATTAATTTAACTCTTTTCTATGTCATGCTGATTTGGTGCTCAAGTATTGCTAATTTTGTACTAATTTTTTTTCAGGATTTCATCAGCCTTTATTTAAAATAGAAATCTAAATTTGACAACATCTTTGCATAATAAAAGTAGGCTACTTAAATATCAAATTAAATAAAAAATCGTACTGATACCATCTTTTGAAAGGTAGTATGACTATTCATTAGGTTCTAGCAACTATTTTAGGAAGTGAAATCTGAAGCACAGTCCAACTTAGAATTAAAAAAAGAAAATCACTGCCAATAGAGTTATAGTTACTTGTAGAAAAGAAAAAGTACTTAGAAGTAAAAATTTGTGAGAAAAATTTGTGAACCACAAGTGAAACTATAGGGGAGAGTATAAGGTATATATATAAAATATATAAAATGAAAAAGCAATAAATATAGGTTACAAATGTAAACACAGAGATCTTTTTATTTTCTAGGGACATTCATTTATCCATTGTTTGTTCTTGAGCTGAACTGTCAACTCTGTTCTTACAATACTGTGCACTGGCGGAAGAACCCATTTGTTTTCCAAAGAATGGACACGACTGTAGTGGAATAAAGTCATGGCATTTTAAACAGTTGGATCTGTAGAACAACAGCACATTGTAAAATTTATAATTTTATTTTCACTGGTAGAGGTTACACATTCTGGTCAGTTCTACATAGTTGACTTACATTTTAAACCTTGCTTTAGTTTTGATTAAATCAGATTTTTAAACTTATTACTCTTTACCTTGATAAAGGCCTGTGTGCTGAAATCAGTCCGTTTAAAATAAAAAAATATGTTCTCCAATGCTTAAATAGTGGTATACCTTACCTTTACTACTATAGATACAAGGCCCAAAATGTAACAATGTAGGACATGTTTTGTTGTCCTCGTCCAACATGAAAGCAGGGTGTAGGATGTGAGTTATATAACACATCAGGCTATTGTTCCCATTTACTCCTAAATTACAGACATTTTCCAAGCTGGCAAGATTCCATGCTGGTAAATAACACACAGCTTTCTTTCATTCTTTCTCTTTTGCTTTTTGTGTTGTTTTTAGTCATAATTTATTTTCAAGTCTGAAGACTGAAATGCAAATAAAAATTAAACGCACACACAAAAAATGCAAAACATTATCTTCAGGATTATTCAACCTTTTTACAATAGAGTATACAATTTAGGTAATACAAACATCAGAGACTGACGGAAAGAGTACAATAATATGCTCAATATAAAAATACAAAATTAACCATAACAGTCACCGCAACAATATTCATATTGTATCTAACAATCTTGCCAATTGGTGGCAGTATTGCACCTAGAATGTTACTTTCCAGTGCCAGTCTTTCAAATGAAAAATACTTCTTAGCCATTACATTATCCTCCACACTGTACGTGCATGTTTGTTTTGCATTTTCATAACCTACCAAATTCACATTGCTTAAGCTTAGCTGATGAATTAATATCCATGAATGAATCAGTAAATTAAATTCTTGCAATCTTATCCAGCTTCGTCTTCATTCCCGTCTTCACTGCCTCCATCAGGATATACCACCATGAACAACTTCTGCCCCAAGTGTGTCAGTTTAGCTATGTAGACAGACAATGGAGTGTCTTTATTAGCCTCTGTAGCCCTCATTCACAATCTGTTTAGTCTAATGCAAATATAGCTGACATTTGTAAATCATTTTCATCCATTAATATTAATTGAAATTTAAGATAATACCATACCAACAAAGGAGTTGAAGCTCTCGGGCTTGTTTTCCCAATAGATGCCTAAAAAATAGACAGGAACACCTGACAACATAATGGCCAGACCAATGCAACACACCACAGGCTCCGAGTACAGAGAGAAGATCAGCAGGAATGCCCAGAAAATCAGGAAAATTACTGGCCACGCCAAGCTCACCTGTGGAGTGAAACCTGTTGATTTAGGAAGAAAGGACTACACATGTACAGTACCCTCTCCCCCACTCAAAAAAAAAAAAAAAAAGTAATCTATAATTATACATCATTACTGTTCAAAGCAAATGCTGAGATCTGACAGCTCTTGAGGTTTAATGCTGTCAAAACTACAAAATCAAGTCATTAGGATTCAGCCTCACCTTGATTGGTCGATGTATGTCTGGTTCTTTGATGCGAAGCACAATCTGCCCGGCAACAGTGACCCCATAAAACAGGTAGTTGATGAAGCCAACATAGTTGATAAGGGTGTATATGTCACTAGTGCACAACATCAGTAGAGTTGATATACACTATAAAAGTAAACCAGTATTTGTTTTTAATATAAGCGCCAACCAATACACTGTATATAATGTACAAAAATATATATTTTTAAATTATTTAAAGGAGTAGTTCACTCATAAATGACAATTTGAGTACAAATGTAGTCACCCTCACGCTATCCAAGATGTAGATGAGTTTATTTCTTCATCATTTAGCATTACATCTGTCTATCAGTGAGAAACAAATGATTTTAACCCTTGGCTTCGGCTAAAACAACAGTCCATGATTCATAACAACGCTTCCTCCAGTGGAAAAATGTTGTCCTCTCACACCAACATATTTGTTAAGAACTGTTTTAGCTTGTGAACGGTGCTTGATCTGTGCATATTTTTCTCCTGATTCAGACAAGATTGTGTTTTCACTATTTTGGATAGAGAACTCATATTTCAGCTGAAAGCAACAGTTTGAAGCTAAAAATGTCTTAATAATAAATTTGTTTATTACAAACAAAGCTTTTTGCTTCACAAGATGTTAAATATGGACAAGAGTTGTGAGAATTACTTGTTCTGATATTTTTATCAGCTGTTTGGACTCATTCTGACGGCACCCATTCTCTTCAGAGGATCCATTGGTGAGCAAGTGATGTAATGTTAGATTTCTCCAAATCAGTTCCAATGAAGAAACATACTCATCTACATCTGGATGGCCTGAGAATGAGTAAATTTTCATTTTTGGGTGAACTATTCCTTTAAGAAATAAAACAGAGCTCACAGTGAAAATCAGAGCTGGGATGGGTGTACAGCGGTTCACATGAATCATTGCCAACAGACGGGGAAGATGTCCTTCCCTGGCACCTGCAAAGAATAACCTGAGAAAGAACAACTGTCAATCAAGCTGAAAATACAAAGAAATCCATTGACAATACAATGCAAACTGGATGAGTAACTGTGCAATAACATGGAATCAAGACTGACCTAGATGATGTGAAAAGGGACCCATTAACCCCTCCGAAGGTGGACAGAGCCACAGAGATGGGCATGATCCATGACATCACCCCAAGCAGCTTTTCACCAAATGTCTGATGGAAATTTAAAAAAAAAAAGAAAAGAAAAAGAAGGCAAAGTTTATAGAGGTAAGCAGACATTCAGAAAAAAGTCAGATGGGTCAGTCCGATCTACTGACGAATAGGCTGTTTCATTTCCTGATGAAGGAAGAACTCGATAAGCATCTTAATTTGAGCAGAGCGACTCACCACAGCAACAGCATTGGAGGCAATCAGCTCCTGAGGGCTCATAGCTGTAACATATGCAATATTCGCAAATACATAGATGAAAGTAACCAGAGGGACTGAGATGAAGATTGCACGAGGCAGGTTCCTGTAAAGAGAGAGTTAAAACCAGGGTTGAATCTCAATTGTAAGTCTTGGGCAAACCTGTATTTCCCAGAACAGGAATACTTTGGTATTTAAAAGGCTAACATTTATAATATTTTAGACACCAATGATTGTTGTAGCCTGCATAAATGATCTATTAACCTCGGCATATTCATAAAAAAACAAAATGTCTTAAACATTTAAATAATCTCAGAGAAACATCTGGAGGTCTTTCTCATAAAGACAAAGTTTTTTTTTTTTGTGTGATAATGAGCATCTCTCACTGTACATTTCCCCTGATAAATGGCAGTGTACCTGTAGGGGTCAATGAGCTCTTCTGTTACATAATTAAGAAAGTTCCAGCCTGCATAAGCAAAGGAGCCCTGAAGGAAACCGAGTGCAATGCGACCCACATCATAGGGTTGGAGAGGATGAAATGCATGTTCTGGCTCCAACCAATAAAAATTACCTGGAAACACAAGACAGAGAAACATTTCATGTCCTATGCCTGAATTAATATATACAGAGAGCATGAAAATTAATGGAGAAAGTTGTATTAACTACTGCATAATCAGTTTAATTCTTCATTTTTTTTGCGTCACATTTACTGCAAGAAAGCATAGTGTACATTGTAAAGCACTTTTATTTAACCATCATAATAAATAGCTCTTTCTTTGACTCTTTTATGAGGAAGACATTCAAAGTTCCTTTTTTGTCTTTGGTATATTAAACACATGAAAGCAGTAGACTACAAACGGCCCAGCATGACAGTCAAATTCATATGTGAGCTTGTCTGTGCTTAATGGATTCAACTCTTTTGTTTATAGTGCAAAAATGGGTCAAGTATGAAAAGTATGCCTATGTAATACTCTTAGCTTAATGCCTGCCCTCTTATATTCAATCCCTTTATGTTCACATCTAATACAAGTCAGTTAAACAAGCCAAACACAGATTTCATTGTTCTCTTGTACTGTATCTTTGTACTACATCTGTTTATCGATAATACACACACACACACACACACACACACACATACATATATATATATATATATATATATATATATATATATATATATATATATATATATATATATATATATATATATATATATATATATATATATATATATATATATATATATGCTACCATACAAATGTTTTTAATACTTTATTCTGCAAGGATGCAGTATGCAGTTAACACATGTATAATGTTACATAAGATTTCTATTTTAAATAAATGCTGTTCTTTTGAACTTTCCATTCATCATGGCTTTCATGAACTCTCAGAAAAATTGCACACATTTCACTTCCTATGAAATGCCATTATTTAAATCAGCACATCTTTAAATGCCCACAACTTTATGCTGATAATGCAGAAAGAATTAAGGCATATGTTCTGGAAATGTCGAGAGCTAAAAACATTTTGGAATAATACATTTGTGCTATTGTAATCAATTTCGAGGAAAAACTTGACAGTTTGGTGATTTGAAAGAAAGAAAATGGCTTTATTATTTATGACTGCAGCTAAGACGTAGTTTATATTAAACATTTGAAAAACAGCAACTGAACAAAAATAATTCTGGAATGAGTTATTTTGTCATATATGCAGCAAAATCAAAGAGGCAACCATTTTTAAAAACAAATTTGTTAAAATATGGAAAACAATATTAGTGAAATATGAGTTAAATATGTCTATGGGTGATGTTAATGAATGTATAGATATAGATGCAATATAGATTGTACTGTTTTAAATTACCCTTGCAGATCTGCACAATGCCCATGATGATGATGAGGCAGAGGGCGAGGAGTTTGCCTGTGGTGAACACATCCTGTACACGCGTCGCCCAGCGGACACTGAAGCAGTTAATCCAGGTTAACAGCACTACAAGTAAAAGAACTAATTATAAACATTCAAATTCATAATGATGGCAGTAATCAGAAGTTACACTGAATGAAGGATAAAGTGCGTCAGATGTCATATATAGCCTACTGTCCAACTTAAAATTCATAAAAAGCAAGCTGCTGTTTGAAAATACTTAGGAATACGGTTTATAGCTAACACGGCTTGAAAACAAACAAACAAACAAAAAATCTGAATCGCAGAATCGAAATTTTAACGTTTTAGTTCTTTGTTCTTGGTTTTTGTTTGGTCTATCTTTACCTAAAAAAAAAAAATCTCTGTGGCTCAGTGGTAGAGCATTGTGTTAGCAGCGCAAAAGGTTGTGGGTTCAATTCCCAAGGAACACATACTGGTAAAAAAAAAGAATAAAAAGAAAAAGTATAGCCTGAATGCACTGTAAGTTGATTTGGATAAAAGTGTCTGCTAAATACATAAAGGTAAATGTGTGTGTGTATATATATATATATATATATATATATATAAATATATATATAAATATAAATATACATCTATATATATATACATATATATATATATACATATACATATATATATACATATCATATATGTATATCATATATATAGTTTGAGCCTTGGCTATACACACACACACACACACACACACACACATATACATATATATATATATATATATATATATATGAAGCATCTAAGAATTAATAGTAGCAACCTGTGTGTGTTATTTCAAGAGATCAACTATACATTTGTAGTGTGTTTTGCTTTCTTTCATATTCATTTATTTATAATTTAATCATTTTATTATTCCATTTAATCATATAATAATTTCTAAATATTTAAAACCATTTTGTACCAATTTCACTGATTCGTTAATTGATTAGTCATTTATATTATATTATTTTTCCATTGTTATTTAGCCTTAATATGTGTGGTTTCAAGGGTTATTGTCTTCATGAGGAAGAGATAAAAGGGAATGTTTATGGGATGCTGGTGTTAAATAGTTTGGTATAACACCACTTATTGAATTTGTGTTCGTCAATCAAAGTGAGAATTGATCCACATGCCACTAAGTCTATTCAACAAACTGCTTCTTTTTCTGCTCTTCACTCACATTTCGCAGTCAACTTCTTGGCTGATTAAGACTCTTAATAAAGTTTTGGGTACCTGAATAAATACTGGTTTTGGGTACCAGACAAGACTTGCTGACTTTTGAGTAATGAATAACTTTACTGACTAGTGGCAATACGGATATTTTCTGACAGGATCTGGCATCCGGGGTTGGACCTGATATTTCTGGCACGGAGCCATGATCTTACTATTTTTATCAGGCTCCTATGTGTAGGTTCAGTAGTTTCACTTTAATGGCAATGAATAGGTTATCTAATTTTAGATAAAAAAAAAAAATTCAGATTAGAAATTTCAGAACTTTTCATTTTTTTCAAATGTATGAAAATGATGATTATATTATTATATTAAGATTATTTTGACCTAACTCATTTAAAAGCTTGTAAAATATGGATATAAAAATACAAAGAGAGAAAACACATTAGGGATAATCAACAAATTATGAATAAACTACAATTTATTGCTATTGTGTGTAATCATGTACTCAGTAAAAAGTAACAATGTAATTGTTTTAGTATATTTACAATGTAATATAATCTAATTACAAGTAGTCAATTTTGGAATCTGATTATGTTATCCAGATTACGTTTTTACAGTTACTGCCCAGGACTACATGTAGGATGCTCTTAGATAAAATGTTTTGTCATAGACAATGTAATGTAGCCCCAAAGGATGTTTTAATTTAGCATTTACTTACACAGGCAGACGGCGGCGAGCAGACCCAGCGCTCTCTCTGGGGGAAAGCAGGAAGGGAAGAGAGGCTGCAATGCGTAATTGGCAAATGTGAGGGCAATCACAGCCTGGTTAGTTGGATAGATCACTAACACTGCAATCCACAGCCTTAGAAACCTATTCAAAAGACAAGCCCTGTAAGATCTCACGTGCATTACATTTCATCTAAATAAATGAGTCATTCTTACCCAGCTAGCCCTCCAAAGATGTCCTTAACATAGGAATAGTCTCCACCTGACTTTGGGATTGTGACTCCCAGTTCAGCATAGCACAGAGCACTGATGGCAGTGATGACGCCAGTGAGAGTCCACACGATGAGAGCCAGACCCACTGAGCTGCTGTTTTCCAAAACACCCTTTGGACTTACAAAGATCCCAGACCCAATAATGTTACCTGGGAAAATGACAACAAACAGGCAAGAGGACTTAACAGAAGGACTTGAATGATTGTGACTGTGTCTGAAAGAAAGTAAATCCCCACTGCCATGTTTCAGTATTTAAAAGAAGGCCTTTCCAGATAAGTGGAAGCTGTTGGGCCAACTCTCTAATGCCAGTGCGGTTTTGAATTTATTGTTATTATAATAATTATTTTTTACATTTTTGGCATTTTTCCTTTATTTTGATAGGACAGTTAGTTGACAGGAAGCATAGTTGCGGGGATTGGGGGTCCACGAGCCGGGACTCGAACTTGGCAACAGTTATTTGAAATTCTAATAATGCTTAAAAAACCATAAGCAAAAACAATAACCATTCTTTCAGCAACATAAAAACTTGTACTACTGACTCCAATCCTTTGAAAAGTAGTGTGTATATACACACACACATACATTATATATATATATATATATATATATATATATATATATATATATATATATATATATAAAATTCTTTGTCTCTGTGTTCTTTGCACATCCCTCAGACTGTGTTCTTCTCTTGTACAAGATTTTCTTCAGTGCTTTGTGACCTTGAGGGTTGGTTTCAACCAGTCTGGTAAAATATTAAGAATGGTCATTGTTAACACCTGTTGAAAAGTTCCTTTGTTTAGAGATGGAATCCTCAAGAGATTTGGGGGGTGGGGACTAGGGGAGAATGAAATAAGCTGCTGTTTTGCCATTTGTACTACAGAAGCCTTGAACCACTAGGGGATTTATTTTTTATTTTTTTTACTACTGAAGTACCTTCCTGAGTCCCTTTCCTCCATTATTTATTTTTGCACAAAATAAGAAATTGATTCCTTTAACTTCATATAAATGTATTGTCCTTGTAAATGAAAAAAGATAAAGAAAATATGAAATAATTTAACAAAAACAAACACCTATAAAGTGCTATATGTATATAAATGCAGGGGGGAAATATGTTGTGAGGGTAATTTATGTGTACACGTGTTTCAGGGCTTACCGTACAAGGTAATTCTTAGGTTATCAATCTAAATATTAAATACTAATCAGAGGTAAAAAAACAAAAAAAACAAATAAACAAAAAAAAAAAAACAGTTGTCAATGTTTTAAGTATCACTGTTTTTGGGTTTTATCCCAAACTACACCAGGAGCAGACATGACAAGATATTAGAGACATTCAAAAACCCAAACGTACAAGTTTTTTGACAACAGAGATCCTTAACCAACATTTGACTTCTGAGTGTAAAACCTGAGGGCTTAAAACCAAATTATTCTAAAAAAATGATCTCTCACACACACACACATATCACTGCCAAAACAGTACCTGTTAATGGACAATGGGTAGATAGTGACCCGATCTGCGGTAACCCAAACACCTACTAAAAGCATTCAGTCTCAGATAACACGCATTAACCCAGCAGTGAGGTAACGGGCACAGACATGCAGGTGAGCTTCTTGCATTCAAGTCTAAATTACATGCGGAGTAGTGACCCAGTTTAGGTTTAAACTTGCTACCTACCACCAGACTCCTACTGAGAAATCTCTTCACTGTTAATAATCCTTACTTGGGACCTACCTATGCTTCAGATCCACGCTGTGTTTGCTCTGGATGGAGTTACTGATCACATGCTTTATTTCTTTTTTGTATCATATAGATATAATATTAAACAATTTAATTAAATGATGTACTTTATGCATATATCCTACACATTGTAAAGGATATTTAATAAAAATGTATTAGTGTTTTTTTGGTCCTTACAATGAAAACAACACTGGACTCCTTTTCATTTTATGGTCAGTTCTTCAAAAATCATGGATATGCATAAACATCTCATCTCATCAATTCAGGGGACACAAACTATAGGCCTACTTTTATTTACTGCATGTATTTTTATACCATATAAAGTGTAAGGAGAATACAAAGAGGAAATGTAATGCATAAAACACAGACTTACCCACAATAATACCACATGCACTGAGGAGTCCGATCTCTTTCTTCAAGGTCACTGCTGGTTCTCGGTCATCGGTGTCCGTGTCTGGAACTGATGCAGCCCTGCATCGGGCACCGCTGCTGCTCATTTTCACACAGACAGAAGCAACTCTGTGCTTAAGGTGTTGATGTTCAGAGTCTCCGTAACTTTATCCTCCCGCCCCAAACTTAATGTGATAATCTTATAAACCCGCCCACAGTGTTCTGGTTTGGTCTAGTTTAATAGATGAATGCAACAGAGCCAATATTATGCAACTACAAAGAGATTTTGTATTTAGTAATTTGGTAGCGCAATGGACTCACAATAGTCTTGCAGCACCAAATCTCAATTTAAAGTCAAAATAAATAAATCTGGGTCATAATCAGGCAAATAAAATTATGCCATTTGAATGTTTGTCCTCTTAACACACACTTACTGGTATTAAAATCAAGACGTGAAAAAATCTAAACCTGTTAGGGTGAGGAAAACAACAGCAAAATATTATGGTTTTGTCCCAAGGTGTAATTTTATATTTTTATTTAATTTATGTATTTCGTTGTTATATTTGTGCAGTATTTGATATTGCTGCTATGTAGATACAGTTTGAGTTTTGGCAGTGTTGTGGTGTTTTGTTCTCTCTCTCTTCCCTCTACTCCATGCAAAGCTTAATGTGAGATTAAGCTCTTTTAATTTCAGAGCTACCTGAGGATCTATGGAAGCTGCATTTTTACTGCTAGCTACTGAACTTGAGTCCGCTTCTGTGCCAATGTCAGCTTCATCTCTGCTCTAGTGTTTGTTCTGGGAAGATACCTGCCTCTACTAACTTGTTATACAACTCCTCTTTTATCGCTTGTTTACTCTATAAACTGTCATGTTATAAAAGTCAGCTATTAAAAGCAAATCTTATTTTTCAACAACAGTTGAACTACTCCAAAGAAGGAGACAGAGTGAACTTTATCAAATCGAAATCCATATTTTCAATCATATAGCACCTCCTCACCCACCAAATTTTAAAGCAGCCAAAAAAAAAAACGTACCTAGACATCAAACAATGAAACAGCAAAGTTAGCAATAAATGAAAAAAAATTAATATATTGACGTTCGAATTTGTGTAATATTAAGTAATATGGACGAGCCCCCAATTGTTAAGTGCTTCCCATAGGGTCAGGAAGTGTGTAACAAAGAAATGTACAAATGCATGCCAAAAAAAAAAAAAGAAAGAAAAAAAAAAGTAGGCAATCAGGAACTCCTCTCTCCTGTCCCAGCACTCCACAGAAATCACACAGGTTTTTCTAACAAGGTTTATTTGACAAGTTAAAAAAAAAAAAAAGGTACAAAGAGGGGAGGAAATAAAGCTTTGGGAGGGGACCAGGCAAAAACAACAAACAAAAGGTCTAACTTGGTGAGGAGCACTTCTTAAACTCACAAAACAAAGTTAAATCACACAGATTTTTGTAACACTCAGGAAAAAGGGTTTATTTGACAAGTTAAAAAAAGCTACAAAGAGGGGAGCAACTAAAGCCTCGGCAGGGGACCAGGCCACATCAACAAACATAAAAGATCTAACTTGGGGAGGAGCACTTTCAAAAACTCACAAAACAAAGTTAAAAATAAACAACTGAAGTCATACCTTACTCCCTTTCTAACTAAAACAGTAGAAAACATGGACATAAAAAAAGGCATCCACCCCCCTACTGCTCCAAGTTGAAACTCTCAACACTTTGAAATCTCAAGTTGTGAATTTACCGGAGTAAAACGAAGCAGCAACATCTCTTCAAAGATTCAAAGGTGAACACGTTATACAACAACATGTAGGGCTGTTCTAATTCAGAAATTTTTGGAATCGAGTCCGATTCCAGGTTCTACAATTGTTGGTAATCGATTCCTCACTGTTGTTTTCTTGTTTTTTTTTTTTTTTTAGATTGAAGGAACCTAATCTCACCCTGATGACTGCAGATTAGGTCGTAGGATGTATCCTTCTCATTTAATGAAGAATGATTTATTTAATTTTTTTTTTTTAAATGACAATACGCAAATTGTAATTTTGTCTGCTTTGCCTGTTAAATTAGTAATAGCCCACAGCTCAGCAGGGATGCATTTATCACATGAATTAAACAAGACATGAAGTGTCTAAAATAAATGTGCACAGTTCAGCTGAATGATGAAGTTTACTTTAAGTGTATGATTTGCACACTACTAACAAACTGTACATTAATAACTGATAGGCCTAGAGCTCGTGCTTTATCTGTCAATCAGATGCGCTCTCAGCCACTGATCTATGCTTGTTAGGGGTGTAACAGTACGCAAAAATCACGGTTCTGTATGTACCTCGGTTTTAAAGTCACGGTTCGGTTCATTTTCGGTACAGTAAGGGAAAGAAATGCAAACATTAAACTGCATGTTGTTTATTACTATAAACTTTTTTTTTACAATTTGTTTACACTTTTTTTAAATACTTTTTAATAAAATATATATAAAATAAAAAAAGAATAAAAAATAAAATACTGCTGCAAAGTTCTCCACTAAATAAAATACTCTCAGTCTCAAACCAATATCATATAATAATATAATAAAATAATGAAAAATATAAATAAATAACTATGATTACAGTGCAGCATTACCAATTCCAGCCTGTAGGCCTGCTCATATTTAAAAAAATATATATCACTTTTCCAGCATCAACAGTTTCAGTTTTTAGACCTGCTCAGATTTCGTTATTGCGTTGGACCGATTGGAATTAAGAGCAAAGGTCTGTTTAAATGCGGACGGGAGCAGCGTTTGAATTACAATCGTTTTTTCCTAGTTGTAGTGATGTTCACACTCGCGTGATGCCTTTTGAAAACCTGGGCCGGTGACACACTGGCTTATTGCACCTGTCAAACATAGTCTATTTTGCCTAGGCTTTATATTTATGCTCAACATGAAGTAACGTTATAGATATTGTTGTTGTGAAGAAAAGATCCTGGTCTGTCGGTGGTCTCCCTCTATGTCACCTACAGTAGCAGCAGCGCGTCAGGCACGATTCTGGTGTGTAAAGACACAGAAAATGCGAAGCAGCCATCACGCAACTGACATGCAGCAGAAACGTCACGCAGCCAGTGTGTCACCGGCCTTAGAATCAGCTGCAGGGCGGGATTTGCGCTGAACGCGGAGACTTCTGCCACTTAATATGTTAGTTTGGAAACACGAAAACGTACCTACGTTCCGCGTACAAAATATTGCATTCGGTCATTCGGTACACACGTGCACCGTACCGAAAGCCCTGTACCGAAACGGTCCGGTACGAATACACGTACCGTTACACCCCTAATGCTTGTAACTTTTTCTTTTATAATTACCATTGGCTGATAGAAATGTAAAATTAAAAGGGGTCTTTTGATGTTGCTAAAATTAATATTATTTTAAGTATTTGGTGTAATGAAATGTGTTTATGTGATTTTCCACAATGTATATTATTGTTTCTCTATGCCATGCCTTCTGAAACACATTGATTTTTACAAGGCTCGTCGCTTTGAAAAGCAAGGTGTGTTTTGGCTTGCCAGCTATCAGTGCATTGTGATTGGCCAAATGTTTCAAGCGTCTGATGGAAATGTTACGCCCCTCAACATATATTGTTATGCCATGTCCCTGTCAGAACACTGGCATGACAGGATAAAAACAATAAAACTCATTACAAACGAGGCAGTTGTTGCTTCCAGTGGGAACATAATTACTGATTATTATGACTTATACTAACTTTTCAGGTGTTGCATTGCATATCGCGCCGCTTAAACATAAAACCATGTCTGCATTTGTGATCGGAGAAATGACAAACAACAAGTGCTACTCTACACTGCTCAAAACTTGCATTTGAATCATCAGTGGCAAATTCTTTACATATGTAAACCTACTTACATACCGTGATTCAAAAGCACCAGACTGTCCTTGCAAAGATTGAGGAAAGGCCCGCGGCTTGAGTGAGTGGCAGCCGGCGGTTAGAGCGAGGAACAGCCGGCAGATTCGAGATTTGGATTTGAGACTTTAGTCTTTGCAACTTTACAGATCTTCTTTGTGCACCAAGAGCTTGTAACACTCCAAAGAGAAAGGAAAAATTGAAATCGCATCATATGACCCCTTTAAGATGGTAATAAGATCAAGACCCTTGATGACGTCATGATCTATTCTTGTGTTCAATCCAGTTCGACCATAAAATCACCTCTGAATCGTTTTTCTTTTCTTTTTTACTGGTTCATTAAAACAATCTATCTGAACCAGGAAACTAATCAGACTTCTAATCACATTTAGCGAGCATGAGGCGAATGGTAATAAAAATATAAAAATGAAAATAATCTTTCATCTCACAACTCGTAATTACAGCTTTTAGCAAGCATGAGGGAGGTGAATGGTGCTTCTCAAACAGAAAGCTGCATCCTAAAATTCACATGTTCAGTACCGACTTGTTTTCTTTCAGTTTATTTTTGTGAATTTAAATGTGTGTAGTTTAAATGTGTAGGATGCAGCCTTCTGTTTGAGAGACCCATATATAAGATTTGTTGAAATGAAAAAGGCTCTGAATGAGGAGTCAATTCCCCTTGATGGAACTTGCGATTCCCAACACCTCGAATCTATTATTTTTGGAAGAAACAAGGCGGCCAACAGACCAACTACTAGCTTCACACGGAGTTTCCAGCTTCATCCACAAGTTTCTAAACTCGGGCATTTCAGAACAACCAAAACAACATTGCAGATGCTGTGCAAAGTGATCGGTCCACTGGTTAGTCAAGTTATCCCATCCCATCATGCAAAGTCACATAACTTTTTTGATGCATATGGTGAAATTTATTTGGTAAATGTTTCTCCATCGTATTTTATTCTCTTTTTCTTAACGCATAAAAAGTTTATCCTACTCAGGTGTGTATAAGTGTTGTTGTGTGCACATTCTTAGAATTGATGTGCATCTTGGCATATCTATCCAGCAGTTTTTATGCGATATTCCAAAATGAACAAAAATAGGTGGATGTAACATAGCTATTGACATTTCTCAATTTTAACTCATAATTATGAATTCCTATGTCAATAACTTTGTACATCATAATTATGCTTTACCAATGCATGTTTTTTTTTTTCTCATGTGGCAGAAATGGGACACCATACAGAATAAACGTTTTTTATATATAATACTTGGAAGGCTGTGATAAATTATGATAAACATTGATTTGTAAATATAGACGGACAGACGTATAACTGAATAATTTGTTTTTAGCACTTCAAAATGCCAGAATTGTGTTTGCACTGGGCCATATGACAAAAATGAGCTCTCTGGCCTAAGAACAAAGCTTCATCTCAGCCAGCCATGCAAATCAATAAGCTTTTTCCTAAAGCTACATTTTAATTTCTTTGTATAGTACTTTTCACAATGCATACTATTCCAAAGCTGATTTACACACAATAATGTCTTACATGCACCCCAGTGTGCTGCCAAAGGCATCAGCGCCAGTGAGTAGCTCTAAGCATTAGAAACCAAAACTCAGATGAGGAAACCCACCTCCTCAGACTGGCATATTTTTAACAATAACCTAAACAATGATGCAATTACTTGTAAAATTGAACTCCAATAAAATTAATAGAAGTCACTGACGCATATTACATTCATAATTAAATTAGACAAAGCAAGTGCTTTCTTCTAGTGTCTTCCGAAGTTGCTCACCAAGAAGACGAGGATCACAATCAATGGTGCTTGAATGGATATTTGTGAATATTCCCTGCATGATGCTAACAAAAAGGTTAAGATGTCTTTGCAAACACTCTTGGAGAAATTTCCATTGTTCACGAGCTGTGCTCTGTTAATGAGTGTTCATGAGTAAACAAAGAAGAAAAAAAATCACCACTGATGGGTTCCCTGCCTATAATGGTTTAGCTACAAATGACTTCTCTCTTAAATACATTCAATAGCTAATGTGACAGTTCTTTGCCTAAAACAACTTGATGCTTATGTACATTTTATATAATTAATTCAGTATTAAAATATTCATGTAAACACTGTGGCTCTGTTTGTGCATCCTGACCATCCCCACACAGTAACACTGTTTCAACTACAGCGGTCATGATATCAGATTTCACAATACATATGGAGTATTAAACAAGTCGTAATTGTAAGATAGATAGTCTAAATCATGAGATATAAAAACATAACTGAGACAAAAGGTCAAAATTATAACAAAACAAACAAAACGTAGTCATATAAAGTAGAATTTGTCGATTTAACTTTTTTTATTTGTCATAACTGTATTTTTATCCCTTAATTTTGACTTGAGTCAATTATGATTTCGATTATCTCATAATTAGGATTCAGTATGAAATAATAATTTACAAGAATTCACTATAATGTTATCACAATTTCTATAAAAAACCTGATTCAAATGATTCTTTAACTTTATTTAGTTTTCTCTTCTTTGGCCAATGTTAATCAGCACTTCCTGGAGACAAATGAGTGTTAAGGTGCAATACTGCCACCTATTATGAAGTCTAAAAATTATGAGAAAGGACATTGAAAAGTCAACTGTCATAAAAAGTAATATTTTCACTTTTCATACGTAATTCTGACGTTTTAACATCTAATTTTGATTTTAGTATGTCATGATTTACAATAATGATATTGCAATATCTATAGAAATTGTAAAAAAAAATCTAATTCAAATTTTTGTTTTTTTTGGCCACTGGATTATTTATGCTTAATAATAATACAATATCAATATGTATTTATTTTGTATATTTTTTTAAATGTCATAGTCATCATTACCTGTATATTGCGACATAGATTTATGAAATAGAGTGAGTCTGTCTTGGGACATTTGATAAAACATATCAGAGAAAAAGATCATAATTTTGTACCTTTTTTATTCAGGGTGTATGACAATAATTTTTTTTAATCAGGAAAAAAAACCTGTATAAAAGTATGGGATATGTTTTCTAGCGTGGCCTGACTGGGGACATCATACTATGATTATTCTCACAATGGGGCTTTGCAGGGCACTGGTGGACAACAGGGAAATAAGGCTGATGTATTATGAGTGACAAAATAGACTGTTGGACACACTTAATCAGTTCTAGAAACAATAGTATTCGAAAACTAACAGCTTTTGTGTTTTTAATATATTTTTTAAATATCAGAAGAGTTTAAACTAAGAAAGAGCACCAGGACATCTTGCATTGCTTTAAAGGATACCTCGTAAGTGCTGTTTTAATTTCCATCCTAATGAACATTACAGAAATGGCCAGAGATACATAGCGGTCATGGTGAACAATGTCCTTGAGTTAATTGGGCCCTTGAAACAAGATATGTAAACCTGCCGCTTGATTGAAAACAAGATTGTTTATAAAAAAAAAAAAGTCAGTGTAACCCCATGTGTCAGTAGATGTCAGCTTGCTACAGGCCGATGGTGTAAGAGCGGCCAGAAGGGTTGTGAATGGCGGAGCATATAGGCTCAGTCACAGCCCATTCATACCAGACCTTCTTTCCATTATTACACCTCCAGAACCTCACGCTCACGTTATCACCACTGGACAGCGGGATCGGCTGCTGCATGATGAGAAAGAGAGAGGGGGAGGGGGGGGGGGGGTGTTAGGATTACACTCCCAATGTGGCTGTACACTTCAGCACATTAACTGTGGAGTCGATAAACTGCCACGCTCTGACAGTGCTTAGCTGTCTCCTTTCAAACTGAAAGTGCTAACTGTATTTATGACCATGGCAGACATGTATACACAATGGTATTACAAGAAAGTATGTGGTTTGAGTGATGGATAACAGTCATATACTGAGATAAAACACAGCAGCATTAATAATACAGTTTCAGTGGAACCAGACTTTTCGATAAAAGTCAAATATAAAGATAAGCTGACAGCTATAACGAAGCACACTAGCACTCAATGAGAAGGGATTCCCAGAATGCAATGGGATGGGCTAAGTGAAAAATGCACTCCTAACTTCTGAGTAAGTTTTTGTGGTACGTTTATTATTTATTTATTTATGACTTAACGCCATGTCAGCAGCAGTGGCTATATTTTTTTGATGTATAGTTCAATACAAAAACATCAGGTGGAGGAGCTACTATTATGAACAATAAAACTTATTTTTTTATTTTTCAATAAATATCATAAGGTCATCAGAGCTACATTTATTTGATCAAAAATAACAAAAAAAACAACAGTAAAATGGTTAAAACAATTTTGCCAAGTTAAAGCAACTGTTCTTCCTATTTATATATTAATTCGATTTTTTTCAATCTGAATTTAATTCTCAGCCATTTCTCTAGTCTTCAGTGTCAGTCTTCAGATATCGTTCTAATATGTTGATTTGCTGCTCAAGAAACATTACTAAATTATTATCATTGTGAAAAGGAGCGGTTTATATTGGAAAACCAACATTTTTTCAGGATTCTACAATTATTAGAAAGATCAAAGAACAGCATTTATTTGAAATAAATGTTTTTGCAGCAATATAAAAGTATGTCATTTTTTATTAATTCAACCTTGTTGAGTAAAAAGTAGTGCATGCTTATGTTTCAATACAAAAATATAATAGTAGTAGAAGAACAGATTTTAATGCCATGTCAACATCTGAGGCATCTTCACAGCAAAAGCTGATTTACAAAAATACCATAATAAAATTCAAACCAAAACAAAGATAAAACATTTAAAATTACACAAGGTGTTTTACATTGACACATGATTACTTCTTAAACAATATTATTAAACCAATCCATAAGTGAGCTTGTATACTTAAAATTAAAGTGGGACAGTGTGTTTAATGGAAAGAGGGGTACAAAAAGTACTGAACTTACTTTCAAAGGGAATAGAATGGGGAACCAGGAGAACATCCCAGGAGAGTGTGTTTCAGGTTTTATACCTGCAAGCATGAAGAAAGAGATATTTATTCGTCACTAAAGCAACAGACACACACACTGCACTTTTGTCCAGTAAATTTGATGCAATGTTGTTCATTTAAACACTCTGTATCTACAGTTTGATGCATTTGATTCTATTTGGATAGAAAGGAAATTGTTTCCCTTATTCTATAAATGATTCTTAATTGCCCACTTCTGACAGCCATGCCAATTTGTGGTTATTATTACAGAATACACTCAATGTGGTAACACAGAAATTCATCAAAAATACATTCTTACATTGTGAAACAGCCTTTAAACGACATTGTGTACCACTACAAAAAGACTTACTGAGTGTGACATCTTTGTAGAGTGTGGCTTCAAAATATCCAGCAAAGCCGTGAAGCACTGAATTACATCCAATCAAGAACCGTAGACATTGATACCGGTTATTATTCATATCTGTACAGGGTAAAAATCAAGAGATAATGACTTTATAGAAAGAGTAAAAAATAAATTAAAAAGGAGCGATTTTTGGACTATTGGACTTTTTGCATCTGTTTGTCTGTCTCTGCATGATCCTGTACCTGTGGTGGGATGTACGAAGGTGAAGCAGGGTTTGGGGTCTGCAAGTTGGTGGAAGTTGTGTAGTCTGACAACATATGGTGTCTCAAAATGGCACTCAGGGTCTTTGTCCCGCTCCCGACACCCACGCACTTCATTATATAGTTTAGAGGAGGACAGTGGAGCCAGAAAAGACGTGTAAGAGCTGGGAATGCTTATGCCATCATCTAAGAGAAAACAAGACATCCATGAGTGAATCCAAAGTTTTAAACAGGGCAAATCAAAAATCATAGAATTTTAAAAGACAAAGAAGATTTGATATCAAACCTTTGAGGAAGTGCTGCGCTCCATCAAGGCACTCGGGTGAAAGCTCATTGTCTCCGAATGACCCTAAAAGCTCGCTCACAATGATATCTGCTTTCTCTGGAGCAGTCCATTCCCTCATGTCACATGACACAACAGTCACCTGATCCCCCCACTCCTCAAATTTCCAGTTCTCCAGCCTGAGAAAGACAGGGGAACACCAAGGGACTGTTGATTTACATAATCTGATTTCAAATGTAATGGAGTTCAAAATGTTTTAATAGAAGTAATCTGAAAGTAAACAGTTTAAAACCAACTTATATTGTATATTATATATATATATAATATATATATATAATAGTGTTCCTGTAGCTCAATTGGTAGAGGGGGTTCGATTCCCCGGGAACAAATGATAGGTAAAAAATCGATAGCCTAAATGCACTGTAAGTCGCTTTGGATAAAAGCGTCTGCTAAATGCATAAATTTAATTTAATTAAAAAAAAAATTATATATATATATATATATATATACACACTCTTTACAAGTTTGGGGTCAGTCATTTTTTTTTTTTAAGAAATGATCAAAATATTAATAAAATATAATTTTTTTTCCTTTCAAATAAATGCTGTTATTTCTGCTGGTATTTGATTCATTCATCAACGAATCCTGAATAAATAAGCACGAGTTTTCAATATAAGAAATGTATGTTTCGTATGCACCAAATCAGCATATTAGAATGATTTTTTGAGGATCATGTGACACTGAAGACTGGAGCAATGGCTACTGAAAATATAGCACTGCCATCACATGAATAAATTACTTTTTCAAATATATTAAAACAGAAAGGTGTTTTTATATTGTAAAAGTACTTCACACAATTTTGACTGTATTTTGATGAGCATAAGAGACATTACAAACATTCAATTACAGTATTGTATTATCAAGAGAAGGGGAAAAATGGAGGAGAAAAAAAATTCACACTTTAACATTAAGTTACTTACGTGACAACAGCATTTGGGTTCTTCTCGACGGCATACACACGCAGTTTCCTCTTAGCCTGTTTTGCAGCACGAAGTGAGGCATTTACCAGTGGACCACGACCTGCACCTAGTACCATCAAAACCCTGAAAAGAAATCTCAGTGTTGACATAGTCCAAGCAAACAGCATATCTCTGAAATTTCAAGTTCATTAAGAACTGACAATGGGACACCTGGAATTATGTGAAGTCACTTACTGCACATTTGTTTCCATCTGTTCTTCAGGAACTCTGTCTAGTAGACATCTATATACAGCCTTTTTTGGGAAAGACAATTCACAATTTTGTATTTATTTGTTTTTTTCAAATGGTGCCTTTCCTTCACAACAGTGATGGGTGTTGCTACACTACCATTCACCAGTTAGTAATAGTCAGTAAGATGCACTTATTCGATAAAAAATAACAGCCAAAACTGCAATATTGTGAAATATTATTACAATGTAAAGAACTGTTTTATATTTTAAAATGTAATTAAAATGTAATTTATTTATGTGATAGCAAAGATGAATACTGAAAGCAGTTTTTGTGGAAACCATTTTTTTTTTCTGAATCCTTCAATGAACAGATTACAGAATATATATATATATATATATATTTTTTTTTTATACAATGCAAGTCTTCATTGTCACCTTTTGCCAATTTAATGCAGCCTTTCCTGAAAAGTTCATTTTTTGGGGAGAAAACACAAGGTGCTCAAACATTTACAATTTGTAAGATATTTGCAGAAAAAATATCCAAAAACCACTAGGCTAGTGTTATGTATTTTGTCCAGCTGATTACTAACAATATCTATAATGTTTTCAACTATTTGTAAATCATGAGAAACTTCCCATTCTAAACAGTGACACGGGGCAGTGCAGTCGCCTTTCAATGACGTTAGTTCCCCTTTGTTACTGACGTAGAAACCACATGACAACAGTGTCGTGGACAAATGCTGAAGTAGTGTCTAGCGTCCAGCAAACCACTAGCTTGCTTCAAGCAGTTCCTTATTTACTTCTTCTTGGACGTATTATGGTGGATTGTGTTACTTATTTATGGAACATAATTACTGTTTACCATCTGTCGCTGGCTGTGTCGACAAGGACAGCTCCCGTAAACGTAAGAATATGGACCAACCGAACGAACCAAGAAGAGTAGAGTAAGAGAGGAGAGAAAGAGCGAGGATCAATATCGGTGTTGCATTTTCTAGATGGAGAGCTTCGCGACAAACTTCAGCTAGAAAGAGATGCGATCTCGCTTGTTTTTTACTAGACAGGTGAGTTATTTTGATTCATATCTTTACAGATCAACAAGATTAGTATTATGGGGCATACACGCCAAACGAGGGGCATTGCGTCTCTAGACCCGCACGAGGACGCGTCTGATCCATAGTCTGATTGCGTCTTTGCATTGACTTTGTATGTAATCTACTCACGCAAATCATTGAACTCGCGTTTGCTATGTATGCCCAATTATTGTGTTTGAATGGACATGTGTATATATTTGTTGAACAAGTGGTAATCGTTTTCATATCATCTGACTAAACAGTTATCAAATAATTTTATAATTTACTGTCAAACTATATTTGCTATATTGTTGGGTAAAAGACAACAAATCCCATCATTCCACGCTTCTTCTTAGCGTCATCAAACCACGCGATTGTTATTCTTTTGGTAGTGCGCCCTCTAGTGGCAAGTCTTACAACCTGTACCTTTAAGTGTTTTTATGCTAGAGCATTTCCTTACAAACCCAAATTAACAAATTAATTGCTTAATGAATAAATGTACACTATACCAGTCAAACGTTTCTGAACAGTAAAATTTTTTATATTTTAATGCTCACTAAACCTGCATTTATTTGATCCAAAGTAAAGCAAAAATTTTAACATTTTCAAATATTTTAATTGTATATGCATTTGGCTGGTAGTATTACAGTAAAAGAGATCCCCCAACATTATCATATTGTCACCCCTAGATATGGCTCAGTTACCCCTTTTTGCCCATATTTAACATGAGCTATAATGATGCAACAAACACCACTAATAAGAATAAATAACTGGTGACCAAATAATGATAAATTCTGCTTTCCATTACCAAATTATTTTAACTCACCTGTTGGTACTGAGAATATTTGATGGGATCCTTTTCGAAAACTTCATACGTCTGTGATTCCAAATTGTCCATTAAAGGCTGATAAAAACAATTAGACATTCAATTAGCATAACTGAAACCAAAAGAATCATGAATGTGCTGAAAAACTCACTAAGCAAAATGTTTATCGTTTGACGGACAGACCTGCAGTGGTGACTGAAGGTAATCTTCATAGCCTTTGGCGAAGAGCTCGTAGGCATTAGGCGCTGGACGGTTTTGGTTGAGGTACTCTAGATACTGCAGGTACGAGCGCAAGTCTTTCTCACTGTGGCGGTTTGCCCCTGTGAAAATAAACTGAGCCTCCAGCTAGGGAGACCCTAGAATGTTAGATAACCTTCCTGAAAGGAATGAATGTGACATAATATTGGATACATTTACCTTAAAGAGGCGAAAGATGACTCGCTGGTGGGCTTTCGAAAGGACCGGAAACCCTTTTTTATTGGTTAGAAAAATGCTGGTGGGGAGAATGGCTGCTTTGATTGGCTCTCCAAGCCACTTGTCGATTAACGTGTCAGATGGCAAGTCTGCGCCGATTTCAATAGCTTCACAAAGAAGAGAAAAAACCCCGAAAAACTGTTAGTATTCACCTCTTAATATTTAACAGGCAATCATAAGCACTTCACTTTTGAGGTTTTTGCTCTTACCAAGGCAAATCCTCTTGTTATAGTCACAGAGTGTTCTGAATGAGTGCCACCTGAAGAGGAAAAAGGAAATTAATTGAACACGGGCCAAAGATTGCTTTATTCTCCATGCAGTTGAGTGATTTAATCACACGGCAGACCCAAATATCGACTAGAAGAGAGAAGAAAAAAAACTCACATTCATTCTTAATGGGACGTTTTAATTAGATATTTAATATCTTTATTTAATTGAACAAATGGCTTTGTTTCAGCTCTCTTACCATGCCCAGGTCTTCTCGTCATTGCTGCCATCATCCATTTGTTTAGATGACTCGTTCTCGATGAGATCTTCACGCGTGTCCTCGGGGGCCAACAGTGGAACGCGTATCCAAAACTATGTAATTAAAAACAAACCAACATTGAACTAATTAATTCCTAATCAACAAAGAAAGCAGCATTACAACCAATAAAAGAGCAGCCAACTGAGAAAAAAACAAATGGATTTGTTTCTGCTTGCACACTGATCCATTACACGTGGCTTTGCATTATAATTGAGTTTGTCCTGTGCCCTTAATGGAACAGAGGTTGTGTCTTTGTATTTTGTACAAATGCTTTTAATAACTTACTTTCTAATAAGCCAGCATGATAGAGTACACTACCACTAAAAGGTTTGGGGTCAGTAAGATTTTTACAATGATTTTGAAAGAAATCTCTCAAAAGGGTGCATTTATTTAATTAAAAATACGGTAAAACAGTAATATTGTGAAATATAATTATAAAATAAATTATTTTATATTATACATATTTTCTTTGAGTTTTCAGCGTCACACAATCCTTCTGAAATCATTTTAATATGCTTTTTTTCTTACTATCAATGTCGAAAATAGTTGTGAAGTTCAATATTTTTGTGAAAATATAAAATATAATTAAGCACGTAATGCATTAATATGACAGTCTAATAAATATTGCAAAAGGATCAGATTATATAATCTTTAAGGATAATGCATATAGTATTATTTTAAATAATAGAAGGACAGCAAAGTTATAATGATAAACAGTCAACTCACGCCACTAATTAAAATTCCATCAGCGAAAAAAAGACATGAAATGAAAGCAGCAGGAACGAGGATTATGTGCAAATTATAGGCCCAGGGTGTATACATCAACAAATAATAATGTGTTCTGAGCATATTTGTTTTCATTCTATGCTACAGATTTCCATTACCATGCAAGAGTGGTGTCCTGTGTGGATGTGGTTAAGTAGGATTCGAGCCAGGTTGGCACAGTGTGGACCCCTTAGGGGGATCATGAAAGCTGGCAAACCCAGATAAGCACAGAAATTGAGCTCCTGTACCAGCGCCTGCAGCAAGGGCACAAAAGACATTAGAAGGAGTGATCACATCAAAATAAACAACAAGTCTGCTCAGCTTCCTCTTTGTTGGGCTGAGCTCAAATAAATGGCACTCGATTGCATCCGAGACTTGATTACAGCTACACTGACAAGGCTGTTTGAAGAAGCCCTTATCAAATCCCCAAAAGGGTCAAGATATTGTGCACATGTGTATGCATTATTTGTGACACAACAATAATTACAGCTATATAATAATATCAGATGAGAAAAGGAATATATTTAGAAGAGAAAAAAAGGACCTCAAAAATATAGTTAATTAAAAAGTAAAAAGACATTATGAACATACTTCTTCTGAATTCCTGCGTTCTATGGTCAGCTCTGAGTCTGTCTCAATCCAGGGTGACAGCTTTCCCACGATAAGTGTGTTCCAATCTAATGAGAAAGAATGACATATTATTACAAAGATAAAATCGCAACATTTAAGTGTATGTAATTCTGTAAATGTAATTGCACAGAGAATCATGGATAAAGAAAATGGAGAACTATTTTAGTTAGCTATCCAATCTTTAATTGAAAAAAAAGGAACCGACATTAGAGGGTCTTATCATACAATCTTTAATAATTTAATTGTCCCCTGTGGATCATTTAAAAGCTAGTTAAGATTTTTGTGGCAAAAATAGTCGTGATTTAGGTTTCATAACCACTTTCCATATTCTTTCTGACCCTTAAAATTTAATAGATTGCTTTTAAGTCTGTCTTTGAATGTGAAATGTGACTTTACAATATTTTACTGTTATCATCAATTCTTCTTTTCTCAGGATTAATATTATCTACATAACTTCCTCTGAATAAGCTCAGTCTCAAGTTTCTGACATTGGAAAGATGCAAATGTTTTGGACTAGGTAAGATGAGTTCTTACAGTTAGAATATGTTTTCAAAGTACACCGATGTATCACTAAAATAGATCAAGAAAATTTTCTAATGACATGATTACTTTAAGAGTTTGAAAACCACAACCTCAACCCCCCTCCCCTCAAAGTCACAGTATTTGATGAGTGAATATTTATATGCACAGAGATTCTTATATCTCACCTCTGCCACATAACAGCAGGTCAGAGCGTGTTTGGGCTCCGGGTCGTGATTTAGCAGGGTCCAGTTCATACTCCCGTCGGAACCGCGGGTGGAACAGCGGCATGCACAGGAAATCAAAGCTATAGGACAGAATGACATGGATTTAGACAAACAGAGCACACAAAGAAAACAGGTATTATTTATTATACACTTTCAAAATAAATTCCGTCAATGTCATCAAAAGGGAAGGGTCTTCCAATTTTGTCTTAGAATTTATTGATATCTGCTTAGGAATCAATAAAGTACATCTTTTAAAGTACATTTTTTACAATCCGAATTCCAGAAAAGTTGGGACGTTTTTTAAATTTTAATAAAATGAAAACTAAAAGACTTTCAAATCACATGAGCCAATATTTTATTCACAATAGAACATAGATAACATAGCAAATGTTTAAACTGAGAAAGTTTACAATTTTATGCACAAAATTAGCTCATTTCAATTTTGATTTCTGCTACAGGTCTCAAAATAGTTGGGACGGGGCATGTTTACCATGGTGTAGCATCTCCTTTTCTTTTCAAAACAGTTTGAAGACGTCTGGGCATTGAGGCTATGAGTTGCTGGAGTTTTGCTGTTGGAATTTGGTCCCATTCTTGCCTTATATAGATTTCCAGCTGCTGAAGAGTTCGTGGTCGTCTTTGACGTATTTTTCGTTTAATGATGCGCCAAATGTTCTCTATAGGTGAAAGATCTGGACTGCAGGCAGGCCAGGTTAGCACCCGGACTCTTCTACGACGAAGCCATGCTGTTGTTATAGCTGCAGTATGTGGTTTTGCATTGTCCTGCTGAAATAAACAAGGCCTTCCCTGAAATAGACATTGTTTGGAGGGAAGCATATGTTGCTCTAAAACCTTTATATACCTTTCAGCATTCACAGAGCCTTCCAAAACATGCAAGCTGCCCATACCGTATGCACTTATGCACCCCCATACCATCAGAGATGCTGGCTTTTGAACTGAACGCTGATAACATGCTGGAAGGTCTCCCTCCTCTTTAGCCCGGAGGACACGGCGTCCATGATTTCCAACAAGAATGTCAAATTTGGACTCGTCTGACCATAAAACACTATTCCACTTTGAAATAGTCCATTTTAAATGAGCCTTGGCCCACAGGACACGACGGCGCTTCGGGACCATGTTCACATATGGCTTCCTTTTTGCATGATAGAGCTTTAGTTGGCATCTGCTGATGGCACGGCGGATTGTGTTTACCGACAGTGGTTTCTGAAAGTATTCCTGGGCCCATTTAGTAATGTCATTGACACAATCATGCCGATGAGTGATGCAGTGTCGTCTGAGAGCCCGAAGACCACGGGCATCCAATAAAGGTCTCCGGCCTTGTCCCTTACGCACAGAGATTTCTCCAGTTTCTTTGAATCTTTTGATGATGTTATGCACTGTAGATGATGAGATTTGCAAAGCCTTTGCAATTTGACGTTGAGGAACATTGTTTTTAAAGTTTTCCACAATTTTTTTTACGCAGTCTTTCACAGATTGGAGAGCCTCTGCCCATCTTTACTTCTGAGAGACTCTGCTTCTCTAAGACAAAGCTTTTATAGCTAATCATGTTACAGACCTGATATCAATTAACTTAATTAATGACTAGATGTTCTCCCAGCTGAATCTTTTCAAAACTGCTTGCTTTTTTAGCCATTTGTTGCCCCCGTGCCAACTTTTTTGAGACCTGTAGCAGGCATTACATTTTAAATGAGCTAATTAAGTGGATAAAAGTGTAAAATTTCTCAGTTTAAACATTTGCTACGTTATCTATGTTCTATTGTGAATAAAATATTGGCTCATGTGATTTGAAATTCCTTTAGTTTTCATTTTATTAAAATTTAAAAAACGTCCCAACTTTTCCGGAATTCGGGTTGTAGACACCGAGCTTGTATGTCATTACAAAACAAAGTGTGTAATTACAGTGATATAATACTATGATTCAGATTAACGTTAGATTATTCTTACATCAATTGATCAGTCTTTCCCATCAGGCTCACATTCCGTCAATGAGGTCAGAATAATATTAATGCATGCACGTCTAATCACCACCACTCTGAATAATAACTGAACAGATGTAGTAATACTTCTGTAACAAATTTTGTGCTGGAAAACGAACATTTCTCATCAACAAGATTGAATGAATCCATTCAAAAACATCTAATAAATACTAAAACGAACCAGTAAAAATTATAAACACCTAACGTATTTAGCAGGTGTTTTATATGTTTTAAAAGAAGGCTGTATATTATTGTCCAAAACTTGTGTACAGACTCATATGTGAGTTAAAAGCAAATCTGAAGAAGCCGCTAACAGCTAGCAAATGCTAATGCGCATCACGTGCAGCGACCTAGCCGAGCCGACTTAAAACTGAGCACAATTCACTTCATTTAGCCACAACGCTGATATAATTTGACTGTTTACTGAGCCGACAGCTATTTTTGCTTACCCTAATTTGGCGACCGCAGCGAGGGTATCCGCCACTTCGGGAACACAACTCAAATCTCTCCCGCAGGAGACCCTGCTACCTGCACCGCCGGACGCCATCGTTAGGAGACGGGATGGGAGTGAATAAGACACTGATAGATGACTATGGAGAAACTGACGTCATGTTGGCTCAAAATAAGAGCGCTTGCATTTTAGAAACAACGTGGGGACAGATCCAAAATGGCGATTGCCCAAAACGCAGCTTCTCTCGTGTGACCTTCGCGAGACTTTAGAACGAGATCAGACTATGGGCAGACAATGATGCTGCAGAAAGAGAAGATGTGCTCGCTGAAGAGCTGGAATTTGCTCTAGTAACTTTGAGAGAATGTGTAATTCGTTTTAAGGGGACGAGTCGTTTATGTAATAAGCAGCTTGTTTTTGATACAAGAGATTCATTCATCATGAATTGAGTAGTGATAACCACGACAACGAGTTATTTTAATTAAACTGAGCGCTGCTTATATTTAGATTAAACCCGCGTGCCTAATGAATTTTGCCCTGGAAGTTTACAAATAATATTGGAAGGCTTTACTGTTGCCTGAAGCAGAATAGCTTTCCAAAACGGACTGAATTAATTACTCAAATCTCTTACCCCAGAATATTAGAAATGTAACAAATTGTTAACAAGAAATTACTTATATTTAAATACTTGAATTAATATATCTGATTTTAAAACAATTAAATTAAATATTTCAGTTTTATGAGTCAATCATTGTTGATATCATAAAATAAAATAGAAATAAAAACAAAATTCTCAGTGAGTATTGTAATTTTATAAACAATGTTAAAATGTTTAAAGACATACCACTTCTTGTTGTCCATCGTGTGACCCTCATTACACTTTGTTTAGAGCCTGGTTGGAGGAAATAATTTATGAATCAAACCCATACAATCTTAAACCATTGCTGTTCAACCATGTAAAATACTTTATTGTAATGGTTGTAATTGAATATTTGTAAATTATGAAAAAAGACTAGCATATACACCCATAAACAAAATCATTGTCCCAAATCAAATCATTAAATTGTTTCATGGTCAGTTACACATTTTGTTTGAATTTAGTGTTATTATATGGTGTATTCAACTATAAACCTTTTTGAAAATAATTTGTGAGGTTTGACTCATTATGCTCTCATCTCAGCATTTTCATGATTATGTTTGAGAGTCGCTTCACTGTTGTGCCTCAGAAGCATATCGGATACAGCCTAGTATAGCAAAGATATTTGCTGAGACATCACATGTGCATGTATGTGTGTGGGTGTGAATACTCTCCACCTCCTATAAAAATCCTTGTCTCAGAGGGGTCTTTTCTGTAAGTGCAGCTTCCAAAGCTCAACGCTGGACCAACTTACGAGTTAACTCACTATAAAAGGAAAATCATTTTTCAGGATGTTTGTGGTTCCTTGCACCCTTGATGACACCAGCCCATGCACTTACCCACAAAATGAGATGGGATACATGTAGAAGACAGCATCTGAGTTTGACAGAGATAGTATTTTTCATTTTCTTTCCCCACCTAGGCAGTGCAGTAGAAAAAACAGAGCATCAAGGATGGGATGGAGAAGAAACTTGGGAATCCCTAAATTCCTGCATGGAAATTGCAGATGTTAAGGAAGCAGTGGAGCAGGATACCGGCGTATCCACAATTTCAGATTCAACTCTAAGTAGTGTGAAAATGGCCTCTGTAAATGAGCAGAAGATTTTAAAAGATCCAGCTGTGTCAGATCAAACTTACAAAAAATATTCTGTCTACTTTTGGGGGACAGTCGGTATGCTATATTTGCAGTGATGGCCTGCAACTGAAAGAAGAGATAATATCAGTAGGCTGAGGGAGGGTTGTCCTATGTGTACGCTGTGCTTGATGATGGCTGGAGATGGGGGATGACTGTGAATGAGGCAGTGGCACTGGCCCGGGAGGCTGTTTTCAGAGACATTCACTGGGATGCCTACTCTGGAAATAATGTAGACCTTTTCCACATCACTGCCCATGGCTGGCGACGCAGAGACAGAGTAGATCTGAAAGAGAGAAAGAAGAAGATCAAGGAGAGGGAGAAAGAGAGACAGAAAAGAGAGGGTGGTGAGCTAGGGGAAGGTGATATATTCAGTACACTGCGGATAGGACAAACTGTGGGAAAACAAAAGTACATGGATGGAATGTGAGTGTGATGGACAGGAATAACAGTTGTGAGTAGAACAATGTCAGGCGATAGTACAGATAAAAAAGAATCCACAATCCACAGGGAAAGAAAATATGTTTTCATAAACTATTTCAACCCAAAAATGTAATAGTCGTCAATACAATGCATTTTTTTCATATAAACAATTGTAATATTAGCAAAACAAACTGGATTTTTCTTGATATTGTTATTCCACTTTTTTTTTTATTAACATGAGTCAACAAATTAAGTCTGTGTACAATAATTGGCAATGAAGTCTACATGTGCAATAAATGTTACCTTGTATAGAAATTAATGTGTGACTTGTGAGAAATGACATATGACACAACCGATTTTTAAGAAGTCTAAACATTTTGATAAATATAAAAAGAATTAACAATATGATAGCAGTAAAGATTGTCAATAAATAAATAAATAAACCCATTCATGGGAGACCCATTGATAGGCCGATGGTAAATTATTTCCTCATTAAAAGTTTTTAGGAAGCCACTTGTTATAAAAAAAGAAGTGATTTTAAACTTACATTGGTATGATTTTTTTTTTTATATATAAAACAAAAGGTATTAAGATTTTGTTTTGGGTAAAACTGTGAGGTATACGTCAAATAAATGATAAATGGTGAAGGAATGGTGTCAGTTTAAGCACTTATCAAGTTGTGAAATTCAATTACTGTAATGTTTTTATTTTAAAAAAAAATTCAAACCAAAAACTGTACTATGACAAATTACAGAGTGTCGTCCACTTGTATGAGTAATTTAGGCATAAAAATTAAATAGGTTCAAACAAGTGTTTTGTTACTGTCATTCATCCTAGGCGTTAGATGGCGATGTGGCGCCACAGTCGTTTGCGTCTTCAACACTTAACACACAAGAAGCAGAACGCCGCTTCTGGCTATTATCTAAACATGGCCCTTTCTAGTGTGTTGAGGAGTGAGTCTGCGGATTTTGCAGATAGTTTCAACCAGCCTTTTGCGCACGGTTGTGGCCTAAACCAGGCAGATCTTGGCTTTGGAGAAGCGGTGGATGATAGTCTGAATTTCTCTGTGAAACCGCTGGGTGAAGGGGATGAACCGGAGAGAAAAATCGAGTTTCTCCACGGCACGACCACCTTAGCATTCAAAGTGAGTTCGTTTAGCTAGCAGCTAATTTGGGCAGTTTAAAACAATTTACTCCATCTTACAAATAAAATCTATTCATATAAAACTGTTATGACATGCAGAAGCTTGTGTCTTTTATAAAACTGCTGTTATGTTTATTACAGTGTTTGGAATGAAAAGAAGTCTGAAAGGTAGACAGAAGAGCAAGAGCCTATTAGTTACAGTCGCTAAGTACAGTAGTTTAATCATTTAACGCGTTTTATAAACAATTAAAACGTCTTTATAGAGCTTCAACGTGTGTAAAAATCTGTATGAATGTTTAAATGGAGATTGATTTCAATATTGAATATAGATTATTCATAAGCCTGTGCTAGTCTATTAGTTAGAACAAACAAATTCTGACTTATTAATATCATCAAGTGTTATTCTGTTTAAGTCAGATGAGACTCTGCTTTATAATAGTGACGTAAAAACTTCTGACAGGACAATGTAATTCTATGTTATGCATTTGAGAGAATTAAAAAAAATAAAGAATTGGTAAAGCCTTCGGTTTAGTGATTTATGCATGAAAACATAAATCTGTACAAAGCAACTTTTGAATGGCTCTCAACAGAGAGGGATTATTTATAGAACCCAATGGTTTTGTTTCATAATCTACCCATCAAACTAAACAACACTAACCAGCCAAACCTTGACTACTTGATTCATTTTTAGATTAAAAGTCATTCTACATCAGCAGTTTGTCATTGCAAAGTAATAGAATGAACCGTAATAGAATGTAAATTCAAATATAATACTAGGTTGTCTTTTTCTCAATTAATTTTAAATTTGCAAGGTTCACGTTTATACTCTCCAGTTTCAGCATGGCGTCATTGTGGCTGTGGATTCCAGAGCAACAGCTGGTTCCTACATTGCTTCACAGACCGTGAAGAAGGTGATTGAAATCAACCCGTACCTGCTTGGCACCATGGCTGGAGGAGCCGCGGACTGCAGCTTCTGGGAGCGTCTGCTGGCCAGGCAGTGTCGCATCTATGAGCTGCGCAACAAGGAGCGCATCTCAGTGGCGGCTGCCTCCAAGCTACTGGCTAACATGGTGTATCAGTACAAAGGCATGGGCCTCAGCATGGGGACGATGGTTTGTGGCTGGGACAAAAGAGGACCAGGTGAATAATATCATATGCATGTTTTAAAGGGACAGTTAATTAAAAAAAATCTATTGTATAAGTCTTGTAAAATCTTGTATAAGTTTCTTTCTAACGCTAAACACAAAAGAAGATATTTTGATAATGTTGGTAACAAAGCAGTTGACTTCCATAGTTTTTTTTTTCGTTCCATACTTTGGAAGTTTTTTTATTTTTATTTTAAATAAACAACAGAAGAAAGAAAATGGTGATAGATAATTTTTTTTTTTTTTGGGTGAACTATCACTTTAAGTGGATTAAAACATGATTAGACAAAGTTCTGTAATTGGTCGGAATAATTTTTGGACCTTATGCATTTGGCTATATTTTTACATAATACATACTGGTAAAATGTATATAACAGTGTTGGGCAATATTCTCAATTGTCATATTGTCCTACCATCAGCATGTGAGATCGCAGATACAAAAAATGATCATGCAAATTTAATGTAATTATTTATTTACATAGTTTTATAGCTGAATTTTTATTTAACATAACAATTAAAATTAAACATTGTAAGCTACTAATTGTTAGGCTTACATTACCTAAGTTTTTCTAAAAGCAACTACAGAAAACGAGCAGAGGTGGAACAAATAAGCCCTAATATTAATTAGATAGTATTACTAGCCTGATGATGATAATAATAATAACAAATGCCATGCTATCATCAGAGGCATCAGCGATATCTCTGACTATCTACATGGCATTATCATTTATCGGCACAACCCTAGCATACAATTAATAGATTTAGTAAGCTTCTTATAATAAAATGCTTGTATAATACATATGTACAGGTATGCCAAATAATGTATTATTATATAATTTATTATATATAATATCATTTTATAATATAATTTATTTTTTTATATAATATCATTTTATTATATTATGTATGATAGAAATGTAGGCTACATAATTTATATGCTGGTATCATTTAGTACTGCTTTTGTATTTTTTCAGATATGCTTTGATATTGTTATTGATTTTGTTATTAATCATATAAGCAACCATATTATAATTTCTAAGACAAAAAGGAAAGAATAAATAACCATTTTATGTAAAATGAAATGTTCCACAGCTATTCATACATCCGACCTGTGTAATATTCTCTTTTAACATTTTTCTGTGAGCTCTGGGATTATGCTAATGACATATTTCATAATGCTATTTACAATAATATTTGCTTTTAGTTAATGGTGTTTTCTGCTTTAGATTCCTTTCTGCTTCCATCAAAACATTGATCAGAAACATTCCAGCTGTAATCGGTCTGCATCTGCAATAGCTTTGCGATGTAAAAGACTGTCAGAGGGGACCTTTTTTGTGACATTTATGTTTTGACTGATTGCTGCAGTTGGCATAGGGACAAATTATGTGATTATTTTCTCTGCTGATTTGACCCTGCCTTTCTGCTGAAATAGCTCTATCACCATAATTTCCTGCCAGTCTCCAGCAGTAGCCGGAAACTGGTTTTAATATGCAGCACCATGACTTTGTTTTTGAGATGAATCACAAACTTGCACATTAATGGACTCCCAAGACCTTTGCTTTTCTACACCATGATTGATGTCCATTTTTCTTAATTGGACATTGCATTTATTGCTTAAGAGGCTTTTAATCTAATGGTCTTAATGGTGAACTCTGCCCATTCTCAGTTCATTTTGTTTCTTACTAACATGAGGTGTGCAAGCCTGAATGAAGCAAAACTGACTCAGAAAGACAAAGATGAATTACTGCTACAAAATTCAGTTTGTGAGCATGAGTGTGCAAACCAGGCAGTCGTTTTAGCCAGTTCCACCAGATGGCGCAACAGTGCTCTCTGATAGTGATGCATCCCTCAATTGCAGACACTGGGGTGCTGTAAACACTCTACATCACAGCCGATGTGTTTAAAGAGGCCCTGCACAGTGACACAGTAATGGGAAATCAATATGCCAGTGACTGTGGGCCAGGAGGGAGCAACACAATGATGGACGCGGCTCTCAGCCAGGGCAGTAAGATCGCATGCAAAATCCTGTCGGCTAGATCAATTGGGGTTTATGTGGTGACACAGACTAGCATGGTCCCCAAAAAAACAACCTTTGCCTGGCAGGGAAACACAAGTATGTGGTAAATCTTCCAATCAATTTAGCAAGTAATGATTGCTGTTAGAAGTTCGATAGTGGTACTGGCGGTTACAATGCGTTGTGATTCAATAGAGAGGTAACTGTTCTGCAAATTAGATCAATCTTGATTAAACAGACCACACTGACTGTATTAACAGTGCCTGGCACTCTTATTCCTGTGATAAACTGATTGTTTGCTGTGAAGAATAAAGTTAGTAAAAAAAATAAAAAGTTAGATGATTCTGACTAGGGCTGTGTGATATGGGGAAAATATCTAATTGCGAGTTTTCTTTTGACAGATATTGCTATTGCGTTTTTTTTTTTTTTAAATTTGCAAAGTCAAGCTTCAGCTTAATATTGTCAATAATGTGCAGCACAGTATGATAACAGTATTATTATCATTACCCTGCTGAATAAATAAATAAATTCTTACAGTTTCCATGAAACCATTACAAAATTAGGAATCCAGTAGGAATTACTGTTGATCTATCCAATAAAATATATTATATTATATATACACTATTATATACAATATATATAAAAAAAAATTTTTCAGCAGACAAGATAATAATGGTATAACTAATTTTATAGAATTAACTTAGTTACTGAATTTCACTGGAGATATTTATTTTTTATATAAAAGAACTGTATTTCTTTAGTCAATCATTAAAGTATTACATGTTACACTGTATTTGGGATTTTAAGAACAAGTGGAAAATGTGCTGAATGTTTCATTTCATTCAAGAGAAATTAGCAAGCAGTTATGCTGTGTTCACACCAAACGCGACTAGAGCGAATGGCGCGAATGATTTCAATGTTAAGTCAATGCAAAGGCGCGTTTCGTGCGAAACGCTCTATTCGCGCGTCAATTCCCGCCATTCGCGCGAACAAGACGAGCAAATGAGGCGAATTCGCGTCTGCCGCCGGAGTTGAAAAATTTAAACTTTGGCGTCAATTCGCGCCGCGTTAACCAATCAGGAGTCACTCATTCAACATTGAGGAACGACTGATGTTGTCAGTGAGCAGTCAAATGGAGCTATAAGACAGAAGTTCATATTTCTATAGAGACAGGATTAAAAAGGACCTATATATATATGACATATTAATAGATAAATTGAATAAAGGCCAAAGAAAAGAAACGTTTCGTTTTACCCCAAACAAATTATATTTTATCTTGAACCACTAAAGAGACATCAGAGCCAGCGGCAAATGTCAGAAAGTCTAGCCGAGGTGAGGCTGCTCTCGTCGGATACATGATGACGGTGCTCCCGCTGATCGCATGGTGCTCATCTCCGAAATCGGCGAGACACATTTTTTAAATAGACGCTGTCTTTATAAATAAACTGCGTATTTGAGTTTAAAACAGCTACATTCTCGCCTGAAATACTTTTAAAACTACATTTCATGACACGATAACAGTAATATTTTGAAAAAGTATCCGAATAAAAATGGCGGTTGAAAATGCTGCGTGAACTCAGCTGAATTCGCGTTTGTTGTGAAGTTAATTTCACGCGCGAATGAAGCGAATGCTCTCAAAATGTTCAAGCGGCAAACTATACGCGGTAGACGCGAATTTGTATGGCAAGCCAAAGTGGTCACAAACGCCTGCTCTGGCGTCTGATTGCACATTGACACGTCAAAAGCGTGCGATTTTACAGCAAAACGTGCGTCCTTGACGCATGATTTACCATAAAAACGCGCGTTCTTAGGGCTGTTACATAGTCAATGCGTGAAACGCGAGCGACGCGCTCCCTTTCATAGTCTAAACAGTGGACGCAAGCGTCATGGGCGATGCGTGTATGCAATACACCGCTCACGCAACAGGGGGTAGTAGAGTCGGCTGATATTAGTAGAGTCGGGTCACGTGATATTCAGATCACAATGGCAACTGAAGAGGAGTGTATTCTGTTGCTGATTTTACATCGGCGGCAACAAAGGCAACGCAGAGATAGACGGTGGTATGTTCGCCCTTTAAATCAAAAAAGAGATCAGGATGGGGAGTTTGTGTCTCTGGTGCTTCCCATGCGAAGCCTGGACGAGGAGAGACATTGTATTCAAACCTTCTTCTTCTGTAAACACAATATACTTGAATTAATGTACAATACTTGCAATATCGCCCCCACCGACAACGCATAGTATTGCGTGCATCGGCGCGTCGCGTATCAAAAACTAGGACGACACATTTGGGGACGTGTATGCGTACAGATGCGTTGACTATGAAACGGCCCTTAGCGTGCGCTTTTTTTGTGCATCAAAACTTGCGTCCTCGACGCGTGATTTGCAGTAAAAACGCGCGTTCTTAGCGTGCGCTTTGGAGTCACCAAAAACGCGCGTTTTTAACGTGCGTTTATCATAATAGAAACGGGCGTCCAAGACGCAGACAAAACGCACGTTTTGTACATGTAAACAGGTCTACCAAACTGGCGGTGCAAACGTCTTTTGAAGTATCCAAACAGGCGAAAGAAACGTGTGCTCTCCTAGTGTTTTCAAAATGGCACGTTGAAAGCATGTGCTCACTTCATAGGGCAGAAGTCTGTAATGATTTGTCCGCTATATATGGGCTATCACGGTAAGGCATTGCTACAGCATACATATTCTTTTTTCCCACTCGGTCATAATGAGGGATGTTATGTCGTTTAAATGACACATTTTAATTTAATGTGGTTAAGCTTCATTAAAGAAATGGGTCTGGTACACTCTTTATTATAGATCAGTGGTGTGGTACAGTTTACACGAATGTTGTTCATTTTAGCTACTATCTAAAGTTTCCTCTGTAGCACCATGTAGCACCAGCACAGATGACCACCACGACATAACTCTTGGGAACATGATATTATGTCGTGGCCACGAGTTTCATGCGTAAACAAACCTGCGAGACCATACCAACACGGGATTGTTAGAGTTGGATTCATTAATGTTTTATTTTGAATTAAGAGATTATTATATTATTTATAATATAAATTATTTCATTATTAAATTATATTAACCATAGGCCTTGGCTACCGGGCTGTATGCGATCGTCAGCATTCAAATGAAGTTTATCATGAATAAATGTTAAATAAAGTGTATAATATAAAATAAGCCTACAATAAAAAAATATTTGATCATTGTCTTGTGAGTCTGTTATTTGATCGTCTTTTCCCCGTAATATTTGTATATTATTATTGTCCTATAATTATTGGTTATATTGTTATATCATATTCATCTTTTCCTTTGATTTCAATCTCTTTACTTAACGTTCTGAATGCTTTTGTAAATAATAGCGTACTGTAAATGGTCGACATGCAAATCATGCTTCGATTATGCTGACTGGAATTTTTGTTGGAGTGCAGTCAAAGTCATTTTAAGACATACGGTTATTCTATAGTCTTTGGTTTAAATTTAACATATATTTCATTTTATTTTGGCTAAATAATAGACCATAATTATAAGTACAATAGTGTTCCGTTGAGGAATTAATCATTCACGTAGTAATGTCACGTTTGTAAATGAAAACACAAGATGCTCATTTATCATTTATCAGACAATTAAGCCAAGAAAGTTTTCAATTTGTGATTGTATTTATGCCCATGCGTGATGATAAATGACCATGTTGTGCTTTCATTTACAAATGAAACTATACGTGAATTATGAATTCCTCAACGAAACACTATAGTATTTACAATTATTGGCTATTAATTAGCCAAAATAAAATGAAATATGTTACATTTAAAATGCATTCCAGCAAAAATTCCAGTCAGCATAATCAAAGCATGATTCGCATGTCGACCATTTACAGTAGGCTTTTATTTACAAAAGTATTCAGAACGTTAAGAGATCGAAATGAAAGAAAAAGATGAATATAAATGAATATAATATAAAAATATAACCAATAATAATAAAATAATAATAATAATAATATACAAATATTACAGGGACAAGACGATCAGTTAATGGACAAAACAAGGATAAAATATTTTTCAGTCAAATGGAAACACCCATATACGCAGCAATCATCCTTAATTAAAGAAATGTGGCAAAACATCTCTTGAGAGAAGCTCATATTATTAAATTCTACATTTTCTGCAGTGTCACGCGTCAAGTCATGCTCCCGTGGGCGTCTTACAGACTGCATCTTACAATCGCAACTTCATTGTGCTCTTAGTCCTTTCGAGGCGAATTTCACAAAATTGGTCAGCTCCCGACAGCATCAGGTGTTTTATTTATGGGGAGTATATTTATGTATTTATTTCTATGAATGTAATCGATTAATCAGGGCCGGGTTTCCCAATAACGATTGATCTTATGCTTAAGAATGTTTTCTACGAGTCATTTCACGATCGTTCGTTATTGTTTCACGTGCATTTCCCAAAAATACACTTAACACAGTTGCACGTAGCTGTCCTTTAAGTGCTACTTAGGAGTCGCTATCCGTTTATGGAGTGCTGAAATGTCAGCATGACTCTTCATTGTAGTACACGATCCTTTATTGACGTTAACCTAATGCTGCGTTCCAGACAGACAACATGGATATAATAACTATAATACGATACAATATTATAATATATTATAGTGTATAATATTATACTTTACATAATATATAATATACTTTATATATGTATGTTATGTTAGGTAAAAAATGTTAGCCTGAATGCACTGTAAGTCTGTTAGTTTGTTCCAAACCCATAAAATCCTCGTTAATCCTTTGAACACAAATTAAGATATTTGAATACCATGTGATGCTCTTGTGAATGGGAGTGGGTGGGATTATTCACGTGTTGTTATAGTTGCGGCGCCTCTACTGCCGAGACTCCTAAACAAAACTTTTTAATTCCGTGTCACCCCATCAAGCTCTTGCTGGATCCACTCCTCTGTCAACCAGAAGAACGTCTGTACTTCCGAAACTTTTTGGTTGTTAAAAAAAGTGCGCTCTTTTAAAATATTTGCGTTCGATCCTTTGCTGGCTGTGCTGATTTAAAAATAACGGTTCTTTTGTTTTTGTGTCCCAAGTTCAGTGACGCAGATTGTGATGATTCTCTCCGGCAAATCCGTGATCAGCAGAGTTTACATGTCAAATTTGGTAATGGTACGGTTCACTTGGAACCTCAACCGAGGTGGTACTAAAAAAATTACCAAGTACTGTACCTAGTTGAAAACCCCCGCAAAGTGAACTGAACCGTGCTGTACCATGAAGTCCTCACTATATTGAACGTGGTAGTTCCATTGGGGTCTATGCAGGATCAGAAGGCTACACACACACACGTCTGTATATGCATGTATGTATTTTATCTGTTTTTATTAAACTAATTATATTTTTTTATAAATAAAAACACTTAGCAAAATCGCTAAAACTTATAGTATTAAAAGTAAAACTGAAAAGTTAAATGTTAAATGTGCTAAAAATAACACTGTTGCCAGCATGCATGATATGAAGTGGTCATATTTGAATTAATTCATTTAGCAGATGCTTTTATCTAAAGTGGCTTACAAGTGAGGAATACAACAAGTGATTGATCATAAGGAGAGCCAATTAAACACAACAAGTGCATGGAATCCAAGTTTCATATATCTTTTATAATAGTCAAAGTCACCTTTATTTATATAGCGCTTTAAACAAAATACATTGCGTCAAAGCAACTGAACAACATTCATTAGGAAAACGGTGTCAATAATGCAAAAATGATAGTTAAAGGCAGTTCATCATTGGATTCAGTTATGTCATCTCTGTTCAGTTAAATAGTGTCTGTGCATTTATTGCAATCAAGTCAACGATATCGCTGTAGATGAAGTGTCCCCAACTAAGCAAGCCAGAGGTGACAGCGGCAAGGAACCGAAACTCCATCGGTGACAGAATGGAGAAAAAAACCTTGGGAGAAACCAGGCTCAGTTGGGGGGCCAGTTCTCCTCTGACCAGACGAATCCAGTAGTTCAATTCCAGGCTGCAGCAAAGTCAGATTGTGCAGAAGAATCATCTGTTTCCTGTGGTCTTGTCGTGGTGCTCCTCTGAGTAGTGCACGCTAGAGAAGGGTAAAGAGAATTTGTCTTCCCAGTTTTCAGAAGATATTAGTTTTTAGCTTTCTCTTGAATATTGTCAGGGATTCTGAGTTCTGAACAGGGTTGGGAAGATCATTCAACCAGCAAGGTTGAATTACTTTTTGCTCTTCTGTGATGTTACATGAGCTGCATGTTGAGAGACAGGTGTGTAGAAGCCCGACATGACACACTGGTCCAAAGTAGTTCATGTGTTTCAAAAGTGATCCGGTTCCTGGTAAAGCAACCGTTATGATCTGTATTATCTTTCTTTATATTTCTACATTACACATTAATTTTGTATCTACTTGCAACTTGTACTCTGATAGCTTGTGCACTAACTGTGAAAGTATAGACATCTTCTGTCCTGCCAGGAGCTGCAAATATCAGCAGGACCACTATCTCAAAGACGTATAAAGCTCTATCAACTGGCACCTTTTCATGTTGTGTAGACGTGGACTGCCGATGTGCATGCATGCTTAGACGTCTGTACACAGAGTTGCTTTGCTTTCTGAGCAGCTGCTCTCATCAGCGGCACTCTTAACCAACCATGGCTGTGTGACAATCAGCAAAGCAGTCAGCCAATCACCTGTGTATATGCCTTCCTTTTGTCTTGAAGTTGCCATTCATGCATGCAGACAGCCACACTTTTAGTCTAGCACATCTAACTGCCTGTCACCTTTGTGATGGAGTGCAAGGAGCCAGGCTGTCGTAACATCTCGACATCGCTCCCGCTTCAGCGCCTCTGCTTTACGAGGGCTCGCAAATTCAAGTGCTTCCTTTTGTTCCCCACCCTTTTTCAGCGACGCAGGTAGCATGCGACGTCCGTTGTGTGATAAAATGATCCCAGGTGTTGTACGTAAAAAAAAAAAAAAAAAAACCCAGACTGCTGAAGTACTCTCGCACTCCGCTCTTAATGAGAACCGGTACCTTGCGGGTGAAAGAGACATCCTATTGCATTTTTAACCTGTTTTTAGTCGTCACACTTGGCTCTACAAAATGGTAAATTACCCTGCATGTATTCAGAGTGCTGTAACGATTATCAGGTCGCGCTAACGATGCGTACAGAGGGTGTAATTTGCTTGTTGAAGACTTTTCTTCCTAAGATTGTCCTTAAAATGTCTCTCTGAGCCAATTTGGGTTCCTTGAACTTTATTTAAAGTTTAGAGAGTACAAAAGGAAGTTTCAGATTGCGTTTTCAGTGCTAGTTATCTTCAAACTAGTCTGTCGTACCCAGACCTTCAGACAGATGGCAGAAGGTATGCACTCTAGCAGCCTTCATTAGCCAAGACCTCAGAGCCTGTCTGACCAACATGTAAAGCAACCAATAACAGCTTGTTTTGTTCCGCGTCATGTTTAGGGGTGTGACAATGCAAAGTTGATGTTCCTACAATAACAGACTGGCATGCATCACTGAAGAATTATGTTTTTAGCCATGAAGAGTCTATGCAGTGAGCTTCACATACTTTTAAATATCCAGCATTAAGCTGATCATTATCATTGTCACAGTTGTAAACAGTGAGCACAAGAGTTTTCTTCTTTCTTGAGGGGGTTTGGTGTCACATTTGTTGAAAATGTACTCACCCTCAAGCCATCCAAGATGTAGATGAGTTTGTGTCTTCTGAACAGATTTTGAGAAATTTAGCATTATATCACTTGCTCACCCATATATCCTCTACAGTGAATGGGTGCAATCAGAATGAGACTCCAAACAACTGATACAAACATCTCAATTTTCCACAACATGACTTCAGTTTTTCAGTTACTATATTTGTAAGAAACACATTATTAAAGTGTTTAACCTTCATACCAATGCTTCTGGCAAAACATACCTGTCTGTAATCCATAATGCTTCCATTAGTGAGTCCATCTTGTTTTTTTCACATCAAAATTCAATAATATGAGGAGTTTTATATTTTAGATGGAGGCAACGGTTTCAAGTTAAAAAAATTTAATGATAAAAGACATGAATTGTTGTTCACACCAAACGTGAAGCGAATATGTCCATCGCGTCCCTTGCTCTAGATTACTCGTGGGATGTTTTTATCCCAAGTAAGTTTTTATTCGAGTAAGTGAGAGAAAAAAGCATCCTGAGAGTATAACCTTGGTGAGGATAAATACGATCGCTGCAAATGTGTCACCTGGCGTTAATTCACCTCTATTTGTGTCTTTGCATTGAATATGTATGCAATCAACTTGCAAAAATAATTAAATTGGCATTTGGTGTGAAAACACCATAATTGATTTGAGTGGAATGTTTTGGAATATTGTGATGTTTTTATTAGGGAAGAACTCTTGGATGGCCGGAGGGTGAGAACATTCTTAGCAAATTTTTATTTTTGGGTGAACTTTCCATTTAAAACAGACATTTTGCAACTTTATCAAGAATGAAAATCATTCAGTCATTGCAAACGTTGAGATACGTTAGTTTAAAAAAATCATTTAGTAAAAGTGAAAAGTGAAAGTCATGACATTTGCCAAGTATGGTAACCCATACTCGGAATTCATGCTCTGCATTTAACCCATCCAAGTACACAGTAGTGAGAAGTGAACACACACCCGGAGCAGTGGGCAGCTATATATCCAGCGCCCAAAGAGCAACTGGGGGTCTAGAGGGTGGAAGAGAGCGGTTCATTAACCCCCACCCCGCCAGCACAGAGACTCAAACCTGTGACCTTCGGGTTACAAGTCCAACTCTCTAACCGCTCTTAGGCCACAGCTAAAATCACCCTCTCATCCAGAAAGTCATTTACTCACTGTCATGCAGTTACAAAACAGGATGACTTTCTTTCCTCTGCAGAACACAAAAGACATTCTGAAGAATTTTTTTTTCTTTCGTGTTCCAAAGGGTGAGTAAATGATGACAATAAATTTTTGGGTGAACTATCCGGTTAACAGTCCATCTGCAGCCTGGTTCTGTTGCGCACAGATGGGATTTAGTCACAGTTACTGTAGGAGTGAGCTTCGTCATTGCGCAGCCTCACGGACACTTGAAACCTGATGTGATCTGCAGCTGGACCATACAGTGACCCATCAGTTCACCGATGTTGATCTGCCTCGTCTATCATGTTTGGTGAGAGGTCGGATCTTCAGGTTTAGATCAATAATTAATTCTGTTGTTTTTAGAGCGATCAATAGCACCTCAGGCGGTGCCCCAGGCTGGATGCTATGTTTGCCCATTCCAGCTTGTCCTTAGCCTACTAAATATTAGCTAAATATAAGTTCTCCTTCTGTAACTCTTCCTGTTTTTTTTCATGCTGAAGCCCCTAGGTACCCCCCAGACCAAAGTCCAGCTACCAAGCATCCAGCTGTCAGAAAAAATAGCCAACCACCCGTTTCCCATGATTCCTTTTTTTTCACATGTACTCACCGAGAAGGATTTGACCTTGTATTGTTCAGAACATTATTTATAACCCTGTGTTCATAACATTACATCGATCTACTGAATTCTCTCTGAAGGGTTTTGCTTTTTTTTTTTTAACTCTTTCATCTTGCATGGAGGCGCCTGCCTTTTTAACACAGCAGGACGTAAAGCAGTGCTGATGGTCTTTTTTTCTTCCTCTTCCTTTTGCTTTCCTCTGATCGCAGGGCTCTACTACGTGGACTCTGAGGGCAACCGAGTGTGCGGAGACCTGTTCGCAGTTGGTTCGGGATCCATGTACGCCTACGGTGTTGTCGACAGTGGTCTTCGCTACGACCTGACTGTAGAAGAAGCATGCGACCTGGGCCGCCGCGCCATCTACCAAGCTACTTACCGTGACGCCTACAGCGGAGGCCAAGTCAACCTCTACCGTGTCCACAGCGAGGGCTGGGAAAGGGTCTCGCAAGAAGATGTGCTTCAGTTGCACATTAAATACCAGAGTGAGAAAGCATAGAAGGAGTGGTTGGGAGGAGAAAAAGGAAGAGGAAAAAGGCCACAGAGGTAGTTGGGTTTCAAAAGGGAGGAATGAATTGCAAATTAGTGATATATCTTAAAAGGCACTTTGGTTAACTTAATGAAATCAGATCTGCTTCCAAGAAAGTTAATGCCAACTCTTTTGTAAGAGCTGGCTCGTCTGTGCATGAGAACATGAGCAAGGCTGTCTTGCTCCCTCTCTCTCTTTCTCTCTTCCTCTCATCTCTTGAAGTTAGACCAGTTTCCGTTATTTTGCTCACATATAATATTTGTTGAGTTTTCAACCAGTTTCACTAGTATTACAACCCCAAGCCATTGCAGTTCCACTTGTTGTTTGTGATTATTAAATAAGGGGGCGCTGTATCCCAATGGACATCGTGACTAGCCAAAACTCCAGTTGGCCAGCTCTCATTGAGTGGGTGTGGGCTTCTGTTCTTCTCATCTTTCTTGTATCTGCAGATACCACAGTTGCTAAACCTGCTCTCAATAAACCTTGGATTTTTGCTATATAAGTGTTGTTTTTTCCCCCCTCTTGATCCTGATGTATCGGGTGGTAAGTGTTTTGACAGGTGTTTGTGCAGTGGCCCCAAAATGTATTTCGAATTTTAAGTCACAGTTGATGTATGAATGCCATTGCATTAGATAACAAAATATCAAACCAGCTGCATCTGCACAGTGCCAGCGAATCTATCTCAGAACTACTTTTCTTGTCCATTTTTGCAGTTACGTTTAGGTATTTTTTTCCCCCATAAGCTCATTTCAGTGGGGTCGGCAGAATGTCTTAAAGTTTTTTGGTCACACTTTATTTTCAGGTCCAATTCTTGCCATTAACAAACCAATAACTATGACTGTTGCCTCGAACTCCTAACTTGCTGGTTATTGATAGTTAGTATGGTCGTTTTTAAGTTTAGATATTGGGTAGGATTAGGAATGTAGAAAATGGTCATGTAGGATAAGTGCTTTATAAGAACTAATAAACAGCCAATATGTTAATAATAGTCATGTTAATAAGCAACTAGTTAACAGTGGGAATTGGTCCCTATATTAAAGTGTTACCATTTATTATTTATGAATATATAAACCTGTTGATTAAAATTCTTAAAGGGGAGAGTTGGTCCCTATAATATATATGGTATACATAATTCTTTACACAAACACACACACACACACACACACACACACACACACACACACACACACACACACACACACACACACACACACACACACACACACACACACACACACACACACACACACACACACACACACACACACACACACACACACACACACACACACACACACACACACACACACACACACACTTCGGTAACTATTGTTTATTAAAAACATATAATCAAAAATATCCTGGAAACACAATGTTTTTCATTTAATATCAACCTAATTTCTATTTATAAAAATAAATGTCAAAATTACAGCAGTAATACTTTAGGAAATATACCAGGCTCAGTCCATGATAGTTATTCATACTGTGATGGGTTTAGAGCCAGTCATCTAAGTACCAATGTCTTTAATTTCAACAGTATATTTGCTATACTATAATTTAAAATCCATACTTATTTAGTGTGTGCTATTTTTCATTAAAATAAATGTCACTTGGTTTGATATTTTATCAAATTAGGGCTGTCAATTAAATTGATTAATTGCATACAAAAATGTGTTGGCAAAAATTAATGTAATTAATCATGCCCCTTGACCCGTATGTAAATTCCTTAGGGGATTTTCCTACTTAGGGAGCAGATGAAGCTTGAAATATCACCATCATGTTTTGCCTCAATAATGTCTTGGAATTTATCAATATTTTCTATGAAAAGCACCCAAATAAATATATTTGCTCTTAAATGGGAACCTCTTTATGTAATTATAAAAGAATTAATCATATTCAGTAGGGGGTGGCAATCTCATTCAGGCCCCCCTAAGGACATCATTGTGGGTCCCTCTTAGCCTCTGGGCCCTAAGCATCCTGTCCTCTTTTTCTTCCCACGTTGTGGGGGGCTGAAGCCTATATCTAATGCAGTTCTTTTCATACATTGTGTCCAACTGCATTTTGTGGGCACTGTATTATAGTTTTATAGGTGAACCTTTTAATGATGGGGTTTTTTTTGTAATTTGATTTGTCGACCATTTGTCTCCATCAGCACAGGAACTGTGAATTTTTTCCTCTCCACTTTTGCCTGAGGCCCTGAATTAAGTGTCTTACCTTTTCCTTCTTGCCATTGCTGCTTTGTAATAGTACTTTAGAGATGCAAATAGTGCATTGTGTCTGTGTCTGCATCGGTCTTGTCTTGTGGGCTATTAGTGCTTGCGCTGGCTGAACTGAAGTAAACAATCTCTAACACCTTAAGCTGCCAGGGAAAATAGTGATAGTATTTTGTGCTGTTCTGCAATTGTCCTCCGGCTTTCGGGTCTGTGGACTTAGTCCTTGGATGTCTTTTTTTAATTAGTGGGGGAATTTATTTCGGATTTTCATTTTGGCACCACCTAGTTTCCCATCACCAAATATACTCTATCATGTTGTTTTACAATGCAAGGATTCGCTATAGCCCCCCTCAGTAGTTTTATAGCAGAAAATAAACACTAATAAAGGCTATGGGATGATGTGGTTGCCCTGAGCCCCAGTGATTGTTAAAAACTAGTTTCACAGGTGGCTAGTTAACAGATGGAAAGTAAATGGGATTCCAATAAATGTAAATGAGGAGTTCTTCTCCATTACTTTGCTTGGAGAAAATGAAGAGATGAGACAAATCACATTTGTTAATCATATTTTTGAAGTCATTTAGTTGCAGAACATCTGCAGCACTGAACACATTCGTTTTAAGTGGTGAAATGAGATGTTGGGCAGGTCACTCTTGAAAGCATTTTTAATACTCATCAAGCATCTACTTTAATTATCCATAATAGTTAGCTTTTAGAAAATGCAATTAACACACATTATTGCAAAAAATTATTGTTGGGAGCATTGCGATGGGAGAAGCACTGGTTAGCCTTGATGACACAGTTACCATTTGTCTCTCTCATGAGTAAATTGTATGAACCTCCACTTCAAGGTTTAAAAATGTAGGAAGAGCTACTTGAAATTTCAGTAGCAGCGTGCTTGTCGGTGTTATTTATGGATCATCTTCACACCATTTGTCCTGTGATTCAACAAACATTGTGATACAATCCACGTAAGTCTCTAATGATTTGGATATTCAAACTGTATCTTAACCAAAGCCAAAACGAAGAATGGGATTGTGAGAGAGACCAGCTGGTTAGCTTGTTAGGTGCCAGCGAGATGATTTTCACAGTGTCAAAAAATAACCCCAATGCACCTACATGCCACCATCTGTCAGGTGGCCATAGTATAAGTAATACATCTCTTGCTTTAATTTGATCTGCTCTGAACTGAATTTGTTTGCATTTCAGAGAATGTACCCTTGATGAGAACATCTTAGAATGGCTTAAGATGGTTTGCTGGTGTTAAATGATCTCCAAGTCTGATCAGGCTGCAAGACCATGCAGCTTAAGACCAGCAAATCATCTTCCCTCTGATAACAGTCATATTTGTGCTTCAGGTTTTCTTGATCTGTTTTTTTATTTTATTGGGCTAGGTGATAAAGCTGAAAAACTTTCAAGGTTCGCACCTTCATACTAGTCAGTTGGCAGATTTTTCTTTTGGTTTTGGACACATGGGTCAGTCAGACTGGAAGATCTTAAACCATCTAAATTTTGAAAATCAGCTTATACTGTCTTAAGCAGTTTTTTGGACTTCTTTCTAGCAACTGCAGGTTAGGAAACAGTCTTAATACCAACAAACCATTAAACAGTTTTTCACCAGTGTGGCCAGGTTCAGCCTCAAATGTGTTGTGGTTTTCTCTTAAAGGAAAATGTAATTCTGGAAGGAAACAGTGAGGTGTGATGTAAGATTGTGATTAAATATAGGAAAATAAATCATTTTTTCCCCCACTTCCACAGCTGTTCCGGATCGAAAACAAATGAGAGGTCAGTTTAGCAGGAAATCACTCTCGGTGCGATGCATTGTCCACCTAAAGACTCTCGAAGCTTTGTGTAATCAGTGTGCTTCGGTCCTTGCGCTCGCGCCTCGTGTAATTGGGTTTGGTGCCCCTCGCGCATCCTTCTCTCTCCCCCTGCGCGTGAGGAGGTTGCCGCTCACCCCGCGGTGAGAGGTGCCGTTTTTCATCTCTGCATGCGACGGACACGGTCTTGTTATTGCTGTTGCATGTCCCGTTCGCCCAATCCTCGTTTCTTCTCCTTCCGTTTCATAATAATGTTTCATTAATTGTGGTGTGATCGTTAATTCCAATGAAAAACATTTTCAAATAAATGTAAAAACTATCTGTCTGTCTGTCTGTCGTTCATGTCGCTCTATAGACTGTATAGACAAATACATATTAGGCTATTTCATGTGGGCAAAGCAGAATTTCACACCTCTAATTAACAGAGTTAGCACTGGTTTTAACCCTGGGTTATGAAACCCTGCCCTAGAGACAAGACCAATCATAATACTCTCAGAATTTAACTTATTAAATATTCATGAAGCCTACATGTAGCTTTCACGCTGTGTTTAGTCTCCATATCTTTAGGGAAAAGTTAAAAATGCTGTGCAGCAACACCAAACATGTTAATTGCAGCGATATAGACTATTTTTGCCTCATGTTTTATATTTAAAGGAAAATTGAGTTAAACAGAACTTAAGCTTAGTTGACATTTGTCTTCACCCTCATTTTGAGGCAGATTTGTGATGGATTTAAATGCAGTAAAGAGTTTGTTTATTCAGATGTTAAACCATTTAGATCATCCTTTTAGATTAGAATAGATTAGATTAGATTCAACTTTATTGTCACTGCACATGTAAAGTACAAGGCTATTATGCTGTCATATAATTGTTGTAAAATTCACACAGAAAAGATTAAGCTGTTTTCCTTACAATAAAATCATGTGAACATATTGTTCACATTATGTCGCTATACCATCAAAACTGTAATTTAATGTTTATGGATTGGCCTCATTCATTTTTACTGTAAGTGCCCCACTGAGTTTCTGACTGCTCACTTAGACTTAGATTTATTTTTTATTATTATTATTGATTTTTTTTTTTTAAAGAAAATATGAGCCAAGAGGATTTGTGTTGAAATCAACATTATGCCACAAGCGCGGTCAATTGAGCTTAACTTGTTCTGAACCTGGAATAATATTTCTTTAGGTCTTCCAAGAAGGAGCATTTTCGAGAGTGGATCTACAACATGTTCACAGATGGACAAACAGCTATTAAAACTGTTTGCATGCTCACTGCATGCTGTGTTTGTTCAATCAGTGTTATCAAACATATAAATATGCAAATAACAACTTTAATTCAGAGTTTATAAATGTGAAATCTTGAAAACTGACTAGATTAATTAGTTACCCAGGGTGAAATATGAACAGTGTGAAACAAGGCAACCAAGGATTATGTTTATCAAAGGAAAAAATAAATGTGTGTGTGTGTGTGTGTGTGTATATATATATATATATATATATATACACACACATATACACACACACACAGTGCTGCTTGAAAGTTGGTGAAAGCTTTAGAATTTTTTATATTTCTGCATAAATATGAACCAAAACATAATTAAATTTTCACACAGATCCTTAAAGTAGACAAGGAGAATCCAATCAAACAAAGGAGACATAAATATTTACTTTGTAATATATTTATTGAGAAAAATTATCCAGTGTTAAATGTCTGTGAGTGGCAGAAGTATGTGAATTGATCTGAACTGCTGATCAGTCCTTCACAAAGGTTTGTAGAAGTTTTAGCCCATTCCTCAGTACAGAACCACTTCAAATCTGTGATGTCGGTGGATTTACTCCTATGAACTGCTTGCTTCAGGTCCTTCCACAAAATTTCAGTTGGATTAAGGTTCAGAATTTGACTCAGTCATTCAAAAACATTAGCTTTGTTGTCCTTAAGCCATTCTTTGGTACGACTTGTGTGCTTGGGGTCGTTGTCTTGCTGGATGACCCGCTTTCTCTTGAGACTCAGTTCTCGGACAGATTTTCTGACATTTTCCTTCAGAATTTGCTGATATAATTCAGAATTCGATGTTCCATGAATGAAGGCAAGCCATCCTGGATCAGATGCAGCAAAACAGGCCCAAACCATGGTACTACCACCACCAGGTTTCACAGATGGGACAAGGTCCTTATGCTGGAATGCAGTGGTTTCTGTCTCCTAACATAATGCTGCTCATTTAAACCAAAATGTTGTATTTTGGTCTCATCCATCCACAAAACATTTCTCCAGTATTCCTCTGGCTTGTCAACATGATCTTTTAGCAAACTACAGATGGGCAGCAATGTTCTTTTTGGAGCGCAGTGGGAGAAAGGCCTTTAGCTGCTTAGAAGTTTGCCTGCAGTCCTTTGAAATTTAGTGGACTTTTACAAGTCTTGCTTTTAGAGTGTTCTTTGTTGGTGGACCACTCCTGAGGAAGGTAACATTGGTCTTGAATTTCATCCATTTGTACACAGTCAAAACTCTTTAGAGCTTTGTAAGCTTTTCTAGCCTGATGAACAACATCAACTCTTTTTCTGAGGTCCTCCGAGATCTCATTTGTTTGTGCCATGATGCACTACCACAAACATGACCAAACTTCGATAGATCCCTGTTCGTTAAATAAAACAAGGCACACACTGACACCTGATTGTCATCTCACTGATTAAAAACAACTCTGAATTGACTCTAATTTCACCTTCAAATTATCAGCTAATTCTAGAGATTCACATACTTTTGCCTCTCACAGATATGTTCTAAAAGGTTCACAAACTTTCAAGCAGCACTATATATATATACATTGATTACTTACTATAGATTCCTACAGAATTCCAAAACTACTGTTATGCAATATGTGTTTTAAAATGTAACACCATGCAGCCAGCAGGCAGGAGCAGACACCTCTGTGATTGTTGGTCAAGCCTAATGCCTGTGAAATTGTGTTCGATGATAGAGGTTTCCGATGATAATGATAAAGAAGCTGGAAAAAGATCCATCATTAGTCATCACCTGTCTTCTGAGTGGCTGAAGCGGTTCACCTCTGTTCATGACTTGACTCTAGAAATGCAGCATGTCTGTTTTATTATGAGTGTCTCTATTTCAAGTGGCAGTACGGTGGCTCTGGGAGGGAGCCGGTGAGGCGGGCGATGCCGTTGTCAGAGGAGCGGCCTTTAAGACTGATGTTTGTTGCTGTGGTCACTTTGCTTTTGTGTATTTTTGTTACTTTGCTCTCTGTGCCCTTTTAAGCACGCCTCACGGACACGACCGGCAAAAAAAGCTCTTTATTGCTTTTCACAGCGGGTCACAAGGTATGCGGCGCTGTGCATCAAGCTAGATCACAAAGGCTGGTTGGTGGGACAGGAATGGTGTGGCGTTTTGCTCTTAACTATGGAAAGTAGCCCACTGAGCAAAACACCGCTACCATATACTTGCTATTCTACCCGTATAGGTTGAGTATATGTGATGGAAGTTATTTACATGTGTTTAGCATGCATGAAGAACTCAAATAATATTTCTTAACCTAGTTATTTTTAAGATATTCTTTTTTTTCGTGTTAATCTTTCTCTTTCAGGCCCCAGACACCCTATGATACAATCATGGCAGAACATAGTTTAAAGAGAGTCTTGTTGAGAGTCTTGTGACTGTATACTTGTATGATTTATTTTCTTCTTTTGCCTATTTGCAAAGCTATCAAAAGTATTTACCTCTTATAAGAAGTCAGTTTCTGTTTTCTCTTTCTTGAACATTGACCATAAGCTAATAAAACTTTACAGTCATCGTGTTTAAGTGTGGCATTGTGTACACTAAGAAACTTTGCTTTGACTCTGATGTAAGTTAGTTCTCTCAATATATATGCAATTTCATTTCAACCGTAAATCAAATGACCTACTAAAACTTGGTTTGTTGCTTTCAAAAGCTGTTACTTTTCCACAAAGGCAATAGAAGTAATTGGTGACACCTTCTTTCAAATAAATGTAATTTTCTCTGGTGTGCTTTGAGTAATATAAAATTTTATCTGATATGTAACATGCAATAAAAAAGAACATCAGGATGGAGGCAAAGGCCCGTTTACACTTGATATTAAGATTTGGTCGATCGGATCACACAAATCTCTCTTGTCCACTTTTGGCAAATTTCCAGATTTTTTAAGGGGTGGGTGAGTGAATTGGATTTTTCTCTGACTTTCGATCAGAGCACTGATGCATAAATGCATAAAATAGTTCAAATAGTCACCTGAATTTTACCACGTGGTTTAAGTTTCATAACAAAATGCTGACATATGCCAGACCTCAATTATTTGGTTTTTTTCTTGCAAACAACTTTTTTCAATCTTGCATTCAGATCCGCTCTAATCCAAACAACAACTAGTTGATTTCTTTGAAAAATAATCTATTTCACTTAGATGAAACACAAAATTATCTGTCGCTAGCTGTAAAACTTGAGATATTTGTCTGAATTTTTTATTTTCTTTAAATGGAACAATTTATCAATCCTTTATTCAAAATATGTATATAAAATGTCCATGTGTATTTTTTGGAGTATAGTATCTGAAACATTATGTTTTATGGCCCATAGTATGATGTAAGGAAATATGGAGCTCATACTCCAGGTAAAAGGCCAAAAATTATCAAAAACATGTAATTTGGTTCAATTGCTCATATTAACATGGCCAAATAGTTACATAAAAAATTGGTAGCTTTTTTTTTTTTTCTAAAGCACAATAAAACAATGATGGTTGACCATTGTGCTGAACAATATAATTTAAACAGAAGAATACATAGAAACGATAAAGACATAATAGACACAATAAAACTCCTGTTGGCTCATACACTAAAAGCCTTCTCAAAGAGGTAGACTTTAAGCCTGGTTTTAAAAAGAGATTCTGTTGCAATTATTCTAATAGAGATTGGAAGACTATTCCACAATTTAGGGCCGGCAATGGCAAAAGCCCGGTCGCCTTTTCTCTTCAACCTAGATCTAGGGACATCTGGCTGGACTGTGTAAACTCAACAGATCAGAAAAGTACGAAGGTGCTTTTAATAGCTTTTGATGTAAATCAATGAAATCTTTAAATCATTATGGCAGACTACGTTCTTAAAATGCATATAAATATCAGTAAAGATTTCAAAGTGAAAAAAAAACAAAAAAAACCGTACCATTTCTTGAAAATATAAATTTTTAGAATTATACTAAAAGGCCTTTATTTTGCTAAAAAACAGACAGAAGTGATTGTGTAAACAGGTTTTTCAGCAATGTTTTGATCATGTTGATAACTTAGAGGCCTTAGATGTTTGCATATCAAATATGATGACGTTTAGCTACATGTACATACATACGGTACAGCATCACCACTTGTTTGGCCAAACATTTACATCTGTGTACTTGCACAGAGTGCATTTCTTTCGCCAGTTCGGATAGTTTAACATCTTTGTGGCTGCTGTGACAGGGATGTTAGATATGCAGAAGCAGCCTCCTGCTCACCTAAGGCCTGAGTCTCTGAGGCGTGAAGTCCTCTCCTTTCCTGTAGTTTCCTACTTAATCTCCCCCGAGCGCCCTGTCTCATCGGCCATCTCCCTTGCACTCCTGTTCAGGCTAATCAATGCCTCAACCCTCCTCATGGCGGTGGAGGACCAGCCTTAATTAAGGCCTTCCAGCTCGTTACTCAATCCATTCCCTTCTGCTGCAGGCCTCCACCATCGCCGCACTTGTAATTCTCCTGGCCCACGACTTGAGGGTAATGAGAAGGGATGCATTCTGCCTGCCACCGCTGATGGATGATCTAGTGGGCAGGACGTCAAGGAGGTGATTGACAGCCACTGGACAGGATTGGGTATAACTGACGGATCTAGTAGTGGATTGTGTGAAAGTTAAAGTAATGGACGGGATGGGTGAAGGATTTGGGAAGAATGACAAGGTCAGCGGATCACGGGTGAGAAGATTAGATTCCTATCATTCTTATTCCGCAATCGGCTGGTGTGGAAATGAATAGATCATGTTATGGAAATCAACTGACTTTGTATGGGACACAATGGGCTCAGGTACGGGAATGTGTTATGCAAATTTCAGGTGTATTTTTGGTACGTCCTTTACCTTGAAAGCCCATGTTGCTGTCCTCTGCACATCCTGTTTACCTGGCTGCTCTTGTTTTCCGTTTGCTTTTCTATTCTTTTCTTTGTTCGTAAGCGAGTACTAGCTCGAATATCCAGCTGTGTTAGAATCTTGCCACTTGCTATCTAGCCTATAATGTCGGCTTGTCAGCACTGAAGCAGAATCCCTGAATAGCTACATATGCCATCCTTATCTTCTGCCTTGCTTCTCCTCTATCTACCTCAGTGTTTGTCTCTATTTGACTCCTTTTGGTTATTCTCCCTAGGATCTCTCTCTTTTATCGCGTTCTCGCTTCTTTACCCACCCTTTCTCGTTTTATGATCTCTCTCGTTCTCAGAGAGGACAGATCTCCTCTCATTATGGTGATGGTTCACTGGTGTTCTTTCCCTAGTGCCTCTCCAAGGCCTTTTTCAGCAGTCTGCTCATGAACTGTTTGTCTGTTCAAGGGCACATTGTGGTGCCTCAGTCCGCAAATTTGCTTATATGCACACCTACACGCGCTCTTAGCTAAAGATACACTTTATTTCCGTGACCTGTGGTGTCTAGTGCCTTACTGAACGATGACATCTGACCTTGATGTGAAGTTTTGGATCATACACTTTGCACTTTACTGTGAACTTTGGTCTTAGTTTTCCCTTTTGTGTGAAATTGAGTTGCACTGAGTTGTTGGTAAGAGTATTGTTGCCATGGAAATATAGTTTTAGGTCCATCTCTCCACATTTCCAGTCACCTTGAAAGTGATTTAAAATTCTTAATGGAGCCACTTAAAGAATATTGACCTACATTTAGGTTGGGTATTTTTCACTGTATATATGATTTCAGTATGGTGTCATTCATTCCCACTGTAGCTGGAATGTGATTGACTGATCTAATCATCTTGTTCTTCACTGAGGGAAGCAGAGTTTTCACCTCTGACTCTATATTTCATAAGTGCTTTTGCCTTCTCTATACCCTCTGCCTTATTATTGATGCCATGTTTAAAATAGCTCGGCTGCAACTATAAAGAGTGATATTTGGTTTTTACAGAGATCAGAGGGATACATTTTACACTCTTCTTTTAAACATGCGCGTTATATTTTATAGAATGCAACAGTGCTGTTTCTTTCTCAACTGACTCCATATTATCATTTATATATGCTAGCACATATCTGTAGGACAGAAAGCAGTGCTGAAGGAGTTTTACAGTTTTTCTTTGGGCTAATGAAATGGCACTATCAACCGATACTGTAATATTTTAGTATTTTTATATAAACACTCGGTTATATAATATTAATATATTAAAACAAACTCACATGGAAATATATGCTTTTATTTTTTTAAATAGCCTTAGTAATAACTAAGTAAATATTTAATTATTGTGATTCATTATTATGTATACATAACTACCGTTCAAAAATTTGGGGTTAGTAAGACTTTTGAAAATGTTTTTGAAGGAAGTCTCATATTTACCAAGGCTTCTAAATAAATATTAATATAAAAATCTTACTGACCCCAAACTTTTGAATGGTAATGCATACATTTGTATTTATTTTTGGTTTAGAAATTACTGTATAATACATATTTCTTGTAGAGATTGTTTGTTTGGTTATTAATTGTCATCCTCTTTTCAGACCATTAGCCAATATGTCCTTGGAAAACATTGCAGGTGTCATGTTGATTGGAGGCACAGAGGTGCAGCTGAGTTCTCCTTAAAACCGCCTCACTCTCAGATCATCTTTTCAAATCATTTAACATGGCAGTATCTGAGTGGGTGAGTTGTTTACTTTAATTAGTCTGTCAATTTTCACCATCTCAGGAAAAATACAAAAGCTTGAGGCATTTCCCTTTTAAAATGTACTAATACATACCCAGGTGGGTCAGTATCACCATATTCATGGTCACAATTTTTTGTCTCAATTTCCCATTCGCTTTATGTCATGCCATAAATAGTAGACACCTAAAGTCACAATATGTAATTTTCGCCACTGGAGGGAGCGTATTAAAAATAAACAAAGAAACAAAGGCATAGTTTGATGATGCAGTGTGGAATCATGGGAGTTGTGGTCTTCATCTCCACAGCCAATGCAATCCGACAGGACTCAGACAGAAATTACATTCATGGGTGAGCTAATGATTTATTAACGTAGAAGAATAAAACAGGGTAAGGCTAAAAGCCGTTGAAGCAAAACACGGCTCGAAAGCAGCGACCGCTTCCGCTCCTCCTGGTCATACGTATGTGGTGGGGTGGTGTGTGTGTGTGTGGGGGGGGGGGGGCAGCGCTGTTTTATCATACTAGATACAATTGAAAATTCTGTGATAATGCTACTCTATGCAGTCGTCACCAATATTAAAGTGTCTTTGGTGTTTCCATGTTTTCGACAAAACAAAACCAGAAATTGAGGAGTTCTGATATCATTGGCAGGTGACAAAATGACACTATGGACACGGTCTGCTTTTTTTCTCTGGATTTAAACATTCTTTGAAACATTTGGGATAATGCAAGTACACAAGTCAGCATAATATATAACACTGTTCTAATGTTTTTTGGATTTTTTAATAAAAAGAAAATCTTACATATTGTGCCTTTTAAGTACGATAAAAACAGCTGAGCTCCCACATATTTTTTTAGATAATTAAGGGCCATTATTTAAAGCATAAACCATAAGCTATGTCCACCCTTTTTAAAGAAACTCATACAATGTGCAGATGTATTTTTTCCTATTTAGAGAAAACTGTGATATTGGATGCAGTTTTTTTTTGTTTGCATGTTATTGCCCCCACACCTAGCTATTGAACACACTGGATTATATAGATATAACTGAATTGTTATTTAAAATATTATTGTCAAATATCAAGATGGCAGGGTGGACCAGCACATGATGTGGTGGACACATAATGCAGAACACACAAAGGATGACAAAGTATGACAATTAAAAACATTTATTCAACTTTGAAAAAAATTATATAATTACATCCTTAATCAACCAGGGTAGACATTTTTGAACAATGACAGGGTGGACATTTTGAGCTTCAATCAGCATAAAACAAACTGACTAGCTATATAGTTAAGTCTAGTTGTTGAAGAGAATTTGGTATATTTAAACATACATATTTTGAAAATCCTGTATTCTAATCACTTCTGGCATATCTTATGATGACAGGGTGGACATGTTAAGCTTTGGCAAAGCAAGTAAGTAAACTCTTACAAAGAAAATTTGTCAGCTGAAAAGTCACCAACTTACTCACCTCAGCCACTGAAATTCCTTGCCACTGAAGAGATAAAAAAAAAAAAATGCACCTCTGGGCGGATCCACAATGCCGCATTCACTTTGCTTACACAGAGGGACGTGCAGCAGCGCACAAACATTTTTAAAAATTAAACAATAAAAGATTAAAATGTAATAGATTATTACTGTGTAAGCTACATGAATATAAAAATTCCTACATGTCATAATGGATAGCCATTGCATGTATCAGAATTAGGCTACCTATTTGCTCGAACATGAGCATCTCTGGATTTGCGTTCTGTCTTTGCACTTGCCAATTCCGCAGTGTAAATAGCAAATACACCATGGCACGAGTGCAACTGCCACTTAAAGAGAATGGGAGATGACATTCTGATTGGTTTATTGCACGTTACGCCCAAAAAACACCCATTACTCATTAAGAGAATAGGGACAACCCGTTTAGACCATGCGCCCGAGCGTGCTGACCGTTTCCCCATCTTTAAACTAGTAAAAGTGGATCCGGACATGCCCTGAGTGCGCCTGCGCAGTGCACATTAGACCATGCGCTTAGATCATTAAAATAGGGCCCCTGGTGTCACTAAAGGGGATGGCCTTTTTTGAAAGGGGTGGATTCCCCAATATTACAGGGTGGACAACCATTCAAGGGACATGGAAAACTCTTCTTTTTTATTAAATAAAAAAATGCTCAAATTGAGTAATATTGTTTAACAAAATATTAATAGGAGAACAAAATTTTAAAACTTTATGATTTCACTATATTCTACTCTCATTCCAAATTAATGATCAGCATGGGACATAGCAAAATAACATGCATCCTCTTATACAAAACAAAAAAAATTAAAATATAGAAAATCTATCTAAAGAGCCAAGTAATGCTTTTGTCATGAATATAAAAACTTAGCCTAATATAACAACAATCTTAATGTTAAGATATCATGGCAAATTAGTTATTTATGTACAGGATACCAAAAGGCACTCTACAGCATTACTGATCAAGATATTAATATGTACACTTTAAATAATACATACCTTTAAGGAACTAATATGCATCCTATAGAAGTGAATAAGGTACCTTTGCAAAAGGTATTGCCCCAGTGACAGATTGTTTTTCTAAAAGTGGACCAATTCAGGCCTATATGTAGACTGAATGTCAACATGAATGTGGCCTTTATTGCACTGACAGCGTAATAAGCCAATCAGTGATGAAGAGAACATAATAGGCGCACATTATCAATAAGACAGGGTAAAAGGCCCCACAAAAACATATACCATAAATACGCTTGACTTCACAGTCCAATACAACAGACAAAATACAGTATGAGAACATCTTGGCCCAAGTATTACAGACACATGAGACATAAAATGAGTATATAGAAGTCAGACTAATCCTATAGGGTGGGTGGAGTCCTAAACTATTTATGAGCCTTTCTTCCTGCTCTGCTTCTTATACAGTTCCACCAGCTGCCCCTGGGAGTCCAATATGATCTTACTGGCTATATTAATAATCTTTGTGAACTTAATTTTGCTTCTAGCCCCTAGATTCCCATACCAGCAGGTGATGTTATAGGAAATAATACTTTCCAGCAAACTGGTGTAAACCATCCTCAGGATTCCCTTACTCACATTAAAACTATATTTGGCTTGCCTTCTTACAGATATAGTCTGTGTGCTCAGTAAAATGTAAGATACAATGTAGGGTAATCCCTAGATATTTAAAACTATTTACCATCTCAACATGTTGTCCCCCTATTATGATCAGCTGACATGTAGTTTGCGCTTCCCTAGTACTGAAAACAAGTTCCTTGGTTTTAAAAGGATTAAGTGATAGTGAGCACTCTCCCCGCACCATGCCACTAGGCTGTATATATGCTCAAAATAAGCCCTCTCTAAATCCCCCTTTTTTCTGTTCATAAGACCAACCATAGCCATGTCATTGGCATACTTAAACTAAAATTACTTCACAAATCTGCATTTCATGCATATACATAGAAAACAATGCAGGTGCTAATACACAGCCTTGGGGGACTCCAGTGTTCAGAATAACCTCACCAGACATGGTACCCTGTACAGAAACTCTATGAGGACAGTCAGCTAAGAAGTCCTTAGCCGTGGTTCCACTGTCAGGCCAGTGCGAGCCAGGCCTTAAAATGGGCCAGGCGGGGCTAATATCCTCGGGCCAATAGCACATAGGCCAGAATAGTGCAGCGTTTCCACTGTTGGTCCTGAAGCACCGCTGCGCTTCACTAAAACATGCCCTTTACATGCCTCTCAGGAACAACATCACGAAACCCCATCATTTCACCAACAAAGAGAAGTTATCAGAAAACTAAGAAATAAATAACTGGAACTAGCGCGATCACAAAACAAAAATGATAAAAGTGGCCGTTTGTTTGCATGCTTTGTTAAATATTTAAATTCAAAAGCATCAATGTTTTATTATAGAATAAGTGATACATTTGATCATGATGAATTAATTTATCAGGACTCAAAATTAGTCACACAGAAGTAAATTTATTTCTATTTTATTTATTTTTAACGCTTAAGCGTTATGAAAATAGCATGCTTATTCAGTCAAGTCTGTTTCTTTTTATTTGTAGCCACAGTCGCCTATAAGTCACATTTAGAATGAATGATAATATCTCTGTTTTTATAAAAGCTCCCAAACAAAAAACATTATTATATTTTTATGACCGTCTACGTGGAGTTAAACTCTTGAGATGAGACTTATGACAGGTAATATAGGTTGCAAAATAAATACACGATTGTGATAGAGAATAAGATGCTGACGTCAGATTTCTTCAAGTGGTCATATTTCTTCAAGTGGTCATATTTACCATGTTTACTATGGTAATGTTACTGTTTAGCGTGCATAGTCTTTTACATCGCTTATTAATACTTCTGCTTTTTTTAGTGATTATAATCCACATGACTGAAAGTGAGTTTTGAGCTCAATTTATTTTAAAAAGTCTTTAATGCTGGTGTTATAGCTGTTATCTTTCTGAAATGATCCATGGTGCTGACGCTCTCCAGACGCAAAGAAACTCTGCCTTTGTTCATAACCACTCTTCTAGCCCCAGCTGGCCCGCTTTGGCCCAATGTTTTCGTTGGGCCAAAAAACCCTGGCCGTTGGCCCCGAGGAAGCCCAGACTAGGCACGATCAAGCCCCGGAAGTGACAGTAGAAATGCGACTGGCCCTGGCACGCACTAGCATGCCCGCTTTTAGCCCAACAGTGGAAACGTGGCTCTTGATCCATAACACAAGGTGCCCATTGGTATCCAGTTTTAACTGCCGATCTAATAAAATGACAATCCCGACAGTATTAAAAGCTGAACTAAAATCAATAAATAAACTTCTAGCAAGAGCACCAGGATGTTGAATGTGCTTGCTAATCACATGCAGCAGAGTTATCATAGCATCCTCAGTCCCTCACTGTGCCTTATAAGCAAACTGCAGTTGGTCAGACAAATGGGTATTTGGCAAACACCCTAACACAACCCTTTCCATGCATTTACATAGAATGTTGGTGAAGGCAATAGGTCTGAAGTCATTAGTTGATACAGGGTTGCAGTTTTTAGGCACAGAGATAATTGTGGTTCTCTTCCAAGAAGTGGGACAGTGTGTGTGTCAAGCAAGATCTGAAATAGTCTAGTAAAAACACCTTCAAGTTGGTAAATGCACCTCACTATGGCCCTTCCTCTAAGATCCATCCGGGCCAGGTGCTTTATGAGGATTTACCCTAACAAGACAACCAGCTATCTCCTCGTCTGTAAGAGTGATGGTATTCCAGACATGGCTACACACTTGGTCAGCCCTAACTGCCTGTATACTATAAAAACTGATTAAATTCATTCGCAAATGAACCAATATTTGTGGGTAGGCAATGTTGCTTCTGGGTCTCTCTACACATCATATCATTTAGACTGCTCCATGCTTTATGAGCATCCCGGTGACAAATTGTTTCTCCATTCTATATTGCTGCCTGGACTTTCTAATAATCGCTCTAAGTTCTTGTCTTTTGTCTTTAAAGAGCACCATATTACCTTTTACCAAAAGTAGTCCTTTTCTCACTTAGACATTTCTTTATTTCATGTGAAACTCAAACTGTTTTTTTTGGTACAACATTATTATCACAGAAAATAATGTAAGATGTTATTGTTTCTGTTAACTCATTTGTGCTTACACAGTTATCAAAGAAAATGTCCCAGTTCGTATCATCAAAGCAGTCTCTCAGTCTCTCTTTACAGACCTCAGACCACAGCGTCACTTCTCTTACAGCAGGCTTCTCGTTTGAGCTTAGCTTTGTATGTGTGCAGCAGATGAATAACATTATGGTCTGACTTACCCAGTGTTGGGCAGGGCACTGCCTTATAAGCATTCAGTATATTAGCATAACACTGATCCAGAGTCAGCAAAACTCATGTGGGACAGTTTATATATTGTTGTAGTGTTGGTAAATGACTGGAAAGTTTGCAGTTATTAAAATCCCCAAGTATGAAGACAGGCTGGTCCAAAGAGCGAGAGAGTGTGTTGTTAAAACTCTCACTTATCCTACCAGTCGTGTTGCCCCTTTACTGTCCACAAAGATACACATACCTCCCCCGATCGATTTGTCTGATTGGTGTTTGTCCCAGTCAGATCTTTTCGTAATGTAACCAGGAAGTGTAACTTCAGTTTAGTCTTTGAGCCATGTCTCCGTTAGACAGATCAGGTTACTAATTTTAAAATAATTATCGACTTTTACCCTGGCCATCAGTTCATCCATTTTATTATTAAGTGACTGCACATTTGACAGCGTTATCATGGAAAAAGGGAATCACGCACCTAGCTTCCGAAGCCTGGATCGAATCCCTACTCTTGCAACCCTTTTCTTCAACTTCTTCACTTAAAGTTAAGTTTCCATGCGATATTTGGGCAATCATGCGTTAATAATTCAATATCCAGCTGTCCTGCATGTCTTTGTAGAGACATCAGGTACTCTCTGGAGTAGGTTATATCTTGCCTAGGCCCAGACAAGGAGTTATTGATTGAAAACAATGCAAATAAGGCGTTCAGAATTAGCCATGTGCTAGTTATCTCCATAATCCACAGTGCAAGAAGCTCAACCACACAATCATTACAAAACAACAGCACATAGTGAGACAAAACTATAAACTATAAACAAATCTTTGCACAGTTGCTGTATGCACTATTTCGTCTCAAGTTTTGTAATATTCACTTTGTATTATTTTTGCAGTGCCCATTATTTTCTCATCCAGATTTGTTGCTGTCTCTTTGGAGAAAATGCCTCTGGCAACGACTATTATACAGTGCCCCTGAAAAGTATTTGGACACTTAAGCCATACTTGAAATGCATGTCATTGCGGCAAATAACAAAACATAAAGTAATGTTTTCTTAATTCAGTGTTTGTGTCCACAAAAAAATCAGTGCCCCCTGTGAATTTAGTCCATCCATCATTCACACACAGCACATACATACATAGTCGTACATTGCCTGTCCCTTTCGAGTTTCTTTATGAAAATATATAAACTAATTGGAAAATATTTTTCAAATACTTTCAAACTCTCAAAAAGAGAGTTGTTGTCTTTTTAAGTACAGATGGCTTGCTGCTGTGTATAATAATTTATGTTGTTAAAATAAAACACTTTTTTGTAAATGCACTGTCTGCTGGTTTATTTACGGTAGCTACTTTTCAGTACACCACATTATATACCACTTAGTACTGCAAGACTGAATGTTAAAGTGCAAATTAACTCCTGACCACTCTTGTGGGTTTGCTACTGTTACAATTAAAAATCACAGAAGGATAAAAACATTGGTGTGATGTAAGCAACACAGCTACAACAAATAAAACTGATAATGGGTGTGTTTGATTTATAGTGTGTAAATAATCAAGCTTTGACAATAATCAGTCGTATTGGCAACATTGATGGGTCCCAAATAAAATTCTGCTTAGGGCCCCATAAAGGCTTGAAACGGCCCTGGTAGCTGGTTCAGAATAAGCACCAGATTGCCATAACAAAGTTGGAATTGACCCATTTTTTTTTTAGAAATAGCCTTTGCACAGCCAGCCTTGTAGGCTACTCTCCAAGGTTCCCAAAACCTTTGTCCATAAAATGTGTTGCACAAATCTGAACATCTACGCTGTTTTGTTGTAAATAACTCTTAACCAATGATTCCTCATTGCATCTACTTTCGGAAGGGCAAATAAAGTGCTTTTGCTTTCACACAGAAACACATAGCGTCTTCCTGACATGGCTGCATCGACACTACTGCAGTTCCTGAATCCACTTCTTTCTTTGCATGAACACTTGGGCAGCATTATGCAAATATTTCCACATCATGACGTAGACATGTGGGGGCGTGTTTTATTGAGGTGTTGTAGCCTGACCAGGATCAGCCTTCTCTTTTAGATAGAATAAGTACTTTTGTGGGAGACTTTGAGCTTTGTAACTCTGCAGATCTTATACATGCACAAATAGATACAAGACACACTAGAGAAAAGGAAAAATAGAAATCGCAACATATGAGCCCTTTCATTTCAATTTACTTTCTGGGATCACTTACACTAATTAGCCTCAATATTAAAACCACATACTAAAATTGTGGTGTTCCTCATCATGGCATAGACATAGAAGTAGATACTGCAATTTGCAAGGTGAGGCTGTACCATAACTGCTCAATTGGATTGAATCTGGGAAAATTTGGATGCCAAGGCAATAGATCAAGTCATGGTCCTCAAACCACTTCTGGACAATTTAACAGTGTGGCAGAGTGCATTATCCTTTTAAAATAGCCCAGTAGGGAACAACATTGTCTTGAAGGGGTATATGTACTGGCAGGTGGTACATGTCAAAGAAGCATTCAAATAAATGCCAGGACCCAAGATTTCCCAGCAGATCACTGCACAGAGCATAACACTGTCTCCCCCAGCCTGCCTTCTTTACCTGAACTTCAATGACTTTTAAAAATGGTGCATTTCAAACTGCAGTCTGTGAGAAGCACCACCTACTGAAATCTTAGGTTCCCTTGTTCCAGACCAGCAAGGATTCAGGGCTGGTTCGGAACCAGGATCTGGGCACCTGCCCAAGATTATTTTGAATTAAAAAGCACAGCAAATTTGGCTCTGGCACCTGCTTCAGTGGAAAAGTGTTAAGGGTGTGTTCACACTTTTGTCTTTTTTGACAAGAAATACTTGATGAGCATTTTTTTTAGTAAAATAAAAAGCTGGCAGCATTTTGGTTACAAATAGCAGCCTAGGACGTCTTTTGTTGCTATAACAACAGCTGTAATGGTAGCCAAGTGATGTGTGCTGCTGAAATGCCGGCGGTAATGTCAGTTCACATGATGTTTATACCATATATACTCTTTTAAAATGTGTTTAGGACTTTTTTGAAAACACGCTTTACTCCATAGGATTATAATGTAAAACAAGTGTGAACATAGCCTTAGGTTGCCTTTTCTTGCACCAATTTTGGTAGGTACTTAACCACTGCATATGGGGAACACCTCACAAGACTTACTGTTTTGGAGATGCTCTGACCCAGTGGTTTGGCAATCACTATTTGGCCCCTGTCAAAGATCTTTTTACATGCACATTTTTTTCTGCTTTCAGTACATGAAATTGAAGCACTGACTGTTCACATTCTGCCTAATATATCCCATGCCTTGACAGGTGCCATTGTTACGATATAATCAATGTTATTCACTCCACCTGTCAGTGGCTTTAATGTTGTGGTTGATAACTTTAAATCTGTGAGGCAGAAAAGTGGTAGAAATGAGTAATAAAACTTTTAAAAATTCTACTAATGAGCTCCAGAAAAGCGATTTGTTTTAAGTAGGCAATATCCTCAATATTTAATTTTTCAAAAAGAAAACTTGCATTATTATGCCCCTTTTTACAAGTAAAATACGTCTTAGGTGTCTAAGGTGACCAGAATGTGTCTATGAAGGGTCCCCAAATACCCCAAATATCATTTATTATATAATTTGATAATATGAAAATGCCTATTTTTAGTGGAAGCAGAAACAGGCTGTTTTAGTGCATGTCTCTTTAAATGCAAATGAGCTGCTGCTGTGCCAATATAGCTCATAGGTCTTTGCCAAAAAACATCTGTTTGGTTTTGATTATTATGTCTGTTGTGCTGAAAACCATATCTGTTTAAACGTCTGATATGTTTTTTGAGTACACATTCGAAACATGCCCTGAGAAAGCACGGAACGTGAGTACTAAGTGCAGTGTAAGTCGCTTTGGATAAAAGCGTCTGCAAAATGCATTAATTTAATTTAATTTAATTTACTAAACTAAGTTCTCTTTCACACACAAGTGTGTGTGTTTGGGTCTCTGCTCTCTCACTGGCTGTAGGTCATCTCCGATGTATTTTTCAGGCAGAATTCATTTCACACGGCAGGATTTTGAATCACCGACAGGTCCAGATATTTAGCATGGCAAATATTTAACAGGGGTTTGCAACTTGCCCTCTGATTTCAGGCATTGGTCTGTGATTTCGCAAAACCTGTCAGCGAGTGAAAATCAGGGCTAAAATCATGCACTGTGAACTCGGCATAAGCTCTGAGACACTGCTTATGATTTATGGGGATTAAAAAAAGGAGCCGGACAATTTTTTATCATTATATATGGTGGTTGTGTACACACACTGTTTAAACAACATGTAAAAAGGAATTTTGCATTATAAGTCCCCTTTAAGGCAGAATCCCCCAATCAAGTAGCTGATTCAGCCTTACCTTTAGAGGATTTTATTTTAGCCAACGTTGAATTATCTGACCCAGTAAATCAGGGACAGGTTTATTACTTGTATCGTCTTGTATGTGTGTGTCGTTGTAGCTTTGAAGAAGATCTGGACTGTCGCACCCAGTGGGCATTTGAGAGGAATCATACACAGTGTCTTCCTTCAGCTCTCAGATTTATTTACCTTATTAGTAGATATTAAGTGTCTGCTAGTGCATCTGTGCCATAATTAATTATGTTGTACAATCACAGTGTGTGTAGTACTTATCGGTGTGTGAAGACTAGAGTGCCCCTTTCTGAGAGACAAGGTTTAATAAAGACAGAATGACTCCTAATCTTCTGTTTACCACTGCTTCTCACCCTTGCCGCTTCTGTCTTCATTCCCATTTGCAGCTTTAATTAGTTTTACTAAGTCCTGGTGTCTGCTTAAGACACGCACAATCGTTCTTTGCCTTACGACCCACCACACATCCACTTACCGCTCGATGTCTGCTTCATTTCTAATTTCAACGGTTTGTTTGTTTGCATCACCTGACTTTGGTAATTCTTTGCTGTGATCATGCCCGTGTAGACTTGGCTTTCATCTTATTAATTGGCAAATCTGTGCTGCTCTGGGAGCTCGCAGGAACACCATAAGGCCTGGGCTGGATACCAAGCCTCGAGCTGAATGCCTCCGGATGCCTAACTGATGCGTCAGCGTGGGAAATTAGATGAAGGGGCAGACGTCCCTTGCTTCATCATGCTCCTCATCCTCCTCCTCCCCCAATATGCTCGAGACAGCTGGAGTGACGCTCATAAGCAGGGGCAGATACTGGAGACAGTTGCAAGGCGGTGCGCAGGTGTCTCAGACTCCATGCTGAATGCTTTGGAAATTGTGCCTCGAGGGGATAGATGTTGTCACTGTCCATCTAGTTTCATTATCACCACTGGTGTAAATGGGCTAAATTGACCTGGAAGTGGGTAATTGTTCTGACATATGACTTATGATGCAGATGTGACACGCACAGAACCTTTTTGATCTTTACTACCCTTTAGGTGACCTTCCACCAGTCCAGAAAATATAAATAACCTTCACTATCAATACCGTTCAATAATTTGGGGTCAGTACACTTTTTTGTTTTTGGAGGAAATTAATAGCCTACGTTTTACCAGAACCAGAAAGTGTCCAAGACTTATTGTCTTCATTTTGAATAACATATCTATTGCATTGATATTTTGTTATATACTGTATACTTCAAAAACTATTTATAATTATTCTTTAATTGTTGTTTATGTCTTTTATGTCTTTTTGGCTCATTGTATGGCTATATGTTCTATGCTCTTCACAAATTCCATGGATTACCTTTCAGCCATTTTAAATGGGCAAATCATGAAGCACTTTTTTGCCTTAAATATAAAAGGGCTTTGTGTAATATGACTTTTGGGAATCAAAATCTCCTTTACTGAATTTGATTTACTGAAACTGCCCTGCAAAAACAGCTTGTTCTAAACTAGTACAGATTTCTGAGTTCAGTCAGATGAATACATCAGCACTAAATGTTGACAAGGATATGGACTAGCCATAGGGAGCTTCCTGAGCTCCACAGTTTTCACTTATCTATTGCAGATTCATTGCAGTATTACAGAATTTTGGCTGCTGGTGATATGTGTTTGAACAGGCAACTTCTTCCAAGCAGGTTGGAAAAAGAAATTTAACCATTAACCATGCACATGGATGGAGCGTCAGGTCAGTAAAATCATAAGACAAACACAATTAAATAGCTAATAGAAAATTTAAGTGTAATCTCACAGGATTTGAATCCTGGTATTTGCAAGAATTATATTCAGCAAGATCCATGATACTTCAATCATTCATTTTAGTGGATTTTTCTTTGTTACAATGTAAAGCAGTCTTTGTAAGTAGAGGGTGAAAAAGTCAGTGAAAAACTAAATTATGGTTCTTGTTAGCCCATAAAACCTTTATACTTGTGTGATAAGTGGACCTAAGAGAAATAATTAGGGGACTTGTACACCTAAAAATAATTAACCTCATGTCATTCCAAACCTGGATGACTTTCTTTCTTCCATCAAACACAGAATTGTTGAATTAGGTAGACCTACTTGTTTCCCCATGCAATTAGGCCTCATAGACACCGAGACTTCCAAGCTTTAAAAAGGAAACAAAAGCACCATAAACGTATCATAAATAGGGTTCAAATGATTCACAGACTACATTCTAATTAATCTGAGTTCACATAATAGCTTTGTGTAAAGAAGAACATACCAACATTTAAGTCATCATTTACTGAAAATCTTCTCTGTCAACTCACTGAATTATGCTTTTATGCCCTTCTTAAAATGTGAAAGTCTCAGTCCTCATTGTAACTGCATGGTTTTTATGCATTTTGAATGACGTGTAAAATATGATAGAATTTTTTATTTGATTTGAACTGTTCCTTTAAACATGTAAGACTTTTTACATCTGTAACAACTTTGGTGGATACCATATAAACCTACTTGCACAGACAGTCTAAAGTCGTATATGAAGGCAAAGACAGACATTTTGGCAGAGATGGAAAAGTCTTACTGCAATCAGATCAGCTTTAAACCAAACACGCCGCTTGAGATATGCTGCATTACCCAGCGCGAGAGACGCTTGAGATAAAGCTAAAGAGATAGGAAACACAGATTATTCTCTCAGTTTTCTCCCATCCTTGAGGCTGTAATGTCTATGTGTAAGCTTGGGGTTAATTTGGTGTGACTTTGACATTTTTGAAATGTATGAACTACGTGGTTTGGACCTACACTCTAAAAGCCAAGGGGTATCAGGAGAGATTGAGATGGAGGTAAAGGCAGGGATAGCGAGAGAGAGGGAGCAGATGGGTCAGCCATCTGGTAGAAGGAGAAAAGGAAAGGAGGTGAGAGGAGAAGGGAGCGCTGGAGAGAGACAGAGAAAGAGAGAGAGAGAGATCCATGGGAAATATATATGAGAAGGAATAAAAACATCAGATTGGCTTGTGTGTATGTGAGAGCTAGATGCTTGAGTTAGATATTGAGACTCAGGTGTGTGTATGGGAACCATGGTGAGTTGAGCTACATGTAGTTTGTAAAATTGCACAAAATTACAGAAATGTCTGCATTCAATCTGGCAGCCGAGCTGTTATTTAAAAACATGCAACGTCCCAAATGCATGATTGACGTCACATAATGATACTGAATGGCACTGTTGAAGAAAAAGTTCTCCCCAAAAATTCTGTAATCATTTACTCAACCTCATTTTGTTCCAAACCCAGTTAAAAAAGAATGTTTGTAAAAACTAAATTGAACAAATATTTGTATTTTTAAACACCTTTTAAAAATGCTTACTTTATATTAAATAGACAGCTTATCCTTTTCTATCCACTACTTTTGTAAGAAAAAATATAATTTTTTTATTAATGTATTTGTTTATCATAAGAGGCATACATATTTTTACTGAAAATATTACCATAAAACCTTCAGTGAGCAAACTATAAAGTTTACTGGCAAGGTGAATCTCCCTAGAAAGATACAATAATATAATCAACAATAATAAACAATCTCATGAACTGTGAGCAGTCTGACCTCAGTGTTCTGCAGGAGAAAGAAACTCATATGGGTTTGAAATGACACAAGGGTGAGTAAACGGTGTTCATTTGCGGGTGAACTATTCCTTTAATTCCCTTAGATGTATTTATTCGCAGAAAAGGTGAGAATGAGGGTTTACAAATGGAGAAGCAGTGAGAAGGGCCAGATGGAGAAAGTAGAGGAGTGAGAAGATATGTAATGCTACAGGGAATGAAACGGCAGAGTGTGAAGTAACAAGTCTCAGAAGCCACTCTTGTGGGAAAGTATAAAAAGATCAAAGTAATGATCTTTCTAAACGACCAGATGTCAGGAAAATAGATACCAATTTATTCTAGGCAGCCAAAGTCTTGAATACACCTTAAATTGCACCCCTCTTGGCCTGCCAGCAGTGCATGATAGAGCATATTAGCAAGGCATCCCGTAAACCCAGGGGAAAATAGGCCTCTTTTGAGGACAGCTATACATTCGCCGTGTCTTTAGCATCTAATTTTTGTAGAATGTGGCAAGAACAAGAGATCAAGACTGTCTCACTACAAAGACGTGACATCTAGAGCATGTAACATTTATCAGCTTTTTGATGTTTTACGGTTTCCAATTTCCATCTGTCCCCATCTCTAAATATTAAGCTAAACAACTGTATCTTCTCATCTAGATTATTCTCTTGGCTCAGTTAATGATGATTATCGGTGCTTTATAGCTATGGAAAATAGCTTGTATTACTGTACTTTAAGCGTGCTACTCTTTACAGCTTTTTTCCCTTTTCTGAAAGAAAAAGAAATAAAAAAAAAAGAACAATTTAATATGAATACAAGAGCATCACTGTATTCCAAAAGCCACTGCATTGTAAAACATTTCAGTCATGGCAACTTGAGTTTTTCCATTACTATAACTCATCAAAATAATTTAACCAATTTCAACATTACTTTTTAAGTCAGTTGAATATAATTTAAGGCGCAAGCTACATCTACTTTATTCCATATACATTTGAAAACTGTGTTTTCATATTAAAATGTTCTCCATCCACTTGAGGGTTTTCATTTATTTTTTTTTTTACAAGTTTCCCATTCACACTGAAACTGCAATTTTTCTGGCAGGATAATTTTTTTAGAAAAATATCCCACCATTCACTGACGTGTTCATATCGCACTCATGATTGTATGATCTAAATTATCTAAAACGCAACTGGCCTTAGTTTTTGTCACAAACATCAATCAGAAGTCATCTTCACAGGACTGTGATATGAAGAGTGTACAAAGTAACTTATCTGTAGCAATAGTGTGAAAGTGAATAGCACACAACAGGCACAATACCGATATAAACATAGATATCTATTGGTACAATATGTGCCACATGACAAAATGTGTGTTATCATTTTCAAAAGACTTTGTTTTCCACACTATAACACGAAAACTGTGTTTTCAAATTTATCCACTTTGGAGAGGGTTTTCCTTGACAAAAAATGCTGTCTCAGTGTGGACGGAAGGCAAAAATGGAGAGAAAAAGATGTTTTCAAACAAAAACATATTAGTGCGGACAAGCCCGCAATGACTTATACAGCCAAACTTGATTATGCTTAAAAATATAAGGCTGCAGCTGAACTTAAGTTTTTAAGTTGAAGTAAGTGTAATTTTTTTCACAATCTGAGGGAATTTGACCCCTTGACCTATAGCACTGTTGCCATCGGCGGGCCCTGGTCCCATTCGGGAGCTGCAAAGGGTCAAGAGATGGGTCAGCGTGTTTAAGTATGTCTGATTCGATGAGATCTCCTCCGAGTGGGTTTCCTTGCTCCTGTCTGACTGTTCAATATTAGAACACCGGTTGGTAGAATAACAGATCCGATAAGGGCACGATAGCTGCTATAAAAGAAGGAAAACAGGTGGAAAATATTTCACAGAGGTCCGCACCAGCACATTTATAATTTATGACCCACCACTCGAACGCAAATAATCATCCTCACCCCTCGCTAGCTTGAAACTTTTTGAATGCATCGCCCTCTCAACAACAAACCGTCCCCGGATCAAAGACGTCCACACACCCACACGCCTGCACAAATGTGATGGGAGTCAGCGTGTTTGTGTTATTGTCTGCTGCTTAGGACAGCAGGAGATCAAGGCAACGGGGCCTTATGGGCGAAGCATCAGTATTGTCATTGACAGCTACAGGTAGACAGGTGGAGGTAGACAACATGCTCGTTGCAGACGGAGGATGGGAGATATCAGCAATTTTGCTGCCTGTTTTCTCGGCTGTAAGTCTGTCTGTGCTTTTTGTGTTGTCTGAAAATAACTGGCTCGGCTGATTTTTTCCACTGTCATTGCTTCACATACTTGAGGGGATAGTTCACCCAAAAATGAAATTGCTGTCATCATTTACTTTCCCTTATTTTGTTACACACCTGTAAGACTTTCTTGTGTGGAACACAAAAGAAGTTATTAAGAAGATTGACTTAAGGTGCGGCCAAATTTACCGGGGTTCTGCAAATTTTGTAATTTCAAATAGGAAATGCAACCGAGAATTTAGCCTGAGGCCGTATTAACTCCCTACACACTTTTCACAGCAGGTTCAGGTTGTTTATGCAAATTTGCCTCATCGACCAAAAGAAAACTCGGTTTGGAAGTGACTTCTGTGTTAGCATTAATGAATTGAGCTAAATATTGACTATAGAAATACCAGGAAGTTTCACTCCTATGAGAAACTGCAACACACAATATGGCTGGATAGTCCCACCCACTTTCTAAATGAAAGAGCCAGTCGTTGAGTGGTAAAGTCACTGCGTCACTCCAGCGGCCGTTAGAAGAACCTGAGGATAGAGCAGCCAATGCACATGCACATAATCGCGTTGGTACTGTGCCAATGTCCATTGGCTGGTCTGGCCAGAAAAATAAGCTTTTTAAATGCTAATTGAGTATAAGAAACAACATTCATGGGGCAGTTCATTTCAGATTTTGTTGCTGATTTAAAATATATAAATATATAAAAAATCAAGTTTTTAAGATTTCAGGATTCCCCGATTCATTTAGATAGGACTTGGTCTTGTTTGAGCTGCTTGGAGGCATTGCAAATATGGTGGCTGAGTGAACGGACTTTCCCTGAAAGGGACTTTGATAATGATACTGTTGTTTTCTTATTTATAGCTGAATCAAATTTGTTCAAAATGGATGAATTTTGCAACATTGAAACATATTGAACTGAACTGAATCCAAACTGAACTGACTTGAGTTGAATAACAACACTACTGGCTGAAGCAGAACTGTTTATAGCTAAATTCAACTTGTTTCATAATAAATGAACTCTAGACAGTTATTGAACTGGACTGAACCAGCACTGAAATGTTACAGATGCTTTACAGCAAAATTTGAATTTGCCGAAGTTTTGAAGTTTGCATAATTGATTCTGTTACTTTCATGTTTAATACTGTGTAAGCTTCTATGAAACAGTCTCTATTGTAAAAGCATTATAAAAATAAAGATGACTTGATTAATGTTTCACAGTCTCCACTTTCAATCTGTCTTCATATTTATCAAAGCAACTGTAATATCTTCTCACCTAGATCATTCTTTCGGTTCTGATAATAAAGTTTTAGTCAAATAGTTTAAAATAAACTTTACATGGTTTACTGGATAGGAAGAGAAAATGATGAAATAAAGTACTATTTATGTATTTTTTAGCAAGATGAGAAAATAGGGAGACTTTTTAATGTTTAATGTTCTATTATGTTGTTATTTCAAAAGACATACTGTTACTGTTATGTGGGTGTTTTTAGTTGCGTTACCATTGTGGTGAAATATCGAGCCTGTGCTTGGCTTGAGGACCTACTAACAACAATTCAAGTTGCTTTATTGAAAAAAAGCAACTCCAATGGGTGTGCTAGGGATGTAATACCATCTTTAGACTGCCAACAGCTAACATCATGTGTGTAAAGAAGAGTCATTTTTAGCTTGATAATATGTTATAACTCTCTGGCTGAGTTTTAATCATGAGCAGTGCTTCTACACAATGACAACATGTTAGCTCTACTCAAATACTTCATACAGGGTGAATTAAAGTGAAAATTAAATATGTCTAAATTACTTGATTTAGTTGGGTGAAACCGCTGTCCATGATTAACTCATGATCAGCCAAATAGTTGTTTTTTGAGTGTATTACTGTATAACCAGTCTTTCTTTCATCTGCTTTTAGTTTCAGGTCCGGCTGCCCATTGCTGTGGGTGTGTGTTAATGGTGTGTGTGTTCACTATTGTGTGTGTGCACATTTGAATGGGTTAAATAAAGAACAAAGTATGGCTCACCGTACTTGGCCACATCACTTCACTTTAAAATATATATTTTTTTATATACCACGTTTATTAGTATAGCACACTAGGACAGACAAGAAGTCTTGGGACAGGAAAGAGGGGAACACTGACCCAAATCTGGTTGCCTAAAGTGTGAATGCACCAGAGTGATATACTGTGTTGTTTTGGACCACTTTGACTTTCATAACGACAAAAACAAAAGTTCGGCACCACATGAGGGAAAATGACAGAATTTTTTTTTGTGGGGTGAACTATCCATTAAAAAAGAAGCGTCTGTTAACGCTGAAATGCATTTTCTGTGCTGTTGTGATAAGTTGTTTTTAAACGATTGTCATGCGTAAAAGAGGTGATATTGAATCTGAAGGACGACGGGGGTCAGAGACTCCATCACTTTTTAAAAACAGTGCCCTTCAAAGCCCATCACAGACACACACAAAGGAAGCCTTGGCAGCAACACCAAACAGAAAGAAAACAGTCATTCCCGGGTGGATAAATACATCCATTTATGCTTTGACTGGCTCCGTTCTGCTTCTATGATGGAGGAGGGATAGTCTTTTTAAAATTGGACTTGCATAGTGTTTCTGTTGTGCTCTCTTGCCTAAGAGAAATTATTGAAATGTAGGGGGAAATGCAAAGAACTGCACTCATCCGATAGACTATTACCATAATAAGGGAGTAATGATGTTGTAATTTTTGATGATTGCAAAATTATAGGAATTTATTTTCTATTATGCATGGGATTTCTTGTAAGAGATAGTTGTCATGATTGTTGTGATAGGCTGCAGACTGCTGAGAGCGAGGGAGAGTGAGTACGTGATGAGGGATTTTAAAACAGTCGTTTTTATTATGGGAGAGAGAGAGAGAGAGAGAGAGAAAGAGAGAGAGAGTGAGAGAGAGAGAGATGCGATAGCGTTTGCCCTGTCCATATTTGACTCAGTGCTTGTCACTGAACACCGACAGACTCACTCAGCACAGGAAAGTCCTCGCTTTTAGATCGACATTACAAGGTAAAATATTAATATTTTCTATGATTACACAGGATATGCGAGCTATCAAAGGCAACGCTTCTGTCTCCTTCATATTTTAGAGTCTCATTTTTGAATGTTGGATTAAGGAATAAGCTCTCTCTTGCCCAGTACGAAGGATTTATTTGAAATGTGTTCATTTCAAATTGAATATATTTTGTTGTTGTTGTTGCTGTGTGTGTGTGTGTGTGTTTTACTCAATTGATTGTTTTGGCTGTAAATCCATATGAATAAGAAGAAACATCCTCGTGTTTGTTCAATTTGTGTCTGCTTGCATTTATATTACGTCCATCTAAAGTCTGCTGTACGATTGATAATTCAAGAGAGTCAACACAAAGTGCTGATGCTCCTCACTGACAATGTCAAAGAAACTCCAGCATGTAGCCTACTTCTGTACTCTGTAATACACTCGTCCTGTCATTCCTACATAAGCGGTGGTTTTATGATATATGAGTATATGAGTTATTAAATACGGGACTCACTCTTGGGAAACGCGGACCTTCCACATGACTGAGCGCGCGCAGAGTTGGAGCAGATGGCGCGCGCGCTTCAGTCTGTCGCCGTTCAGGGATTTGCGGGGCAGTACCAGACACGTTTACCGACACCCCGGTGTGCGCGGGTGAGATATTAAACGGTTAGTCTCTTCGCTAACGACGGTTTCACTGATGACAATCATTTGAATCGCTAATAATGCTTTTAGGCGCAAAGTGAGTCTGGTTGCGCGTGAGCGAGCGCGCGGCGGCGACAGGGCTGGATCGTACGCTCTGTTGCTCGTGCCATGTGTTTCCCCAAAATATATTAATAGCGCGAATGCCCTTTTAGTAGGACAGGCACTGTTTTTGCTATATTTATTTGTAATAATGATTACTGATGGCACTAGGCAGATTTGCTGATGCGTTCAACACCCGTTGGTTTTGAGTGAAACCATATACCTGCCTGTGATGTGTTTGGATTTGACTGAGCTTTCCAGGTCTGACTTCCCCCTCCCAAAACAGGGTCAAAATAAAAGGCTGTGAGTGGTCTCGAAGGTCTACATATTCCTTTTTATATAAGTGTGTATATAACTACAGTCCACTTCAAACATAAAAGTTAGATTACAAGTTAGTCAGAGCTTACAAAATAGATGTAATTTACGCTTTCTGCTGGGGAGGTAAGCATAGCAACAGCGTGTTGGGTCGTTTTTCATTAGCGTATCATACGTAAGTTACACCGATGTTACAAATGTTACATTCTTATTTGTTTGTCTATATCTTTGACTGAAGTCATTGCATATTTTGCAGGCTAATATTACCAGTATTTGTTGAGTGTCTGTCCTATGTGCTTTTTTAAGTACTATAATCTGTACTCATAGAAAGTCCTATATAGTTATGAGTCCTTAAAGTAAGTACTTACTGATTGATTTACCAGAACAATGTATAGCTTTACACTGTTTGAGCATCCTAACCAGCTGAACACAAGACCGTTGACCCAACCAATGGAGTGAATTGAGGGCATGACTAGACTTTTATTCCAACCAGTGGCAGTTGGAGGGGGTGTAGTTCTGTTTGTTGTCGCTAGAGGCAGAAAAGACACACTTTATACATCTTTAAATGAGAGGACGAACATGGAAATTTCTAACTGCAGAGAGATGTTTTTGAATATCTGACTGATTTTTTTTTTTTTTGGTAAGTTCTTTTTTGGGCCTTTTGCCTTTATTTAGACAGCACAGTAGAGGACAGACAGTAAATCATGATAGAGAAAAGAGGGGATTGGACCAGAAAAGGACCTCGAGTCAAGACTCGAACTCAGGTCGGCCAAAGTGCAGCCTCACCATATGTTGTAAATCTTACACACATGGCTATGGTTCCAAAAGTGCAGCGGCAGCCTGTTTTTTTTCTCTAAATGAAGCTGAAAGCACAAGTCTTGTGTGGTTAGCTTGTGTTACATTCTGAGGGTATACTAATAGCTTGTAGCATTGGATATATGTAAGACATAGAGATTTTGGGAGTGTTGCAATACAGGAAGGTCTCTTAAATCCTCTTTTAAGATTCTTCATCATTACTTGGAACACTAGAAGAGCTGAAAGGTCTTTGTCCCTTGTAACATGCTGGGCAAATTATAATAATAAGCAATGGATGAAATTCTTCAGAAAAACGTATAAAAACACAGGAGAGAAGCAGAAAAAAGTTTATAGAAAAGCTAAAAAAATAAAAATAAATAAAAAGCACTCCAACTTTATTTCTAAATGTATTTTATGGCTTTTATATTATTATGGCTTTATGATGTCCATACACACCTTTCTTATTTTTTCCCATTCAATCTTTTCTTGTACAGTAATTGTCTGTGTGTGTCTTGAAAATGAATGCATTTAGCTCCTTTGATGATTTTGCGCTATCAAAGGGACCCAGATACAATTTTATTTATTTTTTTTTTTTTGTGCAAGTATATGCAGAAAAATGTTTTTGTGATGCACAAAATCCCTTTCAGCTTGGCTAAGCTTCAGAAAGGGGAGGTTCACTGTTACAAAATGGGCCAGGCAGGAGGCAGCTTGCAGTTCGGGTGAACACTCCTCTGATTTTATTTAACACGACTCCAGCAATCTGTGTCAGCAATAAGCTTGTAATTGTTTACACCCAAAGAGCTCTTGTATTTACCAAGAGAGAAATCGAGAAGGAGAGATAGAGTAAGGAGAAAATGAGCAGGCATCCATGTTGAAATAGACACAAGACATTGGCTCAACATCTTATGTTGGACAAAGGTTTTGCTTGCAAAGAATAGAGAAATAGAGAATAGAGAAATACTTGGATTTTCACTGGCAAGACTGTTTGATTCACAGCCCTAGGCAATTCTTTAATTTACAATAGATGCAACGATGAGCACATGTAAGGAGGACAAGGAAAATTATAAGAAAAAGTGAGCAATGTAAGTGAGTGTAAAGGTGCTTGTGTTGTAGATCCAAACCTGAAACATTTGCTGCAATTTGAGAAAAAGGCCCATTATGCAACAGCAACACAGCCTTAGCAAATTAGAAAGCAAGACTTTCTGTTACCACAGAAAAGAGCGAGTTGTTCCTCTAAAGAGATGCCATCTACAGCAGGCTGTTGTGTAAAATGAAGTCGACAAGCTTTATCAGATAAGAGGCCCTTAGAGACCAAGTTAAAGTGAGTATTAAAGCTAACATTGGGCCTTTTTTACCATGCTGAATCAGATTAGTATCATGCAATTTGTCTCTTTGGAAACTAACAGATTGCTTTGCATCTTTCTGACATGGCATTTAGTGTCAAGGATATGTAATAGCTTGTTTTTTTGTTTTCATAAGTGGAACATAACCAGCTAACCAAACACAGAAACCTTTTAGAAGGTGTTTAAAACCTTCACTTAAAGAAACACGGTGCCTCTGCAATTTGTTTACGTAATTCAGGAAAAGAATGTTCTTTGCTGTCGATGAGAAAGAATCAGGTGAAGTGAGCAAATGAGGTTATACCTTCGATCTCTCTGTGTTTAGAGAGCTCGCTGAGGTGAAAAGTAAAAAACCCATGTACTAGTAGAGCGAGAATTATTATTTTGATGAACTTCAAACAGTTTTCTTATTTTGTTATTTTAATGTTTTTCCTGAATATACTGTGGGAGGCAGTGGAGCTTTTTGTGCCAAAGGCAGGAAGTGGTCTCTACTGATAGGCAGTAAGTGGGACTTGTTATATGCTGTTAAAGTGAGAAATAAAATACTGCTTTAAAAGCTATTGGCACTGAGAGAAAACATTCACCACTAGAAATTAAACTGGAACAATTTATTCCCATGGACCTAATCACACCGGGGAATGAAATGTGTCCATTGACAAACGGAGAGGTCCATGCTGCAGTCTTTTCTGCCTTTGTTTACTAAAAAACTCAACAACCAAGAAGACAGTCTTTGGATTGTGCAAAATCAATCAATCAATCAATCAATCAATCAATCAATCAATCAATCAATGAAATTAATCAATCTTAAAAATTTCAAGCCAACATTCAATGTTTGTTATGAAAAAAGTTTTTCTAATCAAAAATTCTTAATCAGTTCAAATGTAGTGATTAGAATTTAAAAATAATTCTCTATTTAGATTTGAATGGGCATAACTGTGGGGTCTGATCATGGAAGAATTTCTCTATTTCAAATATTGGTTTTGGTTCCCATGTATCATCTTAATGTAGCCAAATCATTATCAGTGCAAGTCAGTTCACTCGACAGCCATCTTAGCAATGGCCCCAAGCAGCTATTTTCAGTGTGATTAATACAACTTTTGTCTGCCTAAATAGGGAAAGCCTGAAATCTCCAAAATTGTTTGTGTCTCAGTAACATAAAATCAGCAATAAGTATCATACATTTTATGTCTTTAGCTCAAATATCGAGTGCTGTGGTTTCTTCTATTCATTTATTTACAAATGGTTTCCAGCACTCCTCTCTGTGACCAACATAGGAACAAGTGTCTATGGAAGATGGATGGAGTTATCTTCAAGTTGGCCATCTCTTCGTCCTTACACTGCCTGTTATGTAGCCTAATCTTACTGGGGCTGAGAATGAGAATGATTTGGTTGATTGGTTTGGCCTATTCTAGCATTCAGACAAACATTTGAATGACAACTATAAATCCTACACTATGATTAGTGCCACTCTGTAATACAGCTCTCACATCAGCTGCTCTACCAAGCGGGAAGTATAGTCTCATTTGGTAGTGTATTATAATCCAGTTGATTTTGCAATCACTTGACACTAAGGCATCTCAGATTTCAAAGGAATATCCATAGTTCAGTACAATTTAAGATCAAGTGGCAGCATTTGTAGAAAAGTGTTGATTACCAATAACATGTATTCTTTTTCTGCTTCTTCAAAAAAAAAGCATAAATTATGAACACTGCACTTAAAATGTTCAATAGGACAATTTTTAAGGATTTAAAAGCTGAAATGTGTAGTTTATAGTTTTATAAAAGCACTTAAATTATTCTGTTAAAATGTTTGTTATGTAATCATCATTTTTCAGTTGTTGTACTGTAGGTTATGAGAGGGTTATGACTGCATTACCATTGCAGTGAAGTTAAAGCATCACACAGAAGGTTAAGCAGTTTTTTTCCTAATTCTAAAATCATTGTAAAATTGTTTAAGTTTTGGTGCTGTACTATTGAAACTGTGAATGTTTTAACATTTACTGATTGGCCTCATTGACTTCCATCGCAAGCAACTCAGATTATGCATCTTTTAAAGTGCAGAAATTCATTTTTGTAGCAGTTAACATTGTTACACATTCTGTAAGTTGCTTTTTTAATATTGCACTGTGTTCTAAAAATTCCTTTAACGCAGAATATGGCAGAGTTTTCATACCGAGAGAGATGTAGACATCATATAAGCTCCATCACTTGCTGTCAATTTTTCCACCACCGTTTGAATTAACAGTATTTCTCTTCAGTGATGTGTAATCTGGGCTAGACTATGAATGTGAGCGTGTGATGTTTGCGTTAGGCTGAAGCCTCTCTATGAGTGTGCGAAAGTGAGATTTTTTTTGTCTAGGAAAATGTGTGTGGTCATGAAAGAGACTAATGTGTTGGAGCCCAACCCTCTGACACAGATGTCCGACAGGAATTGTGAAAATCCTATTGTAAATTTGCCTACTCTTCGAAGATAATTGGCTTATTCCTGTGTTAAATTGGCCTGTTCTACAGGATGTTGAGTGGGTTTAACACACTCTTGATGCAGACACAGTATGTCAGTTTCTGTGGGACTCAGACGGGTATTACTCGTAGAATTATTGTATGACAATGATGGACTGATAGCTGTGGAGGGCCTGAAGCAGAGGAAGAATGTGCTATGGCACATGGACTGGCAACCGCTTTACAAGACAGACAGACAGACAGATGTATTCCCCCTCACAAAGTCATGCTCTGCCTCTCTGGAAGAGCACAAATCACCAGCGAGATGGCTGCCTGGCTGGCTGTGGCGAATTTTAAATGTGAGCTGTCATTTTTGGTTGCCATTTTGGCTCATATTGAAGGATGGTTGAACTTCATCTTGTTTACTTGCTGTCAGTTGCTTGCTGTCCTCCTACAGAAACCCTTGCCAGTGGTGAAAACGACCGAGTTGCCACCAATTTACCTGGTCTTATTAGAAAGTAGAAAAAATGTTGGTTGCATTTTTACCCTCAGCTGTGATCATACGCTAGCTACGGCTCAAGCTTTTCAAATCCGATGCTCCAAACAAAGCATGTAATAACCTCGACAACCAGCCTTATCTTGTGCCTGAAGTCCCAATTATGTCACATTTGACTCTAGGAGCCAAACTTCCACTGACCCAATCATCTTTCGTCACCTCGTCTTGAAATTCAGACCTCCATCTCCAACTTTTTTCAATTTGCCGGCGAATGAAAATGTTTTCTCGCTATGTACCTTAATCATTATCTCCACATCAAACGAACAGAGCAGGCCTCAGTTTATGGCTTTGAAGATTTTTTCTCATCAGTCTTGTGCCTCAAGGATCCGCTTGGAAAAGTGTGTGTGTTCTTGAGCACACTTTAACCCTTTAAAGGAATATTCCAGGTTCAATACTAGTTAAGCGCTATTGACAGCCCAAATAGAATGATTTTGATTCACACAAAAATTATTTTTTACAAGTATCCCCTGTCCCCATTTTAGAACAAAAGCAAACATCTGGGTTACAGTGAGAACTTGAAGTGAATGGTGCCAATCTGTAAGCATTAAAATACACACTCTGTTTTAAAAGTATAGCCACAAGTCATAAACAACATGTCAACATGATTTAGCATGAAATAATTTCTTTGTAACCTTTTCTGTGTAAAGTTATAACCAATTTTTACAACTTTGTTGCCACAGCAACATAACACCTAAAAACCTAAAACAGCCATAAAAATGATCAGTTTAGACAAATGCAGGTTTTTATAGAAGAATTAATATAAGTGCTTTTCTAAAATGAAAAGCTTTGAATTCCTTTCCATTGTAAATGCCACACCATAACTTAGAAGAAGGAATAATCAACATTACTCTGCAAATACTGTCGACTGAGCTCAACTTGTACTGAACCCAGAATATTTCTTTAAAAGGGGTGAAAGCCAAATAGAAAATGCCTAAAGAGTTAACATTAAGAACCCTGAGGCACAGTGTATCCCGTGTACACACTTACACTGGCACATGACAGATGAGTTTGTCAGCAGTTGCAGCTGCTTGCAGGGATAGAACTAGACAGCAGCGTTTATGAATGCAAGAGTTGCGTAAACAAAAATAGAGAAGCTGAGTATTAAAATAAAATTCCTCAAAGCAAAATTAATTTTGCCGCAAAGAAATCTGTGATGTTTGCTTTAAACGTCATGTCTGATTTCCACAGACACGCCGAGGACAAGTAGGACAACTGTGAAATATTTAGCAGATAAAGGGGCGATATATTATACAGTAGATTCTGTAGAGCTGGGGTACCCAATCCTGTTACTGAAGATATACCTTCCTGCAAAACCCTGCTCCAGCAAACCTGTCTAAATGATAAATTATCAAGTGTTCATGAAGAGCTATTTAATGTGTATTTAATTAAAATTGGAGATGAACATTGCACAATGGCGGATCTCCAGGATCAGGCGGCACCCCTGCTGTAGAGAGTTGTGCCACACCAATATTGTTCCTCTATTTAAAGTAAAAGTCTTTGGACTGTTTGGACTGTACTTGGATTGTTCAATCATAAATCGATTGTGATTGTGAAAAGGAAGAGTAAAAAGATCTTTATTCTTTTTAGTTTGACAACACTGTAAATCATTTTATGACTTAAATCTACCTTTAAATTTGACGTGGGATGCAAAAATACTTATATTTATAAACAAAACAAAGTGATACTGTAGTGTACTTACCTGACCAAAGTTGACATAATTTTTTTTCATGTTTATTTTTTAGTTTTATATCATTAGGTGTATAAAATTAATTAACTATATTTATATATAAGTATATTTATATAATAAATGCATTTAAAATACATAGGATATCTTCTAACTTCAATCCCCAAAGAAGCACTTTTTAAATTCAGAACAACTTCAGTAAAATTCAACAGAAGAGTAAAATATATTTGCATTAATACTTTAATCTTAAAATTAGTGGCAATGTCTGCTGACTACAGATCCATAAATAATTCCTAGGGTTTGGTACAGATAAAAAACCAATGATCTGCATTTTTTCTTGATGTCGTTTTCTTGAGTGTTTTGGAATTCTACGCCATTGCTTTTTCTCACCGATGATCATAAATGTGGCAGCTGTGAGTAAAAAAATCATGTGACTGAAACCGAAACAGATGAATATGACAGGTAGCTGCTTAGTGACATAATCTGGAAAAGAAAGTTATAACATTTTGGTAAAAGATTATGAAAACTACAGTTTTGAATAAGGTGCAATGAGGAATTGTTCACAATATGACCAGGAGCATGGATAAAGAAAATAAACGTTATGTTTTCGTGTTGACTTAAACCAGACACATCACATTCAATTAAGTAAAAAGTTGACTAAGATCATTTAAAAGCTCAAAGATCCAAGTCAGTGATGGTTAATTTGTTTTCCAACATAAGTAGCGAGCATTAGTACAACAGAGCTTCTGTGCTATTATATGGTCTTTTGTTTGTCAATGTGTACAAAACCACGATGCATCACCCACGCTATTGTTTAACAGTGTTTTGAAGTACCAACAACCCCCTCCTTAACCACTTTTTTCAAACTGATGTAGAAAATGTGCTTCGTCAGTTGGTGTGTGCGTCTGAGGATTTATTCCTGCAGCTCTGTTTACCAGTGTGAATGATTATCCTCGTTTGTTAAAGTATGACTCTGATTATGTGAGTCTCTAGTGAAGAGAGAGACTGAGATTCTAATAGCCAGAAGAGGAGTGTTGTGAACCTGGTTCATTTGGAGCATAATTAATGGAGTGCGGTTCAGTTGTCATGCGTGATATTTCAGCTCTGGATATACTTGAGGAACTCTTTTGATGAATAGGCAATTAGAGAGAGCCCCCTCATGCCTGGTGCCTGGCTGATCTCCTTTTAACAGCATTTCTGTTTCTCTGATAAAATGCAAAATGAATCATCAATACCTGTGTCCAGAGAACTCTGAGCCTGTGATTTTAATTGTAATAGGGTGACACGAACTGCTGGGATGTGTATGTGTGTGTATGTATGACCCTTGATTACATTTGCAGTGTATTTTCTAAAGCCATTAATAAATAGGCGTTTTGAATTCTTATACCTGAAAAAGTCTTGGTTCTGATTCGGTGTCTCTAGGTTGCTGTGTTTAATGCTAATGTGTTATCACTTGCCAAAGTTTGGCAGAGTCTTAATTTTTTTTTTCTGATGCATTAATCCTGTCTTGCGATCCAGTATTTTCCTTTTTTCTCAGATTGATTCTTATTAAAAAGGCTCATCACTCACTTCAATTAGAGAGGGGGATGTGGGTTTGATTTTCAATGGCAGGCTTAAATCTTGTTTTTTTGCTGCTGCTTCTTTTTTTAAAGGCCTTAATCGTAAAAGTCTTATATTATACATAATTGATGATCCCACTTGGAAAAGAGGAGCACAATAAACAGCCGTCCCTTAAATGTTCAAAGAAGATCTGCTTGTGTTTCTGTATATTGAACATTCCACAGTGACGGGACTGATTCAAACAGAGCAAAAGTGTTGTTTGAACTTGAAAAAGGCATCACAATACACAAGCCAATCGGTCGAATGGCACGCTGACGAAGGTGTCCTCACGTACAAGGATCAGAGCATTTTCCTATCTGCCATGCTCAGTAATTCACTCGGTAATGCCATTTCAGTTTACACAGACACTGAAGTTGATAGAATGATGGAGTTTGCAGACTGAAGCTCAAGGGGCAATCCCATCAGGCTTTGCTGCTGCTCCTGTGGTGATGGGGCCAATAATAGGTGCTGGAAGGACTCACCTACAGTAATTGCAATTGTTTTATTGTGGTAAAGGCTGGAGAAATAGGCTGGAGAATTTTTTATTTTTTTTTGTCTGTGGACCATCTTGTCCTATAAAGTAAAAAATACAGCAACTATGCAACAGTGAAACCATTTTTGATTGAATTTGAAATGATATACATTTGTGTTTGCCTAAGCCAGGTTTGGTTAAGCCAAACCTGTCTGTCCCAGGACAGATAATGTAAAACGGATTAACAAACATTTTCACGGTAGCGTCCACCTAAAGAGGTATAATCATTATTTTAAATGTGCAATAATATTTATTTTAGTAGAATGGAAACCAGTTTGGATATGTATGTGTTTCAGTGAATATATATACAGTACAGACCAAAAGTTTGGACACACCTTCTCATTCAAAGAGTTTTCTTTATTTTCATGAATATGAAAATTGTAGATTCACACTGAAGGCATCAAAACTATGGATTAACACATGTGGACTTATATATGGAATTATATACATAACAAAAAAGTGTGAAACAACTGAAAATATGTCATATTCTAGGTTCTTCAAAGTAGCCACCTTTTGCTTTGATTACTGCTTTTCACACTCTTGGCATTCTCTTGATGAGCTTCAAGAGGTAGTCACCTGAAATGGTCTTCCAACAGTCTTGAAGGAGTTCCCCGAGAGATGCTTAGCACTTGTTGGCCCTTTTGCCTTCTGTCTGCGGTCCAGCTCACCCCTAAACCAACGATGGTAATTAGAAAAATATTTTTTTCTCTGAAAATTCTTTGCAAAGATTGCAACATTTTCTTTCACAATTAGGAGTTTTCTTCTCAGAATTGTGAAAATTCAGGTAAAAACTCACAAAAAAAGTAATGAAGGTGAGTAAATTATGACAATTTTCATTTTTGGGTGAACTATCCCTTTAAAAGTGCTGCTGGAAACATTTCTATGATCTTCAACAAATATTGTGTCGTGAGAAATAAGTAAATGCTTATGCCCTCCAATGAACTTCTTAATTGAATTTGAGAACTTATATTTTTCATATTTCCCACATGAACAAACCGCCCTTCTGACACATTGCATGACCCACAATTTTAAAAGCAAGGGTGTAAGAGACCCCATACAATTCGATCTCCATTTTTGTCTGTTTACTGTGTTTTGTAAGGTAGATGCACAATCACAGACTCATAGAATTACAGATGATGTTCATTTATTTTTCATACTTGCAAATGGTCTGGACTTCAAAGCTCTGATTGATCCATCTTACCTGGCAGTTTGGCGTGGTATATTTTCTTGCCTCCGGATCACATTTTTTATGACGAGTCATAAGCGTAGAGCTCGGCAGTGACCTTAATCTGGGGGAGGTCTTGAATTTTGAGTGCTTCGTTGTCCTTTATTCACCATCATCATCTACAGTCAATTTCCTGGAAGCTGAGTGTGAATGACTTCATGTAGAGAGAAAATCTTGTGCTTGTTGACTCAAAGATCTAGTAATTGCAAAGCATTGCTTTCCTTAGTACATAGCCATCTGATTCTCCACTATTTATATGCAACCAGCACATAATATCAGAATCAGAGAACACCAGCCGTTATGTACACAGTTGCATACACAGAAAACTCTGTCCAAATCACTCAAGGGTGAAATTCACTCATAAGTAATACATCACAGAGAGTTTCCATATCATTTCCATCAAGTCTAATGCCACACAAACGCATGCTCATTGGAATTCTTTTCCCATTTGAGATCAGAAAAACTCTTATCGATCTCATCAGTGCAATAAAAGCTGCTAAATGCAATGCGATACACATATACTGCTACAAGGTTCATGTTGAAAGGACTATTTAAACGGCTCCCCGAGGGCCATATATGAGCTGTTTGAATAAACAGGTATTGTAGTGAATGCTGTCGGCTCTTATAACAAATACACTACAAAGCCAAGTATGTTAGACAACCCCTTATAACTGATATGTGTGTGTGTATAAAAATTGTTCATTATGTGTCACTACTGTTCCTTATGCTTATCAAGGCTGCAACTGATCAAAAATACATGAAAAATATTTAATGTTGTAAATTATTATTGCATTTAAAAAAAGCTGTTTTCTATTTGAATATATTTGAAAATATTATTTATTCCTGTGATAGAAAATTATTAGACCAGTCTTCAGTGTCACATGATCTAAAAAAAAAAAATTACAACCCGAATTCCAGAAAAGTTGGGACGTTTTTTAAATTTTAATAAAATGAAAACTAAAAGACTTTCAAATCACATGAGCCAATATTTTATTCACAATAGAACATAGATAACATAGCAAATGTTTAAACTGAGAAAGTTTACAATTTTATGCACAAAATGAGCTCATTTCAATTTTGATTTCTGCTACAGGTCTCAAAATAGTTGGGATGGGGCATGTTTACCATGGTGTAGCATCTTCTTTTCTTTTCAAAACAGTTTGAAGACGTCTGGGCATTGAGGCTATGAGTTGCTGGAGTTTTGCTGTTGGAATTTGGTCCCATTCTTGCCTTATATAGATTTCCAGCTGCTGAAGAGTTTGTGGTCGTCTTTGACGTATTTTTCGTTTAATGATGCGCCAAATGTTCTCTATAGGTGAAAGATCTGGACTGCAGGCAGGCCAGGTTAGCACCCGGACTCTTCTACGACGAAGCCATGCTGTTGTTATAGCTGCAGTATGTGGTTTTGCATTGTCCTGCTGAAATAAACAAGGCCTTCCCTGAAATAGACATTGTTTGGAGGGAAGCATATGTTGCTCTAAAACCTTTATATACCTTTCAGCATTCACAGAGCCTTCCAAAACATGCAAGCTGCCCATACCGTATGCACTTATGCACCCCCATACCATCAGAGATGCTGGCTTTTGAACTGAACGCTGATAACATGTTGGAAGGTCTCCCTCCTCTTTAGCCCGGAGGACACGGCGTCCGTGATTTCCAACAAGAATGTCAAATTTGGACTCGCCTGACCATAAAACACTATTCCACTTTGAAATAGTCCATTTTAAATGAGCCTTGGCCCACAGGACACGACGGCGCTTCGGGACCATGTTCACATATGGCTTCCTTTTTGCATGATAGAGCTTTAGTTGGCATCTGCTGATGGCACAGCGGATTGTGTTTACCGACAGTGGTTTCTGAAAGTATTCCTGGGCCCATTTAGTAATGTCATTGACACAATCATGCCGATGAGTGATGCAGTGTCGTCTGAGAGCCCGAAGACCACGGGCATCCAATAAAGGTCTCCGGCCTTGTCCCTTACGCACAGAGATTTCTCCAGTTTCTCTGAATCTTTTGATGATGTTATGCACTGTAGATGATGAGATTTGCAAAGCCTTTGCAATTTGACGTTGAGGAACATTGTTTTTAAAGTTTTCCACAATTTTTTTACGCAGTCTTTCACAGATTGGAGAGCCTCTGCCCATCTTTACTTCTGAGAGACTCTGCTTCTCTAAGACAAAGCTTTTATAGCTAATCATGTTACAGACCTGATATCAATTAACTTAATTAATCACTAGATGTTCTCCCAGCTGAATCTTTTCAAAACTGCTTGCTTTTTTAGCCATTTGTTGCCCCCGTGCCAACTTTTTTGAGACCTGTAGCAGGCATTAAATTTTAAATGAGCTAATTAAGTGGATAAAAGTGTAAAATTTCTCAGTTTAAACATTTGCTACGTTATCTATTTTCTATTGTGAATAAAATATTGGCTCATGTGATTTGAAATTCCTTTAGTTTTCATTTTATTAAAATTTAAAAAACGTCCCAACTTTTCCGGAATTCGGGTTGTATATATATATATATATATATATATATATATATATAATTATTAATCTAGTAATAAAGTGTAATATATCAATATAATATTAGTAGTGTATCTAAATTTAATTACATTTATTTTGATTTTCAATCCCTTTAGCAGCCAGCCAATCAGAATGGATTTATGCCAGCTCTTGCCCTTTTTGTATGCAGTATGCATTAGCTGGGTCAGGAATGTTCAGTGGGCATTCTGTGGCCAATTGGGCATGCTGTTTCTAACCATTTTTGCTCATACTGCGCACATTTAAATCTTAAAAAGAGATTGTTATTATAATGGCACATTTTTGATTAGTATAAATATTTATGATGTTAAGATAAATCATAGTGCTGCAATACCTCTATAATTTTCTTGACTGGCCATTAGCCCCCACCATAACAGAGTCCAGAGATCAACACTCGTCATCTAGAAAGCGATCATTTAGATGCTCTCATATTTTAAAGGCAGACAGTGTAACATCTCGCCTTCTGCTGTTCTCTTATTTTGCATGCAGCCTAAAAGTATGACTCTCGACCCTGAAAATGCACCCATGGCTACATATACTAAAGTTCAAACACTTAAGATTTGGCAATTGCAAAGCAGACCTCAGGCTCATTGTACGGTAAATGTTCTTTATTGCAAGTTTTGCAGATATTAGAGCCCGAAATAAAACCCATACCACACGTGAATCGGTTAAATTTTGTATTTACATAATATAATTTTGGCACCAACGTAATATGAGTATTTGTTGGCTCTTGATCGGGATGTTTCTCAGTTGTAAGTCGCTTTGGGTAAAAAGCATCTGCTGAATGTAATTTGTAAATGTAATCGCGAATGTGAGCAAACTGTATTTTGAACATTATAGCTGTAGCCTGATTTGGTCTGAAATGCCTGTGGAGTTGGGTTAGTTTAGATCACTCTGAGTCGCAGTCACATACTTGTCCTAAAATAGACAAATAGACCTTTCCTCCTGTCCAGTCAGACGTGAAATAACTAGACTCCTCTCTCCAACCTCCGCCTGCCAATAACCAATATCCTAGTCAAAGCTGAGTGCCAAAACTTGTTCCTTTCACATGACAGAAAGTTTTATGTGTAACACCTGCACATGTCCATGCATTTTACATTGCACATGTGTACATCTGTGTGCATGTGGAGGAGACATTCGTGTGGCAGATGTGGGTTGGTAGGTGTGTGGTTCTGACAGATCTGGGTAGAGAGACTTGTGATGCTTTCATGTCCCGTCATCTGCTGTTTTTTGCACGTTGGCTGCTGCACCTACAGCTGTACTGTTAAAAGCACGAGTGACACCAGACCATAGCTGTCATCACCAGGAAAACAGAGTGAATCAGAGCATGGAGAAAGAGAGGACGATAGATGGAAGTGAGGGAAGGAGAAAGAGCAGCTGAGATGACACATTTTTGGGTGAGTTTTGGTTAAGAGCCAGACAGGTGTGACAATTTAAGTGTGTTTGTGTGAGACAGCTGTTTGTGAACAGACCACTTGATAATGTTTTCTACTCGAGTATATTGTGTCTATATATAAATATATATTTTATTATATATATATTTTTGTTAATTACATATTATACAAATTAAATAAATTGCAGTGTAAAAATTATTTTGATTGTGTGAAGTGATTGTTTTGTAAAAGACTATAAAAACTTGTTCCCTTACTAGGCTAGAGTAAAAAACTGTAATAAATGGGGCATTTAATGGTATTTTATAATAAAATTCAGTTTTTCTAAAAGAAAAAAAGAACAAGTAATCTTATAGTTTACAGGTAAAAGTCATAAATTGACATTTCTAGAATTGTAAAATTGGTTTTGTATATTAGGGCTTTATGTTAATGTTTTTTGCATTATTTTGGTGTCATATATGTTACCTGTGTTTTTTAGTTGTTGTCTTATTAACATTATATCAGTTAATGAAATATACAGTTTTTAAAAGGTTCAATCCATATGTTGCTACCATATTTTTATGCTCAGGTCGGACAACCACAGCTGCCTAGTAGTACTGTACTGTTTTCTTTTTATAGCATGTATACAATATCAATTTTTGGTGATAAAAGTGATTTTTGGAAAACAAAAAAAAAAAAAATCATAGAATCTTAAATTACTGCAATGGGATTATGTGCAGTAATGGCATATTGATTTGATCATATTTTATTGTTTATTATATTCAGTATTTTTTACATTATTAAAACTGACCATTGTTTAAAACTGTTCTTACAATGTTGTGTTTAATGCTTTATGGATTAAAAAAAATTGAAAACTTGAAACAATTAGGAGGATTTTATTATTATTTTATAACACTATTTGTAAGGCGTTCAAACAAATTAAGAGTTTTTTTAAGGTTTAATAAAAATATACTTTTCATGAAATACATTCACAGCGCTAATAATATAAGTATTCATATTTTTCAAGGTCTGACAGTTCCTATGTGTAAAGCCCAGGGTTGTTTAGAGGTTAGAAAGGTATGTCTGATATTCGCCCTCGAGCCTATTCATAGCCGTTATTGAGCAGCAGAGGATTGATCAAGACTAACAGCTATTACGGTGTCTCTTTTTCCCGGTGCTACCTTTTACCTTTCATTCTTTTCTTGTTAGTTACCGATTTCTTCTTTTTTTGTCTGATTGTCACCAGCTCTGCATCTCCTTTCATAACTGGTCTCTGGACACGCATTCACATTCATCTTATTATTCGCATCATTTCTGAATAGTCTAAAAGCCTAACTTTCCTTTTTCTGCATAATATTCCTTTCAGTAGTTTAGTACCGGTACTCAAAGTAATTACCCAGGACCATCTTCATCTGTCTTTCACTCTTTTTCATCAGGCTTCACTCTATTGTAACCTTTGATCTGCCGATTAAACTGGGTCTGTCGTTTCATCACATTGCTATCGAGTGGTTTATTTTCGTTTGCGTATCGGTTCTCATGAAAACTCCCTCCAGGCCTGTGCTGCCAACACGCCTCAAGGCCAAAGAAAAGAGAAATAAAAGCTAATTTCTGCCTGATTCATCATGTGAAGATTGCCCTGCATTTATTGATAATTGCTTTTTTCCGTTTAAAAGGATGGCGTAAAAATGTCAATCGAGTAAACTCTGAGAAATGCAGCTGTCGCTGCAATTAACTTCTCGCTTTCCTTAATGAAAGGATAAATCCACTGGCAAATCTCTCGGGTCTTTACACACATCTATTCATGTCTCTGTCAGTGGCATAAAGCCGACCCGTGTGGTGAAAAATAGGACTATCTGTAGCTCGTGCCAAAAGTAGCATTCATCTTCACAGTTTGATGTCGCTTCAACTTTGCCCTCTCAGCTTTATTCCCATTGACTTTAAACCATAGCCGCTCTGTCACTGCTTCCTGTCGATGTGCCTCTGCTTATCTTCCTCCCTTAAAATGTTGCTGCTTTCCCACACTTCAGCTCTGAGCTTCCTTTTTCGTCACAGAGGGGCGTCTTCCTGCCCTTGTCTCTAACCTTCAACAAACATACAGCCAGGCAAACAGAAGTTTAGAGTATGAATGCTTTTTGTCGTGAGTAGCCTTAAGTTCACATTTTCAGAGTTGCACGCCATACTCGATCAATTGCTAATGTCACTCGACGGAGAGCGAAAGGGTCCTTGGACGATCGATCACCTCATTGATTGGGTTTTCTTTTCATCACGCCATGAACACACACTCGCAGGTTAAACCTGATAAATCAGACACTGGGCAAATGTCGATCAGTCATAGTTTTTTAGTTAACCCATTGATCAAAGCTCAAGACTTTATGGCTCTCATTTCAGCAAAGCTGTTCTGCCTGTATCGCACAGTGTCTGTTGGGGTTCAATACTCTGTGGCTGGAGTGATTCGTTATAGACAGCGGTGTAACTTCAGAGATGCCTGCTGTACTTGAGGGCCAGGGTTGAGGTAAGCTTTTTGGTGCCTGACAGTTAATCATTTTCAGACTGGCATTCAGAATTGTTCCTGACCTAAATTTGCAGATTTTTGGACCAAGTGGGGATCAAACCAAATTTTTATGGATTAAAATGATGTTTGTGCCCATCCTCTTACCTGGAGGAGAATATAAATCAGCTGTTATGTTGAGGTGATTGGCATTAATGCATTCTTAATGTGGTCCCGCTACCACAATACACTGAAAAATAGTTGGTGTAGAAACAGTTTTCAACCAATAAATGACCAGTTATTAAAACTGGTACTATTTATACAGTGTTGTCTAAATAAAAAGTAAAACTCATAAAACCAATCAGGTGAATCACAACACTATACTATACAGTGTGAAATAGTATTTTCTTGTAAAATGTTCTCCAACAATCTTTGTTTTTGAAAAAAAGAAGAAATTATAGTGTTTATCTAAAAAAAAAAAAAAAACGCTTATACATTTCACAATGTTTTAGTTAAAAAGAAACATCACAGTATAATATTTTAAAAATGATAAAAAGTCAGATAAAAAATTAAATAGATTTTTAATTTAATTTAAATATGTTTCTTACAATATTTATAGATGTTAGATATCACATTGAGATTATCTTTTGTCTAAGACACATCTAATGAACTCTTAAATAATTTTTTTTTAATGTGCATAATAAAAACACTAATAATTTAATAACACAGTTAAATGTATGACGCCGTTTTAGTGCCACGTTTAAAAAAAATCTAAAATTATGAGATTTAAGTCGTAATATTTTGAGAATAAAGTCTAAATATTGTGAAAATAAAGACGAAATTTTTCGAGAATAAAGATGAAATGTTTCGAGAATAAAGTTGAAATAGTAAGAGAATAAAATTGTATTAAATTCTCAAAATATTACGACTTTAATCTCGTAATCTTCGAGAAAAAAAATTTCATAGTGGCACTAAAACGCCGTCGTATAAATGTAATATATAACTAATGTAAAAATGAAATCAATTCAAACTGTATATTATAGTGTTATAATTCACCTGTAGGATTTCAAATGATTGGTCTCACTTTTTAGAGTTTTACTTTTCATTTATTTAGACAAAATAATACAAACAGAACTAGTTTTAATAATTTAATTTATTGGCCATAAATAATTATTGACTTATTGTATCAGCTAGAATTTTAATATCAGTGCTTCCTTCAAATCTGTCAAATATGGTATAAAAGGGTTTTTTTCTCACTCACTAACAATGTCATTTTTCAGCAACATTGTGAAAAACAATAAAAACATCTGTCATATTAAGTATTTAGAGTAAAAACATCCTCCTCTTCATTTTTCTTCAAATTTTAAACAAAGTTTTACAATATAATTGTGTTTACTGGGATAAAATACCTGTTTTACAAAAATATATATATATAATAATAATAAAAAACCCTCAGTGACATTTTCATGCTTCTCAGGTACCCCATAAGCACTTTGTTCATTCAAACTGACCAAGAAAATGACCAAAAAGTGCTTTGTTTGGCATTGAAACAAAATGTTAGAGATTTGGGCTTTTTACCAGAATTTGGCATTTTGTCTTATATGCAAAGGCATTTTCATACCATTTCATTTTTCAGTCCTATTACTGGAACAGAAAGTACTTGAGATTTGACGTAAATTATGATAATTCATGGATCCTGCTCATCATGACGGTCTCTGCTCCAGTCAGAGCCGATTGCCCCTCACTGCCACAGCTGATATCAGTAGATTTACATTTCTCTGAAGCATTGCACAAGCCCTGAAGTCACAAAACAAACTATAATGTTGCGTTGTGTTGCTTATATCCATCACTAAAACCCATATGCATGGTGGCTTGCTATGCGGCATCATAATGTTTTGATCTAGCACAGGTGGTGACAAATCTTGACACCTAGTGCATGTGAGTGCTTCTCTGATCATCTTTTATGCACCACTTTTTCCTAAAACAGAGTGTAACTGCCTTATCTTTTTCTCTCTTTAGTCCAGCGGCCAACTCATTCGATGGGCATCTTGCCACTTTCCCTTAGACACATGGATACTGGGTAGCTGTCTGTCCAGAAAGAATGGAACACTATTTTGGGAGCTTTTAGGTCACCATCTCTAGCAAAGTTGTGTGGGTTTAGGGCACCTTCTATTTGGAGCACATCCCTGACTGCAGGAGTTCTGGGTTGATACAGTTTAGCTCTTGGCCTGAACATGCTGATCTAAGCCTGATTTCTAGTATCTCCCCTAAGGAATAGGGTTGTTGTTCAGTTGAGGGAACCTTCAAAGCATCGATCAGTTTGAAAGATCAGGACCTGAGGATGTATACCTGGAGGGAACCCAGAGCCAGTGGAGGATGTTCTCGCTTCAACTGTCACCTCTGGCGCTTCTGACTCGAGAGTCGGAGATGGAGTGAGTGAGAAAAAATGCTTGTGTGTGCATGCGCACACATATACATGCTGCCCAAACTTAAACTCCAACTGGTTAAAGGAGAGTACTGGGTTTAACAAAGTTAAGTAAAGTGTACACCACTACTAGACTTGCTGTCCTTTGATGTTTTAAGCAGAGATTATTGCCTCCACTTATTACTGCCCCCCCCCCCAAAACAAACAAACAAACAAATAAAAATTATTGTTATAATTATTATAAGCATGTTTCTTAAATTGCTTTTGTCATTACATCAACACCAATAATAACAATCTTTATTCAAATAGCATATAATAATTTTTATCATTACAATTGAAATTATCATCATAATATCACTTTTTGTCATAATTTGTAGACAAAATATGATAGTATTGTTATTATTAATAATTATATTTTTGTTATTAAAATAACTTATCATCTTTCTAAAATCACTTTTTACCATAATTGATTGTCAACAAAATATAATAATATTCATAATAGCTATTATTAAAATAACTATTATTATCATTATTATAAGTATGTTTCTAAAATTAATTTTAATTGTTGCTAAAATAATAATAAAATACTGATACTGCATGTTGTTTATTGGTAAAGGCTGTAGTGCACATTGGTCAGTGTGTAAGTTTGTTTGAGAATGAATTTCAGGAATATAACAGTTTTTGCATTAACAAAAAAACAAGTTGAAGCTATTTTCTATGGTAATTTGCATTCATGGCAGACATGCTGAAAGCTTATCCTGTATTGAACTTCATTTGCATTGTATCTCTACAGTACCTGGAGCATCCAACTTGTGTGACTATGCAAAGCGAGGGCTTTAATTTATGATTGCATAACCTGCGCTGTCTTCTACACTTGTCCATGCCCCTTTCCTTCATTCAAACAGCGTTCTTCTTCCTTCAGTCTCTTTCGAACTCTTTATCTGTCTGCCCTTGCTAAAGTCATACATCCCTTCACCCGATTTAATTTCAAATCAAGTTTAGCTTTATTGGCATGATGGGAAATGAACACAGTTAGCTAAGGGGAATGAAAGAACACGCTTTTACACACACTCGTAACTTTCATTCCATCCATCTCTTTTTCTTTTTGGTCTCTCTGTGTCCCTTCCAGACACACACACACACACACACACACACACACATACTGTAGAAAACCTCACTCTCACGCCTGAATGATTTGCCTTCTTCGTTCTCTCTGCTCCGTTCCTTCTATGTGGGAAAAAATGGACTCTGCGCGGCTGCAGTAGATATAAACTAATGACCACCTGATTAATTCATTAGCCTGGCACTCTCCTTACTCTTTCATGTGGGCAAACCCATTTACCCATCGCTAACTCAATCCCAAAAAAGAGCACAGTTTTGTTTCATTTGTTGAAGTTTTTCCTGTTGAAACTAGAAAACTGGCCAAGACCAATGGAAGGGCTCTTTTAAAAACCATAAATAATCATCAGCGATCTCTGATTTAGATATTTAACACAGGAAAAATTTGCCTTAAAATTTTGTAAAACTCCAAAAACTTCCCTTCTTATACACATACGTATATATACATTGAATAAACAATGACGTTTGTTCATTTCCATTTAAATGATGACTTATTTTCTTATATTATGACTTATTTGCACATGGTTGTTATGACCTAAAATACTTTTATTATACATTTATGCTTTTCTTAAGTAAGTTAACTTGATGCAGCTCCACTGAGGAGCACATGGGTACGAAACACAATAAAAGCACTGAAACGTTAAAAAGTAACTGCTTCAGTAAATTTGTTTTGGTCTCACCTTTCCTTTTGTTATCACTTTCGGTTTGGTTTAGGGCAGTGTTTACCACCTTAGGGTTAGGAGTCGTACTCTCTAACCACTAGGCCACAACTCCCCACAACTAAGCAAATAAAATGTAATGATATAAATAAAAGCATTATTCTTATGCTAGACAGTGTAGTTCCTCAGAAACGGTTGTGGTTGCCTATTCGACAGCTCCAGATACTTTGACGCGTACACTTTTTTAGAACCGTCAACTTGACATCATTCACCATAATAATCAATAAATATTCAAAGATATATATATATATATATATATGCGTATAACTTGCTGTTGTAGACGCACACAGTAAACTTTTACTAATCGACCATTCCAAAAATGAGGGATGGCTCATGTATCGAGGCCCATAGAAACATTCACTAAATAAGGCATCAAAATATACTGTATATATCTATGGTTGCAATAAAGTGGTTGCCGAGTGGTTTTATAATAATCTTTTTTCAGCCATGAATTATTTGCTACATGCTAGTTGGCTGCAGGTCATACAAGATGACATATTTTGAGAGTAAAAAAATGGACAAAAAAAATGTGTAGTGCAGGATGAATCATCAATATTTTTGGTCCATTTTCCAGGAAGTTTTCAAATTCATTTTTCTAGTTTTATCAAGGTTTTCCCTTTTCCAGTGCTTTAGCAGTACACATGCATTAGCTCTAAAGCTAACAGACATAACCTACAAAACAATCGTTTTACACATAGGTATTCTTATAAGTAAACTTTTAGAAAAAAATATATATACTTCATTCTTTTTTTCCCTTCACCTCTTGTATGTCAAGTTACGAATCTCGGAATCTAATATCAGGGCTCATTATGATTTCCTGTGTTATTTATTTTCCAGCTGGGAAAGTTCACATAAGAGAGCTAGTTTTTCTGATACATCGTTCTTAAAAAAACATCCCTTGCTAATTTAATGAGCCTCATTTCAGCTTCCCGTTGTGAGACAGAGCACCGTGATCTGATTGGCCATTTGGCTACCTGCTGACTCATGATTGGTTGGGGGCATTAGCATGCACGAGAGTCACTTAGCTGTGTCACCAGGGTCAGAAGTTGAGGGGTGAGGGAGTATACCAAATGTCATTCATGCTTCCTAACGGAGGAACGACTCTTAGTGCAGGATGATATGACGGAAACACACCACATGCCCTGAAGGAGGAAAAAAGAGGAGCTGAAGCGTGCAGAGATTAGGACAGCCTGGAAGACACAGAGCGAGAAAGCGAGACCAAGGAAGAGCGGTTTAAAGAAAACACTAGGCTCAGCAAAGCAAAGCAAAGACTTGCGAAAGCCAGAGAATGAAAAAAAAAAAAGAAAAACGAAAGGATCCCTAGAGCTGGTCTTAGTCTGGAAGAGAGAGATAGAGCGCAGCAGATGGGTGAGAGTGATAGAGGGACAGATGGATAATTAGATAGATAGATGAACGCTGAGAGATGGCAATGCCGAGATCAAGATGAAAGTTAGTCTAGCGGGGGCTCTGGTAGGGGGGTTTGTTAAAGTGGGCTATAATGCTGGCTGTCAGTGAAAGGGGGCCTGCATTGGTTTAGCAGCCCGGGACGGTTCTGTTCCTGACACACGTACCGGGCTATTTTTAATAGAATTAAGCTTGTCTCGTTATCAGTGAAGCGGCGAGCAAAGAGTGAGGAGAGATTGAAACAGCGATTTCCAATTTGAGATTGTGTCCCACACATCTCTCTGCACTGAGATAACATCGACGAATCAGCCACCATCATCATCTCTCTCTCTCTCTCTCTCTGCTCTCACGCCGTAGCTCTCCCACAATCTTTTGCTCTCTTTAACTTCCCTGGCCTTAATTTGTTCCTCTTTCTAATCCCCCTCTTCTCTTCCTGGCTCGTTGCGTTCAGAGTTGTACTTCCATAACTCTTTATAATTTATAATTTCCTTCGATTTTTCTCCATCTATTGCCCCGTCAATCCTCTCGGTTCTGCTTAAGGTGTAATTCAGCCTCCGACTGTCTCTGAAATCAAACCGTTCGTGAATCAATCTGCCTGTCTGTTCTTTTCACGTTTGCTAATCTGTGGCACTTTTCTTCTCTTTCCTTCCTACTCTCGCTCATTCTCTTTGTTCGTTTCCGTCGCCCTTACTTCCACTCGCTTCCCCTATTTATTTCCACCCCCTCCACCTCTTCCTCTCTCAGGCTCAGCTTCCCTTTATCTGTGTCTCTTATAATTTCTCTGACTGCGTGCTTGTGAGAGTCAAGGCCCGACTGGTTCCTCTCTCCCCAGCGTGTAAAACATTGGTTTTCTGTGTAGAATAATGGCGTGTCCTTCCATTAACGCACTTTGAAGAAGTTCCAAACATTGAGGCTTTGCCATGAGAGGCCTTTTAATAAGTGACGTTAGCTGTGCTGCTGTGGTACACCGGTGTGCTTCTTTGAAATATGATTCTTTTATTTCTCTTCTTAGCTTAGCTCTTGCTAGACTGGACTGAAACTATGATGGGAGCTGACACAAGCTGTCACAGACTAGTGGGTTATTATTGAAATTGGATTAAAAACAAACATGCATGCATATATAATACAATGCCTCTTTTTCACATTTCAGAATAAGAGTCATCAAAAGTATAACGCAAAAACATAAATGTAAGTGACTTAAATAGTAATGAGATTGAGGTTATATAAATTTAATTTTAAATGTCATTGCACACTGTGTCCAAAATGTTCACAAGTAAAAAAATAAATACGACCTCACGTTGTGTCAATCATGTATGGGGTGAAATGGGGTGAAATGGGGTGAAATGGGGTGGTGCTAGCGCAGTGGATAAGACACATGTCTTTGGTGTGAGAGACCCGGGTTCGAATCCACTGTGAGATACCAATGTGTCCCTGAGCAAGACACTTAACCCCTAGTTGCTCCAGAGGTGTGTGACCTCTGACATATGTGGCAATTGTAAGTCGCTTTGGATAAAAGCGTCAGCTAAGTGAATAAATGTATAAATATAATTTGGTTTAGTATATAAGCATACATTAAACATGATTCAAATAAATGTTATGGGGTGGTGTTAGCGCAGTGGATAAGACACATGCCTTTGGTGCGAGAGACCCGGGTTCGAATCCACTGTTAGACACCAATGTGTCCCTGAGCAAGACACTTAACCCCTAGTTGCTCCAGAGGCGTGCGACCTCTGACATATATAGCAATTGTAAGTCGCTTTGGATAAAAGCGTCCGATAAATGTAAAATGTAAATTGGCTCCAAAACTTTTGTACGTCATAAAAAAAAAATCAGGATCAGGTTTAATTTTCTGCGTTTTCACATCCGTAGCAAGCATTTTGAATGGAAAGGATGGTGAATACGAAAAAAAAAAGAAAAAAAAGTTTAGTCTCAGATTTTTCAATCATTTTTATTTCAGTAAATGAAGATGCATATATTCGCATAGAACAGTACTAAAGTTCACATGAAAAGTTCTTTTAAAATGCTTTTCCTTCCTTTTCTAATTTAATTTTTCTCCTTGTTTTCTTCTGTTTTTTATTTATTTTTTTATTATAGTCTTATACGGAAATTCTTATACAGGAATAACTTCCAAATATCATCAACACTAACTTCTGTCATTTATCTTAAGCCCGTAGGATGATCAAAAGGTCTTTAAAGTGAGAAACATTCATTCAGGTGTGCCCAAACTGGTACTGCACATGCTCCCTTTTCAAACAAATTGTCCTGAACAGGCCATAGCAGTCACTCTTTCCTTATTGAAAGTGACATACTGTGTGAAGCGACAAAATAACAGCCAATCAGTAAATATATGATGTACAGCTATGTGGAGCGAGACTTCAAGTCAATAGATTTCACTCACTGTGGATGGAGCTAGTCAGCAAAAATAAAAACCAAGTGATGGACAGAATCTCTCATCGATCGTCACTTGTTGCAGTCATTGCTGGTTAGGACAAAACTGAGATTTGCCATGAATGAGAAAGGATTTGTCGCTTTTCACTTTATCAAGGAATGAGCCATGAACCATTACCATTATGCCCTTGAGCAAGATAAGGGTTAGTATTACTTATTTATGTTTGATTTACAAATTATTTGAGCTTTTGTTAGTTTTCACACTATAATATTTTAATAATATAATATAATATAATATAATATAATATAATATAATATAATATAATATAATATAATATAATATAATATAATATAATATAATTACTTAAATTAAACTTTAAATGGGAACAAACAAAGATCCAAAAAACAAACAAACTTATATTTAGAAAGTTGGCAACATTTTTCATTTTCATTTAGTTGTTTTGATGTAACTATAACTGAATTAAATGAATGAAATCTATAGGACATAAAAAAAGAAAATGACAAAAACTAGTCAACAACATTATTTTAACTTTAACTAAAAAAAAGAACCTATAAAAATAAAAACTAATTCAAAATAATAACAAAAACTATTATAAAAACTAAATAAAACAAAAACTATAGTTTTTCGATGATACTAAAATAACACTGGAATTGTCTGATTTCAGCATTTTTTTAATAGCAAAATTTGGGTTTAATTATAGTACATGCACCACACTCACAAAAAAGTTATTTGAGGACATTTTTAATTTAATTTAATTTAATTTAATTTAATTTAATTTAATTTAATTTAATTTAATTTAATTTAATTTAATTTAATTTAATTTAATTTAATTTAATTTACCATTAATAAAAACTTTGAAAACATTTTCAGTACCATGCCTCTATCTTCAGGGTTTATTCTGCATTGTGTACTTTGTGAAAATGATGCTGCCAGATACAGTTGTAGTCGTTCCCTGCCGAGTCTCTGCATGTTAGTTTTGTTATAACCCTCTGCCTGAGGTGATCGCTGATCTATCCACACCAGCTGGATGATGCTCCAGCAGAACCTCCACAACCTCCAGCGGCCACGGCCTGGCCCTCATGCTCATCCAGCCAGCCCAAGGGGAAGCTAAGGAAGGGTGAATAATCTGCTGCTACTAAAGCCCACCTAAGGGCTCTTTGGAAAAGAAGAAGAGGGGAGGCTAATCGGGCCTGGAGGTGTGGAGGAGCATGGCCAAATCTCCTTCACTGTGTATCCACACATGTATCGTGTCAACACACACACTCTCTTAATTATAAACACTAACTGTTTGCTAATAAGACATGTGCGTGCATGCTTAGACACCATCAAAATCGGCATGATTGAAAGGAGGAAACTGTGCATAAACACAAGCAAAAATGCAAACATGTAGTGGCACTCAGAGATGTGCTCACACGTGTGCAGTCTGTCAATATCTCACCATGTTCCTGTGAGAATCATGAATATTCTAGCATCACGAGAGGCGCGAGAAACATTCAAAAGTCTTGTGGAAAGGTATGATTCATATTTTTGAGTCACAGGCAGCATATGATGTTCATTTTGATCTGCGTGTACCTGTGGAGACATCGTAAAGGGGTCCTCAGGGGGGAGATGTAACCGTTCTTAAATGTAAAATATACAGTTATTAGACAAAATAACAATTCTGTCATCATTTACTTAGTCTCAAACACTGTGTGGCTGGTGATTTCTAATGGAAAGTTTTCAAAAAGCATTGTAAAAAGTTAACCATATGATTCATCATGCCCAATATTCTAATTCTTTTGAAGTCATATGATGTTACTGAGTGAATTATGCTAAAATGTTGGTCATAAGACAAATGATGTTTGGCTTCAGTACTGCTGGCTTGCCATTTTTATAATCCATATGACTTTTATTTATTCCAAAGCTCTGCAGATAATAAGATTTATCATGTGTCCATCAAACAAAGCTATATTGTATAGCTTCAGATGACTTGGACTATAAAATATCACTTATGTGAACTTTTTTAATGATTTTCTTTTAGTTGACATCACACTTGTCGTATTTGCTAATATTTGAATCAGTTTCTATTTTCATTTTCATTTAGTTTAGGTTTAGTAATTTTTATGTGGTTTTGTCACTTTTATTAAGTTTTGTTTCTGTTTGATTTAAATTGAACATATTAACTTTATATTTCATTTTTTTTTAGTTGTAGTACTTTTACTTTTTATCTTATTTGAATTTGTTCTTTTATTATAACATTTGATATTTTTAGTATTTTAATTTTCAAGTTTTTCATCTAATATTTAATTTAATTTAATATGGCTGCATATTAGCCAAAAAACAATATTGCCAAGAACTATAATCGTATTTTGTTTCATAGAATAAGAATGTTGACCGGTAGGTTACATAGTGAATCTCCTGTTCCCATGTTGACCTTATTTTGCAATGTGAAAGTAAGCTATTTACTTTCAATGTAAGACATCTGATTCATTAGCCGGAATAACTAGAGGACTAAGAAAGATCAGTAAACAGTAAAACATTTTTGCTTTACGAACCATTGTGTTTATGATAAAGAATTACCAGTTTGAAATAGGAACACCGTAATAGTTTTTGCATATAGGTAAAATAACCAATGACACAAGAAGCCTCGCATTCGAATTTACAATTAGCAGCGTCTGCTTTTACTTCAATAATAAGGTGGATATTTCTTTGAACATCTCAAAGGTAGCATGATAGGTTCTTCAGATTAGTGTATTAGGTTTTAATGCACCAGGTTCTATAGAATTGATCTTAAAATAGTTTAATCTATAGCATCAGGGCTGTAAAACTTTTGTTCTAACTGTAAGCTTTATTTTTTAGAGTGTTGTGCAGAGCACAGCTCCACTCTGGCCACTTAAAGCCTGCAGGATAACTCATCAGCTTCCGCTCACATCTATTTCCCCTACTTCAATGAACACGCAGTCCTTTACATCCTACTTGACTCGCTCTCTTTCTGCTACATCTCCTTCTTTACTCCACTCCTTTGTCTCTCTCCATTCCCCTCTCTTCTTATCCATCCTTCCCTCCCTCGCTCCCTCCATCCATCTCTGTTGTGCAGAGCTGTTTAATCAGACTCAGGAATATCTAAAGCCTTTTCCAATTAATACGCCCCCTTCATTTAGAAATCTTGGCGGCACCAACTTCCTTGACTTACAAAAAGGTTTAATCCACTCGGCCTCCAAGGACCATAGAGGAAAGGGGAAAAGTTAAATGAAAAATGCTGCTTTTTTAGCTTCCTTCTTTTTTCCACTTTGAAAACCCAAGTGCCTGTATGTATTTTTAAAGCCGGTTTCATTTCAATGCAGACAGCGAACTCTCTCCCGCACAAACCTACTCCATTACAGCAGAGGTTTCAGGGGCTCAGGTTTATATTATACGTGCACAGCTGATGATGAAGAGTGAGTAGGTGTGCATGTGGGGCAGAGAAATTGTTTTGTGTTTGCAGGGTGTGCTCGGCAGTATCATGCAATTGGTTCTCTCTTTGGCACCAAGGAAAAAGGTTTGTGTAGGTGGAGATGAATGTTTTAACTGTTTGGAAATCAGCGAGGCCCAAAACAACACTGGACGCTATTGACTTTCATTGTATGGACTTTTCTTCAGAATTTATTCTTTTGTGTTCCACAGAATAAAAATAAAATAATCATTCAGCTTTGGAGGTCTATGGATTCTTTAGTCCTTTCTTTTGCTGTCATTGTGCTTCAAATTTAGTAGTCTAATGTATTACGTAATCAAATAACATAGCACACAGAGACCTTCTAATTTTTGTCCATGACCTTGGTCTGGTCGAGAGCTCTGCTCTCAAATACACACTTTCTCTCCCTTTCCTTTTTATAATTTAAGAGTTCTCACAGTTTCATGAATTAAAATTCCTTTTCAATCAATCTACTTAACCACAAACTTCCTCACAGATAGGCATTTGAGAGTAAATTACCCTCTTTTTTCCCTGTGACCCTGACAGCAACTTTTTGTATGCAAGACTCACGCTTTGGATGCCACTGGCTGCAAGGCTGTTGCGAGGCTGAGGGGACGTGTTAAACAAAGGTAATTGAATGTAAAATTTGCTAATTGTTGCTAACTTCAGGCATTACCGCTTTATTTTCTGAGTCTTGAGTTCCTTTGCTCCCTAAGGTAAGAAAAAGACATTTGGCCAGCTATGTGCTATCAGTGCAAGGCCAAAGGTTCACACTCACGCTGACTTTGGGCCTTGGCCTCGAACTTACTCGTTAACTCTGAAAGATTTAGAAATGTTATTACCGGGTGTCAGTGAAATTCAGTTTCTTGCTGTGACCACATGGTGTGAAAGCTTTTGCTTTTCTACAGATTAATCTCAGCAGCCCTGCTGGCCATCTGTCTATCAGACATTATAAAGGCTTCACTACAATTACAGAGCTCACCACGATCATATAATACAGAGATGTCTGAAAATGTCATATGAGGGCAAATGGAGCGGTGCGGATGGGAAACGAATGGTCCCGCTTGGAGCAAGGAGTGGGTTTTTGGAAAGTTGGTTGACTGCTTTTTCCTACACTTCTAGATCACTTAGATCACCACTCGATCTCAGGCACAAGATATGATGGCTGCTGGTGATGGGTGGTGATTTCCCTCTTTGTGCATATATAACCAATCATAAAGAAGAGGTAACCAGTCAGCTTTCAGTATTACATTAGTATGTCATCAAACACGCTTGTGGCGATGAAATCAAAGATATTGCAGCAATTAAAGGGATAGTTCACCCAAAAATGAAAATTCTGTCATTAATCGCTTACCCTCATGGTATTCCAAACCCATAAGACCGACGTTCATCTTCGGAACACAAGTTATGATGTTTTTAATGGAATCTGAGAGCTTTCTGACCCTTCCAAAGACAGCAACGATCCTTACACGATTAAGGTAAGGAAAAGTAGCAAGGGCATATGCAAGGGGATATGGGTTATAGCGCTAATTTTATGATTAGCTCCATATACTGTACACAAATTTGTGATCACCTCAGTCCCCTTTAAATTTCATATGAAAACGGCGGCAGACTTTGATCGGCTCCCCCCGTCTTTCAGCAAGTTCTTCAATCTGCAGACCGAGAGACAGAGGAGGACAAGATGTGTGTTTATCGTTAGATTGTTATAATATCTGCATATGTTTAGTTCTTTGTAATAAATACAGTTTACAAAATATCATGGGAGAGCAGCCGGTTCCACATCTATTTCACTTCATTCACCCCTCACCAAACTGTTTCATCCAGTGAAAATGAAGCACATATGAACTCATATACTTAATAAAATGATGTTGCCATTTTCATTTGAATATATATATATATATATATATATATATATATATTTATATATATATATATATATATATATATATATATTATATACATTGGGGGCTGAGCCACCCTAAAATGAAAATAACAAATTTATTAAACAATCCGTCTCCTCAAATACATTGTTTAAGTTCAGTGGAAACTCTCTAAAATGGAGCCAGTGTGACGCGGAGGAGACAAGTTGTTGAATTATGTAATTATTTTTATTTTCTTTGCATACAAAAAGTATTCCCATAGCTTCCCACATTGATTTTTTTTGTTGATGCCCTTGCTATGTTTCTGGACCTTGCAGGCAAAAGTTTACGTTTTTTTTTTTTTTTTTTAAATAAGTCTGTTATGCTCACTAAGGATGAATTTATTTAAACTATGACACAGCTTAGAGCTCAGTGCAACCAGTTTGAGATGCAGTTAGTTATAGTTGTCTTAAAACTGGCCCTGGTTGAAAACATCCGTTCCATCCCATCTGTCTTTTGATTTAACACTTTCTGCTATTTCGCTTTCCCAGAACGGTGTCAGCTTTTCCTCAAATCCCACTCACAAAACAGACCAATTCTAACAATTCTGTCTGCCACTCCAGCTTCACACTAAGACACACCGATCATTTTTTTATGTTTACAAGCCGGATTAATTATACACATCCTATTTCCCTGAGCTCTTTCACCATCGCCCCAAAAGGTCAGATCTTGTCCCCTCAAAGCCAGCATCTAGGGTTTATGTTAATTACATTTTAATGGGATTATTGTGTTGTTGTCTATAATGGTATTAAAAATATTGACCTTTTCACTCCAGAAATCTAAAAAAATCATGTAATATTGTCTTCATTAGTATTTTTTTATTAGTATTTAATTAGTGTTATTTATACACCTTGATGGTGCTTGATATTAGATTAAAAAAAAATTAGTGCTGTTGCTCATCCCTAGTTAATGGGCTGGAGTGGAGCTAAAGCATGATTACAGCACTAAACATAAAGGTCAAATGAGCAAATACAACTGGATTTGTGTTGAAGGTGAAAATATGACTATACTTGAGAGATTAAAAAGGTGAGAGAGCTGGGACTGGCAGTGATGCAATAGAGGGGCCTCTTTGGCCTTCGTTCGTGAGTGGTCGTTTCCCTCTTCTTAAGCTAGATTCCACCAATTACATCCATGTCACTGTGCGTCCTCAATTCCAAATGTAACCGGAGCCTTCGGGGCACTTCTGTCTGTCACCCCCTTATTCATCTCTGAATCTCTGTCTATGTGCCTACACTGCTTCTTTCACTTATCCTCCATTTTCTCTGCCTCTGTCGTCTGAGTCTCGTAAACAAACACACACACACAGAATCCACAATAATACACAGAAAGCAACACTCATATACGCTAGCCCACCCTTGTCTCTCTCTTCAGGACTTCAGGGTCTCCGTTCATCTCTTCTCTCTCTCATTTGTGATGGTTCCGCTGTTTGCCTGTCCGTTTCCCGCCATCCCCCTCCATCTTTCCTCCAGACTAGGGTGGCACTGCTATGGCTGTTTGCTGAGATGGAGATAAGGACTGGCACTATTGATGGCTCCTTGCGTGACAGCAAAGACAGAGGTGCTCTATTATTAGTGAGGACAATAACAACAACAGTGGAAGCCGTAATTGAATGAGAAGCGCCCACGGCAATGCGACCTGATGACAGGGACTGAGAGATCAGACGCGTGCGAAACCGAATGCAGCTTTGAGGGGACAAGATCTGACCTTTTTGGGCGATGGTGGAAGAGCTCAGGAAAATAGGACGTTTATAATTAGTCTGGCTTGTAAACATTAAAAAATGATTGGTGTGTCTTAGTGTGAAGCTGGAGTGCCAGACAAAATTATTAGAATTGGTTTGTTTTGTGAGTAGGATTTGAGGAAAAGCAGACACCATTTGAGGGAAGCAAATAGCAGAAAGTGTTAAATCAAAAGACAGATGGGATGGAACGGATGTTTTATAATATCAACCGGGGCCAGTTTTAAGACAACTATAACTAACTGCACCTCAAACTAGTTGCACTGAGCTCTAAGCTGTGTCATAGTTTAAATAAATTCATTCTTAGTGGGCATAATAGACTTATTTAAAAAATACTAGATAGATAGATAGATAGATTAAAATACATTAAATCAAAAAAGTTTAGAAATTCAATGAGCAAAGTGAATAGAATGGTGTTTTGGGAATCTGTTTAACTGATACTCTTTTTTTTTAATAAACCAAAATATTAGTAATATGTGAAATATAGCCCACATACTTGTTTTTTATTAGGGGACATCTATTGTAATAAAAACTGCATCATATTGCCAGAAATCAATATGTGCACTGAACAGATGAGAGAAAAAGAGAGAGGAAAGCAAGGTGCTGGTAAGACGACATAAAGTTGGAAGGTAAAAGCTTTATGGAGGAGTCATACTATTATGAGGAAGATGGAGATGTTAACAGAGTTTGTGGAAGAGGTCAGGTAATACAGAAAGAGGGACTGAGTGTTGAATATTGATGGCAATGTGATAATGCGTGTTGTTTAAGTGCGGTTGAGGAAAAGAAAAGAAGAGGACTAGCCATTACTTTGGACTGGATACTGTTGGATGAAAGAATTATTGAAATGATGGTGGAAAAAAAATCCTAGGCTTTTGGCAGGTTGGCACGTAACATCTCTGTCATTAAATTATTCACAACCATGTTACGGCGAGATGGCCTTCTCTCGCTCATTTTTATAACACCCATGTTCTCTGCTAAAATGCTTTTTTTATTAAAAGTTCCTCTTGCCTTGAGGAGAGAGAAGAAATGAAGTGCATGCAAAGGAGGAGTGGGAGAAAGAATGAGTGAGTTTATGGCTTATTTGCCAACGCAATGGCGTGTGTGTCTTAAGGCAATGTCTGTTTGTGATCTGTACTCGCTGTGATGAATCTTGGGTATTGTAGTTTTAAAGGATGAGTCCCATCATTTCTTCATCAGGGTCACAACGCCACTTATAGCCAGCACTCGAAGAATCTGCTTTTCCAACAAAAACACTTATCCTTCATCCCTACATCAGGCACTTCAGAGTCAGATCTTAATTTTTGCAGAAACCTGGGCAAAATAGTAGAGAGCCTAAGTGAGCAGAGAGAGGGATTAAAAGAAAACCTTTTCATGTTATTGCGTACAATCATCAATCTTCAAAAACGGAGAAATAAAAAATGCAATTAAGTGAATAAAATGAGAGCATTTTATGCTTCGCCTCCCCTATGGTAAACATTCGGGTTTGGATCAATTAGCCACGTGTTAATTAGCAAAGAGGGTTCCGTCTCAATATCTTTCCATTGTTCGTTTACGTTTTTTAATTAATGGGTTTTGAAGTAAAAATCATAAAAGTTTTAATTGTTTTCTTGTTTTATATTTAGGAAGAGAAGATCAGAGAGTTAATTATAAAAATGGCTTTAAAGTATGAGGGATTTAGAGTTTTAATTAAAGATGAATTTATTAGGACTAGCCTAACTGTTGGTTCACATGTGACACAATCGTCCTTTCCTTCCACTCACTTCCTCTTACCGCTTTTCCTCTTTCTCCTTCGCCTGACTGTCGTTTCTGAAATGTTATGTAGTATAGTGGATAAAGGCGTCGGATTAGAACGTGGGAGTTGAGGAACAGGAAGGGTGGAGGGTTCAGTCGCTCAACAGGATTGCAGAGATTGAATTAGTGAGCTTAGAAGCAGTGGACGAGACGTTTAGCTTCGCCGTTCTTCTTTCTGCCTCCAGCACTCTCTCTGCCTGCACCTCCTGCGGTTCCCCCCTGTCATTTCCTTCATAGATCTCATTCTTTCCTCCTCACTTTTCACTTCTTCTCAGCCAAAAATGAAATTCTGTCTTCATTTACACACTCTCATGAATTTAGAAACCTGGATGACTTTTTCTTGTGTTGTCTTAACACAAAAGAGTTATTTACATCAGGATGTCAAGCTTCTCTTTACCATTGTCAGTGTTTTTCTGAATAAAGTCTGTTCCTTGCACACAACTTTCATGATGCTTTCATGATGCCTGACAACCCTGAATATATAAATAGTAATATGTTAGTTAAAGGGGTCATATGACGCTGCTAAAAAGAACATTATTTTGTGTATTTGGTGTAATGCAATGTGTTTATGTGGTTTAAGGTAAAAATTTTATTTTCCATATATTGTACATTATTACTGCTCCTCTATGCCCTGCCTTTCTGAAACACATCGATTTTTACAAAGCGACATGTACGCTGATTGGCGAGCTATCCAGTGCATTGTGATTGGCCGAATTCCTTAAGCGTGGGATGGAAATGTTATGCTTCTTAACATACTGTAATGCCGTGTGTGCCAGCTCGACAAGACAAAAACAATAAAACACATTATAAACGAGGCATTTGTTGCATCCACTGGGGACATAATTACTGATTATAGTAACTTTTACTGTCTTTTTACGTTTTGCTTTGCGTATCACGCTGCATAAACATAAAACCATGTTTGTATGTGTGATTGGAGGAATGACAAGCAACAAGCTCTACTTTACACTGCTCAAAACTCGCATTTGAATCATTAGTGGCAAATTCTTTAAATATGAAAATGTATTTACAGTCTGTGAGTCAGAAGCACCAGACTGTCCTTGCAAGTTGGAATTGCCCCACATTATAGAAACAGACACCAGCATTGTAGGCTACTCTCACAGGAAAAAGTCCTTGTCCTCCGTCAAATGTGTGGGGCATGTTTAAACGAGCCGTTTTAGGTAGGCTTGGTTGACTCTAAACTTTTATAAAGAATATCTCTTTGGGTTTGAGACTTTAGTCTTTGCAACTTTACATATCTTCTTCATGCACCAAGAGCTTGTAACACTCCAAAGAGAAAGGAAAAATGTAAATAGCATCATATGCCCCAAAATTATATGTATAAAGCTTGATGCATTTGTTTACATTTTCATAAAAGTTTTATTTTTTATTTACACATAACACATAAAGAAATATATATATATATATATATATATATATATATAACTTAACACATTTATTTAAATTTGTATACATTTCATTATATATAATAAATTCTTAAATAAATAATAGAATACAAAAAAATTTGTAATAGGTATAAGATTTTAGCTGATCACATGAATTTAGAAATTCACTGAGAATTGAGATAGCAATAATAGTATTACAAAAATGTCCATTTTCATTGTAGGTCATGGAAGAGAAGCAGATTGACCGTTCTTCTGAACATTTCCTTTTGTGCTCCACAAAAGATGGATAATCATATAATTTTGGAATGACATGATGTTGAAAAAAATTAATTCTCCCTCTAACTTTTAAACTCTAATGAATTTTCTCTACCGCTCTTCTTTTTTAGTCTCTGTGATGTATCTGCTGCTTCCTAGTTTCTGCCACACTGCCTCAGTCTCTTTCTATCTTCTCGTTCTCTTCCGGAGAAGCTTTTTGTAGCTGTGGTAAATTAGGCTGAAGTGATTAGCTCATTTTGATTACAGTGCTTTGCTTATTTTGATGGCAGATGCCCTTAACCATGGAGACACTTTGTAGGTTGCATCTTTACACGTGCCCTGCTTGCACAGCTGGGGATTTCACCAGAGAAATTCAGGTTAATTGCTCAGATCACAGATCTGCGTCTTCAGCATGAGCCTAATACTTACTTCTCTACTTACACCAGCCAGAATTATTTTTCTTCATTTGCAATTAGTTTTTGTTATCTTATTTTGCATAGAGTTTTTTTTTCTTTCCTTTTTGGCTTGATTATATGTTTACATAACTTTTTCACCTTGTTTTAAACATAATGAGCTGAAAACTGCTGTTTTATCTTCTCTGAGATTAATTATGTTTTATAGTTATATCCTTAATGCTAATAGGGGTCAGTTATAATGACCTCTCAGAGTCTAATGCAGTGGATTATATAAAAGCTGACCGGGGCTAGTTGTCACACTTTTTATTCTAGATAATATTTCTCAGGATGTTTTTTAAAAGTAATTATTATTATTTGTATTTATTTTTGTGCATAAGCCATAAAGTCTGGACTACAAAATAGCTTTTGAACATATCTACTGTTTTTTAAATATACAGTTCATTCAGTTCGAATTGACCTTTTGTGACAACATGCCCCAACAGATAAACTTGATTTTACACTACATTGTCACAATTTTGAGCTTGCCATTAAACAAGATTTTCAGCTAAATTTAAACACTAAAATGGTTATGAAACCTAATAAATTAATGAAACAGCAAAAATGTATATGACCCAAGACATACCCCAAAAGCCATAGCAAAAATAAAATGGTACCGAAATTAGAATAAAATTTACAAAACATTTTCTCATTGGATTTGAACAACATTCTAGTTGTCTCTGTCATAACTTGCCATGGTCTCCAGTACTCATATGGCACTTTTCCACTGTATTGGTTCCACTGGTTTGGTTCACTTTCGGGGGTTTTTCCACTGGGTACAGTAACTTGTACCTGGTACTTTTTTAGTACCACATCGGTTGAGGTTCCAAGTGAAGTGTACCATTACCAAAACGTGTGATGTGTAAACCCAGCAGATCAGTGATTGGCTGGAGAGAGTTGTCTCTACCTGCGTCACTGAGGCCCCGCCCACAAGGAGACACGTTTTGTTGTATGTGCATACATTTTGTATCGTATAGGTGTTTCGTCCACACGGATCCGGCGTTTTGGGAGAGTGAAACGCTATTTTTTAAAACCGAATCCCAGGAATCCCAGAGTGAATCTGAAATCTGAAAATGCAGTTCGTCTGGACAGCAAATCCATATATTGTATTAAATGATGATGTCATCAGCCCACGTCTCACCCCTAGTCCTACACTGCTACGTTACGTAACAGCAACAAAAACATGAACAAACACTGAACGATTGTCTTTTTATTAACTACCTGTAACATTAACACAAATTAATAAATGTATTGTTCCATGTTCATTTGTCAAATTCTTCTTCCCTGTGGCAGAATTACAGCGCCACATACTGGTCTGCAAATATACTACATCGTTTTGTGTCGGAGCGGTGCCGAGCCGAGTCGTACCAGGCAGAGGAAAAGTGCCAATAGAGGCCTCACACAGTCTGCTAGGGCCGCTCAGAATCCATAATGTAAACCGCTCACAGTTTCAGTTACACTCTCAGTAGCATTTAAAGTGGCAGTTCGGCTCCTTCATCCTTAGTGACAAGTATTTGGGGAGCAGACTCTCTACTCGCACAACTCCCGATGTAATACGATGCAATATCTTTCTCATATTATTTCATTCCCCCCACACATCTTTGTTTTACGGTGGGAACAGAAGGCTGTGTGTGTCTGTACAAGCAGCACGGGGGAGCTTGAGAAGAGAAATTGTTCCGAATTGTAGTTCGTAGCTGCTGTTTTTCTTAAATTTCTTGGGTGATGGGAATCGAGTTGTTTAATCACCGGACCACTGTGAATGGAAGGATCGCATGAGCACCAAGGTAAATGAGGTGGCCTGACGTTTTTCTCTGTCTTTCTGCAAACACTCTCTGTTTTCTTTGGAATGACAGTGAAAAGGGGGATTACGTCTTATCAGCTGCCAGTCTCATCTCTCTATCTTTTTTTTTACTTCGCTTCATCGCCTGCCACGTGCTTGCTCTCCTTATCTGTTTATCCTTAAACCTCTAATCTTCATTTTCTTTCTCTCGCTCATAGCATTAATGTCTTTTCTTGCTCCAATCTTGATTTCTTTTGATTTTGTCCTTTCTCTTACTTTCTCTCTGGCTTTCTCCTGCACCGTTCTATGCATCTCATGGCTCCCATCTTTCTGTCTTTTGCTCTCTCTATCTCTTTATCTGTCTGTTTCCATCTGTGTACCTTCTGCTGAGCAGATTGTGTATTCATTCAGCATAGGCATTTGTAAAAGAAATGTCTGCACACATCAAAGTCCCTGTCTGTCGCCTCTGTACCTTCAGTCCTGCCCATAATGGTAAACCCAACAAAAATGTACAGAAAGAAAAAGTATAGCAATATGATAGCTTTCCTGGGATGTAGGCCAGGTGTGTTATTTATTGAAGTCCCTTTAGTGGGATTGTGTGGATTGGATCATACAAAAAAAAAAAAAAAGGATGTGGAGCTTTTGAGTTTTTGTCAAAATTTGAGTTCTTGTCAAAATGGGTTTATCCTTCCTTTGTAGAAACATTGACCTTTTACAGATTTTCAATTAAGGAAAGAGCAGCTTCCGCAAGGTTTTGTTTCAATATTTCATTATTTGCAGTTCAGTGTAATTCATGGCAATCTGATATTCAGGAAGCAGCTTTAAACTTCACTATATCTTAAACTACTTAGAGGGCAGTTTATTTTAAAAGATATTGTACTATATTGTAAAACAAGAGTTTTATGTGTCTCAAGTTACAAAATACATCTTCTAATATATATATATATATATATATATATATATATATATATATATATATATAGTAGTATTAAACAGCAGTGATTAACTAAATATTTTGTCATAAAAAGGTTCAAACCTTCTCTCCTAAATTTGTGACCAGGTTTGGGTTTATATACAAAGTCTGGAAAATATTTATACTTTAGCTAGCATTTGGTACTAGCTATGAAATCAGCTTTTATTCCATAAAAGTACTTTACTGCAGAATTTTACTTGTCAAGTCAAGTAACATTTATTTCCCTGACAAAAATTAACCACGGTTTTAAATGAAGCCAAAAAAAACATGGTTACTATATTTAATTGATGGTTGTAACAATAAATTAACCATGGTTTTGCTACACTAACCATAGTTTAACCATGGTATTTGTTGTACAATTGTGGTTATAAAAGTGGTAATCAGTACGGCAAAAAAACTGGTTTCTAAACTACACACAAGGGTTTATATAGCGCTTTGTACAAAACAGATTGTTTCAAAGCAGCTTTACTAAAGCTTTTTCTAATTCTATAATAAACAAACAATGCTGTCAGTTGCGGAAAATTCTTCAATTAGGAAACAAGAAATTGAGTTATAATTACTTACATTACAGTGTCATTATTCATCTCAGTTCAATTGGCTTATTCTGTGTTTTCTTTCAATAGTGTCAAGTACAGTTAAATCCATATAATTTACTCAATATAAATTATCTTTAAATTGTCTTTCATGTATTAAACACAACACAAATTTAGAAATGAGATGGAACTGATACTGTGTTGGAAATTTTTGTGGCGTTTGTTTGTTTAATTATGAGTGTACCGGACCAAAAGTACAACTTAGTTAAAGAAACACTCTCATATGTCCTTGCTTTGTGATTGACAGGATAAGATTAACATACTCCGTCACAACTTTTGTGTAGAGGTAAGGACAAAAAGAGGTAGAGTAAGAAAAAAAGTATGTTTCAAGGAGAGACAGATCTCTGATCTGAGTGAGAACCTGAAAAAGTGTAAAAGGAATAAAGGTACGAAAAAGTACAAATGAGAGAGGGAGAGTAAAGTTAGAGACAGAGAAGTACAGAGCTCGATGGAAGGGAAAGGAAGGGTGTGAGAGATTGATGAGAGAGAGTGAGAAACTAATTCTCACTTCACTCTGGGCTGGAAGATTAAGGAAGATTAGAGAGATAGAGCAAGGGCGGTAGAGATGGAGTGATAACTTCTACTGCGTGCCATAGAGAGAGATCTTTGAATGGCTAATACCCCGAGAGAGGGAGAGATGGAATACATGAGTGATAAAGAGATGGAGGGATGGATCTAGAGAAGTACAGAAAAGCTGACTCCAAAGACTCTTAATGGCAGCGCTCTACTAAAAAGAAGCGATACCCTACTCACTATAATGCCCTTATTGATATGCGCATGGAGAGAGAGAAGGCCCTAAACAAAGCTCTCATGTCGCACATCCAAAAGATATTGCCATAAGCCTGCCGAATACCTGTCCGAGCGGGCGAGAGCACACACATTAAAATTAAAGGGGGGACCATCAAAAGGAACGGCAGAGTCAATGCATTATGTGGGATTATTGGGTAAGCTTCTCCGCAGTAATGGATGTGGCTTTATAAACAAGAAAAAGCGAAGGAAGGCTAAACAAAGCACAGGGATTTCAGGAAAATAGGACGTGATCTCTGTGCTCCCAAGGTGGGGAATCTCCTCATCAAAGAGCGCTTAGTTGTGCAGTACGCGGTACACATCCTGCCACGTGACTGCCAGACACTCTATATCTCTCATCAACCGCGGCCCTTTGTTCTTGAACACGACCTTGAGTGGTCAGAATTAGTCGCTCTACGGTGAGAGGAGATGAGAAAATGAGGAGGAGGAGGAGGACACTGTCTGGACGTCTATGGCAGAGTTACTACCTCTTGATGAAGCCAAGTCAGACGACGCAAAGATGACTCCTAGAAAACCACCCTGAAATACAACTAAGCACGAAGCTGCGCTAACTAAGGCCGCCGCTGTATTGCTAAACCCCAATGCTGAATTACTGTTGCAGAAGGTTGTGGGAAAGTATATCAGCTTAACTTGCACAGCAGAGCTCGACATAAAAATTAATCTATCCTCCACAAAACTCCATAGAAGCACTGCTCGGCTCCCATATAGGTCTTTAAATCTCTATCAAAATAACTCAATAAAAATGCTACACTAACCCCAAATAAAACTACTAACGATGTAAAAGCATCCAAATAAAACCATCAGGCTATTAGAATGACTCATAAGTACACGTAAATTAATACATCAAAATATAGCGACAACGAGCGAGCCGGATCATTCCACGAACTTACGTCTGTGCAAACAATTCAAAAGAGCTTTTACCTTCAAAAGAGCTTTTACTTTAATGTGGGATTATTGATTGTGTGTGCAGGTTTTATTCATCAAATTTCTTTTTAAGGTATTTTTTTCCTTATTATTTTCTTTCTATTTTTTCTGTGTCCTCATATCCTTTTGGAAATAATAATGCTCATCTTGTTGTATCTTTGTCTACATCTTTAAAAACAAGATCAGTTTAGTTGAGAAGTGAAATTGCGTAAGAGAAGACTTTGTCGATTTTTGGCAATATATAGTTGAATAAACTGTTAAATTATTAATCTATTTTCTTTCCCTGTTTAACAATTGTTTGCAGAAATCAGTGAGGTTAATGCTTAGGGCAAGAAAAACTGTTTGCCTTTGGCAAAAAGTTATATTTTCTGAAAACAAGTCTTCTTATCTTATGCAGTTTTGCCTCTCAAGTACTGTACACTAGACTGGTCTTGTTTTAAGGATGTTATATATATATATATATATATATATATATATATATATATATAATTCTGATTAAGATAATGAATTATTTTGGAGCCTTGCCTAACATGAGAATATGTACCTCCTGAAAATGACCCATATACAGAACAACAAAAGAGGAAATGCGTTTGAGATTGGGGCAAAGTCATTAGAGTTACAAAAATAACTGTCAACAGCTTGCTAAAACGCAAGAGGACCAATGAGAATGAAAGTCACCCGTAAAGGGAGAAATATGCTAATGAGGCAGGGCGCACTGTGACTCCAACCAGGGGATTAAAAAGCAAAAGCAGACGAGTTTTACAGTCCTGCTTGCTGCTGCGGTCCTTTGCTGCACTGTGTACCTAGTGTTTTGTGGAGTATGGAGAGTGCCACTGTAGCAGTTGTGCATTTATGAATGTATAACATAATCCTAGCATCCTTTCGCTTGTCATATATCACCGCATAGCCTGTGAAAGCTTTTATGTAGGTACAAAGGCCCATGTACTGTATTTCAGCAACCATAACACATCATGAAGCGCCACTTTCCCTTTTAACGAGTCTAATTCACTGTAGCTGTTATTGAGCGTATTGCTCTGAAATTCCACATCTTGCATAACTTGACAGTTGAATGGAGGCTTTTAAAGGAACTAAAGAGGCGTTTCGGCTCAGACTTTTAGCTTGAACATCTGATGTGAAGACAGAACTGCAGATATTCAGTAGCTTGCACTCTACTGTAGCTGACGCTGCAGGATTGTCAACACGTAAGTAGGCTAACATTCCATTTCAGTGAGCGTTAGCGCTACCCTAGAGGTCTGCGTGAGACTGATTTTGCCTTCCCGCTCCTGCGACTCTCATTCCACACCCACCCACTCCCAATTTTTTACTCCGTGTCCATCCGTTCTGGACCTATAATGGGATTCTTTCTACCTTCCCGCTCCTGCAGTTTAGGTGTTGTTACCTTAAACTTGCATTTATTTATTTTTTATTATTTTTTTGCCCCAGGTATCAGAAAGCTGTATTTTCTTCTTAATAATGGCATAAAAGTATTGGCATGTAGGCATTTTACTGCTGCATTTTTGTCTTTAACTACCTTAAATACAAAATGTGTCCCTCTCAGCTTTACATTTCCATAGAAAATATGCTCAGGTAAACACCAAAGATGGAAATGTAATGAAAACAATATTTCTTGGAAATTAATCTGAACAGCCATTTTGTAAACCATGTGTTGTTTACTAATGATTTTGACTTAAAACACTCTTTTGGAGGGACTGGTGTTGTTATTGTTAACTAAATCTAAAACATCATTTTTGTTAATTAAAATAAAGCTGAAATCAGATCAAATCATATATTAAACGAAAACTGTACACTTAAAAACTTGGAACGAAAGGTAAGATGATTTGATATTTTAAATGATTAGAGATATTGCTTTGACAATGAACTGGAATAAGTTTAGCTAAAACAAACAATGGGAAAGAATATAACAAAAGCACATTACTAAAAAAAAATATATAAATCCATGAAAACTGAACTGAAAAATCAAAGCTATTTCAAAATTTTAAAAATTACTATACATTTTATATAAATAATACTAAAATAACACTGCACTGAAAAAAAAAGTAATAACAGCGCACAATGTACTGTATTAATATAAAGGAATTTTCTGCATTTATTTTTTACAGGTGTCTTACCTGTATTTTGAATTTTGTACTTGACTGTTGTAGGGTTAATAGAAATGTCCATAAAATTACTGTATAATAATGGCAGGAAAATAACAGTATATATTCTGTTTTCTTTTCTTCTCTATGAATACTTGCCATGATCATTCATGCAAAGGGTCACTGAGTCAGATGTGTTGGACTTCCCAACACTGCATAGCTGAGAAACTGTTTTTCATATGCATTACTAAAAAAAGAAACTTTCTTTTCTTTCAAACTCCCAATTTATTCATAGACTTCTGTTCAGACAGCCTGCTCCAGCCACAACTCGAACAACAAATATAATCATCCAATCTGCCACACAGGAGCTGGTGGTCTTTGGGGCCAAGGTGGGTTAGCAATAATATAGTCACAGAAATGCCTCAGGCATCTCACAAAACCCCAAAACAAACTTAAACCCATATTTTTTTAGCACCCCACAACACTAGCATTCAGCTATAGCACTGCTCTGAGTTTGTTAGCTTGATCAGTACCTCCACCTATTGCGAATCTCTTAAGCCTAGAACTAAGCAATGGTAGTTCTAATGACATATCGAAAGCCCTGTGTAGCTACTGTACTGCTCCATTTTTCTCTTTCCATAGACGTTTCAGAGATTAGAATGTAACTATAGGCATCAGTGGAAGCATTTTTTGGGTGGTGAACTTACTCGAGCATTTTTTAAATAGGCTTGAGGTTAAAGATCTTGGCTTCTAATCAAAAGCTGTAGGTTCAAACCTCGTAAGGACTGATCAGTGGGTTGTGCCCTCGAGCAAGACTTCCACCACTGTGGCCCTTCCATAATAAGTGTATTGTAAATTGCTCTGGATGAAACCATCAGCTTAATGACAAATGAGAAGTAATTAGTAAAATGAGCTATTAAGGGTCATTATTCTCTTTCAGTCTTTATGACAAAGGCATTGCCTGTGTCCCAATGTCCATGGTATCCATCCTAAAATCAATGTGATATTAGTAATTTTCAATACTATTTAGGGGCAGATAGGGTGGATAGTATGCACATTGGGAGGCAGGGATTGTCTTTTTTTTATGGATTGTAGTGTTTAAAATGTTCAAATTTCTTGGTTAACCTGAGGCTATTTGGATGTTCTCAACTTCAGATGTCTTCTTCCTGTCCAGCTGAGCTTCTACAGGAACATTTACCGTTTGTAGTCTCTTATGCCGCGTTTCCACCGCAGGAACTTTACCCAGGAACTAGGGACTTTGGCCTGGTACTCGGTGTGTTTCCACCGCAGGAACCAGGAACTAAATAAAGTTCTGGGTAAAAAAATGCCCCTCAGAAAGTCCCTGCTGGCGAGGTGGTACTTTTTCAAAGTTCCGGAACTTTCGGGGGCGGGACTTGGCCGCTAAACATCCTGATTGGTTGAGTTCACGCAGCATTGGTTGAGTTCAACCACCATTTATTCGGATCAACATTTTCAAAATATTACTGTTATTGTGTCATGAAATGTAATTTTAAAAGTATTTCAGGCGAGAATGTAGTTGTTTAAAACTCAAATCTGTGGTTTATTTATGAAGACAGCGCCTATTTAAAAATGTGTTTCGCCGATCTCAGAGACGGTCAGCTCCACGCGATCAGCGGGAGCTCAGTGATCATCTATCCGCCGAGAAGCAGCCTCTACTCGGCTAGCCCTTCCGATATGTGCCGCTGGCTCTGATGTCTCTTTAGTGGTTAAACATAAAATATCATTCATTTTGGGTAAATCTAACAGGTTTTCTTTGGTCTGTATTCAATTTATCTATATGTTAAAATGAAAATAAAAAAGGCAAATCTATATAATATTTCATTTCATTGTAATGGCTGTATATATACACATATTCCTGAACTAAGTACATTTCTACAGCTGTTATTATGCTTAAATGAAAACGAAAGGAGTCAGTGGTATTTTATATCCTATTTCGTTTTATTGTAAATATACAGAGAGGAAAATAGTAGCCATGGTCAGCTGACTAAAGTTATCAAGTACGCTGCTGTTTGCAGATTTACTGGACTTGCGTCGTTGCAGACATCACACTCCCGAGTCGAATGCACAAAGTCCGCACTACCAAGAATGCACGTCCAAAATCAGCGTTCTTTGTATTGAGAAACGCGCGCAGACCTACGTCACCAGTCTATTTGCCTAATCTTCCCGGTACTTTACACCGCGGTGGAAACGCAGAAAGCAACAGGTCTGGGGGGAAAAAAGTTCCTGGGAAAAAAGTTCCTGGTACAAATTTTCCGGGTAATTTTAGTGGAAACGCGGAAACAAGTTGGTCAAAATGATCTATAAGATGTTTTTTTTTTTTTCAGCTGTCAGGCTGGGACCTAACACAGAGGTTCTAAAAGTGGGTTTTTGCAGTGATGCCATAGAGAACCACTTTTGGTTCCTCACAGTACCTTTTAGTAGTAACAGTTCTTAACAGTTCTTAAAAGAACAATTTTTCCAGTAAAGAACATTTTGTGCAATGCAAAGGTTCCATGAATGTTAAAAGTTCTTCATGGAACCATCAATGCCAATAATGAACTTTTATTTGTCAGAGTGTAGACTATTTAAAGACCAGCTTGGCAAAACTGGGAGACTAGATTAAACTAAGACATTTCAGACTGCCTTAAGCTTTGTTTTTCTTTTTCTAAATCCGTTTTTTTTCTTACCCCAAAGCATCCTTAATGCAATTCATGCTAATTTTATGTTTTGGGGTGTTTGTGGCTAATTTGTATGAATTTGTATCTCATACATTTTCAATGATGGTTAGGTTATTGCCCCCCCCCCCCCCTTCTCCCACACATTTTTTTTTTATTTTTCCGTTCAAATTATATATTTTTTATTTGTGTTTGAATTGTCTTAATTTGAGGCCTTTTCTCAACAAATTTTAGTATTTTTATTAATATTTCTTCGTTAACCGGCATATAATTTAAAATGTACTCATTTGTGACAATGGAACACAAAACCTGTCTTAAGTGTAAATGTTTAGAAATTCGAAAGATGATCACCTGAAAGATGGATAAATATGCTCTCCATTGATGTATGGTTTATTAAGATCACACAATATTTGGCCGAGATACAACTATTTGAAAATCTGGAATCTGAGGGAGCAAGCAAAAAAATCTAAATACTGAGAAAATCGCCTTTGAATTTGTCCAAATGAATTCTTAATAATGCATATTACTAATCAAAAATTAAGGTTTGATATATTTACGGTAGGAAATGTATAAAATTTCTTCATGGAACATGATCTTTACTTAATATTCTAATGAATTTTGGCATAAAAGAAAAATCAATAATTTTGACGCATACAATGTTTTTTTTAAACTTAAAACTGTTTTTTTGGTCCAGGGTCACATTTGATATCTTGACATATTTGCCTTATTAACCTTGTGTAGTGAATCCACACACACAAACATACATACACGTACATAGAGCTTTTGATGAGTGGAGAGAGGCAAAGATTGCAGAGGCCATTCTGTAAAATGTCAGGTGCTGTTCTGAAGGGATCAGATAGCTTTTTGATGTCAAGAGCCACTGAGGCAGAAGAAGAAGAAAGACTCTTGATGGACATCAGGTGTAATTTCAGCAAATGTTTCAGCACTTTCTGACTCACCAGCAAATCTTCTCTGTCTGTGAAACACTGGCATACACGAGTTGCTAAAACCGATGATTGAGCAGAAGTTATCATTATAAGAAGTAACTAGACAGCTTGAAAGTCCATTTTCCAGTGTATACTGTAGCGCAGCGTAAAAATTAAATTGCAGCCCTCCTAATCATTCATCACAAACAACTCAGAATCATTAAATCATAAGACAAACACAGAGGTGATTGGAAATGTGTTGTGGTGAGTAAATAAAGCAGTTATTTGCCAGTTTACTGGAACTGCAATATAATGCTTAGTTAAATCTCAATGTAAGGGACCAGAAATTTAAATCAATGGTTCCTAAAGGAGATTCTAACAGCTTTTTCATAATGGTTTACTTTTGGAGATGTTAACGGAAATGAAGTATTGCACTTGTTGGCAGACAATATTTTAATTTGTAATTTAATGCTAAGAATAAAAATAATTTAGTTGGTTTTAGGCCTTTAGTGCATTTTTTAAGTGAGAGTTAATCTGGGAAGTTATCTGGGGCTCATTGCATAATGACACTTTTATGATAAAAACAATGCCAAATATGTTTTTTGGTTTCATTAATATTTAAGTAGCATATTAGATTTCTGAAGGATTGTTTAAAACTGAAAAAATGGAGTGATGGCTGCTGGAAATTCTTGAATCACGTGAATAAATTACACTTTTAAATATATTTCAATTGAAAACCATTACATTAAATTGTAATATTACTTCACGTTTAATTATTCCAAACCTCTGATCAGTAGTGTATATATATCTCACCATTGGCAAAAGGTTCATTTTAGATGGCAAACACGTCAAATACCAAAAGGTTTCTTATCTTACCTCTTGTTCTGTTTGCTAACCCTTTTGCATCTCTTGTAGTCATTTATGAATTATTAAAAGCTCAGTAATGTGTGTGAATACTGATTATGCTATTAATGAGGTGCTTATGACAGTGGGGTCAGAGGGAGGCCATGTTTGCCATTTTACCACTGTACTTTTAGTGCCCAAGAACCGTCAGCCATAATCAGATTACCAATGTCAAGATTTCTCAGTTGGCTTGTGGTGTGGGAGGCAGATTGATTGTCTCTTATAGGCTGTTTTGTAACAGAGGGCTCAGAGATTTTTTATCTCTCTCGCGCTTGTCCTGTTTCATCTGCCGATTGCTGAGTTTTCATTTCCTCTACTCCACTCGCCCCGACGGAAGCGCTCTCAGCGTGCCGAGGCCCAGGACGGTTTTAAGCCCCTTCTTGTCTTTTGTGTTAAAATGATCCTTTTATATTAATCCTCCAGACGGGAACCACCCTGAAGTGGACTTATCCTTGCCACGTATCAGAACGTGGAAACCATCTAGATTATGCTCACTCTGTCCTTTTCAGTCAACGATGGTGTTGTTTTTCACCCCTTCCAGCTTGTTTCTTGAGTGTCCAGAGAGAGCCGACATTTAAAAAAACACCGGCTCCCCGTTGACACCCCATGCTGGCATAGCCACGGCATACTGATCAGCAGTTTAGTAATTTCACCTCAGGTAAAATACAATTGTAGGACGATGGATTTTATCCATTTAGATGTAGATACATCTTCCTTTTGGAAACAGAATGCCTCGTGCACTATCCCTCTGCACTTTGGCAGATTTCCCCGTTGCTGTGGCTCTCAGATCTCTTGTTTCACACTCAAGCTTTAATGAGGGAGGGAAGACTGACTCTCTCAAAGTCATTTTGTACTTCTGTGCTGCTGAAGGTCTCGCAGCGGGGAGCGCCTGCAGTCACAATACACTCCGCACAGCATTAGTTTGCCTATATTTGTAGGCGGAGCTTTGTTTTGTTAGTTTTTTTTTACCAGAGCAAAAAAGAGACAAATGCTGGGCTTTTTCTTTCCTTTTTCCCTTTTGGTCCAGAAGGTTGTTCCCTGGAGCAAGAGAGGCGAAAAAACATAACAAAGCTAGCTTTATTTATTTTCTCTGCCATGTGTGGGATAATGTTTCTTAGAGTACGAGTGCGCTTCTGATCTGAAATCAACTGCAGTATGTTATGAAGTGTGTGTAATTTTGAGAATATTATAGTAGCTCTGTACCAAAACCAAAACAGCCTTACTGCCTACATTCAAACTGAAATAAGACTTCAGAGGGGACTGATTTGGAATGATTTACGTAGGCAGCAACTCAGCTGTGCATCATACAAACAGCAATCTGCAATGCTATAATAAACATGCAATGAACACACCATTTTCTGGGTAAAATGTAGTTTCGTTTGGGTTTTCAAAGAAGTGTAAATTTTGCATATTTTTCTTATAATGTAATTAATAAAATAATTTCTAATAGTAATGCACAGTACTGTATATCGGTACATATCGGTTACTGGCCAGTATTAGAATTAGAATGTATTTGTTTATTTTTTCATTTCTTTTTTTTGTGTGATTTTTTTGTATTATTTTCATACTGTGTTTATTTATGCATGTTCATTTCCCTGATATTTACATTTAGATTATCTTGGCCGACATCTAATGCTTACTTAAAGTTAATCTTTCAAAACACTAATAATTTAATAACACTGTAATCTTTAGTAAATCTCAAAATTAATAATCCATTTCTCATAATTTATTTATTTAGGCAAAATAGTGTAATATGTCTAAAAATTGGCTGAAACATGACAATCATTTTCTGCTTATTCTTATTGGCCATAATAATATTAAAGCATCCCTAGTTCTGCCTTTTTTTTGCACTGAACTTTCATAGTGCACTGGAGTTGTCTTATTGTGAAAGATATGCTTAAAATAAGATGCTTAAAATCTGGTTACACCAAGTTTTTAGGAAACAGTGTAATTAAGTTGCCTACTTTTTGGAACAGCCTTGACGTTGAGAGCCTATTTATGATGTCTTACACATCCAAAATGCACTAGGCTTTGGAACGGAGCATATCTGTAGCATTTGTTTGCATGAATGTGCTTCTGGCTTTCTGATTGAGAATAGTGTTTTGTGAGTAGGTGTTATATGTGTGAGAGTGAGAAATAAATGGCAAGTAAGGAGTATTGGAGGAGAATCGTAATTAAAATTTTCAGTCTCGTTAAGTTGGTGACAGCCTCCACTGCACCATGGGTTCCGGCGATCGATGGAAAAGATCTGCCTCCAATACTAACAAACCAAGAGATTTCGAAGCCCTTGGGAGAAGAAAAATTAATTACAAATATTTATGGCCTCAATTAATCAGTTCAGTGAGATACTCTGATTGTCCGTGGGGCGTATGGATGCATGTTGCATGAAGCGAAATGCAAGTCTGAAAAAGATCTGATGCTGTCATGTTCTGCTGTTCAACACACACACACACACACACACACACACACACACTCCAGTTTAAAGAGCGAGTGTTCATGACACCTTCTGCCGTACACTTTTACCCTGCATTGATTCTCCTAACAGAGTCAGAGAGACCACATAGTGACAGAGGCATTATGTTCAGTCTCTCACACGCATATGTCATTCATGTCGAGCAAGTGTACTCCCACCACAGATGTGACAATACGCTGGTTTACGCTACGCTCTCAGCTGTTACTCCAGTGTCAATAGAGCAATCCAGCCACCTGCCATTATTGGATGGACATAAGCATTGCCATTGCACGTTCACATCACTTTTGGAAATAGATTGCAGCAGGATTTAATTCAGTTGCAAGCAGAGCACCAATTTTGTCACATAACTACACTTAATTTCTTATTTATTGCTTCACTGTTGATTTTCTGCAACAGTGTATTATATTATATTGTATTGTATGCTGATTAATTAATCGGTTAATTGTATCAATATATAGGCTACCTGTTCGCTTTCTGTAAATATGGTTTGGTGTTTCATTGTGTCTGTTGTAGCAAAAACATGATACTTCATGCATGAATGGCTCTAATGGAATTTTTTTTAATGAAATTTACATACAGGTCAGGGGGCATGATTAATTGCATAATTTTTTTCACATTACGTTCTTTATGATTAATAACACTCGCTTAATGCATTAAATTGAAAGCAATAAAATAAATGTGTTCCTGTGTCAGATACTGAATGTGTATAAATGATGTATTAAAAGAAGCAGATAGGGCAGATCAGAACCCTAAATCCCTGTATGCAAATGGAAATGTTACCATGGTGTACATATAAAATATATACCACAAGTTCATGTAAGCACTTGAATTGGTCAAAAAGAATGATTGCATTTCCAAATCAATGTGTGAATTTAGTTTTATGTTGAAACGCCACTTACTATGCTACTGAATTGTTTAAATACTTTAGTTTCTGATCAAAGTGCTATAATTGTTTATGTTTTCATTTTAAATCGAAGAAATATACTAGCCTACTGTGTATTAAAATAATGAAGCATATTTTTTAATGGTGCATTACAGTCCTCCAGGGATGTGTCCGATTACAATATCAATGTTACAATACACTCCCGGAAGGAACGAAGGAGCCGCGGCTAAACAAAACTATCATTTATTAAATCCAACACACAGGGTGTCACAGTGTCTGGGTTGTGTTCCCTGGGTTTCCACTAGGTGTCCTCAGTTCCCACAGTGTTTATCATTTATCACTTCCTGTCTCCTTATTTGGTCACCTTCCTCCTTGTTTAGTTAATTGATTGTTCCCCACCTGTCTCCTGTTTCCCCATCATCCTTTTGTGTATTTATACCTGGTCTGTCTGAGTCTTAGTCACGGAGTCCTTGTTTAATGTTAAATGTTAATTCATGTCCGTCAATGCCTTGCCTTGCCTTGCCTTGCCTTGTTTATGTTATGTTTGGATTTACCGGTTTTGACCCTGCCTGGACTGTGTATTCTCTTTGGATTTCCCTTTATTAAAGACGTACTCGCAATTGGTTCTCTCTCCTGTGTTTTCCATAACACCGAACGTGACAGAAGGACTCCGTCACTACAAGAGCCAGCGGTATGTCGGCTTATGTCTCCTCCCCAGCCACAGTGCGGGAGAGGAGTGGATTTGAAGGAACTCGCCTGGTGGTTTTCCGGGGAACCAGAGGAGGTCGCCGAGGAGGGAGTGGTCGAGAGGATACTCAGCACCGCTCTCAACCAGGGCCGCCCTTCGACCCGGGGCTCGTGTGGGATGGATTAGAGCCACCGTCTCACCATGGCGGACGGAGAGGAGAGAGGAAGCGCACGTCCGCCACAGTGGCGTCACTGCCCATGATGGCCGCTAGTCCAGCGCCACGGGGCAGGATGGACGCCAACACAGCACCACAACCCAAGGCGATCACGAGTCCAGCGCCACGGTGCAAGATGGCCGCCAGCTCAGCGCCAACGCCCAAGAGGGCCGCTGACTCATTCTTGGACTATTTCGCTACGCTGTCCAAGATCCTAGAGATTCCCAAGACGGTTGACGTCATGGCTGCTGAGCCAGCGCCACAGCACAAGATGGCCGCCAGCCCAGAGCCACAGCACAAGATGGCCGCCAGCCCAGAGCCACAGCACAAGATGGCCGCCAGCCCAGAGCCACAGCACAAGATGGCCGCCAGCCCAGCGCCACAGCACAAGATGGCCGCCAGCCCAGCGCCACAGCACAAGATGGCCGCCAGCCCAGCGCCACAGCACAAGATGGCCGACTCAACGCCTGAGTCTCCAGACAAGGTGTCACCGACTCGCCAAGAGAGAGGGCGGAGGAGGAGGAGACAGGCGTCTACCGTTCCTCAAAGCCCAGAGGACGTTCCCGAGGCGGTGCCCGATGCTGTTCCGGAGACCGAGGCGGTGCCCGATGCTGTTCCGGAGGCCGAGGCGGTGCCCGATGCTGTTCCGGAGGCCGAGGCGGTGCCCGATGCGGTTCCGGAGGCCGAGGCGGTGCCCGATGCCGAGGCGGTGCCCGATGCTGTTCCGGAGGCCGAGGCGGTGCCCGATGCCGAGGTGGAGGCCATTCCCGATGCGGTGTCCGAGGCCGCTCCCGATGCGGTGCCCGAGGCCGCTCCCGAGGCCGTGACCGAGGCAGTGCCCGAGTCCGTTCCAGAGGCGGTGCCCGAAGCCGAGGCGTCTCAAGTCTCCACAGGCAGTCCAGAGTCGAGTCAGGTTCCAGTTGACCCTCCAGAGGCGAGTCAGGGGCCAGTGAACTCTCCAGAGTCGAGTCAGGTGCCAGTGACCTCTCCAGAGTCAGGGCCAGTCACCGTTGAACTTTCAGAGTTAAGTCAAGTCACTGGGTGGTCTGCTGCTCCGCCCTGTTGGACTCCGGCATCGACCACAGGGGCGTGGTGGTCATCTGCTCCACCCTGGAGGACTCTGGCCTTGACCACAAGGGTGTGGTGGTCTTCCGCTCCATCCTGGGGGGCTTCCGCTCTGACCACACGGACGTGGTGGTCTTCCGTTCCGCCCTGGGGGGCGTTTGCCCTGACTACACGGTTGTGGTGGTCTTCCGCTCCGCCCTGGAGGACTCTGGCCTTGACCACAAGGGTGTGGTGGTCTTCTGCTCCGCCCTGGGGGGCTTCATGTTGTTTTTTTTTTTCTCCTTTTGTTTTTGTGTTAATGTCGGTCCCTGTTCCTTTCTGTTAGTCTGGCCCTCCGTCCCTCCCCCTGAGCCTCCACCTGTCCGCCTCCCTCCTGGTCTCTGTTTTGTGTCTGTCTTGGAGCGTCTGGGAGCCGCTCCTTAGTAAGGGGGTACTGTCACAGTGTCTGGGTTGTGTTCCCTGGGTTTCCACTAGGTGTCCTCAGTTCCCACAGTGTTTATCATTTATCACTTCCTGTCTCCTTATTTGGTCACCTTCCTCCTTGTTTAGTTAATTGATTGTTCCCCACCTGTCTCCTGTTTCCCCATCATCCTTTTGTGTATTTATACCTGGTCTGTCTGAGTCTTAGTCACGGAGTCCTTGTTTAATGTTAAATGTTAATTCATGTCCGTCAATGCCTTGCCTTGCCTTGCCTTGTTTATGTTATGTTTGGATTTACCGGTTTTGACCCTGCCTGGACTGTGTATTCTCTTTGGATTTCCCTTTATTAAAGACGTACTCGCAATTGGTTCTCTCTCCTGTGTTTTCCATAACACCGAACGTGACACAGGGTAAATCCACACTTGGAAGGGAAGGAAGACACATGTACATAACTGGTAGAACTGACAATGGAGAAACGCACAGACTGGAACTAACTACATGACTTAACGAGGCAATTGGGTGGAACATAGGTGAACAGACTGACTAATTAAAAGACACAGAGGACAGGAACAGGAACGACCAAATAAGGACACATGAGGGAGTATATGGGGAGCAAAACACAACAAAGACAGTCCAATCCTGACAGTCAATGTCAGTGTTTTCAAATAATTTTCGTTAAAGCAAGATGGGTAATTTTTTTGCAATTCTACAAGAATGATTACAATCTACAAAATGATTAGTAAAGACTAAGCAGTTTGTTTTTGATTTATAATTTTTTTTCAATTAATGAAGCAGCTATAAATTCAAAATCATATTCTATATTATATTTGAATATATTATATATTCTAACGTAATTGTACAAAACTATCTATGAAAACTGTATAATACTGTGGTATTTTGTACATCCACTCAGTTTTATTTTAAATGGATATGTTCTTTCTAACATGACTTTAATGGACCATTATTAATATTAATGAGTCATCTCCATTACCTCACAACCAGCATGGCTTCTTGATCAGGTAAACCGTCCCATCCACTTTTAATGCAAAGTGCGATTAACGTTTAGCACATCTATTACTTTGCTTACTTTGCTTACTTTACTGCTTAAATCTTCTTCATTCTTCAAGTTGGCAACAGCTTTATTGATTTCTGTCTTAGAAAAGGCTCTTTGTAGCTTTTTGTAGCCTTGAGAAATTCCTCTTTTTAGTCACTTGGCTCCATCAGTGGAGCATAGACAGAGCTGCATCAAAACACGTAATGAAAAAAAAAATCCTGCAAAGTATTGTAATGCATAACCTTTTTTGCTGAATTAAGAAGTGTAGTTGTACTTGAACTATGCAGGTTATTTCAGGGCAGATGGGTGAGTAAATACGCTGAGCGAAATATCCAAAGACAATTTGTGCCACTTGTAATTCTCTTTGCATATTTTGGGGACTGGAGCATGAAAACAGTTTTATTAAGATACAAAGCTTTTAAGTATATCCAGCATGGGTACTTGTTATTTTGCAGACACTTTATTTAAAGTAAAACTATAATTGGAGGGACAGTCTGCCTGGAGCAGAGGCACTTAAACAAGCTGGTGTTAAGAGCCTTAGTCAGGGGCAGAGCGAGGTTAAGTGTCTCGATCAGGAGCACAACAGTGGTAGAGCAAGAGTGCTGTCACAGAACCTCTCCAGTGGGACACTCCTTTCTAGAAATAAACCAGTGACATTTGTTAGCAACCTGGATCTTGGTAGCATTAGACTGCAACTTCTTTCCCCATCTACTGTTAAATTATACCAATCCTATATTAATGGGCCATCATCTGAGGTAGCTCCAGACATCAAATAAAAAACCTTATTCATTTGATATCTGGAGCTAATTTAGATGATGACTCAATTAAGTTGGTTTGGTTATAACATTGACTTGTTAAACTGTACAAATGAACTGTTCAATTTTTATGAAAATTTTTCAAATGTGGGTTATAACTGTATCTAACAGCTGAAATGTGAAATGTTTGTTTTCCATTTTGACTAATTTTGCTGAAATGCATTTTGCTGATAATCCAAAGAATTATCTTTTGTAATGTGTGTGTGTGTGTGTGTGTGTGCGTGTATAACACACATACACACACGTATATTATATTATATTATATTATATCATATCATATCATATCATATCATATCATATCATATCATATCATATCATATCATATTATATTGCTACTAGGGATATGCCGGTATCTAATTTTCCTGTTGCGGTTAATTGATAATGCTTTTATCATGGTATACGTTTTCTTATAACAAAAATAACTAAATATTTAAAACAAAGCAATACAGAAAATATATAAAAGTTAAATGTTTTACACATTAAAGTGAAAAAAAGAAATATAAAAACCAATAGGTATCACTTTACAGCAAGACCTCATTAGTTAACCTTAGTTACCGTATTTTCCGGACTATAAGTCACACTTTTTTTCATAGTTTGGCTGGTCCTGCGACTTATAGTCAGGTGCGACTTATTTATCAAAATTTATTTGACATGAACCGAGAGAAATGAACCAAGAGAAATGAACCAATAGAAAACATTACCGTCTACAGCTGCGAGAGGGCGCTCTATGCTGCTCAGTGCTCCTGTAGTCTACACTGAGCAGTATAGAGCGTCCTCTCGCGGCTGTAGACGATAATGTTTTCTCTTGGTTCTTGGTTCTAAATACATGCAACTTATAGTCCAGTGCGACTTACATATGTTTTTTTCCTCATCATGACGTATTTTTGGACTGATGCGACTTATACTCAGGAGCGACTTATAGTCCAAAAACATTCAAGGCAAGGAAGTTTATTTATATAGCACATTTCATACACAATTTGTAATTCAAAAAGAAATAAATAAAAAAAAGTCATAAAGAAAAATAATCACAAAAATAAAAAGCAATTTACGAACTTGAAAATGAAAATGATTTAAAAATTGACTTAAAATGAATTTAAGACAGTTTAAAAATAGAAAATGATTTTACATAAGATACAGTGCAATACATAAAATATAGTGTAATCAGTTCGGACATCACATAGTGCTCATTCAATAAATGCACAACTAAACAATGAGCAATAGCTACATTTGCTATAGATTTTATTAATCTTTGTTAGCCATGTTAGCTCATTAAATAACACAGTTGCAACTTTAGATTTTAATAATGTGTTATTAAATATTGGAATACCTAAGATTAATGAATGTTCAGAATAATTTTTTCAATGGCAGTTTATGTTAACTAATGAAGCCATAATGTAAAGTGTGAATGAACAATAAAAGATCAAAACACTTTCAAAAAATATCTAAGGCATTTGTAGTCCAGATAAAAAAATAAAATAAAAATGAATGTTTGAAGATAAATAGCTTATTAAGTCTAAATATTTCAGTAGTTGGCTCTGTAATAAACACTATAGGGAAAACACAAATCTGAATGGTTATTTAAAAGCCCTTTCACACATACAGACTTTTCAGGAAAATTACCGGTAAATTGCCGTAAAGAGATCATGTGTGAACAGGATCTTTTCAAAAATCCCGGTAAATTCGTTCCAGCAATTTACCGGTATGAGAAGTTGTAACATTACCAGTAAATTGCCGGAATTCTGCTGTGTGTGAACGCAGAAGGAAAATTACCGGTATGAGCACGTACGAGTTCAGAACGCAGTGACGTAAGACGTCTACTACGCCAATCATAACAATGTGACGCATTCACGCACTGTTTAAGAAAATAAAATAAATGTCATCCAACTGAAGCGACAGTGAAATTAAAGCGCTTCTCCTTATCCGGGTGGATGAAGAAATTTGTCGTCATCTGAGAGAAACTGTTAGTGATGCAGTAAGGTATGATAAAATAACTGTTAACTGTCTCCGAGAGCAATGCATTAACAGGACAAAGTCAGGTCATCAATAAACTGAAAACACTGCGTCTTAATATCTAAAATAAATAAATAAATAAATAAACGACCATCACAAACAAAAAGTAGTAGTGGAAGTATTTCTTGTTCCTATTATGACTTTTGTCAATCTATTTGGGGGTCTTGCTACTCCACAAATCCTGTAGCTCTAAACCAGTGGATCTCAACCCGCGGTAGGCTACGTCATGAAATCACACGCGGCCCACCATGCCGAACACAGTAAAAAAAAATAATAATAATAACTTAAAGTTTTACAACTTATTTTAGTTTTTACATAGGTAAAAACACATAGGGTACAAACGAGAAGTCGGAGCAGTGGAGAAGAGAAGAGTTCTGGACATTCGGCATCAACTTTCGATTTGCCCCGCTACTCACATGAGGATTCAGGTCTTTTTTCCCAATTCTCCCAAAACAGCTTATACTGTTTCAGCTATTAAAATAGTTCAGTTTTGTATGTTTGGAGCAGTTTTTGATCGTTAAACAGGCTTATAAGTTTTGTTTTTAAAGCGGCCAGCACAGAGAAAGAGTTTACATAGCCTATGTTTGATCAGTTTAGCCTTCTCATATCATCACAAATTGTCTAAGATAAAATCTAAAGATATAAAACAGTTCAAGCATGTAACGATGTTTTAACGTTAAACCCAGATACATGTGCGCTATATCGAATATTTTGTGCGGAGAGTGCAAGATAAAGCACGCTTTTTTGGGACATATAGGTGCCAGTGCGATCATAATATAAAATAAAGAAATATAAAATAAAGAAAACAAACATGCTTTCTGCTGTCTCGTCTTGAACAGGAGAGCTTACAAAAAATAAATATATCTATAGAAAGCTTTAAATTACTACTTAACGAAATAATAAAAACAAACAAACAAACAAAAATCTCAATACAATTATAATCCGTATAGAAGGCGCATCTAATGAGGAGAACTTCATCCTTGGTACACAGACTCAGAAAACACTAGTTTATTAGTAAATAATTCAAATATATTTTTACTATTTCCCTGCTTTGCGACATCTTTTGAACTCAATTTGAATGCAGAACTGTTTATCTGCGCTGACAGACTATTTGATATGAATTTGCATCAGCATAGTCTACATTTGTGAACGCACCTTTTCTGCGATGTCTGCTCTCCACAACCCCCCCCCCATGTTCTTGTTGTTTATTCTTCATCTTTAATTTTTATTTAAAGGCAGTTTGATTTCATAGAATGACTTTAAATGTGAAACATCTGCACTGTAGCTGTAAAAAACATGGTTTATAAAAAGAAACAGCTTTTTGTTATGAAAACATGACACACTACACTTTTATTGTATTCTGTACAAATTCACAGCAAATAATCTTACACCCTATTCAGCAGTCTATTAACTAGAAACTCGTCTCTCCTGTCCAAATCCAAATCTGCTCCCAAGTTATGGCCATCTAGCCATCAATAATAAGTCAGCCAGTGTGGAAAAAAGTTCCTATCTAATGAATCTAATCTAAAGAAACTGTCACTGTCGGCAGGAAGATTTCACTGCCTCTGCAATTTTGCCTCTTCTTTGTTTTCAAGCTTGTTAAATTGAGAGCACAACAATCTATCAGCAGTTTCCTATCAACCCTATCTGCATGAATGATTTGTTTGGGGCATATTCATCTGTTGTTTAAGCAAAAACAAATCCATTTTTGTATGAACCTTAACTGCTATGCACTGGCAAACAGCTGTTTAGTTTGTTTATTGTATAAATCTGTTGCTGGGCAGACATGGATCCCTTTGTAGCACCCTTTCTTTTTTTTATTTGTATAATCTGTAAGAATCACCAGTAAGACTCTCGGCTTCAGGTTCATTTAGTTTAGCATCGGTGCAGGTGCCAGACAGCCGTCAAATCCCAATATCACTGTGGAGATTGGCTGATTGATCGAAGTGAGTCAAAGCGCAGAAGGTGAGAGAGGTTAAAGCACAATCATGATTGACGTGGAGGCAGCAGACGAAAAGGAGATAGAAGCAGAGGATAACATATTAAAACAATGCTGTGAAATGGAAAGGGACAGGCAGAGAGAGAGAGAGAGAGAGAGAGACAGGTGGTGAGTGGGAGGAGGTGACAAAAGAGAAAATATAACATGAACAGAAGAGCTTTTAGGAATCAGTAGGAATATTTGTTAAAGAATGAAGGCTTGTGTGAATAATCAGGAGGGAGAGGGAAGCAAGTTTGGAGGATCCTGCGAGGATACGCAACATTCAGTTATACTTCAGTAGGTGTGTTGACAAGACCCAGAGCGCCACTAATGTACTTGCATGTCACAGCATTTTTAGCGGACATAACACTCACAACGCATTACTCAGCAATTATCACAGTTGGGCTTCTATCACTTGGTTAATGTAATCCTCAGTTATCTTATCCATGTTTCACACAGTTCAGACTTTATCCATGGTTAGTAATTCATAGATTTCACACTGTGCGTTTGTTAATGCTGGGTTAAAGTTCTTATTTGCATATTCATGTGGTGATTAGCATTGATTGACAGGATGTGACCTGTTTTAATAACAGCTCGACTGTCTGTGGGAATGTCATTGTGTCATCGCTCTTGTCTTGTGTCTGCTGAAAATATACTAAAAGTTGGAAACTGAAGAAGTGACAATATTTTCACCTGCAGATTGATTATGACATTTGGATAAAAAAATAAAAAAGACTTATGTATGTATGAATCTTGAATGAATCACAGTGAGATCATTAGTATGAATTCAGAAAATAGTGTGAATTTCACTTCATGTGGACTTTAACACATTTGTCATCACTGTTTTCCTTAAATATGGATGCATGGATATTTTCTGCAGCTATACAAATCACATGAATATTTAATAAGGCAAATACTGAAGTGGTTTATGATTGGTTGCCTGTTGATAAACAACTCACCATGGCATCCTAGAATCACATTTGGCAACTCTTTGGGGTTAAACTTTGCAAATCAGTGCTTAACCACTTTCAAAATGACAAATGTTGCTTAACCCAGGGATACAACTGGCTTTTACCTGCTGTTTAAAAAGACATCAACCAAGAGTTAAATGTAGTGAAGAAGCCCTAGAGTGCATCCTTCTGTAGTTAAATCCACAGCATTTTTTATTTGTTGAATATCTGAAGCGTATTGCTCATAAAAATGGTTAATATAGCCAGGTATGGTCTGATTGGCTGGCTTTATGCAATTTCCATGGCTCTAACTCATAACACACTGCTTTTCGAGTCAAAATAGTTCTGTAGTCCACAATTCTTTGTTTTGCAATTATATATCCCACAGGGCATCTCTGTGCACATACACAACCCATCATGCAGTGTTATGCAGCTTTACCATTACCATCATTCAACTTACTGTTCATTATTCTTCATAAACACAACTCACACTGCAGTGCCTCATTCAACATCACACTTAAACTGTAAATTGCACTGGTCCTAATGTATTGGGGTAGAAACAGCTTCATTTCCAGGTAATTGCAAAAATCAACCTGTGAAATGATGCGTCACCAACTTGGAAGGAGCTTCTATCAAAGAAGTAGACGGCATGCTTGAATGCTTGAGAAGTCTGTCATTCATTTCAGCAAAAAATATACTCAAATGGTTTGTTTTTTTCCCCCCAGTCCTCAGTAAGGACATGCTTGAATAATTTTTACCAAAATCAATTTTTACGGATATTTGTCTTGTTTACTCAAAAACAAACATACACTTGAACTGGAAAACTTGAACTAGGTTTTGAAGTGTTGACACAGAAGGGAGGCTCAGAATGACGTGCTACACTACAGGTGATTTCAATAAAATGCATAGGTCACCCCAAAAACTGATATAAAATAAATTACTGGTTCTCAACCTTTTTGATTCCCAGGCTCCCCATCGTCAAAGACAATATTTGAATGTACTTCGTTTGGTAATTTTACTGTAATGAAAAAGTTGCTCATTGTAAAACATTTGTAATTATTTACAGAATCTTACTGTAACATACCTTACAGTTAAAACCTTCACTGTAACTTTTCAAATAGGCTTTGGCTTTTATTGGACAGGAGAGTGAGATATAAGACAGAAAACAACACGATTCGGATCCAGAGCGCCACTGTGTGCACTACCCACCAGGCCTCTGTCTTCAGTGAGCACAAATGAAATGCCATAACACAATTTTCCTATAAGCCTTCTGATGATACAGTACTTGCAACATCTTACAGAACAAGGAAATATCAGCCACCTTGGCTCATATTGAATTCTAATGTCTTGCGATTACTCATACGTTAATGAATCAGTGTGGCTGTGTGGTCTGCTACCTTGCCTTGTCTTTCCACTTTTAATTAACATACTGCAATGATTAAAGTTTTAACTTAATTATCTTTATCTTTTCTCCTAGGGCATCCAACCCTCTGTGGGAAACTGAGTGAAACGTTTTTGCCAGCACCAAAACACAGAAGCCCTGTGAGATACATAAAGTGAACACAAGTGACTTAATGCTTGCTCTGCGTAAACTGGATGAAGGCTGTGTAATGGAGGAATAAGTAAGGAAGACTGAACAGAGAAGAACGAAAGAATGAAGACAACTGGAAAGCGAACACGCCTTTTCATCAGTTGTTGTTTAAATTAATATATCACAAATGTACGACATGATTGACAGGAGGCTGCTCCTATTGGTGTCCCTGTGTTTTGTAGGCGGAGCCTGTGTCACTAAGATTGTTCGGAGAAGGGGAGTGAGCTCAATTCGCGCCCAGCATACAGGAAATGGAGCAACTGACCAATGGGATGCAAGTTTGGAGAGGAATGGCAATACAATGACAAGAATCAAAGAACTGATTGGTCCTGAGGAAGTTGAAGAGCAGATTACAGCTCATCAGAGCCATGGAGCTTCTCTTGTCTTCACCAAGGAAAACTTTGTTGGGTTTAATGCCAAACCACCTATACAAATAAACGAAGACTCTGACCACCAAGATTTAAAAGTACGAGCCCTAATTGATGACTCTAGAGACATTTTAGAGTTTAAAAGGGGCAGAAATAACACAAAGAAAGGTGGAAGAGTTGACAAATGGATCCCGATGCACCACAGAACTTCTGGCATGCACTTCAACAGAACCAGATTCAAAATCCCTTCAAGATCCAGAGCAAGTTCAAATTCTGCTGTTCACACTACGGTGGGTACAAAAGTAGTTACTTCAGATTCGCCTCGGAAATTGAACCTGACTGGAAGCTTATTAAAACTGATATCCAAAGAAAACCTTGTACGAATTGTGAATTCCCAGCTTCAGAGTGTTCCAGGTCTAAATATTCCAGGTAAAATGAGTCACAGCAGGAAAAGGGATTTGATCAACATGGATCACAGTCAAGTGGAATCATTTAAAATGAAAAAACAAGACCGAATTGGCACTCCTGAACTTTATAACCCAGATAACATGACTGCTGAGCTACATTCAAGTACTTTAACAAATACAAGCCTAAATCCGGATCAGACTGTTCACACTCTCTTTAAACAGTTTAGTGGATTCACTATGGATCTAGGTGAGGGGGACAGAAAAATGGAGGTGAGAGGTGCACCTGGCACTGCTTCATGGAAGTACAAACACTTCACTACTCACTTAGCATCAACTCCCCAAAGTGAGATCATGCCTGTCACAGAGACGAACCCCTTCGCTGGTCAGAGCGATATGGGCATATCACACACTCCGTCTCAGATTGACTGGGGACATCGGCCTGGGGCTTTCAGCTCACTGACTGAGAAGAGTCTTGACGTTAAAAGAGAATCAGATCAGAGTGTTCGTATGCCATTTGGTGCCACTCAGAATCCATTGATTAAAATTTCAGAACCCATTGACAGCAGTCACATCCTAAAACTCCCGCCAGATCCAGAATGGGGAAGGAAGGAGGTGGAGGAGAGCAGAGAGATGACTGTGGACTCTCGCCCTGGCAGAGATGGACGAGGACTTGTTTTCCAGGAAATGGATGAGGATGGAGATGAGGGACGGAATCAACAAATAGGGGAAATCTCTCGCTCCAGAAAACGACGAAGCTGGATCTGGAACCAGTTCTTTGTTATTGAGGAGTATGCTGGTCCAGAACCAGTGCTCATTGGAAGGGTAAGAACTTATGATCAAAAAACTGACTTTCACTGTAAGGGAAAAACTCATGGCTATCAACTTTTAATTGACATTAATTGACATTTGCATTTATCTAAATAACCACTTATTTCTAATTGAATAATGAGCTGAGTTTAATCACCTTGGCAGAGGAAAATCAAAGATCACTAACCAATATGACCCTCAACATAGTGAATTTGGGGGGGGGGGGGGTTCTCACACTGAGACTGAAAGACATCTCCCACAGAACATTGTGTCTGGATGTTTATCACATCAGTGATCTTAATGGCATTATTCACATGACTTGCAAGACTTATTCAAGACTTGCTGTCTTTGTCTTTTTGAATCTTGAGGAAGCCGAGCTCTGCAGGTCACAGAATAATGTTTCAATCATCCTCTTAATCAGCCATTGATTCTACTCTGTTAAAGCTACAGTATGTGCTGTGATGAACAATTGCTCTTCTCATCAGAAAAATAAGAGCCTGGTTGTGGAGGGGGGAAAAATAACTCTTCTGTGAGTCATACTCCATTGCTGACCCTGTTTGGAGGGTCAAAGTGTTTAATTGTGCCCATGACTTACAGTTCCAGTCAAAATTTAGACATACCTACAATTTTTTTTTAGCCTACGTATAAGAATATGAAATGTTAAACAGAACTACTGTATTTTATATTTTATTTTTTGTCACCGTTTACATTGATAACAACTTTGTGAACCTCTTAAATGTCACATTTATTTGTTTATTAATATATTTGACAGAAGTTCAGTGTAAAGTGTTCTCAACCCATCAATTTAATTAATTTTTTTAAAATATTTTATTTTATATATTATTATAATGTGTTTTAAATTAACATTTTAATTGAATACCTGAATTGAATTGAATACTTCTTTTTTTTAAAGAATGAATTAAGAAAATTAAAGAATTAATAAAATTTTATGTATACTACAGTGCGAATTACTACAGATATGGCTAAATAATGTAATAATATCTAATAAAACTATTTAAATTTCTTCCAAAAGTACATTTACTTTTAAATTAGGTTAATTATGCATAATAAAAAATGTGTAAAATTATTTTTTGTAGTGTCATTTTCTGTTGTCTCCCAAGTTTTAACTGCACACCTTTAGCTGAAAAACAACAACAAAAAATCTTTAACATCATGTTCAATATCATAATCAATATAAAAATCAGGCATTTTCAAAACTTTGACTGGCACTGTATATCTGGCATTGTTTTGCCATTTCACAGTTCCCACCTCTCTTTTTCTGTCTTTTTCTCATCTTTTTTCTTTTGCCATCTCCCTAACTGCAGTTTGAGTGGCTGGGGAAGGCAGTGGGGTAATACATTGAGTAAATGAATGATGATGATTCTGCGTGTCTGCCTGAGGCAGTCAGACGCACTGTGGAATAGAAAAAACCCTCTTTGCGTTCTCTTCGGGATTCTCTTCTGTCTATGTATTGCTCCTGCAGCATTTAATGGAAATCCCACCCCCCCCAACCCAGATCCAGACACATCCACCCAATAGTTTTAGACACATTTGAGCACTGAGCTCAAACGGGATGGCTGTTTAGAGCGGGTAAGAAGACAAGCATTGATCTTTATTAGAACCCTGTGAACAGCAGAATGAATAAGAGGAAAGGAGAGAAAGCGGCATAGTGAAGGAATAGGCACTTGAGCCTAAAAATGCCTTAGGTGCTGTTGACCATTGCTACAGATGGACAGTCCTGTATGTCATTAGAGCCAATATCATGGCTTGCTTAACAGGTGGCAATGCTGTTACTTATAGTTCCCTGCTCACCAAGCATCCTTCATGGATTTATCTAACACCACGGCTGAACCCGTTTGGAGCCTGAGCATGTGTTGTGTATGTATGTACACACCTAATGCTCTTATGTGTCCTAATGCTCTTACGGATGTTTAATCTTGCTGCTTCGACGCTATGAGGAGCCGTCTGCACTGCTGTCTGTTGAATCAATTGGGACGTGTTTTGCTGCGCCTTATAACCGAGATGATTATGATTTAATAAAGGGCTGAAGTGAACTATGTAGCCCCGCGGCAGACGTGCCAAGTGGCACAGCGCTCTCAGTTTACAGCGAGAAACTTCACATTCAGCATTCAGAATTTGGAGCGTGCGTTCATATACTAATTACAGAGTATAAATACCGTACTGGGGCATTATGCATTTTAACATATTTTATGGTAGGTAACATCAATTATACGCAATTATAGTTATGTTAAATTATAATCAAATTGAGAGGTTTGCATAACAAGCATCCATACTTGTTGTAAAACCTCCCTATAGGCTGTTCCTAACAGGCATAATTTGGATGTACAAAATAAAAGTGGTATATTTGGTACTTGAAGTACTTGAAAACACCAATGTTCCTCTGTGGTTTTTTTGTTTGTGGAAGTGCTTGGGTTCTCTTGATTATCTCTTTAAGTGCCCCAGCCCTTTACCCTCCTCTGGCTTTTGTTTGATTGTCTTTGATTGGAAATTTTGTGGTTTACAAATCCAATTCATAATTCCACAGCTGTTTTGTCAGCAACATGTTTGGCAGGCATTTTCACTGTCTTGTGTTGCAGGGGAATCTGTGCTCAAAGTAGGTTAGTACACACTGGTAGAGAGTACTGGCAATTCTGTTCTACTCTAATAGGAATTATTTTCAACACTGATAGTTTAGCAATCCCAAATTCTGACTTGACATTAACTAAATGTAGTTCTGTCTGTCTTTCGTTCCATCCACCTGCCTGACATTCTTTCTTTCATTCTGTATGTCAGTCTTTTGCTCTGTCATTTTTAATTCTGTACATTATTCTTTTGTTCTGTCTGTTGTTCTTTCATTTTGTCCATTGTTCTCTCGTTTGGTCTGTCCACATTCTTTTGTTTTGTCTGTTGTCCTGTCTGTATTTCTTTCATTCTGGCCGTTGTTCTTTTGTTTTGTCCATATATCTTTTGTTTTGCTTGTCTGCCCTTCATTTTTTCTTTCTGTCCACTATTTTTCATTCTGTCTGTCATTCTTTTGCTCTCTGTCATTCTTTTTTTCTGTCAGTCGTTCTTTCATTCTGCTTGTCATTCTTTTGCACTGTCATTCTTTTGTTGTTCTTTTGTTCTGTCTGTTGTTCATTTGTTCTTTTATTTTTTCCATCTATCTTTCGTTCTCTCCATATTTCTTTTGTTTTGTCTGTCATTCTTTCATTCTGTCTGTCGTTCTGTCATTCTGTATGTATTTCTTTCATATTGTCTGTCGTTCTTTCATTCTGTCTGTCGTTCTTTCATTTTGTCCATATTTTTATCGTTTTGTCTGGCTATCCTTTCTTTCTGTCTGTGTCTGTTGTTTGGTCTGTTGTTCTTCTGTCTGTTATTCTTTCGTTCTATTTGTCTTTCGTTCTGTCTGTCGTTCTTTCATTTATTCTGTATTTCTTTCATTCTCTCTGTCAGTGTGTACTGTCTGTCGTTCTATCATTTTGTCCATCATTCTTTTATTCTGTCTGTCGTTCTTTCATTCTTTCATTTTTTCCCATTGATCTTTTATTTTTTCCATCTGCCTTTCATTCTTTTGTTCTGTCCGCATTCTCCGTTGTCCGTTGTTCTTTTTTTCTGTCTTTACTTCTTTCGTTCTGTTTGTCTTTCTTTTGTTCTGTCTGTATTTCATTCTCTCCATCAGTATTTTGTTGTCTGTAGTTCTATCATTTTGTCCAACATTCTTTCTCTCATTCTGTCCTTTATTCTGTCTGTCTCTGTCCTTCTGTCTGTCCTATCTATCTACAGTATAGTATCTCTCTTTATCTGTATATGTATCTACTTTATCTGAATCTGTTGATCAGTCTGTTGATACATCTTACATTCTGTATAGTGTTCTGTTTCAGTTGTTCTGTCTGTATGTCTGTCTTCTTTATCTGTCATTCATTTGATCTATTTGTCATTCTGTTATCTTTCTGTCTAATTATCTGATGTTCTATCTTTTTCGCTCAGGACAAATTCACAAATTGACTTTGAATTTAAAATATATTTTTAATGCAGTTCTGAATTGTATAGACAGGTTGGTAGATTTATATCTAGGGGGCATTACCAATTTTTAAAAGCACTTTTAAATCCGATTTTCTAATTTCAGTACTGATATGACTGGAAATATTAAATGAGGAAGACTGGAAACAGTCGGTGTAAGTTAAATAGACAAGCAGCTGTGATGTTTTGTAGTTTCTCCCGCTGAATTAACTAAAGTGATAGGAAGCACAGCCATTAATCCTAAATAATGATTTGTTAAATAGAAACAAATTCAACTATGTCTTCAGAAATCTTCTCCTCACAGAAACAGTTCTGTCCAGGAGAATTTCCCAACAGCATTCTGAGCTTTGATCTCTCACTTTCTTCAGTTCATATTTTCAAATCCTTTTAGTGAATCAAAACACCATTAAATGTGTTGCAAATACTTTATGAAATCCATTAAAAAACACTCACAAACACTTGATTTCTGTAATTTCACAGTAGCTCGGTTATATCCAGTCGGGTGGCTTTTGAAACCTTTTCCACCAATAGTAATTTGATATTTCAGATCCGGGTCTCACTGAGTGAGACCTTAGTTAAGACTGGGGTTGTCCACAACTACTCTTTCATGCATTCACTCAGTTAAGTGCAGTTTGTTTTCCGATGGGTTTTGAGGATTGCCATGGATCTTGGATAAGGGTTAGGAGTTTGTTTCACCATCGAGGGACTGCAAGTGTTAAGGTTTTTAAAAATAATCTTGTAGCAGACTGGGGTGATGCCACCAGGCAGCGTTCATTGACTGACCACAGGGGCTATACTTCCTTTCCTGCCACTGGCTACCCCATTGCTCTTCTGCTGCTGTTTGTCTACCCCATGAGTTTCCTCACCTGCTAGAGGCCAAACATGGAGGGATGGTGTTATATTAATAGCACTGTACAGTACAGGTCAGCCAAATAAAGTCAGTAAAAGCATATAATGAAAGCAAATCAGATGCACCCATTACTAGTTTATGAAGTCTCACTCAGCATTGTCAGGGATGCTAAAATCAGTGTGTATCTTATTAGTGCTGCTTTTGCAATGTAAAAGGCAACATATGCTCTGGAAATCATTTTATAAATGGGGTTTAAAAGTCCACATTGAATATCTAGAAAGGTAGTTTGGTAATACATCAAACAAGTTTGTGTTACAGTATTTGCATGTGATTCGGGAAGCTGCATTCTATAACATGAAAGGAAATTCTGACTTATCCCACAATTGTGAGTTATATCACACAATGGTATATCTCAAAATATGAATTTGTGTCTTGGTAAACTATAAAAAATTAGTATATAGATAGATAGTTAGATATGAGTCTGTGGCTATTTACTGACTGTATTTTGCACAATGACACTTTATATCTCACAATATGACTTTTTATCACATAACATGACTTTGCCTAATATTTCTTAAAGTTGTGAGATTATATCTTAATATGACTTTCCACAATCTAACTTAATATCTCACATTGTGACTTTATATATCCCAATTGTCTTTAATAAAATTTAGTTCATATCTAACAAAAGAAGTTTATATCGCATAAATGTGACAATATCTGAAAATGTGCCATCATATCTGAATTTATAATTCATAATATGACTCACAATGTGACTTTATATCTCTCAGTTGCAACTTAATTTCCCAAGTTTGTGAATTTATATCTCATAGTATAACTTTATATCACATAATGTGACTTCTGAAATTTTGTTATTTCGCTCAGTTGTGACCCCTTAATATGACTTTTTGAATTGTGACTTTATATCTCACATTTGTCTTTTATGCCTTTTCAAACTTTATCTCAGTTACCATTTTACTTTTAGCTTGAAGTATAAATGGGTTAATATAGTGAAAAATTATCCATGATGGGTTGTGATTGTCCTGTGTTGGCTTTCAAATCCCAATCCATCCCGAACTGAAGCACCCTGTTTGTCAAGAATTAATGTTAAGTAAGTATGTTGTGTAAGGGTACTAGTGTGTTGATGCCCTTGTGCTCCTACCATATGCTTGGGTGCTGGAGGATACTACAGGCAACCTGTAATGTGATGTGCCCACCTATCAAGCTGTTCCTTGGAGGAATGACACACTGAAGCAGCAACCAGCTGCCTGAACCCCTGCACTCTTTCCGTCATGAGGGATCCTCAGCGATGATAAGCAAGACCACCTGTGCCGCTTCTCACAAAACACACCAAGATCTGAGACAATCTGTTGATAAAACCTATAACCGAATACAAAAGGAGCATGTTTGTAGGCACGTAGTGTATTTTCAGGATGAAAAAGACGAGGTTAGGATGCCACCGTGGAGCTCCAAGCTGGTGAAATTGAGTAACCTTGGAGCATGTGGAAATTTCGTGCTGTGTACGCGTTTGCAGCGCTGGCAAGCTGGGTTATTATATTTCTCATTTCTCGAGCACTCTGGGAAATTTTGAATATGTTAGGTGTTGGCAGGGGTAGATGGTGGCTGTCACTGGCATTTTAATGGGGTGTGTCTCTTGGGGGGCCAATATGGTGTAGCATGCATGATCTGGCCACACACACACACACACACACACACACACACACACACACACACACACACACACACACACACACACACACACACACACACACTCACCACACACACACACGGCTTGTCTACTTTCATTCCTAAAAGCATGGCCAACAATCTGTTCTAAAACACTGCACATCCAAATAGAATTAAATATCACTACAAAGCAAGGGAGTGGGGATGAGTAAAAATGAGAATAAAGTGAGAATCAGACACAGAGGGTGAGCGACGGAAAGAGAGCAACACAAGGGCAACAGTTACAGCACACACATGCTGCGAGAGAGATCATCAGTAATAATTGTGGAATGTCTCTTTCGGAACAGCTTTGTGTTTTCTTTCACTCTGTCTCTTGCAGTGAAAATCATTTAGCTTCTGGGCTGGTGCTCAGCAGGAGAGAGAGAGCAATTAGAGAGAGAACGAGACTGGCAAGGAGAGAGAGGGAGAGAAGAAAAGGAGGGGTGCACAGGTAAATGATAAAGGAAGTTGCGGGAATGATGCTGAGATGTTGAGATGAGCGACGGGGTGGGCGGCGGAGATGACGGATGAACAGAGAGATGGGCTAGGAATGAGAAAATGTCGGAAGGTTAATGCCGCGGAGCAAATGAGCTGGAAATGCACGTGAGAGGGGAGGAGAGGGTCAACGAGGAGAACACAAACAGTGGGGTCCAGTCTTAGACCATTAGTGAGAATGATTCTAACATTCTTTGTTACAAATTGTATTTTTAGCAAAACCATTTGAGTGATAAGTGTTCAGTCTGTCCGCTTATTGTTTTAATGACAGCAAACTGCATACAGTACAAGTCTGTGTCTTATCATGGTCAGTGTCACAAGTTTATTTGATTAGTGTCCTATAAATAGTGAAGAATCTTAAATATTAATTTTATATTAATTAATTTCACACCATAATATTTGTCAAATACTGGGTCATGGGTTATTCACAAAGAATGTGTTTTGGCATTGAAAAACACGAGGGTCAAAAAAGTGGGTGAAAAAACACTTTTCAAGACCTTTTTTGTTACGAGTTAAAATCTTTAACATTGCATTTTAGAATAAACTGTCAAATGTGAGATGTTGCAAAAGATGCGAGACACAAGTGCAATGTACTTTTTTAGTATAGAAAAAAACAGTTTAAAGGTATATCAGATATATCAGAAAATATTTTGTGTACTGCAGAAGAGAGAAAGTTATTCGGATTTGGAATGACATGAAGGTGAGAAAGGGTACATCATTTATTTATTTTGGGTGAACTGCTCCTTTAAATTAGATTTTGAATCCCAGTGTAAATTCAGACTTGGCCTCCACTGTATATATGCAAACTCAAGACCTTGGAATCCGGTGAGAGGGAGAAGCACAGTGAGAAAGTACAGCAAACAAGGAGAGAGCAGGATGCAGGAGAAGACATGGCTAAGAGAGAGAGAGAGAGCATGGTTAAATACCATTTTATTATAAACCCCCGTGGATAAGAAATTCAAACGTGTCTCTGTTCTGAGAGTGGGAGCTGAAAGAGAGAAGTAGAGGAGAGGGGGAAGGGTGAGGATCTGGAGAGTCTATTATGAGTGAAATTCAAAGAGAACATGTATAAGCCATTCTCTTCTCCCTTCTCTCTTTATTCTATTCCCTGCGTATCTTTCAAATCAAGATAATGCCACACACGCAAGTGCTTTTTTCTTCCTTTACCCACACTTTCATCACATGTAAACGTGAACTTATTTTCATTTCTCTAGCAAGTGGTGCAATCACATGGCATTCTGGTATTGTTTGATTCCTTACTTTGACTGTTTTTCTTTTCTCACACAACAGAGAAACAGACTGCATAACGTGATGCAATAACGTGACAAGCGATAAAACTGTTTCTTGCATGTAAATCTTTGTGAAGATTTTCAAAATCCCAATCCTCTATACTACTGTTCAAAAGTTTAAGGTCAGGGAGATTTTAATTTTAAATTAGTACTTTTATTTTGAAAGGATGCATTAAAACCACCAAAAGTGACTGTAAATACATCTATAATGTTTTTATGTATTCATCAAATAATTCTGAAATAAAAATGCTAAATTGCTCAAAAATATTAAGCAGTATGACTGTTTTCAACATTGATAATAAGAAATATTTTTTATCACTAAATCAGCATATAAGAATGATTTAAAAAGGATCATGTGACACTGAAGACTGAAGTAATGGCTGCTAAAAAAATCAGCTTTAACATCACAGGAATAAATTACATTTTAAATTATATTAAAATAAAAAGCAGTTATTTTAAATTGTTATAATATTTTACAATATTGCTGTCTTTACCCTATATTTGATCAAATAAATGCAGTCTTGGTGAGCATAAGAGACATCTTTCAAAACATATTTAAAAAATATCTTACAGACCAAACTTTTAAATGGTAGTTTAATGGTTTATTAAACATCCAATTTGTCCTGAAAGGCTGATTTATGGAGAACCAAGTGTAAACTAATTTCATGAACCAAATTAATTATGTGAAATGAAAATGCAATATTACATGACAAAATGCACTTTACTGCATTTCATGCACAGAAAGATGAAAGTCAGCTTTTCATTAAATTTGAAATTCGCAAATCATTTCAGAAACACAATTTTAAGCAGACACTCGTTTCTTGCACAAAATTCACACAAGTTCTTTCTATTTGCACACACAAGAGTAACTAAACTTTTCAATTTATCAATAACACCTTTTGCAGTCAAAATGGAAAGGTTCTGGTGAGAAAATACAGCTAGCTTTTGTCGATATATATATATAAATATATATATATATATATATATATATATATATATATATATATATATATATATATATATATATATGAAACACATTTAAGTATAACTGCATTTTGTTATGAAATACAGCATTTTGTGTCACCCATTTCATACGGTGCATGAAATTAGTCGGGTCACACTTGGTGCTCCATAGTGATTGTCACATCGGGCAGCAGTTTGGTTTTCACTTTTATTTTTTACAAATTACATGCATCACAAGCTTCTTTCCTATGCATGTGTGAACAGTTAATATAAACTGTCTGAATTACCTGCCATTTCATCTTCGTATACATTTCTTCAGATATATGAAGAGTGATTTTAGTGATTTGCCTTATGAATATCACTGCACACTTTCAGTTTGTTGCATGCCTTTTTTATGGCAAGTCTTTCACTGAATGCTGAGAATTTTCACAAGAAACAAAGATTTTTTTCTTGGCCCAAACTGTATTCCGTCTGTTATTTACCCATGGCTTTTTAATTAACAGCCAGTTCACACAGGACATGCTCTTGCATCTACAGTACAAAAGAGCTATAGCCGGAAAGAATGCAGGGGTTTATACACAGTCTCACAGACTAAAAATAGTGCAGCAGTGTTATTCTAGTATTATTCAACTCCTTATTAATATTTTAAGTTATCTTTTATTTTTATATTTTCAGTTTTTGATTTTAGAAGTCATTTTATAATGTAAATTTTTTATATTTTTTATATTTAAATTTAGCTTTAATATATTATCTAATTTAGTAATTTCTCTCAAACTTTTATTTCAGTATTTAAAGATATAGTTCATACAAAAATTCTAATTCTTTCATCATTTACTCACCCATGTTGTTCCAAATCGACACAAAAGAAGATATTTTGAAGAATGTTCGGAACCAAACAGTGGCTATGGCGGTAGCCATTGACTTTTCTCCGTACTGTGGAAGTAAACTGCTACAATACCTGCAAATGCTTGATTACCAACATTAAATATCTTCTTTTATCTTCAACGGAAGAAAGGTTGGAACATTTAGAGGGTTAGTATATGGCAGCAGAATTTTCATTTTAGGTGAACTATCCCTTTAAGTTTTCTAAGATCAAGTCAAACTAATATTTATATTTTATCTTAGATTTATGTCACTTTTAATACCGGTGCAGACAGCTGAGTGAATCCAAGAACAGAAATTAGCTTTATTATGGCTCTGAGTAAAATCATAATAATTTCCACTAAAATCAAGTAGACATGGTAGCCCCCAGGCTGGGATACCCTGGTGAAGCCAAGTTTCAACATTGAAGAAATTATGTAACTCACAGATTCTTTAATAAAAGCTTTTAGAGGTAGTTCACTGTCAGTGATTTGCAGCTAGAGGATTATAAGTGTCGTAACCAAACACAGCTTTGGACCCAAAAGCAGAAGACAGACTAAAAATGATGCAAATAAAATTAATGTATTGCCAAAAGTCAAGCAACACAATCCACCTCTTTTTTTGCTGTTGAAAATTGATGGACGAGGTGAGCTGGAAACCAAACAGGCCAGAGATATGTCGGTAGAGCAGAGAGAATATTTTGTTTAATGGGCGTGGCAAGCTGAATGCAGGTGGAGTGAGGTCACATGAGCAGACTGAACGATCTTGGCAGAACATGACTGAAGACCTAGAGTTGAAATACTGGAGGCAGATGAGTTGATTGGCAGAAGGTGATTCCCATTCAGCAATCAGCCACAGAAAGGAGTGCATAGCCATGCCCCAGGATACAACAACTCTCAAACGCACAAGCACAGACATACAAAAAGGAAAAACATAGCTGACCAAAAATCCAAATTCCTTACAGTATGACTTAGCTCTTGCTCAGAAAGGGGATGCTCAAGCAGAGGGTTAACTCATGATTATGTATAGTCCAGTGTGAATACAGTGCATGACCTTGAGCTAATATTTATTCTGAATCCTCTCAGCTGAGGCTGGCCATGCGCTCTTCTTAACCATGCCTACTGCCCCTGATTGAGGGCAATGCCACAGGGAGAGAGAGAGATGAAGAGAGGTTGTTGAATAGGGTGATGCTTTGAGGGAGGCAAACTGACCTGTGGCTTTTTCTGTGAAAACATGAATATGCAGATGCTGATTTTTGCAGGTATGAATGACTACATGCGTATTTTTCGGATATGCATCTAACAACCTTTGAACTGTAAAAGGCACATCATCAATATTATAGTGCAAAGCCGGAGGCTACAGTCCGAACAGATCTTTGAACTGCTTGAGCTGAGCTACAAAATCCCTATATTAAGGCTGTCAATCAATTCAGAATCATATGAATTACATGATAAACTTAATTTATTGCATCAGAATTTTCTGAGAAAATGAAGCTAATTAAATGAGATTATTGTAGCAGGTGCATAAAACATTGACTATTGGCTTTGGAAGTCAATATATTTTTGAAACTGCCAAATGATTGCCAAATTATTATATTTAATTTATAGAATTTGTTTGTATTTAGGGTGAATGAACAACATGACAGTACTCTACAGTGCCTCCCTTCTTCTGCTGAGCTCTAGAGACGTATATTCCAGACCACTGCGATTTGGAAACCCAGTTCTTGGCAAACCACTTAAAGAGTTACCATTTTTTTCTCATTTACGGAGAATAAGGCATAGAGATGACCACTTTCAAAGGGGCTGCGCCCTAATGGTTAATAAACATGCTTAACGCTTCTCCAGGGAAATGGGTTTGCTATTTTTGAACTGCACAGCACTTTGTATGCAAAGTGTTTGGAAAAGCACCAAGTTACTATTGTTTGTACATTTATTCATACAGCCTACTCAAAGTCATGCTCAGAACAATTAAAATAAGAAGATCCGTCTTTTGCAGTTAAGTGATGTATAGTTTTTGGCACAGGGCCGCTTTCTTGGCACTGTCAGGCAATGGCATAGAAGTGAACAAGCTGCCCTTTAAATGCCCAGAAAAGATTTGCATCAAGATTGGTGCTCTTTTCCTGCCTACAAGCTCCTCTGTTAAAATTATTAAAGTTAATAAAGCTAAAGTATATAGCATCGGCTTCAAAGCCAACCCATTAAAGTTAAACACATTCATAAAACAACCACGTGCACTTTCTTCATATTTCAGCTGATTATGACCACTGGTATTTGCATAAACTTATGCCAAATAAAGAGGGTTTTGATCTTAAATGATGCATGAAGGAGGCTGAACAACAGCAGCAAATTGGAAAAAATACTTGCTGATGATGTGAAACAACTACTCATGTGACCGGCAAACGTGGGCATAAGTGACACGCTGGTGATGGACGTTGTTGGGTGCTGGGCCAAGCTGAGTCAGATGGCATTACATCAGTTTCAGCTCAGCCTGACAAAAACAACATGGACAAAAACAACACCTCGATTATCAGACTCAGCACCAGCAACTAACCACAGCACCCCTACTAGCTTGCTAGGAGCATTAGTGTAAGAGTGTGGGTGAAACAAGGCTGCGCTGTGACTCCACTGACCTGTAACCGCAGCTCAACCCCACTTGTGAAATCAACTGTAACATACCATTCTCACCGAGTTCTCATAGAGCTTACGTTTTGAATCAAATTGGTCCTCCCACAGATGAACATAGATAAACTGAACCTTCCTGTTCTGTAGTTCTCGGCACTGCACTTCAAATGGGTATGTATGACCCTAAATGCATTTTATTTTCCCCAAATTCTTTATTATTTTTTCAGCATTCCATTTTAAAAGTTTATTTACCATATTGTAATCAAAAAGCATGTCTAAATGTATTGAAATCATGAAGCTTTTGGCATACAATTGAATGTCAGTTTATTAAAAGTTTAGCAAAAATAGCATTTTCAAACATGGAAGTAAAATTGTGTAATATTCATTAAAGAATAAAGAATACAAATGTTATTGTTATTATTACTTTAAAAATTACATTCTACTGTACATTAGTAATATATTTTTGACAATTTCTTGACACACAAAAAAAACTTTTATTTCGATGAGTTGTTTTGACATTTAAGTTTAGGTGTTTCTTTGATATGATGATAGTTTTTAGCAAATTAAATGGTGAAATGGTCATAATATGAGATGAAATCAGCTTTGAAGTTCATGTGTTCATATGATGAGACAGCATACACTGAAAACACCATGTTTGCTTAAGTATATGTGGTAGACAAAACCATGCTGTTCATTCATAGAGAAACACAGAATATACTTTATTTTAAATAGTCTTTTTGCACTTTAATATTTAGAGACAGTAGGCCATATAACAATATGATTAAGTGTAGAGCCATACGTCTGATTTATTAGTCTAAAAAAAAATTTCAGTGTTTTACTGTAAATTCAATTTTTCTGACTGATTTCCATTATTCTCACAGCCCCAAGTCTGGTGCTTGGGTGTTATGGTGTCAGGCTATGCCAGGGTAAACAGCTTTAATAATGCAGTCAGTGCATCTGGGCTGGCAAGGCTGATGTTAATTATGTGTCAGTGGATAGATAAGGGCGCTGCTAAAGCTCTGTGTCGGCCCCACAGTCGTGGACTCTCAGCTGGGCCTTGGGGCTGCAGGTGCGGAGCCGCCTGGCAGAGGAGATCCAGTGAGGGATGCGAGGTTGGTTCTAGCTGGGGGCCAGACAGATGGAAGGTCAGTCTGGGTGAGAAGACACAGTCACGCCTGCTCTTAGTCATGCAGCAGGGCCAAGAGTGGAGAGTTAGCCAAGCAAGGTCACCCCGATTTAGAATTCTCCCACACTGCACCTGCGAAAGAGACCTGTCACTGTGCCAGAACAGAAATAACATAGATGTGTAATAGATTGTCTGGTTTTGTCATTTGACATGTTTTGCAAGATATGCCCTGAAGCCTAAGCGAAAGTTGTAATGAAGCTACTCTAGTGAATCTTACGATACTGATATGCTTTCTGGCAGCCTTCATTTTCATGGGCACACTGAATTTATTTTGTCATTTTTTTTTATTTGTTTTGTGTTTAAACAGTTTTCACTCAGAAATGGCTAGTAAATTCTATGAACAATTAAAAAGAAGCGGCAAGCAACAAAATTGAAATTAAGCATGACATTTTTCATTAGAAAATTGAAATAGTATTTTCTTATTATTTACAATTTGAAAAATATCTATAGTTTTTTCTATTGGTTGGTCTATATATTTAATTACTTTTTTTTGGTTAAAATATTGTCATTGTTACATTTTCATTTGTAATTTGTAATAAATGACAATATTTATTATAAGTAATTATAATTATAATGTAATTTATTCAGAAATGATTTAACAATGAAATGGGGATTCTTTGTTTTTTATTTAATCTTGAACTTCTATTTATTATATAATATTATACTTACTATTATTATTATTATCAATAAAATATTATTATCTTACAGTAATTTAGATTATCATTATAAATGAAATATTATCAATAAATATTTATTTCTACTTTTGATTTATTGGCTTTTTAATAACAGGAAAATAAAGAGACTGGGACATAACTGTTTTAATTCACAAGATGTTTAGTGTGATAAAGTACCAAAAAAGTGATTTGGTGGTAAAGTACCAAAGCAAAAGTACTACCTTAATACTAATAATACTACTAATAATAATGAATAAGAAAAACGCATCACTTTTAAAGTAACACATCTCAATGCCACTAGTGAGTCATGTGTTGCTGAGCTCCTCTGAGGAGAAGTGCACGAGCTTTCTCTTCCTCACTCAGACGTGAAGGAGCCGAGGATTCTCTCCCATCAGCCTTAAAGCCTTTGATAAGATTCCCTGGTGGCAAAGGGGGATTGAAACTCATAACACGCTGAGATCTGTGTGTATCGGAGTGTGTGTTTCTGTAATGGTTATGTGTGTAGATGGCCTCGGTATCCAGGCCACCGCATTGCTGTTTAGAGCAGTCAAAACCCATTTCACATGATGGCTGAAGTGCCATTTTCTCAAACACTGTTTCTCCCAACTCGCGGGCCACTAAATAAATCTGCCCAGGAAAACACATTCATTAGGTTAATGCACAGATGCGAAATACATTTTTTTCCCCCTCTCCCAATGTTTTATGATTTATTGTGCTGCAGGAATGTGAAATTGAGTATACCCGAATAAGTTATTTAAGTGATTTAGAGGTTGACACTGAATATTTTTTTTCCCCCACAGTTCATGATTTATGGTTATTGCAAAAATATGAAATTGACTATATGAGTATAAGAACATTACTTTATAATACAAGTAATTTAGTTGATTTAGAGGCCTAATGATAATGCCCATGTATACAAAAGAAGCTGAGAATCTGTCCTTGAAACAGGATGTCTGCCAAGAATTTACATGGCTAATTTGAAAGCATATTATGGTCAGCTGGATGTCGCTGCATAAATTAGACCTTTCTGATGCGGTTTCATGTATAATTCAGTTGCTTTTCAAAATGTCCTGTTTTTGAATGCACTGCCTCTTTGATAAGTCCTTTATTAAGTTGTCGACCTGGTTCAGCTGTGTAGATATTAGACCTCATTTAGTCCTGATAGTCTAATCTTGCTAGGGCCAATAATGGTGCGACTGTTTAAATTCATGCTTGTTTTTTTTCTCTCTAATGTGGTCAGGCATCTGGCTGGAAGAGTGTGTGCGGTTGTGCGTCACGCTGTGTGTCTGTCCTTGAGTCTGTGTGTGTGTGTTTGAGTGTTTGCTTTGAGCTGTGTAACTACGTCGGTGTTATTGGACGTGTAAATCACAAGGAGTGTCGGTGGAGGTCACGTCAATCAGGTCAGAGCCAGAGACAAAAGGACACGCTCCTCTTATTCTCCATGACTACACAGAGGGGATTCTCTGTGTCTTTCATCATCCGCCATCACCAGCCTTAACGATAGCGGCAGCTTCATTAAGGGCCTCGTTAAGTCCTGTCGTTAAGGCGGGTCATTAAGGCCCTTCGTTAAGAACCCTGGGCTTGGAACGGCAAACCGCTGGCAGACTTGACTGACCGAGAGCTCAAGGCGGAAATAATGGATGGAATCAGGAATTCCAGAGCCACAACACAGCAACGGCTCAATGGCTACCGCTCTCACTAGCAACGCCATGTGACACCTGGACTGGCAGTCATGTAGATTTCCCGACTGATTACCAAATGAAGCTGAGGAAATGACTAACACCTGGTATTAACAACCATTTCGAGCAATCCGATCACAAGTGGTCAGCGCTAAATGGTGTGGGGTCCAAAACGTTTTGTGACTAAATAGCACATATTTACCAGCCTGATCTCATTTGTTTTCACAGAGAGTGACAACGAACATTGTATACTACCATAAAAAAAAAAAAAGAAAAAAAAAGAAATTAATACTTTAATTCACTAAGGATGCATTAAATTGATAGCAATGAAAAGTGAGAGTAAAGACATAATGTCAGAAAACATTTCTGTTTCAAATAAATCATCACAGGAATAAAGTATAATTTAAAATATATTTTGTTATTTTATATATACACTATATATTTAGTTAAATCAGTTATTTAAAATTGTATTAAAATATGTACTTTTATGTTGCTCAGAAATGTCTACATAATATTGAAGAGAAACATAAAAATAAATAAAAAATAAATAAAATAAAAGCATTTAAATTAACTGTTTTAACTGAAGGCTGACAGACAGACAGACAGACAGACAGACAGGCAGATAGACAGATAGATAGATGGATGTGGTATTAATGTGGCATCTATTGCTGATAAGGTAGCATGTGAACATTTATATATACTATAAACACAGTTATATGCATGATGACATAATGTTGCATGCATATACATGCACAAGACTGTGTGGAATGTCTTGGATTTACATCAGCATTAAGTTATATAGATCATGTGAAGTTCATCCAAAAACTAGTTTATATACGAGCTGAAATAACAATGAGCATTTTATTCAAAACAGCATGTTTGCAGTAGATTTGGTATACTAGAGTATATTTTAGTATAATGTGCAATAAGCAATAACATAATGACTTGTTTTGCCTTTTTGCACTTGCAAACATGTAGTGTTATCCTCACTTAATAACTGGTATATGTAGCCCTGGAATCAAAGATCCTGCAGTGGCTTGTGACAGTGACTTGTCTCAGCTGACCAGTTGTCATCAGATAACCCAGAACGGATTTAATACCAGGTATATAAACAGAGACTAAGCTGAGGTTTCGACTGTTGGTGGTCATTAAAAATCCCAGGGTGCTTTTTGAAGAGTAGCTATGTAACCAGTGTGCCCTGGTCAAATTGGCCTCACTCCATCATGGCCTGCTAATCATCCATATCATTTGCTTCTTCACACTGTTGCCTCTCCACTGATAACTGGTGTGAGGGGGGAGTTCTGACACAAAAAGGCTGCTGTCACATTATCCAGGTAGAGGCTGATCGTGGAAACACCCACCACCATCACTCGTTCAATATGCTTTGAGCAAATTTGTTTAGTATAAAGCTATATTTATGTAAAAGATTATGTTTTTGTATATTTTGTTTATTGGCCTCTGAAATGTTATGAATTATATTACTTGTATTTAACATTAATGAACAAAAAATACTTGTTATTGTTCATGTTCAAGTTCAAGTAGTTTATTTTTCATTTGTACAAGGATACGCTGGACATTACAATGCTCACAACAAAGCTTGGAATGCAAAATAACATTCAGACAGACAACACAGACATATAAGAAATGAAAAAGAAATAGACTAAAGGTCCTTGCACCCTGATTCTGAGATTTTCGTATGTGTTTTTTCCTATTTGTCATCCTTTCCTATACTACGAAAGATACGAATACGCAGAAAATCGATCTTGATCCATATTTTTTTTTTATGACAGATGAAATTTTTGGAAGCAGTGTGTAAATGTGATTGACACAATGTGGATTCGTAATTATGAACGTAATTATAACATGCTAAAATTTTGTACAAGATTTCAGACTCGGTTTGCAAAGACCTTAAGACTAAAGGAGCTATTCAAAAGAGTGCTAATAATACACAGTAATGTGTAACAATAATAATTATATATGCTGGATGAGGTCAGGCTGCAGTCATATTATCCAGGAGTGTTGGTCCATCTTTACAAAAGTGAACTAAAACATTATTTATTTATTTTTGTTTCTACCTTTTTATTATTCTGATTTTTATTATTCTGGCCTCAGGAAAATGTGATTAATTTATGACTATAATATATTATATTATATTATATTATATTATATTATATTATATTATATTATATTATATTATATTATATTATATTATATTATATTATATTATATTATATTATGTATAAATATTTAATAAAATACATGCTGGATCTTGAGCTTTCAGTCCAACTCTGCAAGAATCTGCCTAGTACAATTTCAGTCTGTGTAAAGCATTTACATGTTAGTTGAACTTTTAAACTACATATGATCATACTGAGAAAAGCTCAGTGATGCAAATAGTGGAGTAGAAATGCCTACTAGCAACCAACAATACAGCGACCTGGAAACCTCATTGTGAGCACCCTTTGACATGGAAAACAGTTTTATCACTTGCCAACTTGTTGCATTTGGCCTGGCTATCGTACAAAGGAATGTGTGTTTCACTTGAGCAGAATGTGCCTTCTTACAGTTTTCCTCATCACTCCCCAAGTGTCAGGACATTCTACATTCTATTTAAATCTACACAACCACATGTTTTGTCTCAAAATTCAATCTAGAAAAGCCAATGAATATTCTGATTCCAAAAAATCTCCATTTTGATTCCACTGAGGGCACACACTCAGCCCTTTCCACACTTGAATGCCTGCAAACATAGGACACACTCCCATTTGTCTTCCAAACTTGCTGTGTGGCACTTTTTGTTGAAGTTGTGCTGTTATGGGGTCTTTTTAAGCAGCCGTATTCTGGCCACGTAGAAGCAGTAATGAGGATGAATGCTGATGCTTTCTCCACACTCTTCCCTCTGAGCATCACGCGCTCCCTATGCAGCCCAGGCTTTGCTCACTGCATGAAGGCTCCTTAGCCGTAGACTGCCGCTGATCCGGTAACCAGACTCCACCCGCAATCAATGCCCAGAGTACGAGTGCTTCACGCAAGGCTGTGTGATTATTACCGCCCATCTGTACTGTCTGAGAACGAGCCCCTGAAGTCCTCATCTATCATAGTGGAGTCTATATTTCAAGATTAATTTTAGTTTTATGCTGTTTTCATTTTAGGCTCCTCTGTATACTAAGTGCTGCGTAGTAACTGATTACATGTAATCTGGATTTGATAATTATATTACAAAAATAAAGTACTTGTCATTTGATTATATTACATTTTAAAATGTTCATAATCAGACTAGAGTTACTTTTTTAAGGAAATAATTTTTAGAGATTTTAAGGAAATAAATTTGCATGTTCATAGTTCTCTAGCATTGGACTACAATCTACCCAGCACTGTGTATACAATATATTAGTCCTTCTGAACCCTTCAGTCTCTTGTAATATCAATCTTTCCCTCTCTTTTTTTCCTCATCAGCTTCACACTGACATGGACAGAGGTGATGGACGCACTAGGTACGTGCTGCGGGGTGAGGGGGCGGGGTCAGTGTTTGTGATTGACGAGAAGACGGGTAACATCCACGTAACCAAGCCCTTGGACCGGGAGGAGAAGGACGAATACCGGCTGATTGCCACAGCAACAGACAGTCAGACAGAGCGTGCCCTGGAGCCCTCCTCCCAGTTCATCATCAGAGTGCAGGATATCAACGACAACCCACCTGTCTTCGAGGAAGGACCCTACAGCGCCACAGTACCCGAGATGGCAAACATAGGTAGCGGAAGACAACATATGCTCATCCCCCCTAGCACGTTTTCTTGGTGAATGTCAATGATTTTTGAATAATGCAGGATTCATGCTGTCCCAAAAATCATCGGATGAAAAGCCGTGGCAAATGCTTCCTATAATTTGCGCCATTTAAATGTTAATGACGCTCATTCGGTGAAATAACCTCTCACGTTTATCGATTTTACGTGGGTTCAAAATATTACCCCTAGACAGTCGTGCTTGTTTTGCCTGAAATGGCTTTAATTAATATCAAAGGATCACAAGCACGAACAAGAAATATTCTGCACTGCATCTGAATACTCAAACCCTTGCTGAGGTAAACGAAACCAGAGCGCCATTCAAATCTAATATTCCATCAGTGTGAATGTGTTATCAGTCTAAATTGTGGCGTGTTTCTTCAGTTCCACTCAGATTGAATATGAATAGATTTCTCTGAGCCGGTGCATGTTGCGTCAACCCGGCAGTCACGTCTGTATTTTGATCTGCCTATCTGATCGTTCGTTTACAGTGACAATCTCTCTCTCTCTCTAGCTCTCGTTCTCCTACCGTCTTCTATTTGCCGCTTCTTAACTACCTGCGAAAGATCTGTAATCATACGACACCCTCCCCTCAACCCACAAGCTCTCATGGTGACACTGTCAGGCCTTTGATGTCTGAAAACAGCAACAGCTGCTCCCACAAATCCCCCCCGTCCCTCTGAGCTTGTCAGCAGTTGCCCCATGGGAAACAAAGTTCTCTTTCCATTGTACATATATATGTTCGTTTCAAACTCTTTGATTCATTTGGTTGGAAAAAAGTCCATATCTGTCAGGAGCGAAAGAAAGATTTGAGACGTGAGGGAGTCGAGGGAACGGGGGAGTGTGGCCGCAAAAACAGGCATAGAGATTGAGAGAGGGAGCAAATGGGGAATTGGAGAAGGAGATGAAGAGAAATGAAGTGAGACAGACAGAGGCGTGAATCAAAGAAGGTGTGCAGCTGGGGAGAAGAGAAAGTGAATACTGTATTTGTCACACTGCAGCAGGAGGGAGTGAGAGGAGAGAGGGGGAGAATCTTTCAGTCTTTATACGGCTCTCTTCATGTAATGTGCTCGTCCTGTGATGACCTGTGTTCATATGTGCCATATTGATAATCTCTTATTGTCTTTTTTGCCCTCTCCCTTACTTTCTCTCTCTCACTTCCTGAAACTCTTCCTCAGGGACCTCCATCATTCAGGTGACTGCTTCAGACGCAGATGATCCCACCTATGGGAACAGTGCACGGCTGGTGTACACACTTGTTCAGGGGCAGCCACACTTCTCAGTGGACGCTCAGACAGGTGGGTTTTTCTTATCCTCATTATTAAAATGACATCTGTTTAACCCTGTATTCCAAGACTGCTTGCCCACTGAAGCTAAGCAGGGTTGAACCTGGTTAGTACCTGGATGGGAGACCTCTTGGGAAAACTAGGTTGCTGCTGGTAGAGGAGTAAGTAAGTCCAGCAGAGGGTGCTCACCCTGTGGTCTGTGTAGGTCCTAGTGCCCCAGTATAGTGATGGGGACACTATACTGTCAGCAAGCACTGTCCTTCAAATGAGATGTTAATCCGAGGTCCTGACTCTCTATGGTCATTAAAAATCTCAGGATGTCTTTTGAAAAGAGTCGAAGTGTGACCTTGGCATCCTGGACAAATTTGCCCATTGGCCTCTGACCACAATGGCCTCCTAATCATCCCATATCTGCTGATTGGCTTCATCAGTAAACTGGTGTGTGGTGGGCATTCTGGCAGGTGCTGGTGGAAGAGGAGCTGCCCCTCACAATGTAAAGTGCTTTGAGTGCTTAGAAAAGCGCTATATAAATGTAATGAATAATTTATGAAAACTAACATAAGACTTTCGTTCTTCTTCAAAACACAGATTAAGATATTTTTAATGAAACGCAATATAATTCTGTCCATTTACCCCCCCCCCCCCCCAAAAAAAAGAAAAAAAGTCAGATTTTTTTTAATTTTATTTTTTACTGAAATTTGCTCCGAATTATATACACTGATTTATATCCGTGCTGATTGAGAGTGGTATGTGTGCCCAATTTTATTTATATAGGGTTTTTTTCCACACACTGTTAGCTTCAGTTTCATTTCAAATCATTTCATTTAGGCTAGGTGTTTATCATGAATGTTATTTATAGTGAATGCCACAATAATTTATTTTTGTTTTATACTTACATTTTACAGACCTGTTGTGTTCTGAATACCATTCAATTTCAAAGATTTTTGAAGGGAACAAAATAAATTTTTATAGTGTTTGTAAACATTTCATTTTATTTACTTGTATTTTACTGTATATTATTTCGGCATGTATTTGTGTTTTTTCTCTTTCTCTCGTGAGGCATTTTTGATCAGGTACAACCTATTTTCTGGAAAATACAGCAATCTAAGTCTTCTGAAGAGATATGTAGACACATTCATTGTGTGTCATTTAAGTTTCGACCAGTAAATTAGTAAAGTTATGCAAAAATAGGTTATTTAACTCTATTTAGCAAAACATAGAACACTTAAAACCAGCACTAACCACCATAAACTAATGATCTAATGAACTGCCATGATGCTGACGTAGCCAGTGTGAGTTTGATCTGATTCCCTCATCTTTTCTCCATCATTTCGTCTCTACTGTACTGTCAATAAAAGTGTCAAAAAGGCTCCTGACTGTAAAGTCTGCAATAACAGCAACACAGTAACAGTATAGATACCACTAACATGATGATATCTAAAACATTTATGAGAAACTGTTCGAAGAAGCACTTCAAGTGTTTGTCTCAGGGACAACATGGAGATCATCACTTGAAGCTCTTGACTTGTCCATCAAGTCTGAAGGACTGGGTCTGAATCAAGTGCAGTCAGTGAAAAATACATCACGATGCTTCTGTGAAATATAGAGCCTGCAGTTTCATGTTATACTTTCTTTAGGCCAGTCTCAGTCCCCGGTCAGCCATTAGCGCCACATTCTCTCTCTTCAAAGCCCTGATCCTTTCCGTAAGTTCCCCCTTACTCTGTCATCCCTCTGGTTCTTTCCTCCTTCCTATTTTCCTGGTTCATCCCTCCCTCTCTTCAACGCTCATTAATCCAGACTGACTTGGCAGAAATGTATTCATACCGCTTGAGCTGCACTTCTAACAAATGCTGCAAACATGAACTCAAATCACACTTCTGAAAGCTGTGGAAAACAGAAAAATGCTTCAAAGTGGAGCGCCACCGCAGGTTTGTGAACTGTTCAAGGAATAGTTCAGTTCTGTCATCTTTTACTCATCATCTTGTCATTCGAAACCTGTATGCTGTTATATTTTCATTGGAAAACAAAATCGAATATATTAAAGAATATCTGTTCAGTTTTTTTGCCATACATAACAATTCAGGTGAGCAAACTCTAAAAAGAACACCATAAAAGCAGCATAAAAAGTAGTTCATATGACTTGTGCATCATATTCTGAGTCTTCTGAAGTCATATGATAGCTTTGCAAGAGTTTTGCAAGTCATTATTCACTGATACCAATAAAACTTACATCTAGCCTAGCCTACAGTACACCTGCTTCCAAATTCAATGATGATTTTAAAAATATTTAATGGATGATAAATAGTACTGTATAATCAGCATTTAGTGAGTAAGCTGAAAATGGCTTTCTTCAAGAACAAATTATATTTTTCGTTGGATTGTGTGAAGCAACATTCTTGCAATGAGTTGATTTAAATGTCTGTTTCACATAAATATATTGTATAATAATTCATGTTATATGGGTTAGTTTTATGATACTTTTAGGACTGTTTTTGGTGCCATTATTATTCAAAAGTTTAGCGTTAGTGACAAGTAATAATTTTATTCAGCAAGGTGGCATGCCTTTTCTGTATTTGATAATGATAAATGCTTCTTAAGTGGGAATTCAGCATAGGAGAATGATTTCACGTGACACTGGACTGGAATAATGGCTGCAGAAATTTTGGGTTTGCCACCACTGGAAGGTTTTACATTTTGAAGGATTTTAAAATCGAAAGGTTATTTTAAATTGCAATAATATTTCACATTATTTAATGTGTTTTCTATAAAATAAATGCAGCCTTGCTGACCACAAGAGTACTTCTTTCAAAATCCCTTCTTAGTACTTATTTCTTTCCGACCCCAAACTTTTGAGCGGTAGTGTTGCTGTATAAAGAGTCTTAAAATATCTCCACAAAATAAAATAACAGCATATGGGTTCAGAACGATGTGAGGTTGAGTAAACGATGACAGAATTTCTGGCTGAACTTTTCCTTTAAATGGCAAGCTTAAATGACACAACGGCCCAGCCTCTGTGCTCTGCCTCTGTGCCTGTCGGTGGGTCTGGTTTGTGACCCAGAGGCTTGCGAGAGGCTTTTATTCAGGGTTACGGGGGGCTGTAATCATTTGAAAAATCACTCCTGCTTCTTTGTGCTGCAGAGTGGAATTGGCAGAAGTGAAGTGAGCACAGTGCGGTTCTACACACAGTGGGACTGTGTGGCCAATGTGTGAGCGTAAGAGTTGCGAGGAGAATGATGGGTATTTGTGTGTATGACAGGCTAGAATGAATGAGGCAGAGAAAAGGAGTGAGAGAGTAAAAGATGAATTTTACGGCTCACACAGATCTATTGTGTGAATGTTTGTGTAGAAGTATATGCATTGTGTCTCTGTCTATGTGGATAATGGACTTCCTTCGTATTTTGATTCCATTTGGCCGTCTAATGAAACCTAATTAATTTTGTTGACATTTGTGGACCCCACGCTGATATGAATGGGAGGGCTTTTTCTCCTGGAGTTTTGTGAATGCTAATCAAGGATATTAACCTAATTCTGTCCTATATGCATTGCAAGGCATTCTTTTTTACTCATTAGTGGGAATTAGCATTCTGAGCTGTAGCACTCTGAAAGGTCTCTTCCAATCTACAGCTTGTATTCACAGTTAAACTTCCTTTTGACATTTTAATAAACCTTCCTCGTAGACTGTTGTCCTATAGTAGGAGTATCACGCGGGTGACCTTGTCTGCTGGGATGCGTTTCTACAAGTTTACGGTCAGGGAACACATGGAAATGATTTGATTCAAGGAGATGATTGAATTTATGATGTGCTTCTCTCTTTGTCGCTCTTTCTCCCTCAGGCATCCTGCGTACCGCTGTTCCAGATCTAGATAGAGAAGCGCAGGATCAGTATCTAGTGGTGCTGCAAGCTAAAGACATGGGCGGCCACCTTGGTGGCCTGTCAGGAACAACAACCATTACTGTAAGATTGACGGATGTCAATGACAACCCTCCGCACTTCGTACAAAGTGAGTAACTTTCCACATCATGTCTATGCATATCCCTTTCAGACCTTTGCTAATTAATTTTAGGGTTTGAAATTAACACCCACCAAATGCAGGTAAAATTCAGCTGTGGCGGATAACACTTTCAAACCACTAGCCAATTTGGCGGGTTACTTTTCCTAAATTATGTTCACTCATTAATTTCTTGGGGAAGTTCATGTAAGCCTAATCTGCACAGATTTAGCGCAAATGCTGAACTAGTCAGGCATCATGATATATTAAGTAGATTTATATAAACCCCTAATTGCACAGCATCTGAACATATCTATCTTACTTGAACATACCCATCCTAATGGCGCTGGTTTCGTTTGCATTGAAGCAATAGCAAAAAGTCAAAAAATGATTGAAGTCTCAAACCGTGTGAATACAAAATACAATAGAACCCATTATAATCAGTGATGCTGTCTACACTGGATGTAGCACAGCATGACAAAGCCTAATTGCAAACTGATGACTCGTTCTATTTATGATGGACTAACACAAAGTACAAAAATATTATAGTTGCTTTGTTGTGTCCAGTGTGGACAGGTTTAGGTGCTTTTTTTTTGGCAAGTAGAAGTTAAGAATGGTGGTTGAGTGAAAATGTTAATTTCAAACCCTGGTTAAATTTCTATAGTTTGTACAATAAACACCTCCTCTTTTTAATGAAAAAAAAAAACACTCATTAAAGGACATCCCATAAGCCCCACTAGATAATTACTTTTCTTTATTTAATCCATGGTTTCCCACAAGAAATGTTTCCCACAGAAAGAATAATAGATTTTGTTTTGGGACTGAAATAAGGTCTAAACTAACTTTTACATTTTGTGCTACAACATAAATTACACAAAGGTATGCACATTTAAAAAAAATGTTTCTTGATCACCAAATCCACATTTTAGAATGATTTCTGAAGGATAATGTGACATGAAGACTAATGAGTAATGACTGCTAAAATACTGCTGAAAAAGTGCTGTTCTAAAAACACATTAGAAATTCCAGATGAAACTGATGAATCAACAAATCATATCACACTTTCAAGAAAACTTTTAATAATTCATAAGAGATGGTGAAAGCTTACAATATGAATAATCATTATGTTTTTTAATTGGGTTTATTTTTTTAGGTGTAGAGGTTTGGTTTTATAGTTAGGTTTAGGTTTTCATTATTTGTGTGTGTATGTGTCCGTGAATTCTTCCAAATCTTGAGTAGATACAGCTTTTCATGAGACTGGATTGGCAGGTTAATGTTCTAGGTTGCCTTTAATTAAGCTTGCTATTAGTGACCCAAATGACATACTCATGACTACTTTCAAGTACAACCCATATTATGATTTTATAATACTTCAGTATTTTTAGGGAGACTGTGGTTACCACGGTAAATTTAAATGCATCACAGAATGGTATGTGGCGTGGCAACCTTTGGCGCGCAGAGGGATATTCACTGGCATGCAAGCAATAAAGGGAAAATTGCATACAGGTGTACATTTTGAGTTATTCATTCCTCGTGGTCACACAGCCTGTTAGGAGCTATAAATACTATTAAAATATGAGAAGGAACTTGCTCTGATCTACAGATAATGGCATTTATTTACTTGTACTTGTTTAGCTTATGTAGTGGGCACAGTTTGAAACACTGTTCCATTTCCCCATCCCCTCCCTACTGTTTCCATCAATAAAATTGGCATAATTTATATTATTTTGTTTTCCTAAATGAGTTTGAGAATTGTGTATACAACCTGGTTGGTGCATATAAACCAACTATATCCAAGAATGGGAGACAGGAGAGCTAGAGTTAGAGGTTGGTTATAGAAAAGAGCCTTATTTAGTGCTCACCATCAGCTGTTTAACTGTCCCTGCACAAGGGCCGTAACACTAACACAAATCACCTCGTATTTGGAAGCCGATTTAGAAATCTCTCAAAGAGTTTGCTTCAGATAAAAGCAAACAAATTACAGGCATTTTGGGAGCTGTTTTGACCATTGCAATTACGTTTGAAGAATGTTGTGGGGAGCGCCGAGGCTGATGCATCCCTCGGTATAATAGATGCAGACTCAGGTGCAGGGGGTGTTGAGCTGGTTTATGTAGTTTTAACATCCTTGGCTGCCGTGTTGGGCATCCGAGAGGAGCAGAGCAGTGCACTGTGCCCGTGATGGATGGCTGGGTAGATTGTTTGACGGATGACTACATAGGTACGCCGGTTAAGATCAGTGTCTTTTTTATGAGGCGACGAGATAAGAAGCAACGATACTGAGAAGGTTTCATCATAAATATTACTAATTTATTTCCCTGGAGTGTCTGCTGGTTACAGATGAAGAGCGAAAGTACAAGAGAGAAGGAGAAGGGAAATGAGAAGATTGAGGGAAGACGAAATCAGCTATGATAGCAAAAGAAGCAAGGGAGTTTAAGAATAGAGGAACTAAATGATAATCACCATAATTTGTCCACAGACAGAGCAAGAAAGAAAGAAAAAAAAAGGCTGACAGGGAGACGGAGATGGGAAGGAGAGGAGAGGTGATGGTGACACAAGAAAAGGGACAGCTTAACTCTGCGCTGAGAATGGAATCAATTTTATTTGTGTGTGTGTGTCTGTGCTCCCACTCACACCTTTAAATTCATCTGTTACATCCTGTCTGCACTGGAAGCCTTGAAGCTGCACTTCAACAGTGTTCAGTACTAATCAGCTGTGAGCTTAACTTAAGCAACAGTGAAGTCATTAAACAGATTAATTAAAGGGTTAGTTCACCCAAATAGCAAAATTATGTCATTAATACCTTACCCTCATGTTGTTCCAAACCCGTAAGACCTCCGTTTATCTTTGGAACACAGTTTAAGATATTTTAGATTAGTCCGAGAGCTCTCAGTCCCCCCACTGAAGCTGTGTGAACGGTAGTGTTGCCACGGTATCAAAATTTCAGTATTCGGTCCACGGTTCTCGGTACCAATTTCGGTACCAAAGCAAAACACAAAAATATAATTAAAAAAAAAAAACTTTTTAGCACTAAAAATAAAACCAATGCCATTCTTTATACTTATTTACAATTGTGTTTAAAGTTTTTCTACAAGTTATATAATTATGAAAAACAGTAAACAAGTTTCACCCAAATTAATTTGTCTTTTAATTTATAAAATTTAAACACATTTTATTTTTGGTAAATAAAGGGGATTTGCTATTAAATTTAAAACATGGAAGAAATATTGTGATTTATTTATTGTGATTAGTTTACATATAGCGTGTCGATTCAGCGTGGTAACACTTGCATGTGTGAGAAACAGCGCTGTGCGTCCATTGAGATGAACTGAAAAGTTCAGATCGCTTGATGGAGAGAGAACTCTGAAGCTCAGATGCTTAAATTAATGCAAGCGTCATGCGCTTTAGTCTATGTAGTAAACAAACCCGCACGTCTCTGCCATTCATTAATTTACACAGAGACGCACAGAACACGGATTCATATTTTAAACAACTTTTGCAGCTTAACATTTACAGATACTGGTCCATATGGAGATTTGATTTGATTAATTTATGCTAACTTTGACAAAATCCACGACTGTCCATATTAAAATGTAAGTTTCATTTTCATGACTGGATTTTGAGATTCCGTCCTCGTTTTCTGCTTTGCGGAAATCATAGCGCTGAACCGGGTTTGAACGGGACCTCGGTACTACCGGTACTTAAAGAAACCTGGTACCGTCACATTTAATTGGATACGCGAACCTTTTAAAATGATTCAGCATGAGGGTACAACATGAGGGTAAGTTATTAATGACATAATTTTGCTATTTGGGTGAACTAACACTTTAATTATTCTATCACATTATTGATTTGTTTTGTTTGTATTTGGCAATCTAACTGACCCTAAACTTTTAAACGGCAGTGTAGCTAAGGAATAAATAGTAATAATAATTTTGTTGTTGTTGTTGTTGTTGAAGAAATAATTAATATTATTATTATTTTTATTTAAATGTGATGTATTAAATTGATAGTTAAGACATTTATATTGTAGCTGTATAATTATTGTAATTATATTTCAGATATTAATGTTTTACTGTATATTTAACAAATAAATGCAGCCTTGGTGCATTAGAGACTTCTTGAAAAACATTTAAAACAATCTTTCCTACCATAAACATTTTGATGGTAGTATATATGGTTAAGACAAAATATGATTTAAATCTCATCCTTTTTAATTTAAAAATCACATGTCAAAATGTCATTGATCACAATTAATGATCAGAAGTTGAATTTTAAATTTGATTAAATGATCAAATTATATTCATAGAATGAAAAAAGCATTTTATTTCAGGCAGACAGGGAAAATAAAGTGACTGGAGCATCTGTGCAGTGTAGTCAACTTCATTTATTATAATAGGGAATGATTTCATTTTGATGTGTCACAGTATCTGCTGCATGTCATGAATGAATGTTCACTAAAAGGATGTTACAGTGATTCAATGCAGAATCAACATAACAGACATATTTTGATTAATATTTTCAAATATTTGATTTTATTTGTATTTATTTGTATTAAAGAGTTTATTCTGATCACTCTTTTGCATGTATTGGCTCTGGAATTTTTATAATTTAGAATATTTATATTAGAATATTGTTATGTTTTGTTTTTAAAAAAATTGTGAGTTCAATATGATATATATATATATATATATATATATATATATATATATATATATATATATATATATATACAGTACAGACCAAAAGTTTGGACACACCTTCTCATTCAAAGCGTTTTCTTTATTTTCATGACTATGAAAATTGTAGATTCACACTGAAGGCACCAAAACTATGAATTAACACATGTGGAATTATATATGGAATTATATACATAACAAAAAAGTGTGAAACCATTGAAAATATGTCATATTCTGGGTTCTTCAAAGTAGCCACCTTTTGCTTTGATTACTGCTTTGCACACTCTTGGCATTCTCTTGATGAGCTTCAAGAGGTAGTCACCTGAAACGGTCTTCCAACAGTCTTGAAGGAGTTCCCCGAGAGATGCTTAGCACTTGTTGGCCCTTTTGCCTTCTGTCTGTGGTCCAGCTCACCCCTAAACCATCTCGATTGGGTTCAGGTCCGGTGACTGTGGAGGCCAGGTCATCTGCTGCAGCACCCCATCACTCTCCTTCTTGGTCAAATAGCCCTTGATGCCTTCAGTGTGACTCTACAATTTTCAAAGTCATGAAAATAAAGAAAACTCTTTGAATGAGAAGGTGTGTCCAAACTTTTGGACTGTACTGTATTTATATATATATATATATATATATATATATATTATTTTCAGATTAGAGCAGGAAAAATGGGATTAGAGTAGCCCTGCAGTGCGTCAAAAGGGCGATCTACAACTTGCGGGGCGATGCAACCTACGCTGTCATTGATTATGATGGGAGCGATTATGTTTTGCCGCTCATGTGCAGTGTAGACACTGTGCTATTCCATCTGTCTGTTCTCATATGTCTTCCCTCCCTCTCTCTCTCCATCTCTCACACATGCCATTTACACACTCATCGACCGGCTCAAGAGAGGAAACTCACGTGCGCGCTCACAGGAATACACATCAGCTTCTGTGTTACACGCACATACACATTCATGTCACATACCCCCCGCGTTCGACAGTTCATCAGGCTGAGGGAGGAGAGAGGACGGCTGGAGATGGAGAAACTCAGAGGTGACAGGCTTTGTCATCAACCCCTAAGGGCTAATTTTCATTCAGCATCCTTCCCTCTCACTCTTTGGCTTTCCAAGCGTCTCCTTGATAAGTGAATTTCTTTTCTCGACCCTCTCCAGCCCTCCTCACCCTTCTGCCCTCAGCTGGCGTTGGTTTTAAAGGCTCTGCAGTGGACTGCGCAGACTGATGAAAAAATACTGTTCATCAAAACACTAACTGTGTGCTCTCAGCGGATCATAAAGCCTATTTATTTACACTCTCATCAAAGCATAAAGCTCATTTAGCCTTCTAGCTATGCATTATGGAATCATGCAGTGTCAAGTTCAACAGGTGATTAGAACTGATGCATATATTCTCTTGAGTATAATGGCAATAAAACGCCACAGTTTGGATGTAACTAAGATGCACCCTGAAAACTCATCTCAGCCTCTGCTGGAACCCATTTTAAAAGTAAAGGAAGCGTAAAATGTACAGAATTAGTTGCTTGGCGTCTCAGCAACGTGTCTGATGTTGAAAGCAAGAGGTTTGATGCGCATCCCTTGAGGCTTTTATCAATCAATTCACATGTGTAGGAGTGCTTTAAGCATTTTCTCTCTTGGTAGTCAGATATGGGCTTTCAGGGTCCTGAACACTCAATTAAAATGAAAGTACCATCACAATTAATTCTATTCAGTGTGGCTTCCCACTAGCAGCGAGAGTCTCCGGCTATTTGTATTCGTAGGCTTCATCCAATCCCACAAGGTTATGTATCTGTGTTTTCGCCGCGCATGAAGCGATAAAGACATGGAATGCGTGTCTGAATCCATAAACATGCGTCCCTGGGGTGACTTCTCCGAGTGTGAAGGAGATATAAAGGAAGGAAGGGATGAGAAGAGCACTAAAAGCCTCATCTTGGCCGTACCAGCCCGCTGTAATCACACAGACTCGTTTTTATTTCACGCTGTGCTCAGGAACACAGAAGATGTGCTTTCTTGGTACGCCGGCGATCTCGCGGGTTCTTATCTGTGACACTTGGCCTGGTCTTTGTCCATTTCCTCCAGTCAGTTTGCCAGAGAGGTGCTCAGCCATGTGTTCTGATCGGATAATTTGTTGACTGATTCGGCTGATTGGGTTTGGTATGAATAAGGCAAGCAGGCAAATCGCTTCTAACTCGCTGGCTGCCTGTGGGGTCTCCTAGGGGGCTATAGATAGCAGTGGGGCATGAAAACGTCTCTGAAATCGCTCCATCGTATCACAATGCCCAATTAGAGCTGGGATTGGATAGTCCCTGGTTCCACATGAGGAACTGGTGGCACTGCGGTCATTTGTGGTTATGACTGCATCGGCTCCTACTTTCACTTTACGTGCAGGTCTGAGTAGAGGGTTTTCATGGTGAAACGTCAAAGACATCCGCAAGTCACTGTACACTGTTTGAATGTCATTAATGAGTAAAATAAAGTAGAGTAGCATTGCAAATCCTTTTTGAGGTTTCAATCACTAGCTATACGACAGATCAAAAAGACCTGCTGACTATCCTGTCTTTTCTCAAGAGGCCAAATTATCTGTGAAAGAACCTTTGCTTTTTTTTTTCTTGTGCAATACTAAGCTTTCTACATCAATAGTTCTCAGCTGGTTTTGCTACAGGACGCCGATTTCCAAGTATAGTTTGGGTTAGGCTGCTAGGATGCCTGCTAAAAAAGTTTAGAGAGAAACAGTAAACAGTAAAAAAAAAAAGAAAATATAAATACAAACTTAATGAATGTGACATTATTACATTGTTAAAGGTCCCATGACATGGATTATTTCCTTTTCTTTAAATGCTTTTTAATGTTTCCTTAGGTGTACTTATATTGTTAGGATGATTTTTACATTTAAAATTTAGAAATAAAAAGCATTTTTATATCCTGATATTAGCCCTCTGGCTTGAATGCTCTGTTTGAAGGGGCGTGTCTGCTGCGAGTAAACGACAACTGTTGTGATTGGCTGACATCTTTGCATTTGAAATGCGTATTACATGTGGAACCCCTCTCAAATATATATATATTTACTATTACAGCTGTCAAATTATTTTTTCGATCTTTTCCCATCACATGAAAGGCTGCAGTGATGAGCAGCATTGAGTAGACAGAGTCTGTTTATCGCGTGAATGCAGTTATCTCGTCATTATTGCAACACGTTTTCTCTCACAAAATGCTTTCACCACAACTAACAGCTAACACATGAATACAGTAAGAGCTTTGTTGTGCAGCATAAAAGCGTCATTCATTGTAACGGCAGTTTGGGCAAGTGTGCAGATATACTCGCAATGTGTAAGAGCTCCGAAAAAAAGGGAGCGTTCTTTGATCGCTCTCTGTAGTTAAATCACAATTTAAATAACAGATTTCTTTCATGCTACTAAGAGAAACAACGTGAAGTTGATCGTTTAGTCCCTGGCTTGATTCACTGATGCATAAACAGTATTAAACGATTTAGAAAGAAAGTCTGTGTGAACTTGAATAATTAGCTGCACATCAGAAATCACTGATCACAGATCAGGCATTAATGAACACTGTTACTCACTGTTTGTGCCGGTGCTGTCGAATCCATATCATAAAAGTCTGTTTGTAACGCCTGTGCTGACATTGCGACTGAATTATATGTAAATATTTGGGCGGGCAAAGCAGAGAAAGGGGAGGTAACAATTCTCCTTACAACGTCACAAAGAGGAGATTCAAGATCAGCCCGTTTGAGCTTCCATTTTCTCAAAGGCAGAGAAAGATAGCAAAATCTCGATTTACACCGATTAAAATTTCTAGAAACTTGGGGAACTTATACAGGCTAGGGGAACTCATATTAATGTTAAAAAACCTCAGAAAGTGAAATTTTCATGTCATAGGACCTTTAAATTATGTTTTCTAAGGACTAGTCAGAAATCACAAATATATATATATATATATATATATATATACTCTGAGAAGTCACCCCAGGGACGCATCTTTACGGACTCAGACACGCATTCTGTGCCTTTATTGCTTCATGCGCAGCGAAAACACAGATACATAACCTTATGGGATTGGATGAATATACAGTATATATATATAATAGAGTTTAGTTTAGTTTAGTTTTTCTTGAGGAAGAGCATAATGTCTGCAACATTTCATGTCATGCAACTGCCAAAATATGTTTTATGTCTTAACAAAAGGATATACTGTAAGAAGCATTTTTAAAAGCTGATAAGCCTATTAATTTTGCTGTCTTGATTATGCATGTTTGTGATGATTTGCATTTTATTATTTGCATTTGTCATTGTTCTTTTGCTAGGAAATCCTGCATTATAGAAATTCCAACACTTTTGAACCTGAAACAAGGGTGGCAAAACTCTGTTATTCTATGACTTCAGAGCAGGTGGACAGCGATGCGAGCCGTAGGGAAACTTTTTAGGTGAGTGTTGGTCCATTGTGTGAGTTTTTGAGGAATAACCCAGAGCCAAACGTCAGCGATGGAATCAATCCGGAGGTTGGCCGTTGTTCTATCGGCGACAGTGAGAGTGGAGTGCAGGAAAAATGGTCAACGATTTCGCTTTTCTTGTCATCTACTCTGGCAGTGTGCCTTCACGCAGAATAATAGGAGTTAGAGCCATTCTTCTTGCATGGAGAGAGAATACGACAGAGAACGAGCGATGTGGTGGGGGTAGGTAAGAGGGAAGTGATTTCCATGCTAATGGGAATGTTCCCGGCAGGGCTTTCTGTCTGCGCCTATGTCTCTATGATGAATGCAGCCGTCGGACTGCCAGCGCGACGGGGGTCTCGCACCAAACCACGAACTCGCAACTTCCTCTCTCACGCACGACGAGGAAAGGAAAGTGAAGTGGGCACTCACATAGAACTGAAAGACGGACTCTAAGCTCTGGCTGCATAAACTAGCGAATTCAGGGTTTATTTCTTTGAAGTTTTGCCATTCACGTTTTGGACACTGGCCTGTGCATTGACGTCTTTTATTCATTAACATGCCATATATACATGATGGTGAGTAATTGGAGAGGGAAGTATTTGAACAAGCGGTGCTCTGGGCAAGGTCTATTTTAGATTACGGGCACGTTGAATCACAGGACGGATTTAGTTATACGCCACAGTGTGCCAGGGCTCTTTGAGGGCATTGTTGATGGAGGTCAGCATACGGCGATCTAATTCCAGCAGTTAGTACAGAAGCATTGCAGCAAGAGCGATTTAAATGCTGCCTCGGCCAATCAGATGACCCGAGGTGTCCTGGGAGAGCCAGACACAGGTTGACAATATACACCAGGAGGCCTGGACACAATTCCTTGCTGTTATTAAAGTGGAATTACGGAGGGAGGGATTTGATATTAAAGTCATTTTGAGCTGAGGGTGTTGATGTGTTTTGATTACCCCACAGCCCCAGTGGTCTTTATGAGAGAAATAGAGTGAGAGTCCTCTGGAGGTATTAACACCCCAAAGCAAGCACACAACACTGATTTCACCACCTGCATTTCTCCTCAGAAACAGTGCAGTCTTGACATAAACACAATCTCTGTCCCTTCTCCTTCTCATTTTCTGTCCCCGCTCCCCCCATTCTCTTTCTCAAGCAATATCTGTCACCATTCCCAGCCTGTTTTCTCATTTTGTGTCCTTTTTCTCTTCTCCTCAAAAACTTGTTGGCCACATATATAGAAGTCTGACAAGACTTTATTTGAATAAATATGAAAACCTACCAAGGTTTGAAATTAACCAGACCTTGTTGCAAAACTGCAAAAAGCTGTTACATTTTTTTTTTATTATATTATATTATGTTTTTGCTTAAATTTACTGCACAGTAAAGGAAAACAATTTAACAGAACCATTTTCTGTTTAAATTATTTTTTAATATGTATTGTATTCCTATTTTTAATATGTATTTTATTCCTGTGAATGTGATTGAATATATCAATCCTTTATTTGATTAATTCTTAAAAGAAGACTTTATTGTCACATGATCCTTCAGAAATCATTCTAATATGCTGATTTAGTGCTCAAGTAACATTTCAATGTTAACAAAAATGTGCCAATGAATGTTTTTGTGGAAACCATGCCACATTTTATTTTCACAGTTCTTTAATGAATAGGAAGTTCAAACATTTAACATTTATTGCTTTTGGCGCTCTAGTAGTTAATAAACAGAACTGTGTGCATCTTGTGGAAGAACATTGTAGCCGGAGCTTCTTTTTTTCTGTTTATGTCTATGACGGATCACGCAGGTAATGGGCCACTCTGCAGCGGGTCCACCAGTACCAGTCTGAAATAGTCTGAATATAAAAACTTATTATAGATGTACCATAGTGATTCAGAATAAGCCAAAAACACAGTTTGGAAAATGGATTCATGATGTACTCACTTATTGTATTAATTTTGTAAATTTTGAACTCAAAAAAGTTACAGACTGCAGCTTTTAAACAAGAAATCTTTTGTGACTGTAAATTTCTGCACAGTCACTTTTGATCAATTTAATAAATCCCTGCTGAATAAAAATATGAATTTCTTTTTCCTTTTATATATATAAAAAACTTACTGAACCCAGACTTTTGAACAGTAGTGTGGAAACATTTTAGTTCCACCTGTTTGTTTTTGTTCAATATAATAATGATCAACTTGCCTTCTCTGACAACCATGTTTAGCTGTAGTGTGACTGTAGCTTATAGCCAATGAGAACTAAAACGTGTTTCAGGGTTATAGCAGGCAAAATGTAGACAAAGCAAATCTGTGATTGTAGAGCCATCCAGTGTTAATTAAGTTGATCTAGACCATTCCGGCCCAGTCTGCTGCATGCTGTGTAAATGGAGGTTTCAAGCCAAGTCATCCTAATTTAGCGCAGATTAAACTCCCTGGCAGAATGTCAGAAAATAGTGATGCAAATAATATTGGACGAGTCTGATAATAGAAATAATTCCAATAATTGCCTTCTCTAATTAAGCTCCACATCCTTGAAGAGTGTAATTAAAATAGTAGTAGTTAATATTAGCCTCCTTTTAATCCTTTTCATTTTCTTTGCCGTCTTATTTTTTTCTGTTTGTTAATATTTCATCTAAAGTTCAACGCTTTAAGTGACTGCATAATCATTGCCCACAGATACATCTCCCGCCCCCCTTTGCACCTCAGCTTTCTCCATCTTGTGCAACAGCACATACTCATGGAAGTCAGATGCACATCCACACACAAGCGTTTGGCCTCACATTATCTCCCTCTTTCCGGTCTTCACCTTTTTCTCGTTCTTTAATTCACCTCGGCTGACTTCTCTTTCCTTCCCGTTAGCTTTTGAACCCCTGCGTTTTCAGTCCTTTCATTCTGAGGAGTGGGATAACTGCCCATCTCCCACGCATCTCTCTCTTTGAATCATCACTCACTGCTGCCACACCAATTTCTTAATCTCTGCCTCTCCTTTCTCACTTTCAGGGTTTCTCCATTTTTTTTTGATGTATTCATATACAGTTAGCTAACTCCCCCTGTGCTGAATCCTTGCTGTTCTGAATCTATCCTTTTGGCACGAGTGAGTGGTGTTAACCCTCTTTCAATCCCATGATGCTGTGCGCACATTCACATGATGTGAGCTAAAGCACTTCAATGCATTAAGCCTCACAGCAGGACCTGGATCCCGATATCACGTATTTTCCCGATATCACATTATTTTTTTTTATTATTTTTTTAATGTTTATTTTAAGGCTGGGATACAATACCCCTATCAAACCTATTCAGATTTTAAAATTTGTGTAGTGTAAGTCTTAAGATAAGTGTATATTTTATCTCTTATCTCTTTCGAAATTGAAAAAAATGTGTTTGGCTGCAAACTTATATTTTGGCATCTATAGTACTTTTTGTCAAGATCAAATAATTTTCTAAAATGTATTTACTCTGAATAAATTATTTTCAAATAATTTAGTAAATGGAATGCTTTATAATTTTTTTTTTATCAAATAGTTTTTCAAATTGATTAATTTTTTTTAATAATTATTACAATTAATTAACATCAAAATAAGTAAATATTATGTAAAATAATTACATATTATGCATGTTATTTATATTTCTGCTTTATATTGGCCTCTGGTTATACTAATACTATGCAGCTGCCCACTGTTAATCATTTCTCTCAGGATTCAGATTGTGTTATTAGAATATTTACCAGCGGAGGCTAACTAGTTGATTCACAAGTCGGTAAAGAGACAGGGCATGAGAAGTAGGGTGCTCCGCGACAATTCTCTCTCTCTCTCCACATCCTTCATTTTACTCCCTGCCACCATAAGTGCCACAGTGATGGACGTCCTAAAAGGATGCAGATTTTATTCAATCTAATTTTCAACCAGCGCTTGAGCTTTAGCCAGCTTGACACTTTTTTAATGACTCTCCCATCTCAGAGGTCTCATTTCTACAGCAGCATAAAGCCTCATCCATAGATAAGGCTTCTTATTTTCCTTCTCATACTCTTTCTTATTTTCTTTTTTTTTCTTCTCCCGACTGTTCTCTCTTATAGTGTTGCCTTTCCATTTCTATTCGTCTATGTTATATAATCGCTACATCTTTGAATCAAGCTGTTCTCCCCTCATTTACAAACAATACAGCCCTCTCCATCTATTCATCCATCGAGAACTCTTTGTATCATTTAAATGCATTTCTTTTCAAAATCCATATTTTGCTTGCCCACATGCAGTCTCACTGATCTGGCTCGGTGGACCTGAGGTAATTGTGCTCCATGTTATTTACTGAGCTGAACCGGTATTCATCCACAGACCTGCTAATTAACTCCATCTGCCTATCATTGAAAGGCTCTAAATACTCTGCTCTTAATCTCCCATTGGGCACTGACTCATACCAGCCAATCCCTGCTCCTTCCCTGGGAAGCCCAGCCCCATTAGAGTGGCTTTTAATGAATTAAAAGAATAAAACAAGCAGCGTTTCTCATTGCAAAGTTGAGGACGAGAGTAAAGGTGGTGTTTTAAAGGGAGTCCATGCAGGCTCTGTGGTACTACTTTGTTTGTCCCTTATGAACACAATTACAGTGTCCCAGTGGGGAGTGCTATACAGTATGTCTAAGTCACAGAACATTGATCTTGTCCCTTCATGCTGTTTGATTGGCCAGCTAAAGCTGCTTCGGAAAAAGATGATCATCCCTTCCCTTTCCCGCTCTTCTTTGGTCCTGCTTCGTGATTTATGAGGTGATGGGTAGCTGTCATTGTGTGTGCGTGTCTGAAGTGAGTTTGCTCAGTCTTAAGTCATGGAAAATGACAAATGATTTTGTGGCTAGATGTAGGAGAGGATAGCTTCAGATCAGATGCATCATGTCCTTTTACAACCCGAATTCCAGAAAAGTTGGGACGTTTTTTAAATTTTAATAAAATGAAAACTAAAAGACTTTCAAATCACATGAGCCAATATTTTATTCACAATAGAACATAGATAACATAGCAAATGTTTAAACTGAGAAAGCTTACAATTTTATGCACAAAATGAGCTCATTTCAATTTTGATTTCTGCTACAGGTCTCAAAATAGTTGGGACGGGGCATGTTTACCATGGTGTAGCATCTCCTTTTCTTTTCAAAACAGTTTGAAGACGTCTGGGCATTGAGGCTATGAGTTGCTGGAGTTTTGCTGTTGGAATTTGGTCCCATTCTTGCCTTATATAGATTTCCAGCTGCTGAAGAGTTCGTGGTCGTCTTTGACGTATTTTTTGTTTAATGATGCGCCAAATGTTCTCTATAGGTGAAAGATCTGGACTGCAGGCAGGCCAGGTTAGCACCCGGACTCTTCTACGACGAAGCCATGCTGTTGTTATAGCTGCAGTATGTGGTTTTGCATTGTCCTGCTGAAATAAACAAGGCCTTCCTTGAAATAGACGTTGTTTGGAGGGAAGCATATGTTGCTCTAAAACCTTTATATACCTTTCAGCATTCACAGAGCCTTCCAAAACATGCAAGCTGCCCATACCGTATGCACTTATGCACCCCCATACCATCAGAGATGCTGGCTTTTGAACTGAACGCTGATAACATGTTGGAAGGTCTCCCTCCTCTTTAGCCCGGAGGACACGGCGTCCGTGATTTCCAACAAGAATGTCAAATTTGGACTCGTCTGACCATAAAACACTATTCCACTTTGAAATAGTCCATTTTAAATGAGCCTTGGCCCACAGGACACGACGGCGCTTCTGGACCATGTTCACATATGGCTTCCTTTTTGCATGATAGAGCTTTAGTTGGCATCTGCTGATGGCACGGCGGATTGTGTTTACCGACAGTGGTTTCTGAAAGTATTCCTGGGCCCATTTAGTAATGTCATTGACACAATCATGCCGATGAGTGATGCAGTGTCGTCTGAGAGCCCGAAGACCACGGGCATCCAATAAAGGTCTCCGGCCTTGTCCCTTACGCACAGAGATTTCTCCAGTTTCTTTGAATCTTTTGATGATGTTATGCACTGTAGATGATGAGATTTGCAAAGCCTTTGCAATTTGACGTTGAGGAACATTGTTTTTAAAGTTTTCCACAATTTTTTTACGCAGTCTTTCACAAATTGGAGAGCCTCTGCCCATCTTTACTTCTGAGAGACTCTGCTTCTCTAAGACAAAGCTTTTATAGCTAATCATGTTACAGACCTGATATCAATTAACTTAATTAATCACTAGATGTTCTCCCAGCTGAATCTTTTCAAAACTGCTTGCTTTTTTAGCCATTTGTTGCCCCCGTGCCAACTTTTTTTGAGACCTGTAGCAGGCATTAAATTTTAAATGAGCTAATTAAGTGGATAAAAGTGTAAAATTTCTCAGTTTAAACATTTGCTACGTTATCTATGTTCTATTGTGAATAAAATATTGGCTCATGTGATTTGAAATTCCTTTAGTTTTCATTTTAATAAAATTTAAAAAACGTCCCAACTTTTTCGGAATTCGGGTTGTAAACTGTAACTAAAAGATACAAATACATACACCATTATGTTGTGCGATTATTGTATCTAAAGTAATGTTTGTCCAAAAAGGAAATGGCAGAAATCAAACATTTACATGTCAGACCAATCAAGTCACAGGCCTTTTTTTATTTCACTTTTTTTTTTTGATCTAGAAATGTATGTTAAGCATGCACATATGTTTTATATTAACCTGTTTGACATTTTATTTGTGTCTATTTCTATCCAAATGGTTAAAAGTGGTTAAAAACTTGAAAAATCAAAGTGACTAGTTTTAGCTAATCTTAACTTAAAAGTGCCTAATTTTGTATTATATACCGTACACATATTTCATATTATACTGAAACTAAAGCTTTTATTTAATGATTTTGTTTTTATTTAGCAAGGGTGAATTTAATTCATCAAAAGTGACAGTCAGGACTTTTACAATGTTCCAAAAAAAAAAAAAAAAAAAAAAAAAAAAAAATATATATATATATATATATATATATATATATTTCAAATAATTGCTATTCTTTGAACTTTCAATTCAACAAAGGATCCTAAAATATATAGTTCCAACAATAATATTAGGCATTTCAACATTGATATGTTTCTAAAACACCAAATTAGCATATAAAATGATTTCTGAAGAATGATGTGACACTGAAGAATTGAATAATTTCTTCTGAAAATGTATCTTTGCCATCACAGGAATATTTTAATATGTAAATTAAAAATACAACATAAAAAATACTATAAAAAACATTGATTATTTTATTATTTTATTATTATTATTATTACTTTTGAATACATAATAGCACTTTTCTCCTTTTAATGTATTTTAAAATGTAATTTATTCCAGCCCAGTGTGTGTCTCGTCTTTTACTGAAGTGCGTGACCTTGAGCATGCTGTAATGTGTGTGTCTGTGTTTGACTTCCTGTTGTGCGAAATCCTTAAATCCCATTGCCAACAGCTCTCCTCGATTTTGCCTCAAGTGCGCCGAATCGCAAGCGACATCTTTTAAGTGGAATTGCGTGCATTTGCTTGACAGAAGTGACAGAGCGTTTTAAAGTCCGAGCAATGACACGGCGGCCACCTCTGAAGTTGAATCCTCAATCACTTGTTGTGCTAGAGTCTTTTTCCCCATCAGCCACCTCTTCCTCATCAAAGAACAGCAGGACATCGACTGTGCCAGTCCGAACTGAAAGTCTTTCAGATGCAGAACCGATGCACTCTACTGAGGGAGTTATTTAAGAAGTTATATTTCTGTAAACTTGGGTGCAGTTTGTTGATATAGGGTGATGGTGATGAGCTTTGACTTTCATCTCAGGCTGTTGTTTTGTTGTGTCAGAGATTCAAGGTGTCTAATGGAGATGTACTGTGTAATGTCCCTGGCTGTGACGTGTGGAACAAATGATCACTATATATACAACTCTGATGGAGGCAGATATGTTTTGGACCATTACTCTTTATTCTTCCTACCTTCTTGACTTCTCTTAGTTTATAAGTGTCACAATACAATCCTACTATTGTTTATTAATATGCTCTGCCTTTGCCTGTGAAATGTTGCCATTTGTCTGCAGCATTCTTTTGCATTCGCTCAGTTTTTGTCATGTCAAATTCATTGATTTTAATCAGTTTTACTGTGACTGTGTGGATGTGTTTGGATTAGTTCGTTTTAGACTTCTTCAAAAACATTGTTAGGGCCATTATATCTTGCAGTGTCATTTTTATGTTAACAGTACATTTAACAGTATCATCACGCATTTAAAAAACCCTCGCAAAGAACCAACACGATTAACACTGTATGGTAATCAATAGCCAAAGTCAAATGGAGAAACTTGTAATAAATATAACATGAAATGCAAGATGCTTCAGTTTAAAGCTTTCCGAAAATCAAATTGACATGATGTATGAGCATGCAAAATGATTGATTTTCTGTCTCTGTGTCTCTCTTCCCATCCTGTCTTCCAAATCTTTTTCCTTTCTCAGGTTCCTGGCTATTCTCTGTGTCAGAGTTGGCGGTGCCAGGGGCGGAGGTGGGGCGGATCTCAGCAACAGATGCCGACTTGGGAGACAATGCCAAGCTGGAGTACACCATCCTGGACGGAGAGTCAGGGGACACCTTTAACATCACCGGAGCCAACCAAGAGGCAATGATCATTCTGAACAAGGTGGGAAGAATCTCCACAAGACATATGGGGAAATGAAACCCTGCTGAAAAGTCCATCTGAAGCCACATTCTATTTAGCGGGGAAATGTGTGTGGGCATGGGTTCAAAGAAGCTGGGAAGAGATCAGAAGACGCCTCATAGAGCAGATGAGGTTCCTGGTGTAGGAGGGGCAGTTTACTCATTCTGTCAGGTGTCGTGAGGAGATCTGCGCCAGTGGGAGAAAAAAACCTCCACAAAAGGCCAAAAACCAGTATCTGTGTTGTATAGGCGAAGTGAGTCAATGTTGAATCAGCCCAGCAAAGTCTGTGTGTGAGACGCTGATCAGAAAGGCTGCGAGAGAAAAGAGTGTGTGATGCATGCCACACGCAGAAGCCCCATGAGACAGCACTCGTCTCTGACAGCCCGTTTCTTCACTGAGAAAGATTCTGACTGTCATTGTTTGCTTGAGGGCATCTTCACATCACCTGAAACAGCACATGATGCATTAGTAAATTGAAGGAATAGTTCATTCAAAAATTTAAATTCTGTCAGTTTACTTGCCATCATGTTAGGGCTGTGCAAAAAATCGAATGCGATTTTCATGCACATCTCACCAGTAAAGACGCTCCTGTAATTAGAAGTATATCTCCAGCATGTGCGTTCGGATCAGGGTTGCCAGGTTTTTACAACAAATCCTGCCCAGTTGCTTCTCAAAACTAGTCCAAAACTAGCCCAATCGCGCTTCGAGGTGGTTCCCCGATAAAAATTGCTTCCCGGGGTTAAAATTCGCATTTTAGGGGCTAAATATCAAGTTATTTGTATTGGGGTCGCTTCGACCTGCGGACATGAAAAACAACCTCAGACTTGGCAACACTGGTTGGCATTTACTACACCGAGCCGTAATTCACTGACAATTTAGACAAAATCAATGTTAAAATAGCAGGCGATTCTTTGTCGATTTTGAAAACGATTTTGTGTTAGTTGTCGGTAGACTACGGCTCTGTGTAGTAACTGTACCATTGTTGCCAAGTCTGCGATTGTTTTTAATATCCGCGGTTTGAAGCAACCCCACTACCAATAACGTGATATTTAGCCCCTAAAATGCGAATTTTACCAAGGCAACCCTTCCAAAAATGTATATTTTAACCCCCGGGAAGCAATTTTTATCGGGGAACCTCCTGGAAATGCAGATTGGGCTAGTTTTGGACTAGTTTTGAGAAGCAACTGGGAAGGATTTGTTATGAAAACCTGGCAACCCTGATCTGAACGCACGTGTTTGAGATATACTTCTAATTACAGGAGCGTCTTTACTGATGAGATGTGCATGAAAATAGCATTCGATTTTTTGCACAGCCCTACATCATGTCATTCCAGACCGATATGCTGCTCTTTTTTTCTGTAGGACTCAAAAACAGAAGTTTATTAAGAAGCTATTGTCATATAGTGACAGTTCATAGTCCCCAGGGGCTGTCAAGCTCCAAATAAGACCAAAAAACACCATAAAAGTGGTCCGTAGGACTCGTGCATTATATTCAAAAACTTCTAAAGCTGTATGTTGGGCTTGTGTGATGAACAGAACCAAATTTAAGTCCTTTTCACTGATAATCTTGGTGCCAGGCTCCATATATCTGCTTATGCTAAATGTGAGGTTAGACACTTGTGAGTTGGGTTATTTATAAGAAAGCTGTCACTTCTTGTTGGTCCATTCCTAGCATGTGGCTTCCACCTCCTACATGCACAAATAGTCAAAACAGGTCATTGCTTATGCAAAAACAATATTTCTATCACCTTAATGCTATCTATCAAGTATACATATGTATATGGTATACATACATTTTCTTCATTGCATATCAAATATTTTATAAACTGTCATTGTTGACTGACATTTTTTAATCTCACATTTGATGCTGCTCATAAATAACCCATGGGTTAACAATTAATCCTGTGTATTCATGAACGGATGTTTCATACTCTAAATTCCTAAACCCTGCGTTAATTCTCATTTACATATTTAGGTAGCAATGTCATTGATTGTACGAATTCAGCATGTGACCTGTTTACATAACAGCTCTAGCATTGCAGTCTTGTATTAATGCAGACTGTGATATCAGAAAGCTAAATAAGAAATGACTGGTTATACAACTCGCTGTTTCCATAACTGTTCAAAGCACTTGAATATGAGGCATGCGATTGGTCATGCGTTTTTGACATGCATTTACAGGTTTGGAACAACTTAAGGCTGAGTAAATGTTGACAGAATATTTATTTCTGTGTGAACTGTCCCTGTAATGGAATCGTCAGCCTCATTTCATATGGAATAATCTCAACTAATCAGGTTTTGAGGTGATGCTCCATGAGATAATGACATTCGTTTTGAACTTCATGTTGCCTGTTATAGTTAAAAGGCTTGAAGCCCCATTTCCGAGCTGCCGGGATGTCAGTTGATTGTGTGTGTGCTCTGTTCAGATCTGGATCTGTGATCAAACACTGGGAAAAGCCGGCACAGTTTTATTGATGCCAATCCAGCTTCCTGGACTCATTTGTGTGTATGTCACAGCGACTGTACTGGGCCCCTGCGAATGTACAAGTTTGTGCGAATGTGTGCCTGTGTGTGTGTAAATAAAGTAAGGGGGTTTGTAGCTGTGACAGGCCTGGCAGGTGTGGGGAAGTCAGTTAAAAAAAAAAAAGCTTTGGCTGCAGGTGAGCCTGGGAGGGATTTTAGGCCAAGGATGTGTTACTGTGATAAGGGAAAACTGGAAAGGGGAAACAGACAGAAAGGAGCAAGGAGATTAAACGAGTGGCTAGAGAGAGGAGACAGTATATAGAGACATACTGAGATGTGGAAGTAATACATACACTTGGAGAGACCACATAAAAGATAAAAAACATTAAGGGAAAACTAGAGAGAAAGAAAAAAAAAACCTAAGAAAGAAACTACTGTATAATAGTTATGCAGAATTTGCAGAGCTGTGCCGGCATGGGTGTTGCTATCAGGCATACTGAAGATGTGAAGTCTTACACATTCAGTGTTTTAATCAGCCATTTTTTTTAAGCCACACATACAGTAACTGTAAAAAAATTAAAGGCTGTGTCTATTTAAACAAAGTATAAATGGATCCTCTTCACATTGCGGGTTTCAGTAATGAAACTACAGTATAGCAGGTTAAACTGCTGTAGGGGTGTGTGGGAGACCATAGCAAATGTTAGTTTTGTGCGCCTATTCTTTTTTTTTTTCAAAACAAAACAAAGACAATATTCACTATTGTATCTCAATCTTTAGTGCAGAATGGTAAATAAACATTCCTGTTGAAAAGTTTGAGGTCTGTAAGATGTCCTTGAAGACTTTTATGCTCACCAAGGCTGCAGTCATTACTCCAGTCCAGTGTTTTAGAAATCATCACAATATGCTGATTTGGTGCTCAAGATTTTGTATTATTATTAATACCGAAAGCATTTTTGCTGCTTAATAATTTTGTGAAAAATTATGATATATATGTTTGTAACATTATAAGTTTCTTTACTGTCACTTTGGATAAAAAATTTTTTTAATTCTGGTGAACACAAAATAAGATATTTTGACTGTGAAGCCCCTTGACTTTGTATGGACAAGAAATACTGAGTCATTTCTCAAACATCTTCTTTTATATTCCACAGAAGAAGAAGAATGTGAGCAAATTATGACAATTAAAATTTTTGAGTCTTATGAGCCTATGAAAATCCCAGCTCTGAGCAATAAAGTGTTAATCTGGGAAATAAAGTGGAAGAATACTAGAAAGGAAAAAGGGAACGCTTTAGTCGTCTAATGCTTTGTGAAGGAGGAAATGAAAAGGGGGAATTATGGGTAAACAAATGAACTCCTCCCATGTCTCTCCTTGAATTCCTTCTTCATCCTCCACTGCACTGATGCTTTATTCGCCCAATCATATATTCTAAAATTGCTCCCGTTCTACGGTTCTCTCTAATATTCCTGTCAAAAGCACACAGAGACAGTTCCATTGTCCGTCAGGACTCGGAATTCTGGCCAGGACTCCTGACTGCGCTGTAAGACACAATGATGGAGATAAAGAACAAGACAAAGACAGAGAAAGTGAACAATGAGTAAAGATACGCAGGTGGGAGTATCAGAAAACAGTGATTGAAGAGGTTAACAGGGATTTAGCCAAAGAACCCACGCGCAACTAATAGAAAACATGAAAGATACCACTCTAATAGAATTAGAATAAACAAAGCGTTAAATTAGCACTAAGCTCCCCTTTGGTTTCCGGCCCATTAAACAAATATAAAAAACTGCTGAACATTATTTGTCGTGTTTGTGTTTACAGGACCCCGCTCTAGTTTGGCCACCTGCCTATCTCATTCAGAACAGCCGATCGTCAGGCCTGCCTCTAGTTTATGTCGCTCCATATCAGAAAGACTGAAGTTGAAGATTTCTTTGAAACAGAAAGAGAGTGAAAGATAGAAAGATAAGAAAGGGTCACAGAGTGGGGAAGAGCTCGCCCCAGGGAGGAAAGTGTTTCCAAAAGGAGAAATTTCTGTCTTCACAATGCCACTATGACCTCTCAGGAGCCCACAGGAGTTTACAGCACAATGCTTTTTGCTTAGAGGAAACATGCATAACTTTCTCGTACAGACAAACAACCTTATATAATACGTCTGTTGAAAAGACTGATGACTATATGTAGCATATGTTTTAGACTCTTGGATGCTTAAAGGCATAGTTTAACTCAAAATTAAAGTTCTGTCATCATTTATTATGAAGATATTTCGTTGAATGTCTAAGTTGCTTTTTGCTCAAAAATGAATGAGCACTGTGCTCTAAAAATGACAAAATGATTGAATTCCAATTGAAACAAAAAAGTGTCTATGTAATTGTGGCTACTGGTCAGACCTGGAAAGTCCAAGTCTAGATTCTTAATCATATAGAAAAACAGCTTTGATATCTTTCTATGCATACAGAATTTACAATGTCAATGTCAATGTCACCTTTATTTATATAGCGCTTTAAACTAAATACATTGCGTCAAAGCAACTGAACAACATTCATTAGGAAAACAGTGTCAATAATGCAAAAATGATAGTTAAAGGCAGTTTATCATTGGATTCAGTTATGTCATCTCTGTTCAGTTAAATAGTGTTTGTGCATTTATTTGCAATCAAGTCAACGATATCGCTGTAGATGAAGTGTCCCCAACTAAGCAAGCAAGAGGTGACAGCGGCAAGGAACCGAAACTCCATCGGTGACAGAATGGAGAAAAAAACCTTGGGAGAAACCAGGCTCAGTTGGGGGGCCAGTTCTCCTCTGACCAGACGAAACCAGTAGTTCAATTCCAGGCTGCAGCAAAGTCAGATTGTGCAGAAGAATCATCTGTTTCCTGTGGTCTTGTCCTGGTGCTCCTCTGAGACAAGGTCTTTACAGGGGATCTGTATCTGGGGCTCTAGTTGTCCTGGTCTCCACTGTCTTTCAGGGATATAGAGGTCCTTTCTAGGTGCCGATCCAGCATCTGGTCTGGATACGTACTGGATCCGGGTGACTGCAGTGACCCTCTGATCTGGACACAGACTGGATCTGGTGGCCACGTTGACCTCGGAACAAGAGAGAAACAGACAAATATTAGCGTAGATGCCATTCTTCTAATGATGTAGCAAGTACATAGGGTGTTATGGGAAGTGTTTCCGGTTCCGGTTTACCTAATTAATGCAGCCTAAAAATCCTATAACTGATTTGGATAATAAAAGCATATTAGTATGTTATGTGTATGCCAGGTTAAAGAGATGGGTCTTTAATCGAGATTAAAACTGCAAGAGTGTGTCTGCCTCCCGAACAATGTTAGGTAGGTTATTCCAGAGTTTGGGTGCCAAATAGGAAAAGGATCTGCCGCCTGCAGTTGATTTTGATATTCTAGGTATTATCAAATTGCCTGAGTATTGAGAACGTAGCGGATGTAGAGGATTATAATGTAAAAGGAGCTCATTCAAATACTGAGGTGCTAAACCATTCAGGGCTTTATAAGTAATAAGCAATATTTTAAAATCTATGCGATGCTTGATAGGGAGCCAGTGCAGTGTTGACAGGACCGGGCTAATATGGTCATACTTCCTGGTTCTAGTAAGAACTCTTGCTGCTGCATTTTGGACTAGCTGTAGTTTATTTACTAAGCGTGCAGAACAACCACCCAATAAAGCATTACAATAATCTAACCTTGAGGTCATAAATGCATGGATTAACATTTCTGCATTTGACATTGAGAGCATAGGCCGTAATTTAGATATATTTTTGAGATGGAAAAATTCAGTTTTACAAATGCTAGAAACGTGGCTTTCTAAGGAAAGATTGCGATCAAATAGCACACCTAGGTTCCTAACTGATGACGAAGAATTGACAGAGCAACCATCAAGTCTTAGACAGTGTTCTAGGTTATTACAAGCAGAGTTTTTAGGTCCTATAATTAACACCTCTGTTTTTTCAGAATTTAGCAGTAAGAAATTACTCGTCATCCAGTTTTTTATATCGACTATGCAATCCATTAGTTTTTCAAATTGGTGTGTTTCACCGGGCTGCGAAGAAATATAGAGCTGAGTATCATCAGCATAACAGTGAAAGCTAACACCATATTTCCTGATGATATCTCCCAAGGGTAACATATAAAGCGTGAAGAGTAGTGGCCCTAGTACTGAGCCTTGAGGTACTCCATACTGCACTTGTGATTGATAGGATACATCTTCATTCACTGCTACGAACTGATGGCGGTCATATAAGTACGATTTAAACCATGCTAATGCACTTCCACTGATGCCAACAAAGTGTTCAAGTCTATGCAAAAGAATGGTGTGGTCAATTGTGTCAAACGCAGCACTAAGATCCAATAAAACTAATAGAGAGATACACCCACGATCAGATGATAAGAGCAGATCATTTGTAACTCTAAGGAGAGCAGTCTCAGTACTATGATACGGTCTAAATCCTGACTGGAAATCCTCACATATACCATTTTTCTCTAAGAAGGAATATAATTGTGTGGATACCACCTTTTCTAGTATCTTGGACAGAAAAGGGAGATTCGAGATTGGTCTATAATTAACTAGTTCTTTGGGGTCAAGTTGTGGTTTTTTGATGAGAGGCTTAATAACAGCCAGTTTGAAGGTTTTGGGGACATATCCTAATGACAATTAGGAATTAATAATAGTCAGAAGAGGATCTATGACTTCTGGAAGCACCTCTTTTAGGAGCTTAGATGGTATAGGGTCTAACATACATGTTGTTGGTTTAGATGATTTAACAAGTTTATACAATTCTTCCTCTCCTATGGTAGAGAATGAGTGGAACTGTTCCTCAGGGGGTCTATAGTGCACTGTCTGATGTGTTACTGTAGCTGACGGCTGAATGGTTGCAATTTTATCTCTAATAGTATCGATTTTAGAAGTAAAGTAGTTCATAAAGTCATTACTGCTGTGGTGTTGGGAAATGTCAACACTTGTTGAGGCTTTATTTTTCGTTAATTTAGCCACTGTATTGAATAAATACCTGGGGTTATGTTTGTTTTCTTCTAAAAGAGAAGAAAAGTAATCGGATCTAGCAGTTTTTAATGCTTTTCTGTAGGATATGTTACTTTCCCGCCAAGCAATACGAAATACCTCTAGTTTTGTTTTCCTCCAGCTGCGCTCCATTTTTCGGGGTGCTCTCTTTAGGGTGCGAGTATGCTCATTATACCATGGTGTCAAACTGTTTCTCTTAACCTTCCTTAAGCGTAAAGGAGCAACTTTATTTAAAGTGCTAGAAAAGAGAGAGTCCATAGTTTCTGTTACATCATCAAGTTGTTCTGAGGTTTTGGATATGCTAAGGAATTTGGATACATCAGGAAGATAACTTAAAAAGCAGTCTTTTGTGTTAGAAGTGATGGTTCTTCCATACTTGTAACAAGAAGTAGAATTTACAATTTTGGCTATATGATTTTGCAAAGAACTAAATAATGATCTGAGATATCATCACTTGGCTGAATAATTTCAACACCATCAACATCAATTCCATGTGACAGTATTAAATCTAGAGTATGATTTCGACAATGAGTAGGTCCTGAAACGTGTTGTCTAACACCAATAGAGTTCAGAATGTCTATAAATGCTGATCCCAATGCATCGTTTTCATTATCAACATGGATATTGAAATCACCAACTATTAAAACTTTATCTGCAGCCAGAACTAACTCGGATGTAAAATCACCAAACTCTTTAATAAAGTCTGTATGGTGCCCTGGTGGCCTGTATACAGTAGCCAGTACAAACATAACAGGAGATTTATCATTAACATTTGTTTCTTTGGATAATGTTATATGAAGTACCATTACTTCAAACGAGTTATACTTGTAGCCTGCCCTCTGAGAAATCCTGAAAACGTTGTTATAAATTGAAGCAACACCTCCACCTTTGCCTTTTAGACGTGGCTCATGTTTATAACAGTAATCTTTGGGGGTGGACTCATTTAAAATTATGTAATCATCAGGTTTTAGCCAGGTTTCTGTCAAACAGAGTACATCTATATTATGATCAGTGATCATATTATTTACAAAAAGTGTTTTCGTAGAAAGGGATCTGATATTCAATAAGCCAAGCTTAATCATTTGTTTATCCATATTGCTTCTGTTTTTTATTTGTTGAACCTCAATTAAATTGTTAATCTTAACTTGGTTTGGACGTTTTTTGTATTTTCTAGTTCGGGGAACAGACACAGTCTCTATAGTGTGATATCTAGGTGAAAGAGTCTCTATGTGCTGAGAATTAACTGACCTCTGTGACGGGAGGCAGCTAACAGACGGTCGGTTTAGCCAGTCTGTCTGCTTCCTTACCTGGGCCCCAGTTAGTCAAGTATAAACACTAAGACTATTTGCCATATTTCTAGAGAGAAGAGTGGCGCCACCCCAGGAGGGATGAAGACCATCTCTTTTAAACAGGTCAGGTCTGCCCCAAAAGCTCGTCCAATTGTCTATGAAACCTATGTTATTCTGTGGGCACCACTTAGACATCCAGCCATTGAGTGATGACAATCTGCTATGCATCTCATCACCACGGTAAGCAGGGAGGGGACCAGAGCATATTACAGTGTCTGACATCGTGCTTGCAAGTTCACACACCTCTTTAATGTTATTTTTAGTGATCTCCGACTGGCGAAGTCGAACATCATTAGCGCCGGCATGAATAACAATCTTACTGTATTTATGTTTAGCATTAGCCAGCACTTTTAAATTTGCCAAGATGTCAGGCGCTCTGGCTCCCGGTAAACATTTGACTATGGTGGCTGGTGTCTCTATATTCACGTTCCGTACAATAGAATCACCAATAACTAGAGCACTTTCATCAGGTTTCTCAGTGGGTGCATCACTGAGTGGGGAGAACCTGTTTAATGTTTTGATCGGAACAGAAGAGCGGTGTTTTGACCCACGACTACGCTGCCTCACCGTCACCCAGTTGCCCTGCTGCTGGGGCTCTGTTTCCGGAACCGAACAATGTACAGGAATCCCTGAGCTAGATGCATCCAAAGCCGTATCTAGAGCCCTAACATTCTTACTGTCCTCAATTAAAGTTTGGATGCGTGTCTCTAATTCTGAAATCTTATCTGTCAGCCTAACTATTTCCCTGCATTTATCACATGTGAATCCCTCATCAGCGACAGAGATAGATAAACTGTACATGTGGCAAGAGGTGCAAGTAACAATGACGGGAGAAGCCATTACTCACCGTGCTTGATGAAATATTCTTACTGTGGTTGTTTGATGAACAAAGAAGTAAATAAGCCATACACATTTTGAACAGTATATATATTCATCAATCCTAAAGCTTAAACAATTAGATCAACCAACTCAGGCCACTGTAGCAGGAATATTGGTCTAAGCTGATCATTTTGACAGAAACAGGTACAAACCCTTTCTTTTTTTAAACACACACTGACCACCCTCATTTACACATGACCTCTGCTCCCTCTGTGCTAATATTGCCCTGAATTACAAACCATGTGATGACAAAAATGGAGCACACTATAAAAATGAAAGGTACTGAAGAAAGAAGCCTTTTGCAGATAAGAGACCTTTGATGTGCGGATAAAGAGGAAAAAGCCCAAGGCTGAGTGTGTGAATGGGTCAGTCAGGCCCTTTTTGGTAAGCTAGGTCATGCCTGCCTGTCTGAAGAGAAACTGTTTCCATGTAAAGCTGCACTGCGACCTCTCTCCCTCCCTTGCTCACTCATTTCATTTCAGCAGTGCTGGGTTTCTCTCTGCAGAGTCTCCCTTGCACCCTTTCTCCCCTGAGGGATGTTAGTTATGTGCTGCGGTCATTTCTGCGCTTTAAAACCATAGGGTGGAGCGGCGCTTTAGAAATTCACTGATTGTCAAACAGTGCAAAAACTCATTGTCCTTGAGAAAAAAATGTCTTGAGCTGGGGATTAAGGAAAGGAACAAAGTGTAAATCTGTAGGTTTCATTTTGGGGAGGAGCTATTCTATGTGCCTGAGTATAGTGAGTATTTAAATGTTTAGTTCACAACTCTGCCATCATTTATTCACCTTCAAGTCATTCCAAACCTTGTTTGACTTTCATTTTTTTCGTGGAACATAAAAGGGGAACTTTTGAATTATTTATACCAGCCACTCATTTTGCATGAAATTACAATGAATGGGAGATTTAAAACTTGAAAAATGACACAAATCAGAATAAGAATAATCCATACAATTTGTGTGCCATAAAGACTTATGTTTTGCTTTGCTTAATGAGTAGATCGACATTCATATAATTATTCACTCTTAATCTTACTCTCAAGAGAGCTGTTGACTGATGTGATCAAGTGAGTTGAACTGGATAATCGGTCCAATGCTTGAACAAATCATTCAGGCACGTTTTGTGCATTGGATGAACCGATTCCTTGAAAAGATCAGATCAGGAAAATGTCATTTATTCAAATCAGATTTGTTAGAGCTTTTTTCAGTACATTTAAGGAAAGTCAATATACAATGATGGTGCAAATCATCTTCTGAAATAAGACCCGGTTGTATGTATGCAGGAATCGTACTACTCGCACGCATACGCTTGAGCATCCATTACGAAAATTAACCATGGTTTTACCACAAATAAAGCCAAAAAACATGGTTATTACTATAATAACTTACTAGTTAAACCATGGTAACCACAAATGAACCATGGTTTTGCTACACTAATCAGATTAACCATTACAAATGACAATATGCCAAAAAAACAATTTTCAATTTTGACCTGTTTCTCACATAAGGCTATTGTTTGACTTCAGAAAAGTTATAAAATAGGCTAAGCGGTATGGATAACTTTGAATCATTCTTCGAAAGCATTTTTGTCATTTTAGAACTTTTCAGCCCACCATAGTTACATTCATTTTATTCACTTTCATTGCAGTGCTCAGGACATTCTTCAGAAATTTCATTTTGTGTATTGCATGGAAGAAAGTAAGTCATACACAGTTGGAAACGACATGAGGATGAGTAGATGATGACAGAATTTTAATCTTTGGGTGAACTATTCGTTTAATATTTTGTCCCCACGCTGGCATTACACAGCATTATTCACTTTTCTTAGACTAATCAACACAAAGTGAATTTTCACAGGCATAATTATACAGACAGAACGGCGCGTGTGTGTTTGTGTGGGCTGTTGGATTGCATGCTGCTCTGATTAAGTGTATGCAGATTGCTGGAAGTCTGTGTTTATGAGTTTGTGTGTGTGTGTGTGAGAGAGAGAGAGAGAGAGAGAGAGAGAGAGAGAGAGAGAGCTGCATTACACAGGGTTATGATGGAAGAGACCTATGTACATTTGAATATTTAATATGCCGATCCACATCTGTGATCTCTTGTGGCAGTGTTGTACAATCAACTGTCCTTACAGTGACTGACTGATGCTAAAGTAGCATTAAACACCTTTTTATAACGGTAGTCCTATAGTCCTATGCAGCTTTCCAACAGTGCCACCTAGCGGTGCAACAATCTGAAGGTTTGAGCTGAGTGATTGTCATTTTCCTTCCTTTGCAAATAAATAGGATGCTATGAATTAAACATAGGCCAGTGGACATGAATTTCCTCTTGTAAATATCTGCGATGCAGAATTGAAGATTGCAGGTTCAAATCTTGCTTTATATTTATATTTATGCAGTGCATACATCACTTAGGCAAAATTTTTATCCGGATGTGAGTTTCCTGATAATCAGACTCATGACCTTGCTGTTGTTTGTGTCATTCATTGTGTCAGTTTTAAAAATGGCTGAGGATGCTGTACACCTGCCTTCCCTTAGTTGTTTCCCTTAGTTGTTCTCACTTTAACCGTGTAATTAATCCACGGTCATCAACCGGTGGTGCTGTCTGGATTATCGGTTTGTTTTCTCTCTGAGACAAAGAGGTAGAGATTGAAAGAAATCGTGATTGAAGGAGCAATGAAGGACTGTGGGGAAAAGAGTAAGAATTATAGTGAGAAGGAAAAGATTCTGAGAGATGGTACTGTATGTTTTGAACCAGTATTGATGTCAAGGTGGAATATTGAATCCTACCCTGGTTTTTGGACTTGAAGATGTGGGCTTGTTAGGTTTAAGAATGCAAGGAATGAAGGGGAGACTGAGGAGGGAGTTCAGGGAAGCAGTACGTTGTTGGAATGTATGTGTGAATTGCTTCAATGCTAATCTGGGCTTAACGTCCCAGAGTCGTATTAAAACACAAGGGAGAGGGACAGAAAGAGAGCAGCTGTGAATCAGGTGTCAGGAAGACAACCTGATTCAAGACTGACTGTCACCTTTGAATGAATGCAGTTGCGTACATACATTTACATAGGAGAAATTGGAGGATTTCGCACACAGAGTCAACGTGTGTGCACAGAAAGAAAAACAGGGTGAAGTCAGAAATTCACAAGGAGAATAGATCCAAATATCTACACGAGCACATACGTGCACACATATGTTCAGTGGCATACCGCCAGTCTTGAGGACAAACCATGAATTTGTGACTGTATTTGTGAGCATTTGCGTGGGGGTAAAATAGTATGGAAACCGATGATATAGTTATTTTGAGCACTTTAGCCCTCTGTTCAATTGACTTTTTGTCTCAATGATTTAATTTATTCTTTTGTGAGACAGATTTATTATTTTTGTGGTGTAGTGCTTTGGGAATGAGAGACATATTTTAAATAAAGTTATATGTATTTATTCCATGGTCCATCTGAATACTGGATTCTGATTGGCTGGCAGGTATGCAGTAAAACCGTTTAATGCACAGGTAGTTACAAATCAGTTTGATCACCATTACATATTAATGCCATGCTTTAATTGATGCACACAAACCCACACACACAAAAAGAGAGAGGGAGAGATGAGAGAGAGAGAGAGAGTTGGAGATCGCAGATTATGCTGTGCAATGCTCACACACTTCCCCGCAATTTTTATTAATAACATAGCCTAGATACTAGATCGCTACATTATATTCCTCAGCAACGAGGGGGTAAAATCACTGTTTTTGAAGAAATTGTTTGTAAGACGTGCAAAAGCAGCACGCAGGTAAAGCACACACAACTGTCATCTCTCTCTTTCTCTCTCTCTTGCCGTGCATTAAAGGATTTTAAATGAACTTCGCGATATATATATATTACTAATACATATATATTATTCCTTACATATATGTATTAGTAGCACAGGGAATATTTGTAGCAATGGCCAACATTGTATTTTAAGGGTCAAAATTATAGATTTTTGTTTTATGCCAAAAATCATTAGTATATTAAGTAAAGATCATGTTCCATGAAGATATTTTGTACATTTCCTATTGTAAATATATCAAAACTTAATTTTTAATTAGTAATATGCATTGCTAAGAACTTCATTTGGACAGCTTTGAAAGGTGACAACTTTACTCAATATTTTGAATTTATTTTTACACCCTCAGATTCTCGATTTTCAAATAGTATCTCAGCCAAATATTGTCCTATCCTAACGGACCACACATCAATGGAAAACTTATTTAGCTTACATCAGCTTTCAGATGATGTTTAAATCTCAATTTCAAACAATTGAGTTGAATGGTTTTTTTTTTCTTTTTTTTTTCTAAGAAATTAACATTTTTGTTCAGCAAGGATGCATTTAATTGTTTAAAAGTGACAGTAAAGACATACAGATAAAGTTACTAAATATTTCTTTTTCAAATAAATGCGGTTCTTTTCTGCTCACCAAAGAATCTCAGAGAAGAATCACAAATACTGAGTTCTGGCATTAAACTTCAATAGTGCAGTCTGATAGGGCTAACTAAATCTGACGTAATGACATCATTATCACATGGCACAGCTGATTGGTCCTCTCCTGTATTGGTAGCCAATGAGCTCACTGCTCAGCATTCAAACATATGATTAGAGCTTGCCATAGCAGTTGCAGCTTGCTTCAGAAACCCTTCACCTTCCCAAGTACCACCTGTGTACTGTAGATCTGCTATGAGGTGATTCATGTATGCTATATTTGCAGCAGCAATATTCTTACATGTCCACAGCAGCATGTTGATGTACTTAACTAAAACCAAAATGATGATTCATTAAAACTAATAGATAGATAGATAGATAGATAGATAGATAGATAGATAGATAGATAGATAGATAGATAGATAGATAGATAGATAGTTAGTGAAAATAAACAACAAAATGACCAAAACACAGCTTTGCCATCACAGGAATAAATTTGATTTGAAAATACAATAAATTGTAATATTTCACAATATTGCTGATTTTACTGTATTTTTGATCAAATAAAGACAGCCTTGTTGAGCATAAAAGACAATAAAATAAATAAAATAAACTTTTTAATGGTAGTGTACATATTTTCCTCGAAGCTACATCTATCTGATTTCAGATCTCTCCAAAGATCAAATGCTTGAAAAGTTATATGATCTGCCATATGGCGCTATGGAATATAGCGTAATATAGCCGAATAGTGGACCGTATAGAGAGCCTAATTAATTTCCCATAATTGCTATTCCACTGGAGAGTCACTTAAAAGAGAAATTGGAAAGTGAAACTGGAGAGAGAAGGAGAATTTACTGATTTCACCTTCAACTAAACTTTGGATAAAAGCATCTTATAAATAATAAAAATTTAAATAGTCCCCTGGCCAGACCAGCATGAAACTAGTTTAAACCAGCCTGTGGATTCAATTCAGGCTGGTCTTTAGAGTCAGGTTTATCATAAACAGGCATGAGAGAGAGATGAGTGTGTATTCTAGATGTCAGAATCAGACCGCCGCTCACTAGGAGGGGCGTAGAGCGTGTGATGGAGTGATGAGAAAGGGAAGGAGGGACACGGAGTGATTGAGTATGTGAGAGAAGAAGGGATGGGGTGATGAGTGTGTGCTCACAGTGTAAGTGACATCTCTCCTCCTCAGACAGATTGTCTCTCTCTGCCACTAATGGGATCCTGTTAGGAACCTTTTCTCTCCATTTATCCCTCCTCCTCTCTTTTGGCTTGACTCTCTGTCCCCATTTTTTTGTCTCTTTCTCTCTTTCTCACCTTCATTTCTGTTTTTTTTTTTTGTGTTCAGTTGTCCTTCAACTGTCCCCTACCCACTGAGTCATTTTAAATCTTTAATCTTTCTTTCTTGTTGCAGGTTATAGATTCATAGCTGACTGCGTATTGGTCTATGTGAGTAGGTACACTATTGTTCGAATGATTGGGGTTGGTAAGGTTGTTTCAAATGTTTTTAAAGAAGTCTCATTATCCTCACCAAGGCTGCATCTATTTAAATATATTTCTGCAATTTAAAATAGCTTTTTTTATTTTAATATATTTTAAAATGTACTTTATTCCTGTGATGACAAAGTAGATTTTTCAGCAGCCATTACTTTAGTCTTCATTATCACATGTTCCTTCATAAGTCATTTAAATACGCTGATTAGGTGCTTAAGAAGCATATTCTTATTGTTATCAATATTAAAAATAATCTTGCTTAATAATTGTTGTGGAAACCATGATACTTTTAACAACACTTTGATGAATACAAAGTTCAAAATAATTTATTTTAAGTAGTTTTTTTTACAACATTATAAATGTCGTTACTGTCACTTTGGATCAATTTAATACATCTTTGCTAAACAAAAATATTTACATAAAAGTAAAAAAAAAAAAAAAAAAAAATATATATATATATATATATATATATATGGCTATGTTTTGAAACTAAATTAGGGTAATGTATAATTTATTAACAACCTTTAACAATATATATATCATACTTGATATGTATTTTAATATTTTTCCTCCTCGATTATGAGCGCTACATGCGCCAAAAAAGCCTGATGTACTAAATATGATACTGAAAAAAAAAAAAAAAATACATACATACATACATACATATATATTTGCCTTTTTGGTCTTAAAAAATAGAATTATGTCATTTTTTATTTAATTAATTACTTTATTTATGTTTAAATATTTGCATTTTTCGGTCTTAAAAATGAAATTATGTCATTGTTTATTAGCCAATAGGCAACTTTAAACATGACTTTCTTTTTTTCTGCTAATTCTTTGTATACTTCAGTGAACTACAGTTGAGTTTATCAACTCTATGAATGACTTCTTGAGGTCTCTTGACCATAATCCAAGATCATTGCCTGCAGTTTTGAGACCCAGGCCAAGATACCAAGTAATGAATCCCAGACCATGTTTATGAGAGTCCAACTCTGGTGTGATAGAAAGTGGCAGAGATTTGTAGTGACCGCAGTGACCTGATGTCCTCCAGTCAGCACAGTTTAATTCAGCTCATTTCAGTCTGTCCTTCAGCCTGTCAGAGGAAACTGAGGCCAAACACATTGTGTGCCCCACTGCCCCACTCCTTCCATCCTCAACTTGGTCTTCTATTAGGGGAGAGTGGTCAATTGTGTGTGAATTTGTGTGTGTGCAGATGAATAGAGGATAATAAAAGTGACCATCATAATGAGCCAGTCATTTCTGACTTCCTTGAGCCCCAATCCAGCCGCTCTTGCCAAAACCAGCCCATTACCCATTCCTGGTGTGCCAGCTTCACACACAACCCTCCCAGTGCCAGATCCAGATCCAGATCCCATGACTCGTAACAATACAATAAATGCTGGGCCCTGATCCTGCTAATATCATGGCCAACCTAATCAGAGAGCGTGATTGCATTTCAAGAGACTCTGATAATCAAAAAACCCTGTAATTAAAGTCTGTCAAATTGTGCTATTCTTGGAATAGCATACAGTGGCTTGTAGTTCAGAAGCAAAGCCATTGTCGACAGTGCTGGAGTGTTCACATGCCCTGGCCATGGATTATTGCTGAAAGCAACTCAACAAAACTAGCTTGAGGTTTAGACAGCTTCATTGATTATAGTCAGAGCGATCCACTTTTATTTACTGCTCACTTCAAGTTTAAACTGCATGTCAAAGATCAATCGGCACATCTACACATTTTCCACAGCATTTTCCACTCGCACTGCAAACTGGCTGCTTTATTTACTATCCCATCAGTTTCTATCCACTGTAATTTAACAGCCTTTTCAGGTCATGCAGTTGCTATAGTAGGAACATATATTACAAACACAAGCAACATCACCAAAAGCATATTAATTTGATTAGGTATTATCATAGCAGATGGGTTTCTTACTTGCTTTGCTCCAAGAACTGTCTATCATGTTGTTAAGTTCAGTTCTATTGCCCTTTTACGTCTTATAGTAAGTACATTTATTTTATTTTTTATTTTCCTGTAATAGATTCTGTTGGTTGAAATTTTGATGTTGTATGAAACTTGCTGTCTTACAACCCGAATTCCGGAAAAGTTGGGACGTTTTTTAAATTTTAATAAAATGAAAACTAAAAGACTTTCAAATCACATGAGCCAATATTTTATTCACAATAGAACATAGATAACATAACAAATGTTTAAACTGAGAAAGTTTACAATTTTATGCACAAAATGAGCTCATTTCAATTTTGATTTCTGCTACAGGTCTCAAAATAGTTGGGACGGGGCATGTTTACCATGGTGTAGCATCTCCTTTTCTTTTCAAAACAGTTTGAAGACATCTGGGCATTGAGGCTATGAGTTGCTGGAGTTTTGCTGTTGGAATTTGGTCCCATTCTTGCCTTATATAGATTTCCAGCTGCTGAAGAGTTCGTGGTCGTCTTTGACGTATTTTTCGTTTAATGATGCGCCAAATGTTCTCTATAGGTGTAAGATCTGGACTGCAGGCAGGTCAGGTTAGCACCCGGACTCTTCTACGATGAAGCCATGCTGTTGTTATAGCTGCAGTATGTGGTTTTGCATTGTCCTGCTGAAATAAACAAGGCCTTCCCTGAAATAGACGTTGTTTGGAGGGAAGCATATGTTGCTCTAAAACCTTTATATACCTTTCAGCATTCACAGAGCCTTCCAAAACATGCAAGCTGCCCATACCGTATGCACTTATGCACCCCCATACCATCAGAGATGCTGGCTTTTGAACTGAACGCTGATAACATGCTGGAAGGTCTCCCTCCTCTTTAGCCCGGAGGACACGGCGTCCGTGATTTCCAACAAGAATGTCAAATTTGGACTCGTCTGACCATAAAACACTATTCCACTTTGAAATAGTCCATTTTAAATGAGACTGATTTCTCCAGTTTCTCTGAATCTTTTGATGATGTTATGCACTGTAGATGATGAGATTTGCAAAGCCTTTGCAATTTGACGTTGAGGAACATTTTTTTTAAAGTTAAAGTTATTTTTGAATGTTTTTATTTTTATATATTTTTATATTTTAATTGAATTTTTGTTTTAGTAATTGTTATGTGCTTTTGTCATTTTCGATCTATCTTTATTTTTATTTTTATTTCAGTTTTAGTATTTCAGCTTGAATGTATTTTTTATGTAATATATATATATATATATATATATATATATATATATATATATAGCAAATGTCCAATAGAGCCATTTAATAATCCATCAGTGATTATTTAATGTGTGTGGTAACAGCAGTGATGTGGTGAGGGAGATATGTTCAGTTGTGGTGCTCATGTGGACAGTATGAGCATTTCAGTCTTGTCATTACATTTATTTCATACTCATGTTTTTGTTTGTTTTGCAGGCAGTGGACTATGAGAGCCGCAGCTCTTACTCTTTCTCAGTGGAGGTTCTGAACCCCATCGTGGACCCCCGGTTCCTTCGGCGTGGGCCCTTTAAAGACCGTGCTTCGATCAGAGTGGCCGTGCTGGATGCAGATGAGCCCCCTCGTTTCTCACGAGCACGCTACCGAATGGATGTGTCTGAGAACTGCCCACCGGCCTGCACAGTGGGACGGGTCAGCGCTGTGGACCCAGATACGGGGCTCACAAACAACATCAGGTACAGGCTGAATGTAGTGTTTGTAGCATGTATTAAATGTAGTATATGAACGTATTTATTAGTACTGTTGAGTTCTGTATAAAATGACTTCATGCACCAACTTGGATGAAAATATTGACTGAGCTCATGGACCCTTTTCACATTTCCGTGGTTCTTAGAAGCAGTCATCATAATTTGCTAACTTCTATAGTGTCGTTTTATTTTAGTTTTTACTAGTTTAGTTTTTAACACTAATTCATTTTAATATATATATATATATATATATATATATATATATATACATATGTATATATTTGTGTGTGTATATTATATTTTATTTCTATATTATTTTGTATTCTATTTTCTGTTTTCATTTTAATTTTGGTCGTTGTTTTGGTCATTTTGTTGTTTATTTTCATTATAGCTATTTATTTATCTATTTACGTATCTATATATCCATTCATTTGAATTAATCATCATTTTGGTTTAAGTTAAGTACATCAAATTAAACTAAATAAAAAATTAGAATTTTTTTTTTATTGGCAACAAGCATCAACAATACTTTTTAAATATTTTTTTTTATTTTAGTTAATTTGTATTTTATTTCAAGTACAAAAAAATCCATCCATCCCAACCCAGTAATGATCAGCATCCCACCCCTCCTGTGACCCATGTCTGTGTATTTAAAGCCAGTGACCAACGGACTTTCAAAATAATAATAATACATTTTTTATTAATGCATGGTAAAATTATTGTTGGTGTTAATTAATAAATGCATTAAAACGATAACACATAAACTTGCCCAGCCCTATTATATATATATATATATATATATATATATATATATATATATATATATATATATATATGTGTGTGTGTGTGTGTGTGTGTTAAGGTATTTATTTATTTTTAGGAAAAGTTCACAATAGCATATCTCAAGAAATAGATCACATTTATCACAAGAGAGAAAGATCAGCCTTTATTAGAAACACTCACACAGCAGTGATAACTGTAATTAATTAATTAATGCTAATGTTATAATACACAAAGTATTGTGTCATAAACATTATATCTTTTAAAAATGTAAATATAAAAAAACTGCTAAATTCATTAAGTTATTTACCGTGGAAACACACACTGCTTTAGAATTTGGCTCTAGTGAGGAATCTAAAAAGGCAGCATAATTTAGCTGCCTGTTTTTTGGAACAGCATTTCGCATCAGGAACGTGCCTGGGATGCTTAAAGCAGCCGCCCGGGTAGAGAGCTTATTAGGCTTTGGAACAGAGCCATGATGTCATTAATTAATTATGGTTGTGTGCTATTTTGCGTCCTGTGTTAAAACACTTCAAAACAGTATCACAGAGCTCAGGGTATTCATGTTACAAGATGTGTTTGCTTGTTTTCACATGGTAAAAGCCCAATGATCAATATTCATCCCAGTGAACTACAGATATTTTAACCGTGCCTTGTTAGGGATCTGAGGATTCTTACTTTGCCAATCACGGCTCTTTTGTTTTCCGCTGCTGGGCTTAAAGTAGCTCCTGAATGACAGATTTTCTGATGAGCCGGGGCTTCATGCATCTGCTCACTTCTTTTGTATGCCACACATTTCTCCCTCTCCATTTGTCTTTTTTATCTTCTGTCTCCCTCAGGTTCTCCATCGATCCTCAATCTGACCCAGAAGCTCTGTTCCGCATCACTCCAGACACTGGGCTCATCACTACAGTGACCGAGCTGGACCGTGAGCACGAGCAGTGGCATAATATCACCATCATTGCCACACAGAGAGGTACATACACACATTCACAGCATTAAGGAAGTAGTAAACTACAGTAAGCTGCAAATAAAAGGCTAGTTAATTATCGAGTTATACAGTTATAGAATTTATATAATTGAAGAATATCCATATACAGTTGTCCTAATATAATCAGAGCTCAGACGTTTCTGAATCATTGAATGAGTGTATCTTGATTAGGGTGACACCATTACATTTACACGTAACATAGTTTAACAACAGCAAATATATACATACATTTAGAATTACCTTTTATTCGTAGATTTTTAGTTTGACATTTTTATATGTATATATATATATTTTTATCTAGCTTTAATTTGCTTTCATTTCATTTCATTTAATTTTTTTTCTTCAGTTTTAGCCAAGGCATCATTCATTCAATTTTTATTTGACAGTTTTTCATTTTAGTTTATTTCAGATTTATTTCAGTAAAATGATTAGTTGAGATTAACAACACTGCTGCACCTAGACATGAATCAGTGAATCATTTATTTTTGGACAGTTCAAGACTATGAACCAGTTTGAAAAGAAACAAATCATCAAACCATGTCTTTGTGCAGAAACCACTGCCTCTTTTTATATTAATTCTTTTTTTTGTTAATTTTAGCAATTATTTTTAATATGTTTAAGTTTAGTTTACTAAAAAGACTCCCAAGGTTGGTATATTGAGGATAGAATACAGTTCAGAAGAGCACATAAGATTAATGCCTCAGTTTGCTCAGCTGTAAAGCTGTGTGCACAATATAATGTGACATTAAAAACAGTGATTTGTCACGCTACACCACCACGTGTTTCAAAAGTAGCTTGTTACTGGAAAAGCTGCAAAGTTTTGAACACAGCAGAGCTTCTGTCACTACTGGAAAATGGCTTTGCTATTTATAGTTCATAACTTCCTAAGGTACACTGACATGAATATCATCCAAGTATGGCATGCTGATCATTAGGTCAAGAGTGCTTAATACTGGTTGGAAAATGTCCATGCCACCATGTCTACTAGTAAAAACAGTGATAAGTTCAAATCTGGTTTCCGACATTCCTGATCACACCTTTTACATCACGTCCTGTTCTTTCAAAACTGTCAGTTAGATTATAATGCAACTAAAATTTAATGGATTTGTGTTGTTATCATTAACTTTTTATTTATGCATGGATTGAACCATTTAAACATACATTGAATTTGTACTGCTCAGGGAGATGGCATGTTAGTAGAGGATCTATGGTGCTGTGTTATAGTATGGAAAGTAGGTCTAAGCAGCTTCAGGGAGGCCTGATGGCTATTGTAGGCGAAGCTTCTTCCCAGTAATGTGAAGCAGTGGCACTAATCCACAACATCATGTCACAGCTCGATGTGTGTGTGTGTGTGGATCCAATCCAAGACATTTGTGTGAAAGCAGTCCAAACCAGAGGCAAGTGTGTAGGACTGATTTATAACGAGAGAGACGGAATGCTTCAATTTCTCTTTAGGCTCACACCAATCCATTAAGTTTGTTTTCTGGTGCAACCTAAACTGCACCAATATGCCAAATGAAAACTATTCTGAATTAAAAGCTACTGAAAGCTGTTTGTTTTTCATGACAAGCAATTAGTCTAGAATATTGCTGAAAGTCTGTTACAAAATGCAGTGGGGTGCCCTGCTGCTGTCTTCTGCCTACCTAGCATTCTAACCATTTGCCCATCATTGGGAAAACTACTCAAACAACTCTACAATGTATAACGTCCCAAGGTTACGTATGTAACCCTAGTTCCTTGAAGGAACGAGACGCTGCTTCGAAACGCTTTTGGGGAACGTCTCTGACGAGACCGACTCTGAATATCGTGTGCATTCAGTCCATCGGAAAGGCGTGACGTCACGGGCGGGGTGACGTAGCGACCAGGAAGCTATAAAAGCTTTTGGGGAACGATGTGCCCACGCTGCCAGACTTCCAAATCCCTGCCTAGTGTGTAGTCAAAGAGCACAGCTAAGACGAGAGAACAGAAGAGCCCGGCGTGGCTCGCATGTCAAGATCGTAAAATCAGACAAATGTGGAGGGCGTGGACCACCCCGCAGCGTTGCAGATGTCCAAGGGGGACACACCTGCTGAAAAGGCCTTGGAGGCCGCCATACCCCGAGTAGAGTGAGCCTTGGCCCCCAAAGGAGGGGGAAGCCCAGAGGACTCATAGGAGACGTTGATAGCCTCGACTATCCAATGACTAAGGGTCTGCTTGGTGGCAGGAGAACCCTTGTTAGAAGGACCATAGCAAACCAGCAATTGGTCGGATTTTCTCCACAGGGCAGCTCTGTGGACGTACGCGTCCAGTGCTCGCACTGGACACATACAGTTTAGCTTCTCTTGGTCTGGCTCCCGAAAGGGAGGAGGACAGAAGGCCTGCAGTACGATAGGCTGTGGTGTAACACAGGGAACCTTCGGAACATAACCCGCTCGAGGGTATAAGAATGCTTTGGCCATACCAGGGGCAAAGTCTAAATAAGTAGGGGCCACCGAAAGGGCCTGAAGATCTCCAACTCTCTTTAGTGAGGTGATTGCCAGTAACAGGGCAGTTTTAAGTGTCAGATGTCTATCTGAGATATCTTGTATTGGCTCGAATGGAGCTTTACAAAGAGCCTCTAAAACCACAACCAAATCCCAGGGGGGAACACGGGATCGTACTGGAGGTCTCAGCCTCAGCGCACAGCGGAGGAAACGTGTAACTAGGGGGTGTCTACCCACTGACTGATCATTGAAAGGGACATGGAAAGCAGCTATGGCCGCCACGTAAAACTTTAAGGTGGAGTGGGATAACCCCGCAGAGAGCCTGGCTTGTAAAAACTCCAGAACTGTACCAACTGGGCAGTCTGCTGGGTCAAGCTGGCGGTCTCTGCACCATGAAGTGAAGAGCTTCCACTTCAGGGCGTACAGTTTCCTCGTAGAGGGAGCTCTGGATTGGAGTAGGGTCTCAACAACCTCGGCTGAGAGACCAGCTGCTAACAGCTGCGCCCCCTCAGGGGCCACACCCACAGCTTCCACAACTCCGGGCGAGGGTGAATTATCGTGCCCTGCGCCTGTGAGAGTAGGTCTGTCCTGATCGGTATCTCCCACGGAGAGCCGTCGAGGAGCGAAACTAGATCTGAGAACCATACTCGGCCCGGCCAGAACGGGGCTACTAGTAGTAGACGGGCCCCATCCCGTACTCTCGCCAGAACTCCCGGGAGCAGAGCGATAGGGGGAAAAGCGTACAGACGAAGCCTCGGCCAGGTCTGTACCATAGCGTCCAGTCCCAGAGGAGCTGGATGAACTAGAGAGAACCAGAGGACACATTGCGATGTCTCCTGAGTCGCAAAGAGGTCCACCTGGGCTGTGCCAAATACTCTCCATATCTGCTTCACCACCTCGGGGTGAAGCATCCATTCCCCGGGCCTCGGCCCCTGTCTCGACAGTATGTCTCCTCCCACATTCAATCTCCCAGGAATATACACTGCTCTGATCGAGAGGAGTTTGCCCTGGGACCACAGAAGGATCTGGTGTACCAGCTTGTACAAGGGGCGCGAACGCAGACCCCCCTGGTGATTGATATAAGAGACCACTGATGTGTTGTCGGTGCGCACCAACACATGGTGACCTCTCAGGTCTGGGAGGAAATATTTCAATGCTCGATAGACTGCTAGCATCTCTAGGCAATTGATGTGCCATGTCAGATGGCGACCACTCCACAGACCACAGGCAGGGTGGCCACTCATGACCGCACCCCAACCGGTGAGGGACGCATCTGTCGCTAGCGTTACACGGCGACAAGGAACTCCCAGCACCGGGCCCTGATTCAAGAACCAAGGTTTCTTCCACATGTCTAAGGCACGAAGGCACCGCCGCATGACCTTGATCACTCGAAGTGGATTTCCCCTCGGGGAAAAGCCCTTGGACTTGAGCCACCACTGTAGGGGTCTCATGTGCAGCAGGCCAAAAGGTATCACGTTGGACGCAGCTGCCATCAGCCCTAACAATCTCTGCAATTGTTTGACAGTGAGTGACTGGCCTTCTTTGACTCTCTCGACTGATGTGAGGATCGACTCGATCCGAGCAGGAGACAAACGTGCCTGCATCGTGGTCGAATTCCACACTACGCCTAGATAGGTGGTTCTCTGAACTGGAGAAAGTACACTCTTCTTGGCGTTTAGTCTCAAACCCAGCTCCCCCATGTGTGCGAGAACGACATCTCGATGTCGAGCCGCCATCTGCTCTGATTGAGCTAGGATCAACCAATCGCCGATAAAATTTAAAATGCGGATACCCTGCATACGGAGGGATACCAGAGCCGCATCCATACATTTCGTGAACGTGCGGGGTGAGAATGCGAGGCCAAAGGGAAGTACTCGATATTGATAAGCTTTGCCCCCGAAAGCGAACCTCAGAAACTTCCTGTGTTGTGAAAGGATGGATATGTGGAAGTATGCGTCTTTGAGATCTATTGTGACAAACCAGTCCTCGGATCTGATTTGAGCTACAACCTGGTTGACAGTGAGCATTTTGAATTTCAGTGACATAACTGAGCGGTTCAGGTGACGTAAGTCTAAGATTGGACGCAACCCCCCATCCTTCTTTGGAACTATGAAATACTGGCTGTAAAATCCGGATTCCCTGTCTAGAGGAGGGACAACCTCGATGGCCTCCTTCCTTAAAAGGGTATTCACTTCTTGTTCCATAACCAGAGCCTGCTGGGGGCCGACCACAGTTGGTGTAACCCCGTTGAACTTCGGTGGTGGCTGACCGAACTGAATGCAATAGCCTCTTTCTATTGTACGCAGGACCCACTGAGATACATTTGGCAGTAGCTTCCACGCTGCTAAATAATCTACTAAGGGAATCAGTCTCTCGAGACTGACCTCTGGTGTAAGAGGCCCCCGAAGGGGCGGCGAGCATCCCAGCTCCGCTACACTCACGGGCGGAAGTAACTGGGAGTGGCGCTCGCTGGAGGCCGCTGCGCCCTGAAACTCTGGCAGGGTTGGCAGACCTACCTCCTGAGGGTACTGAGGTGAGACGGGCACCGTATAATGAGGTGGACCGCGCTCTACCCCAGCAGGTGCTACCCTCTGGATCCTGGTGTCAGGATCTTTTCGTCGAGGACTTCCGGGCTTCGATGACAGATCTTAAATCGGTTTTTGCCCTAGAAGCCCCCGACTCAGAGCGTCGTTGCCCTCGGTCCCGACGTGGGGGAGCACGAGCGGCGACGCTCTGTTTTTGCGCTTCCCGGTGTGAGGAGCCGGTATGTGGCGTGGTCATCTCCCGCCCAGATGCACCACGAGAGCGACGAGGGAGGAAACTCTGGAACGCCGCCGCCTGCTTGTGTGCCTCCTGGAACCTGTCGACGACAGTGTTGACTGTGTCGCCGAACAGGCCCGAGGCTTGAAGCGGGGCGTCCAGGAGGCAGACCCTGTCTCGTTCTTTAATTTCTGACAGGGTCAGCCACAAATGCCTCTCCGCGGCCACTAAGGCTGCCATAGACCGCCCAATTGCGCGAGCGGTCTCTTTAGTGGCGCGGAGGGAGAGATCAGCGGTCTTTCTGAGTTCTTCTACGTCTTCAGACTTAATCCCCTCCCCCTCATCGATATCTCTCAGCAGGTCAGCCTGATAAGCTTGCAGGACTACCATAGTATGAAGGCACGCCCCAGCCTGACCTGCTGCCACATAACCTTTGCCCACTAGCGATGATGTAACTCGAAGCGGCTTAGTGGGCAATGTCGGAGCCTTTAGAGACGAAGCCGAACCGGGCGACAGATAGCCCGCGAGCGCCTTTCCGATGGACTGATTGCACACGATATTCAGAGTCGGCCTCGTCAGGGACGTTCCCCAAAAGCGTTTCGACGCAGCTCGAGTTCCTGAAAAGGAACTTACTCTTTGGCAAAAATAGCCAAGCTAAGCTGACAACTACCACTTAGAGGAAGTTGCTAGTTGCACAACAGTCTACATGGAAAAAGTATATTACTATACTGAAGCTACTGTACTTAACAATTTTGTGTGAATGGAAGACAGTGGCTACAGTCAACTGTTTGGTTACCAACATACTTCTAAATATCTTATGTTTACCAAAAGAAAGAACTCCTTCAGTAACAGTTTTTGGGTAAAATTTTAAATGTTTAATTCTTTTTTTTTTCCAGCATTCGCCGTGATGCGTTTTCATTTTCTGCAAATTATACGTGATGCTGCAACTTTTTGCATAGCCTTCACATCAGGAGTGTGCTCACAATGACTTAAAATGCTGCCTCCATAGGCAGCTCCCTAGGTTTTGGAAAAGAGCATGAGTCTGTAAAAAAATGTCACTATTCAGTGTATGATTTCTAATAAAATCTTGCACATGGACGTGTGTGATGAACTTTAAAAGAGGAGAGTTTACCTTCTGTGTCCGAGACTCAAGATGAGCACGCCTCAAAAAAATGTCTCAAGCTGTGTTATGTGTGTATATTTTTGGTAACTTCCTATTTCTGCTCTCTCAATTACCTCAGATAACCCCAGCCAGGTGTCCAGGGTGGTGGTTGCTGTAGAAACGTTGGATTTAAATGACAATGCACCCGAGTTGGACAGGCAGTACAACACAGCCATGTGTGACTCTGCCTTCACGGGACAGGTGAGAGAACATGCCACATTTTATTATGGGAGCAAAGAAGGTCATGCTTGTCTCCATTGACTAGTTCATTTGTTACTCCACCAAAATGTAAAAGCGCAGGAAGTGCTCTAATGAGAGTCCTTCAACATAAGCTCTGCAATTAGGTAATTGTCGCAGATGAATTATGGGTGATTAATTACCTTTTCTCACAACTTTAGCCCTTTAGACTCACTGACTCACACTCTTTGTGTTCATATGGATTTGGTGGTGCATAAAGGTTTTTTTTTCTTAGTCATTTTTATTGCACATCTGTTAATGTGTCCATTTATACAGCCTGCATGCTGATTGATTAGTTCTGTCGTTACCCTGCAGCTGAATCACTGCTGTTCCCATTTACAGGATGCTTCACGCATACATAGATATACATTATAATCTGCTCATCTTTTGGTCTGTTGGCTTTCATCCATTTTGCCTTTCATTCCAGTTCTCTCATTTGTTTCGATTGCCTGTCTTTCCATAATTCTGTACTGTTTTTTCCTTGTCTGACTCATGTCTTTTCTTTAACTCTTAATTGGTTGACATGCAGCTGTTGAGCTGTCATAGCTTATGTCCTTTCCCCTTTCTTCATCATTCTACTGTCTTCACAGCTTGTGGTCAAATTAAACTTATTGTTATTTCACCAATTAGGATAAGTAGGTCCTGGATCAATGTTATTTTTGATATAAGTCTGATTTTTCTGTTCATATTGAATGCAAAAAAGGATGTGGCTTGACACAATTAAACAAACAACAAAGTACAGTCAATCAGAATGATGCGTCAATTTCCAAACTCTCTTTCACTTGCAATGTGCTGCAGCTGAAGATAATAAAACTAGCAACACATAGCTGTGTTTTAATTATTTAGATGATGTTTTATTAGTGGGATTTTTGTGGGATGTTTTCTATTTTAATATAGTTTAAAATGTAATTTATTTCTGTGATAGCTGTATTTTTAGTAGCCAGTCTTCAGTGTCATGTGATTTATCAGAAATGTCTTATTATTATCTAATAATAACTATTTTTTTTAATTATTATTATTTTTTTATATATATACATGTGCTTGTCATATAATTAGAATATCATCAAAAAATTTATTTCACTAATTCCATTCAAAAAGTGAAACTTGTATATTATATTCATTCATTACACACAGACTGATATATTTCAAATGTTTATTTCTTTTAATTTTGATGATTATTACTGACAACTAAGGAAAATCCCAAATTCAGTATCTCGGAAAATTAGAATATTGTGAAAAGGTTCAAAATTGAAGACACCTTGGTGCCACACTCTAATCAGCTAATTAACTCAAAACACCTGCGCTTCATGCTTCCTGCTGCTTACCAACTTTATGTAGATGCAGATTTCATTTTCCAACAGGACTTGGCACCTGTACACAGTGCATAAAGCTACCAGTACCTGGTTTAAGGACCATTGTATCCCTGTTCTTAATTGGCCAGCAAACTCGCCTGACCTTAACCCCATAGAAAATCTATGGTGTATTGTTAAGAGGAAGATGCAATATGCCAGACCCAAGAATGCAGAAGAGCTGAAGGCCACTATCAGAGCAACCTGGGCTCTCATAACACTGAGCAGTTTCACAGACTGATCGACTTCTTGCCACGCCACATTGCTGCAGTAATTCAGGCAAAAGGAGCACCAACTAAGTATTGAGTGCTGTACATGCTCATACTTTTCATGTTCATACTTTTCAGTTGGCCAAGATATCTAAAAATCCTTTCTTTGTATTGGTCTTAAGTAATATTCAAATTTTCTGAGATACTGAATTTGGGATTTTCCTTTGTTGTCAGTTATAATCATCAAAATAAAAGAGATGAACATTTGAAATATATCAGTCTGTGTAATGAATGAATATAATATATAAGTTTCATTTTTTGAATGGAATTAGTGAAATAAACTTTTTGATGATATTCTAATTATATGACCAGCACCTGTTAATATATTTTTGGAAACCATGATACTTCTGGAATCCTTGATGACTACAAAGTTCAAAAGAACAGCGTTTATTTGAGCTAGAAATATTTTACAACATTCTAAACTTTTTTACCGTCACTTTTGTCAGTGTATGTTAGCGTAAATTTCAGTATGAGCAGGGAAACTAGATGCAGTGCAGCAGACCTATCAACCAAATGACCAACAAAATGTTGTCTTGCTTGTTGCTCGTGATTGCATCTGGTTATGACCAAAAGTGATAGAAGACATTTATTTGATTTATCTTGTTAGGGCACAGTGTAATTTACTTTTGATAAAAGCTCTTACTAAATGTCTGCTTGCTTGCTTAACTGGAAGCTTGCATAACTTCTTACAGTCACATTATGGTGAGAAAGTGACCATTAAGACTATGGAAAATATTAATGTGACTTGACATTATCTCAGAGCAGAACTGAAATCACAGAATTTTTTTTTTTCATGCCTCAGCACAATCGCATTAACCCACAGCTCTGATCCGCATCACATGGCTTATTTTTGTTTAAAAGTTTTCCTTATTGTGTGGGGGGAGCATTGCAAAAACAGGCTCATTGAGTGATTATTTGTAGTTTAAGTGGATCTCTGGAGTCAGCGCCTAATTTTTAGAGCACCTGCTAAAGCTGTGTCTATGTTTGGGTGTTTCCCAAGGCTCGCTACTCCGTCAGAGTTAATTATTGTTTGACTGTGCGGTGTGGGCTAATCAGTCTCTGGTAACCTATTTGCAAAGGTGCTAGCGGGGTTAATGCTGATATCTGAGATTAAAATGTGGATCAGTTTTTTGTTTTTTTTAATGAACCTCTCTCCTCACTCCATTATTCTTTGCTCTCCTCCTCTTTCTCCCCTTCCTCTCTTTTAACTCTGCCCCTTATTTTGTTTCTCTCTCTCCATCTTTCTCCTATCTCATTTTCTCAGGTGGTGCAAGTGTTACGGGCGATTGATAGAGACGAGGGAGGAAATGACAGCGCTGTCCATTTTAACATCTCTCCAGACTCCAACGTTGCCCTCAACTTCAGCATAAGGGAGAGTGGAGGTTTGCAGTCTCTTCCAAAAAAAATTCTCCCACCCAGCCTTGTGTATCGGCGTCTCTCTTGATCCGTTAGTCTGTGTCTGGAACCACATTGTGTGGCTGCTTTGTGCCCTGCTCCTTTGTTTTCCCCATTGTTTGCTTTTGCTTCTCTGCCACATCTATCTTCTCCCGGCACACACAGATGAAATGTGCTCTGGCATTCATGCTGCATTTCGACTCACTGGTCTGTACAAATGTTATACAAGTAGCAATGGAATTAAACTGCACTCGATTGAGTTCAATTAAATTAAAGTTCCATCGAGCTCAATTTGATCTAAAAGCCCCCTTTTTTTCCTGTTGTCTCCATTTCTTTCATTATTCTCGTTTTCTAGGCCCCACTGCTAGTTTGGTGCTGGCGTCACCTTTGCAGACACTGTCTCGTTCTACTTCTCCCTCCATCACTCTCTATGTCCCGCTGGTTCTGAGGGATGGGGTCTCCGGTTTGACCAGCACAGGGACAGTCACGGTGTCCGTATGTCCTTGTCTGAGGGGTGGAGCCCGGGCCGGAGAGAAAGAGAAGCAAAGTGAGGCAGAGTGGGACAGAGAGACGGTTTGTTTGCCCCAGCACTCCTCTTTGCCCTCCCCTGGACTCAGCACTGCCGCTCTGCTGGCAATTTTAGCTTGTGTGGCCACTCTGCTGGGTAAGTTTAGTGTAACATACAAATGGCAGTGGTAATGTATAGTCAGATATCCGTTAACGCAAAATAAACACAGACAGGGTGATCAGCACCAAGACTCAAAGAAAATTTGAGTTGAAATTATTTTGTAGTTATCCATTTAGCTGTGTTTTTATTGTAAAAATAAAACTGAAACTAAAGGTAGTAAAATATTTTTTGTTAATTGAGATAAAAACTGCAACGAAATTAGAAATGTTGCATTGACAACTAACTGAAATAAAAGTTACTTTATGTTTTTAGGTTTTACTTTAAGAAATAGTAATGGGTGTTGATGGTGCAGTGGATAAGACACATGCCTTTGGTGTGTGAGACCCGGGTTCGAATCCACTGTGGGACACCAATGTGTTGCTGAGCAAGACACTTAACCCCTAGTTGTTCCAGATGAGTTATGTAGTAAAACAGCAGAAAAAAATTAAAATGACAAGAGCACATAACAAAATAACTAAAACTTAAAATGCATTTGCTTGTTTGTTGACGAACAGCGATCTCGAAAAATGGCTCCCTCGGGCCTTACGGCAGCAAACCTCTGATTTAAACTGTAAATATTCTTTCACGGCTGTTAAGGATGATAATTTGTTATATAGCGAGGGGATTTAGTTCCCTGTCCTTCCATTTAGTTTCTGTTTTTCTTATTTGGTCTTTTCTGTTCCTGTCCTCTTTATGTGAATATGTGTTCCAGCTGTGTTTGATTAATTAGTTGTCTGTGTATCTATAGTGAGTTCTGCCCCTTGTTTCCCGTCTGCTGTCAAACGTCATTCCTGCGTTCCAGTGATTGTATCCCTTTGTTTGCTGAATTCAATTCTCGTTAAAGTATTCTCCAGCGTCTCCCCATTCCATCCTCCCCGAGACACCATGACAGAACAGCAGACCCTATAAAAAATAATGGAAGAACGAGTGATGTTCATTGGCGTGGCTCAGGCAAACCCGACCCTTTAAGTTACGTGAGGACATTTGTGCCGCTCGCCCACGCCAGCTCCATCGAGGAGGAAACCCCTGTGACTCTTCTCCAGCTAGGGATAATAATAATTCATTACATTTATATAGCGCTTTTCTGGGCACTCAAAGCGCTTACATAGTCTCCTCATCCACCACCAGTGTGCAGCATCCACCTGGATGATGCGACGGCAGCCATATTGCGCCAGAACGCTCACCACACACCAGCTTACTGTAGGAGAGGAGAGTGATGATGCCAATCAGCGGATATGGGGATTGTTAGGAGGCCATGATGGTCAGAGGCCAATGGGTGAATCTGGCCAGGATGCCGAGGTAACACCTCTACTCTTTTCGAAAGACATCCTGGGATTTTTACTGACCACAGAGAGTCAGGACCTCGGTTTAACGTCTCATCCGAAGGATTCCAAAGGAATAACTTAATTACCCCATGGAGCTCCCAGACACCACCTACCTCAACTGGAAGGAGGCAGTCATCCGGTGTCTGGAGAGCCTCTGATCCCGAGCTGGGACCCCTCCACCGGCTGTTCCAAAGTCCAGCGCACCAGCTGCAGTGAAGTCAAGTCTGCTGGCTGTGTCTCCTTCCTGCCCACCAACTGCTCCGAACATAGGCCCGCCGGCCGTGCTAAAGTAAAGTTCATGTGGCAAGCCCGCTGGCCATTCCTGAGGCAGGTCTGGCGGTCACTCCAAACTCAAGCCCGTCAGTTGTGGCTCACTCTTGCTCAGAGCTTGCTCAATGTCATCTCCAGCCCCAGAGCTCGCTCCAGTGTCATCTCCAGCACTAGAGTTTGCTCCAGTGTCATCTCCAGCACTAGAGTTTGCTCAGAGCTCCTTCCAGTGCCAGCACCTCGTAAATGCTTCCCTGATCCCCAGTTACACCCAGGGAGGGCTCCTGATTCCTCATCTAGCCCAGAGAGGGTTACCGATTCCTCGTTTAGTCTTGGAAGGGCTCCTGATCCCCAGTTAAGCCCAGGTAGGGTTCCTGATTCCTTGTTTAGTCCAGGAAGGGCTCCTGATTCCGAGTTATGCCAAGGGAGGGTTCTTTATTCCTCATTTAGCCAAGGGAGGACTACTAATTTCTCGTCTACCCCAGAGAGGGCTACTGATTCCTTGTTTAGTCTTGGAAGGGCTCCTGATCCCCAGTTAAGCCCAGGTAGGGTTCCTGATTCCTTGTTTAGTCCAGGAAGGGCTCTTGATCCCGAGTTAAGCCCAGGGAGAGCTTTTTATTCCTCATTTAGCCAAGGGAGGACTACTGATACCTCGTTTAGCCCAGAAAGGGCTACTGATCCCCAGTTCAGCCCAAGGATGGCTCCTGATTCCTCGTTTAGCCCAGAAAGGCCTCCTGTTCCTCAGTTCAGCCCAAGGAGGGCTCCTGATTCCTCCTTTAGCACAGGACAGGCTCCTGATACCCAGTTCAGCCCAGAAAATTCTCTTGATCCCCAGTTCAGCTCAGAAAGGGCTCAGAATCTCTAGTTAAGCCCAGGGAGGGCTCCAGTCCCTGAATCCAATCCAGATCACCCCCCCCCCCCAGGATTCCTAGTTTTCCGCAAGAACATTATTTTTATGGGGCCATAGGAGTCCCCTGGTCCGCCATGACTCCTGAATCCCCTGATCCACCATGGCCTCCTGAGTCCCCTGATCGGCCATGGAAACCTGAACTGCCTGAACCGCCATGGCCTCCCCTGGAGGCTTCCCTTGTCTCCACTCTTTTCCAGTCCTGCACCAGCCTCCATGGCACCCTCTCTACCTCCCTGTTACGGAGGAGGGGGTGATTTGTCATGTGTTTAGTTCCTGTTTTCCTTATTTGTTTTTTCCTGTTCCTTTCCTTGGTGTGTGAATATGTGCTCCAGCTGTCTTTGATTTAGTTAATTTGCTCCCAGGTGTGTCCCATTGGTGTCTGTGTATTTACTGTATAATGAGTTGGGCCCCTTCTGTCCTGTCTGCTGTCAAACGTCATTCCTGAGTTTCATTGATTGTATCCCTTTGTTTGTTAAATTAAATTCACATTAAAATGTATTCTTCAGCATCTCCTCATTAATTCCTCCCTGAGTGACCATGACAATATAGTAGTATAGAAATAATAATAAAATAACACTGACCAGTAAGAAAAAATTAAGAAAAATAAATATACCCCTACAATGTACAAAACAAAACTACAAGAAGAAATTTAACAGCATTATCATAAGTAGTTTTTATATTTAAGTCCTCTGAGATCATTGACATTAGGGTAAATAACACTAGATGGCGGCAGTTGTGTTTATATATTAAATGAGAAAGTGCAAGTCCATGAAAGTAGCACCCATTTCAGTAATTTGGATGAACGGTCTTGTTTAAAGTGTTATAATGGATGCCGGTGAATACTATAAAACAATCAGACTGCTGGATGCTACGATTGACCAATCAGAATCAAGAATTTCCTAGAGCTGTGTCTTAAATGTAATTATGGGGCATCATTCTGTGTAAGTGTTAGTTTGCCAGCTGCTCTAATGGGTCTATTGAGTATCTGTCTTTCTGTAGCACCCTGCAATTTTATTGCAAAAATTTGTCAGCCAGCACAAACATACATGTCCTCCCTTTTTATAAATGGCATTATAAAATGCTTACACTTTTTCTGTTCATCTCTCACTGTTTTCTTTCCCTCTTTCTTTCTTCTCTTTAGCTGTCAGTGCTTTGTCTCTGTCCCTGCGCAGACAGAAAAGGGACTCTCTCTCACCTTTAGAGGAGGATGATGTAAGAGAGAACATCATCACGTATGATGATGAAGGAGGTGGTGAGGCTGACACGGCTGCGTTCGACATCACAGCACTACAGAGTGCCCCACACAACGCACGCAGGGGGTACCGCACCCTGGACAGCAGGAACATGTGAGTGGGGCTCAGCAGGGCACTATGATGAAAGATTACGTTGGCTCCATCTGTTACATCAACTCACTCTTCCTGCACATTTATATAGCGCTTCCTCAGTGCACTTAAAGGGACAATTCACCCCAAAATTACAATTATGGCATAATAGATTCATGTCGTTTAAAGTCTGTTTTTTTTTTTTTCACATTAAACACAAATGGAGATGTTTAACTGAATATCCTGACTGTTCTTTTCCACGCTTCACATTTTTAGTTTTAACATGTGAAAATATAATAAGACTGTAAATGTTGAAATTGTAATATTACAGTTGTACTGTAAATATTTTTTCTTAAATTATTATTCTTTTTTATGTACAATCACAAAATTTCTGGACAAATGTCACCCAAAAAACAAGCACAACAAACCTAGAGCTGTTTATAAAAAAATTCCTACTTTTCATTCTGCCTTAAATCTTCTGAAACCCCTTTTAAAACCCTGCATATTTTATTTATACTCACTATTTAAATAAATCACAGTCCTTTTAGCCATCAGTGTACTTCTTTGGGTTGTAATGATTCCATAGTCTATGATGAATGAGGTCTAAGTTGATCATTGTTTATTTTATGTAGAATTGTTGTTAACTTTTCTTCCACATTGGTTTTATTTTTAAAGAACTACAAATTAGTTTAAACTGAAATCAAAGGTGTGACAACAGCAGAAGAAGGCCTGAAGAGTGTGAGCTCCCAGCAGACCACACCATCTGAAACACCTGTGGTGTTATAGCATTAATCACATTACCTCTCCTGAGGCTACATACAGTTCTATTCTGTTCTATTTTATTTCATCTGCATAAAACTTACTTTCATGATCTATTCTGTGTTCCCTCAGACGTTATTCACAACACTGTCAGGACAAGGCTCGAGCTTACAGCAGCTGGGTTCAGGCCGGAGCGCTGGACCCTGGGCAGTACAACAGTCATGGAGCCACTCTATATGGACGGTTTTGCTATAGCAGCCACACCCTCCCAGTGCTACGTCGCTCACAGGGCCCCTATGAGCCCGGTATATCTGAGTTGGCTTACCGCTTACCTGGGAATCAACCAGACCACTCTCTAGTCATTCAAAACCAGGCAGCTGTGGTTGGCCCTCTGGAGCCTGGGGCTATTTACGTGCCAACAGCAGAGGCCGGTCATGCTTCTAAAGAAGGGACAGCATCTCAAGACGGAACTACCACATCTGAGGGAGGAACGCCAAGGAAAAACGACTCAAAGGATGATGCAAGTAGCGATGCCCAGCAGAGTCAAAGTCAAAGCCAGGATCTGGATTGGGTAAAACAACATATGTTTTCATTGTTTATTTAAAAAGCTTAGAATAACCATGTTCAGAATCACAAAGTTCCAGTATTTGGGGTAAAACCAAGGGGAGCTCTTTTGGCTTGACCAGTTAAACAGCTTTGGTAAACTGAAAATGAAGACAGGGTCTAGTAAAAAACAAAGTATATGGCTAATTTGAATTCACAGACTCGCTTCTCAGTCACACCCCAACAGCATCGAATCAGTATTAATGTATTATGTCTAATAAACATTCATTGAACTGGAGATTGGGAAACAACTGTGCAATTGATATTAATATTCATTTCACGATGTGTGTTTCACTGGGAAAGTTGTCACACACAGATCCTGAAAAAGCATGAACTCAAAACTGCAGAAAGCTGCATGTAATTAAATTTTTTTTACAATTTTGATGTGCAACAAAATATGTTGTGCATTATTTGCTGTCATGGAAATTCATGCATACCATCGTGCATCTTAAGAGCTCATCTATTTAATTTCAATGTCTGATTTTACACATACACACATTTAAAGGCACAATGCAGATATATTTTCTCACTGGAAGTTTTATTAGAAGTGAGGAGAACACATACCGTGTGTGAAAACATGTCGTTTGGCACATCTCTAGATAGCCGACAGGCTATTTTTTATTTATTTATTTTTTTTGTATGTGCCGAACAGGTTGACGATGAAGGTGTATTTTCACATGTTGTCTCTCGCTGTCTCTCTTTCTCCTTATCCTCATCTCACAGTGCAGCGTTAGTTCTTTTTAGAGCTCAATTAACCTGGTTCGGCTATTGTCAACTGTTTCTCCCTCCATCTGTCCGACTTTTTCACTTACTTCCACTACTGTAACACTGTACTGTCTCACTTCATTGTTATCACATTTTTCTGTGTTTTCACCTGCTCATTGTGAAATATCTTCTGCTTTCTCTTCCCTTTCTTAACAATCCTCTCTATCACACACATCCCTCTGCTGAATAACAGAAGAATAAACTCATCCTTCCCTCCTGCTCTAACCCTCCTGCTCCTCCCCGTCCCCTACAGGTCCAACCAGACACGGCCCCCCGCGAACGAGAGCTGGTGTTGACCCGTTCCGGTTCGGTTGCTGGGCCAGGCCCAACGGGTAGTTGGATGTGCGACTCCACCACACTCCCCAGAGCTGGTCGGCATTCCTCGCGGAGCAGTCTTTCCCTAAGTAGAAGTGGTGCTGGGCCTGCTGAGTCCAACCTAGTTGGGGTGGCTGAGGCGCCCAGTGGTGGTACAGAAATGCAGTCAGTCAGCAGCAATTACACCACTATCCTGCAGGGGGAGCAGCAGAGGGACTACCCGGGGACTCTGAGACGGGGTGGGCTGGAGATGGGCAGCGGATTTGTGGTGGGAAGGCCTGAGAGAGAGGGCAGCATTCCACTGAGCACTGGGATGTATCCGGAAGGTGGCGGGTTTATAGGAGACTGGCACGAACGGGTGGGAATAACTGGGTACCCACTGGGCAGAAGGGATATGACGCCTCAGCTGCTTCCATATCCCGGCCAGGGCCGGGGGGCTTTTGGGGGAATCCTAGGTTATGGCGGAGCGTGGCCCTCAGCACCTGAGGGGTCAGGAAGGGGAGCGCCTGTCGGCGGTGCTCACTCTCTCGCCCTAAGGGTTGGCGAATTCTTGCGTTTGCGCCTTGCGCAGGTGACCTTTGACCCTTCGCAGCCGCCGTATGACTCGGTGCAGGTGTACGGGATGGAAGGCACAGGCTCCCGCGCCGGGTCCCTCAGCTCCCTGGACAGCGAGGGAGGCAAAGACGCCGAGAAGGAGGTGTGGGGATCAGGTCTGGAGGATTGGGGCCCACAATTCCAGAAATTAGCTCAGCTTTTTAGGGAAAGGGAGAAGGAGAGTGGAGAAGATAAAGAAGGAGACGCAGAAGCCAGCAAAAAGCACAAGGACAGGGAATGGGAAGAAAAGGAGGAGCAGTCTGGAGATGAGGAGCAGGCGAATGTCTGAGAGAGTGAGAAGGAGAGGGGTTGGGTGGGACAGTGATTAAAAGGCAACAAGAGCCGGAATAATGAAAAGTGAAGGGTAAGGAGGGAGAGATGAAGAGGAAAGGTAATGAGGGAAGACAGGGAAAAATGAACAGAGAGAGCAAAGGCAGTGAAGAGAGTGATTGATGCAATTTGAAGCAATAAGTGCTGAAAAGCGGATGTGTGAGCACAGAGCGGTGTTTCTTTAGCCAGCATTTAACATTCCTTAAGTGTGTTTGGCAGTAAGCGAAAAGCAAAGTTCACTGTATTCCAGATCACATTTAATTACGACAGAGAAAGAAAAAGATTTCAACTCGGATTTTCGCAGCAGCGAGCAAGACAATGGCACCACATGGGAATAAGAAACACATGGCCGGAATAACACAGGTGAAAAGCTACGGCAACACACGATGGAGTAGGAAATTAATATTTGTACAGAAATTGTTTATACATTCACAAAAGCAAGAGGACTGAATTATTCAAAAGAAAGCACTGAATATTACAGTAAAGTCCTGAATAAGTGTCTGCACAAAGATTCTTGGTGTTCACACATACACACAGACTAAAACAAACACGCATCAATTTTAAACCCTGCTTGGAAATTCTTCTTTGCGGATGTCACATTGTCAGGGTTCAAAATGACTCACATTTTTGCCAAGAACAGATTGCATACAAAGTTGCTAAAAAAAAGATGACAAAATTAAAATGTACTGATGCTAAAATTGTGCAAAACATATGCACAAACAACCATTACTAAAAAAAATAAAACATCCCACATTTAAAAAGTCATGATGATTTATGAGAGCTGACAGGTCTGCTTCAGATAGAATGCACTTTTATACATGATGTTCGAAAATAGATTAAAAATGTTGTTGTTTTTTATTGGAGGAAAAAAACATGAAAAAGATGTTCTATGTAAATGCATTTAAATGTAAATATCACTGAATGCCATTGTGAAAAGTGACAACAGTGCTGTAGTAAACATTAATAAAATGAAAACTGAGGAGAAGATTACATATAATCCCGCATCGAAATCCACTGGATATAACTGGAAGATACTGGATTGACTGAAGCAGAGTAAACCCTTCCACAGTACGATATTGAATGTGTTGCTCTTCCCAAACGGAACATTTATTTTTACTTGAATTGAATGCAAAAGCTCCAAATAAATATATGTGAAGTCCTTTTTCTGGGTTGAGCTCACACTCTGCATTGATATCCTGATTAATAACACTGTTTGTGGCTACAAGGACTCACTGTGACTGGACTGAACCAGAACCACTGTATCACTGCACAATCATGCGCACCAATACCAGTGCGCTTCATGCAGTACAAACACACACCTTGCCAAACAACCCAACAAATGTCATTCTTTGTCAAAAATGTGAGCCTAAAAAGGTTATATAAAATATTAATGTCTATATTATTGTACAGTAAGAAGAATGATTAAAGCAAGACAGATCTCCTGGAGCCCATTTACACCAAGAATAATAGCTATAAGTATAAATAGATAATTTGCACCCACACCAATGCATTTTCTGTTAACCGAGCTGCAGCCATTTGCTGCATTTCAATTGGCTGTCACTGTTTTGATTAAAAAAAATTTTGAAAGTAATTCCAGCGATATCGTTCCAATGTGACGCTATCATTATATTTGTGGAATGGACATCCCTGTTCTTATAGAATTCCAACGATTAACGTTATGGTAATATTCTTGATGTAAACGGGCTTTAACAAAGAACTGAATCCTTCACGTGTCTTTGCCTATTTTTATTTTTTCAGGTAGATTAGCTCAATTGTAAATTGGGTGTGGAGTTACTGCATTCATCCTGGTTTCTGCCTTCTTATTGGACTGCATTGATGTGGCCCTAAGTGGGCACTGTTGGTACTGAGATCTCACGATGGTGTGTACTAAAAATGTATTTATTCTGTTGTATTTTTTCCTTTTCATTTTTGTAAATTTGAATAAAGACAGTATGTTTTGAGGTGATGTGTGTGCGACCTGATGTGTATATTCTCTTTTTTGTAAAGAAAACTCTTAACTGGATTGACTTTTGGTTCTCACGTGTGTCTTCTAGTCTGTGTTTGTCTCCACTGAGTAAATGTAAGTGCTGGCTTTAGAGATGTCCATAGAGGCTCTTCAAACAGGGACAGAGTTGGCAGGGAGTAAACACAATGTCTGGTCTACTTACTCCCAGGCTGTTTGACAGGCTTACAGCTCAAGGTCAATAATGGAAACTGAGAGTTCAAATCACACTTTAAGACAGACAAAAGTTTACCGTGAGGTTCACCTTGAAATTCGCTCTATCTGAAGTGTGGATTACATAAAATGCATGGGATTTGTTAGTGGGCCTGACAAGACTTAGTTCATCTGATGAAAGTGGGGAAAATAAGGTCGTTTCAAACCACTGCACCTGCTAGTCAACACTGCTTATTGTTCACTTCAATCCTGCAATGTGTGTGTGTGTGTGTGTGTGTGTGTGTGTGTGTGTGTGTGTGTGTGTGTGTGTGTGTGTGTGTGTGTGTGTGTGTGTGTGTGTGTGTGCGTGCGTGAGTGTGTGATTGTGTTTCAGCAAGCTTATACCCACAAGTGCCAGCAAATAAACAAGCCACTGCCACCTTTTTGATTCGAGGCTGGTTAATTATTCATGAGCTTTTGCACATTTCCTGTTAGATTAAATTTGGTTTAATTACTTTTGCGAAGCTTGACGTAGAAAATAGTAGACTTGAATGAGAGAGACAAAGAGAGAGTGTGATTGCTTCAAAATTCACTTAGAGCAGGAAAGGGATTCAAAATGATTCACAGAAAGTGAGATTATGAATGCATGCTCTGTCCTTGAGTTACATAATGAATTGATGCACAGGTTATTACGCAATGCGCTGTATATTTAAATAGGCAGCGTGTGAGAACTTAACACACATGCACATACAGAAAAAAAAGTGTTAATAGTGTTAAACTAATAATTTTCTCACTTTTCTTATGCAAACAAATAAAATGGCTTCTGGGCATGTTTTGTGAAGCAGTGATACCACAGATGGGTTATTTCTAAAAGTAGTGTCTGAAGATTTTTTTTTTTTTTCATAGAAAGGACAACATTTCTCACAGAACACTTGGAGCACAGAAGTATGCCATTAATGATAAGAATAAAAATAACTCACCATTAATACATTAATTCACTGCAAAATGTCCACATTAAAGATTCATTTGGTGAATTGCCCTACAATCCTCCATGACTCAGAATGGAGCTATAGATCATTAGCGTGCAGCTCAACCACAAGACATCTGGAAGAGGTATACTAACTTGAAGTGTTTCTCAGTTTTTCTTTTTTTTCCGTCTGCTTCCTCAGGGACAGCAAGGTGAAAATGACCACCAACCTCGATAATTAGACCACTTAATTAATATCTGGCCCACTGACACAGTGGGTTGAAAGGGACAGCAAGACTGTGTTTTCTGTAGGTCCCAGGAAGACTGGAGGTGTACATACCATATTTAGCAACATTACAGTAAAAAATTATGAATATGTTGGGGTTAGGTGGCTTTAAAGGTGCCATAGAATGCAAAAATCACTTTTATAAGTGTAGCCTGCTGTATGTGAAAAACAACCAGCCTATAATAGTAAAAATCCACCCACTCATTGTTTTATAATCCCAATAAACGTCTCTTCACTTTAGCGTTCCAGATTTCAAACTACTATGACGACATAGTCTTGGAAATTCCAGCTCATTTGTGATGCTCTCTGCCCTATTAACATATACACAGCCCTGAGTGAGAAGCTGCGGTCCGCCATTACTGTTCTCTTGATGTAGCTGCTGGAGGTACAATGTCAGTGCCTTTAAAAGTGTTGTGTGTTGGGTTGCACCAATGAACATAGGAGTCTCCATGGACTACTGAGGAGACGTGGTTACATTTCATTTTTGGAGGAAATGTCCCAGAAAAAAAAATAAAAACAGAAAAGTCCTGTATTCGTTTGTGCCGACATTTTACATTGGACTGCCTCACAAACAAGGGTCAGTTCAGTGCTGGTGTTGTGCAAAAATTGCTTCTGAAAGAAGGATCTAGGGGTGTCCCCGAATAAAGATTTTCATAGTCGAATCGGATTTTTCGAATCAATATTCGACTGATATTCTAATCATATGTTTGGGGGCGGGGCAAAATACATTGAGTCAAGTGAGGCATTCGACAGTCATAATTACCGATGTTAACACACAGGGAAAATGTGTAAAAAATGCCTTGAAGATACAAATGGGGTAAATAATGTTTTTATGTTTTGATTAAAAGATAGTTAACATTATGTCAGCGAAACCCTAACAATCCACCATTTTTACAATAGTGCTCTCCTTATAAAGTTAGCCTATATGACAGTAGTTATTAATGTTCTGCATTTCTGTTTTGAGCTGCACGCGCTGAAGATGACCAGTAGAGTGAGCATTTGATAGCAAGTGTTTAATCAATGGGATTAAACTCATAATTTCATGTAGAATACGCTTCGTTATTTATACAACACAGCGTTAATATTAGGAATTATAGGCTATTTGTAAAAAGAGCCCGAATGCAAATGAATGTATCTGCGCGGCTCTGAATGCAAACTCCTTCTGTGGACACGTTCTTCACAAAACAATGTACAGAAACACAGCACCTAAACTCTAAATATTCACAGCATTTTATTGTAATGGTGTTCTCATTATAATGGTATGGGTGTGACAGTCCAGTCTTAGTTATTATTATTCTGCATTGTAGTTTGACCTGCTTGCGCTGTGCACTGAAGAGATATCACTGTAGTACTACAATGAAGCGCTTGACTCAAAACCAAATGCATCTTATATCAGGTAAATAATATATCCACAATATATATACACCGGCTGAAATGTTTTGAAATCACTTGTACCCTACCTGTTCTAAAAAAAATCCAGTCTCTGCCTGTGTCAGTTTGAGTCTTGGTAAATTTTTAAATGCCTGCCGACAAGATGCTACTCCATCTGGCACAGATTATGGAAAGTGAAACATAAATCTATGGTGGTAGGATTTATTTACGCACTTTAAAATATTTATTTGAAGCTTCTTTCTTTTCAGATTCTTATTCACGCCTTTATCATAATAGGTTGCATATTAACTTATTGGGAGAAAACTGCAATTCATCGATTGGCCGCTAGTGGCTGGTTCCAAAAGGGAGTCAGTCTCATAGACTCCCATGTGCCCAACTTTACAGCGGATAAAAAAAAATTGTTTACAGCCTGGTACAAAAAGTGGTTTTGGTCTGTATAGCTATATAGCTGTACAGTTTTTTTTTTGCCCATCATGACAACTGTGAAGGTTTTTTTTATTATTATTTTTTAAAACTCTGTTTAAATTATATTAAGCCTGAACTCTTTTGCATAATTAAGGGCATGGCCACTTGAGTGACAAGTGGATTGCCTGCTGTCCCACCGTCAAGCTAGGTGGATGTGGTTTCAGCAACCAGCTTCTGCCTTTTTGCCCATATTTGATTATCTGGGAGTGACGCGAGATGACATCCCACGTAGGAGGGGACGTTCTCGCGACCTTGTGCAACGTTCCCTAAAAGTTATCTAAAGGTAACGAAAGTTCCGAACCTTTACAGAACATTAGGGACGTTCTTGGAACGTCCTATTTTGGTTATGAAAGTGCTGCAGTTCAAGGTTCCTTAAATGACTTTAGGGGGACGTTCTATTTGAGGGCATTTTATGGTCACATAGCAAACGTTACAGAGAGGACATTTGAGACGTTAACAGAACGTTCTCGCATGGTCCTCTGTTGGTCATATAATAACGTTCCCAAAGTGACTTTAGGGGAACGTTCCATACTGGTTGTTATATGGTCATGAAACAACGTTACAAAGAGGACATTCGGGACGTGAACAGAACGTTCCCATACGGTTCTCTGTTGGTCATATAATAACGTTCCCGTTATTACTTTAGGGGGACGTTCGATATTGGTTATTATATGGTCACACAACAACGTTACAAAGAGGACATTCGGGATGTTAACAGAACGTTCTCGCATGGTCCTCTGTTGGTCATATAATAACGTTCCCAATGTGGTTGTTATATGGTCACACAACAACGTTAAAAATATGACAAATTAATGAACGCAAAGATGTATTAAATCTACATCTAATTAATGAAAATATTAAATAATAATACAATAAGTATTAAACTTATTTGTTAAATAATAACACTAACATGCTAGCCAATTTATTAGGTCCTCTCTGCTAATTTTGTGGGTAGGATTTGATATTTGTTACTTCAAAATAAAAACTATGGCTTTTACTCTACAGATCTAAAATCCTTGATGTGTCCATAAATCCCTTATTAACAAATAGACATACAAAACAATACAATGTCATAGATCAAGGCAACGTGAAAATAAGCGATGCATAAGTGATGCAGTTCAATTTTTCACCACATTTACATTGGAAAATTGTGGAGTTTTGTGGAGCTCTGACACTGTTTCATAGCACCCGCTTCGAAGTCGTGCGTTAATTTTGAATTTATTAAGCGCACTTTACAACTTACGACACATTTACCATTTATTATTTTCTATATAAATGTCGATATAGCCTACTGTACATTTCTATACAAATATTAAAAATGAATATTTTGGTGAGGCACTGCCACACCCGCGGCTGACTGTATTCAGAAGGGAGAGCTGCAGCCCAATTCAACTGTGAGCCACTGCTGCTGGTGCATCGTCCTTTCTTTATGTGCGGAGTGGGGAGCGCGCGCACTGCAGGGCATGGAAGCGGCCATGCAGTCGCTTGCATTTTTTTCCTGTCAACAGTGTAAACTACTTAAAATACTCAATTTTTGGTCATAAGAATAATACATTATTTAAAGCTTTTATTTGTGTAAACTCACAATATCAAGAAAACTTTAGCAAAATAAACCACCACAAAAAGGACTGTTTTAAATCTGCTATGAATATGAAGTTTGCAGATTGTTGTAGGCTATTGTACTGTATCTTCTATAAAGATGAATATTACATTTCGTTAATTTAAAAAGCACGTTAATGTTGTATAAATAAATAAACTTTTGTTCTGTTAGATGTGTTTTGGCTAGTTTTTGTCAGGCGCGGATATATGGGTGGGCCTGGGTGGGCAGATTGACTGGTGGCCCACCCAATCAGATTAATAAAAACAATTAATTTTTTTAATTTTAATAATAACAAATTAATAAATAATTTAATTTTAATAGTTTCATGAGGACATTTAAGTAAAGTAGCTACGAAAAATAGCTACAAAATAAAAATATTATGTCGGCATATCACGTGTCAGTCCAGTGATGCTATCATGCAACACAGCTGGTTCTCTTGTGAATTTGTTTTCTGCACGGGCCGGCCACACGCTCTCCGTGCGCGCACTGACTTAAAAGTGGCGTAACACCACTGTTACACTGTTACACTGTGAAACACACATACTCCGTGTGCAGTGCGTGACTGATCCACGACTGTAGGCTACCACAAACACATACTCACTATTTGTATTTCAAATCCAGAAGTTATCAGAAACTTTTATTAAAAAAGTAAAAAAAAAGGGTTGTCAGCATTGCGATTCTCTTTGTACATATACACTCTTTAATAGACGTTTTAACACAATTTAAACAACGTATTCAGCGCTACTTATATAGATTTATATATTAAGTTGCTCAAACAAGTGGTAAAATATTTAACCATGTAGTACTTCGCAAAATCGCAAACATTTCAAATCTTAAAATTGACAAAAACAGCCGACTAACATGCCTTTTCTTTTGCATTTAAGTTTTAATACAATAAATATTGCATGTCACAAAGAAATTGTTTTTTCACATCCACCATGAATGAGACGAGAGTTGTTCATTATGTCACCTTGTTGAAGTAAATTTTATTTTTCCTTGCTTTACCCCAGTCCTAAAGTAAAAAAAAAGATGACTGTGTAAAAGAGTATAAATAAATTAAATGCATTTATGGTGAGATTACTACATTTTATTTAATTAAACGCATTTATGGTGAGATTATTATATTTTCATGTCAATCTGTGTTCATTTTGACCACGAACCATGCACCGTCAGCCTGTCACTTTAATTCAGCGCGTGCAGCACATCAGAAATAGACTCGGTGCGGAAACGATCTCTGCACTGCACCGCACATGGAACGGATCGCCGGACCGCATCCGCGCGCAGTGTGAAAGCTCTATAATACAGAGCCCGGGAATCATGTGTATAAGATTAAAAAACCCGAGGCCCCTCTGTATATTCACCAGGCCCACCTATTAATGACGTTCTGTATCCGCCACTGGTTTTTGTATGTTGTATAATTATAATAGGCCTATATGTATCTAGGTAATGAAAAAAAATAAAATAATAATAAATAAATAAATATATAAATATATATATATACATACAAAAGGAAAGCAGCTGCTTGAACCTCATTCTGGGAGAAGACTTATTTATTTATTTTTTACCATGAAGAAAAAAATCAATCGGATGAGTCAGGTTCTGCACATCTGAGAAGAAGAAACAGGTAAGACGTTTTTAATCTTATACATTACAATAATGAACGATTTTTCATGAGAAATGTTCGCCTATCTATAATACGAATAAAACACGACAATTTTACAACCGGGAAATATGACCTATTGGGTTTATTTGCACTTAAACATTTTTAAATAAATTGTAAAAATAATACTAAATTACAATTATTATAATATGAATTATTTATTAGTAAATAATACTAAATTATATGTATATATATTAATTTATACTCATTTAATTTATATATTTGAATTCTAATGTATTATTTCTTGATAACAGGCGCTGCTAAGTATAACACACCGTTGCCATGAAAAACAAAGTGTTGCTATGGACGCAGGTATCTAGACGGAAATGGCTATTTTCTTTATTATTTTCTTTATTATTTTCTTTATTATTATTTTTCACATTATCCATTACATAATATAACGTAATTATTAGTATTATAACGCAATATATCATTATATAAATATACATTTTTTTTTTATAAAAAAAAAAAACGTTTAACACCTATATAGGTCACAAATTCTAAATCTGGCAGCGGGTATATAAGCTGGGGTCTGTGACCATCGCGCTCACACCTCTCACTCACTCAGTGGACATCCCAACTGGACATCCCAACTGTCAGTTTCTCTGAGGTAATTCTTCTAATTAACCATTCTATTTAAATTAAAAACACAAAACAAAATGACATATAATGTACGTTACATGATATAAATAATAATAATATGGAATTATAAGGACAGTAACGTTAGCTTTTGAGCGAAATTTTCTCATGGTAAAACGGCCGTTTCCACAAGAAATTGAATAAATTGTCATAAAATTGACGGACTTTCTTTTCCAGTAATAAATGTACCACATTTACTCAGACAAACTGTTTTTCCGTCTTTTTCTTTAACTTTATACCACTGGTCCGCACTGTCATCGCCGTTATTTGTCGTTAAATACCGTTATGTTTACGTGACGTCATTTGCTCTAAAGAAGTAGCTTATCCTTTTCAGATAAGCTCATTAATTTTTTAGGGTCTGTCATGTTAACATTAGCTACTTTAAAATAAATTATGAATACAATTAATATCATTATTGTAAATTATACTTTATTTGAAAATTAACGCGCCTTCTCACAGGCTTGGCTGTGAGCTCGCGCGCGTCCCTCAACCTCCGCACGAGCGCGACGGTGCCGTCATCACAGTGGGCGCGAGACCCCATTTCGCGCAAATGTGTGCACGGCATTTTTTGTAACTGCACGAAACTCCGCTTCTAGAGGTGCACGACTTCGAGCTTATTCTGGCCAAACAGCCAGCACCCAGTTTGCGCTTGCATTTAAAAAAAAGAGCCTAGAAATAAGCAGAAAAAAAAGAAGAAATAAGCCTTTTTGGTAAAAATAAAGGTCCATGTTTAACAAAACATAACAAAACCAGAACAAACTATAAATACATAAATACAAAACACACAAACAAAATAAAATAAAAATAAAATAATAATAATAATAATAATAATTATAGTAATAATTATAGAAATTAAACTTTAATGCACAACCGGTTAGGCAATTCACAATTCAGGCATTGTATCTAATATCATCTGTATCCTTTGAAGTAACAAGTGTAAATAAAATTGTCCCACGTCTACGTATATGTGATTTCAATTCACTTTGTCTCTTGTCTGTGCTTTCCAGACCCTGCCCTACAGACAGATTACCATGATGTCATCTCAGAAGGTAGGCTTGTCTTGCAAAAAAGGTTTTCAAATTTACAGCATATTGCTGCCATGCCAGAAAAGGAATCGATTTCACAGCAATGTGATAAGTTCAATGTTATATCAAGATGTTTTTCACCTTATAATGTGGCGTGAAAGATCACTGTATTTGCCTAAAAATGTACGATCTTTAGGTTTTTTACTTAAATAACATGCGTGTACACATTTGCAGAGAAAAAAACACATAGCTGTGTCACACAACTGGATGCCTGCAGAAGCTAGGAAAAGAGAATACAAACGACTATGGCAGAGGGTACAACGGAAAATGAGAAATGTGCACATTAACGCAGCTGGTCCTAGTACTGTGCTAAACAATGAAGCACACAATCCCAGGGACACTATGCCAATCTGGAACCCAGGCCTAAAAAATGCAATGACTGGAGAATCTAATAGTGACAGCGATGAAATGTCGTTTGTCAATACTGACATCAGTGCAGTCACATCACTACAACATACAATGGCAGAAGACACAGAGAATATGGTTCTTGAATATTCCAGTAGTGACATGGATGGAGAGTTTTTTCAGAATACTGCCAACATTGATATGCCCACTGAAAATTTAGAAGAGGAGTTAAAGAGGTGGATCAATGAATATAATATCAAGCACAATGCTGCAGAAAAACTGCTCAAAATTCTCAGGATCATTAGACAAATGCAGTGCCTTGCGTTTGAGAGCTACATGCACCAGCTGAAGAAGATGGTTAGATCAGGAAACCATGTTCTAGTCCAAGCAGCAAAACGGCTCCAAGAACGTTCACAGATTCCTATACAAACATGTGAAGAGAAACCAATACAATTGAAACATCCTAATAATGTTTACATTGTTAGCCCAACATCCTGGTGTGAAGTTCTGGAGAGGACCAACTCCGGAAAGCTCTTATGTAGAGTATTCTCGCACTTAATGTCGTACCTTACGAACCATGTGACTCGATGATCTATGGAGCCTATGTATGTGGTCCATCAAAGATGGAGATACTGGACAAGGCAAACTTGCAAGGAAGGGCAATGATCCTTGAGGATGGGCATGGCCGCAAAGTTGTCTTTTCTCTCCTTCATGACCTTGATTAATGAAATATGGAAATATGTACATAGTTAGTATTATTTTTTTTTCTGTCATTGCTTTAATGTCTTAACTTAGATTTCATATACTGAATATTGACCGTCTTTTCTAAGGAGTGTCTGTTCTTCTGTTTGTAATGTAGGTTGGATTTTACATAGTTATTTTTGAACAAGAAAATGCAATTGCTGTGGCGCCTGCATTATGGGTAGAGGAGGTGAATGGGGTAAGGGTACATGCGCACACACACACACACACACACACACACACACACACACACACACGTAATACCGGAAATAACATATTCCCTGAAATGTTTTAGGTTCTGATTTGCTACTGGCCCCGTAGAAACGCTGCTGCCATGGCAAAGGCCTCCCAAAGGCCAGATAAGGAGCTCTGGAAGCGGCACAAAATAAGAATACTCTCCGAGACTGGTGAGAAAACTGAATAAATATATAGTCATATGAAAGTACACTGCCTTTACACAGTAAAATGATTACAAAAACTAAAAAGATAACTCAAATTTACTCTGTCCTTAGACAACTATAAGACAGCCAGAGAACGAGCCAAAAAAGCTGTAGAAAGTTCAAACGTGGACACAGAAGAAGAGGTGCTAAAAGAGCGGAAAAAAAAAGTACCATCAAAATACTGGACCGAGAGTGAAGGTAAACATATGCGATTGCTTTTTGTCATACATTAGTCCACTATTTATGTATAAAAATCATGCCATGATTACAGAGAAAACTACTCTATAAAACTAAACTATATATAAACTGTTTCATCCTGAATGAATAGAAGAATGTGAGATTCCTACCAAAAAAAGGAGAAAAATGTCAACATCCTCTCAGAAGCCATCAAGCCTCCCAAAGCCTCCAAGTTGTAAGTAACAGATTTAACTTTTGGTGTAATTTCTTGTGTTGTGTTGATTTGATGGTGGTGCGTCAGCGTCAATTAGTGAACAGGCAAAATAAGTGCATTGCCAGCTGACGGGAAGAAGCTATTTTGTGTGAAATACAGTACAAACAAATTTCTAATGGAAATCCTATTTTAAAAAAGTTTTGAATTTGGTTGGAGTGTCTTATATTGTGTGAGTTGCAGGTTGGTATTTTTTGTCATGGCATTTTGTGTAAAAGTACTCAACTCCCCTGAACTGAGTTTATCGCATGCTTTCAATGTCTGTTTTTAGACAAACCACCTACTGACATCACAGCTCACTCACCTGAGGAAGATGAGCCATCCCTTCCAAATCTTTCAGCTAATAATACTTTTCATGGTATGCATTTTTAATGTTGATATTCTATTCATTTGTTAAGATAAATGGTTCAATAAATTAAGATTATGGCTGCATTTTCTAATCTCAATCTCTGTTACCTTAAATTATACATTCATCTCTGTAAAGCTGCTTTTAAACAATCTGCATCGTTAAAAGCGCTATATAAATGAAGATGACTTGACTTACTATCCAAATTAGACCAGCTATTGCATCTGGCAATACAGTCATGCCAATGTCTATATTTTATTTCTTGAAGTACCACACATATGCCTGAATACTAAGCAAATAACTAAATGTCAAGATGAACCCCCCCCTTCCATCATCATCATCTCACCCATCTAAATTTTTCAGATTTCCAGCATCTCATCGAACAATCTGAGCAGCGGATGCTCCTCGCAATTGAGAGAATGTCAACAGATATTTCCAATTCTATTTAGCGTCTGATCCAGGCTATTCAACAGAATCGTCCTGGTCCGGCAACCATCACAACACCACCACAGGAGACCATTGAGAGGCCCTGCAAAACATTGCAGGAGCTGCAAGCTTTCCTATTAAAACTTGAGGGCCCAGAAGGGAAAAAAAGGATGGTATGTTGATATAGCACAGGGGTCAGTAACCTTTTTGTCACAAAAGTGACATTTTTAAGTTCAAAATGTAGATCTGTGTGCATGTAGGCTAAATTATCAGAATTAAATACACCTCTCGCATTTGCTTGTGTGTCAGCAGTTACCCTGCTCCATGTGGCATTGCAATACTAACATTTGCTTTATTTATCTTTATATGTTGCATAGATACAGTTTTTGAGCCTGATGGGAGGTAGCAACATTGGAGACGCTGTGAGGAGAATCCTTCGGAAAATAGCCACCAATGAGGCCTGGTCAAATTACAGCCTGAAAGGCCGAAAAGGAAAACTGACCTTCATTGGGACAGCCCTCCACCATATTGTTTTAAGTATGCTTTTCAAAACTTCTCTCTTCTTTTCACTTCATCATGCAACTTTTTAAAGAGCAAATGATAAACAGAAAAATGTCTGTACTTACCCTGTACCTTCGAATAATTTGTTTTCTCGTTTTTGACTTCTAAACGAAAAAAAAAACAAGTAAAAAAAAAAAAAAATCATTTTATTCAGCAAGGATGCATTAAATTGGCCAGAAAAGAGAGTTAAGATTTACATTTCAAATAAATGCTGCTTTTTTTTCTTTCATTCATCAAATAACCCTGAAAAACACAAAAATGTGAAGAAGCACAACTGTTTTCATCACTAATAATCATAAATGTTTCATATGGTTTTAGTTTTACTTATTCACTTATTCATATTGCTCATAAAGTGTACTTTTGGATGTCAAAACTTTATTACAATAAACTAAACAAATAAATGTAAATGTAAATATGAGAATTTAAAAAATAAGAAAATAACAGATGCATTGTGATATAGGTGACAAAATATTGTGAGAAAATATGAATATGAAGTTATTTAATGAGCTTCCTCACTTAACCAGTTATCTGTGCTTCCTCAGCAATGAAGTTCCACATTTCCGAACACGAAAATGCATGCAGCAAATAAGCCGTTCACAATATTTTCTTCAGTTAACTCCAAATTTCTCCCACATATTGGACTTGATTTTTGATGACGTATTGTCTACAACTTTACAAACTCCTCCACTAGCTATTCTTTTCTTAAACTCCTCAGAATCCATCTCGACGACTGCAAGCAGATAGCGCGCGCGGTTATGATGAATTTTTAAAAGTGGAAGTATAGTTAACGTTATAGATTCCTGGGAGGGCGTGGCACGTGGACACAAATAAACTGATATGGAATTTAAATTGTTTTATAAAAAATTATTTTATCAACTTGAAATACAGGCATATTTTTGTAGATGTGTTCCTAAAAATATGCATTACGTTTGCATGTGATTGTTTTAAACCCATGTTTCCCCCGTGTCCGACCCGACCTGCACCCGTATCCGACACAGGTGGATATTTTTCATCCGTTTGAGCAAAAACCTACAGGTACCCCTACAGGTACCCGAACCCGTGCAGGACTCTAGCTGTAAACTACACCATATAGGCCTATGCTTATATTTAATTTATATTATATTTAATTTCACGAAAACACAAAAACATTTGCAATATTACAAATACAAATTATTGTAAACTATCACAAGACCCATTTATGAATTAGTTAATTAGTTTTTCCGATTACAAAATCAAGTCGTTATTTTAGTAGCATGAAAAAAACAATAGGATTATAAATTAATATCTCACTTACATATACAGTTTTCCACGAGTGAATTCAGTGAAATCCAGATTGTGTCTGTCTCTGTCTGAGGCGGCACTGGCGTGAACGCGGCAAAAACTCCCGCAAACCAGCAGTTTTTTTTTCTTAATTCTTATCTAAACTCATATGATTGGTTATTGCATCATGAGCTCATCAGATTCGTGTCTGATTGTTTATAATGCTCAACGCTTAAATAAAAATTCATATTTTGCATGTCATAACTGCCTACTGTAATATGGCTTAACACTTTTAATTTATTTTCACATTTTATGTCAATAGTGATAATCGTCATATATTTATTTAGATTATTTTAAACCCCTTGTAGAATATGCATTTGTATCCATTTTGGAGGGAGCAGGGCAATTGCGTCAACAGCAATATTATTTCCACATCGCGCCGTTCCCCGGTGCTGTCCGAGGCGATGGTGCTGAATCGGTTGATCAATTCTTATTTTAGAATCAATTATTCTCTCGTGCAGGGCTGCTTCACTGCGTTATGTGAAAAAGCGTTGTTCTTTATAAAAGTACTACAGAAATAGTTGAAATCGCATCTATTAGGACTAATGGGATATTATAACAAATATAAAATAAAAATATAAAATAATCCAAACTATAAAAATACCTATAATAGCCTAGTCTACATATTTAAAAATGTATAACAATAACGTCATAATAATGGTCCATTTTAAATGTTTAAGTGTCTCTTTTTTCAATTTTTGTTCGGTGGAGCTGTGACTATTGTTCTTGTAAAAACTTTTCAGCATAGTTTTGAGCCCTGAGACTTTTCACATTTATTTTGTTACATTTTTTTTTTCTCTTCTAGGTGCTTGTGCCAAACAATTTCCGAAACACACAGAAAAGGAAATTGATACATGTATAGGGGAAACCCAAGTTGGTCGCAACACCTGTAAGTTGTTTTATTCACTGAGAGCTCTCTCTCTCTCTATTCTCTAGAATAACATAACTGTTTTGATTTATTTACTTAGTACCGGTACTTATAAACAAAGTGGAGTTAAAAGTAATTAAAAAGTTGTTGAAGTGATTGGTAAATATAATGTTTAATTTTTTCAGGCAGCGGAAGAAGAACTTCGGGCACCTCCTGAGGATGGAGACAGTGACTGATACACATACACACACACACACACACACACACACACACACACACACACACACACACACACACACACACACACACACACACACACACACAGTATATATTTAATATAAATTATTGTTTTTGTTATTTGTTGTTCACCATTTACGCAACATAAAATGAATATAAATATGTGTTCTTTTTGTTATTACTGTTTCCTAATATTTGTGTGTGTGTATAATATATATATATATAATTTATGTAATATATAATTTATTTATAATCTGTTTTTGTTCACACAAAATAAATGACTGATTTTATCTTTGAATGTGTTAAACGTGCATGCTTATTCCTGTTTAAAGTTCTGAAAGAACAAGTGTTTTTTGCAGTAAAATTCTAGTTTGGTTCCCTACAGGTCCTTGAGACCAGTGGGGACGTTCTGAAAACGTTCACATAACGTCCTGAATGTTCTGTGAAGGTCCTCAAAATAACGTCCCCCAACCCTTTAAAGAACTCCACATCATGACCGTCTACGAACGTTCCCGGAACGTTACTAGGCGACGTCCTTGACACCAGTGGGGACGTTCTGAGAACGTTCTGGGAACATCACATTTGCAAATATAACATGGTCCCCTAAACGTTCCGATAACGTCCTGAATGTTCTGTGAAGGTCCGCAAAATAACGTCCCCCGACCCTTTAAAGAACTCCACATCATGACCGTCTCCGAACGTTCCCGGAACGTTACTAGGCGACGTCCTTGACACCAGTGGGGACGTTCTGAGAACGTCCTTGGAACGTAGCATTTCTAGCTGGGTTATGAATGTACGAATCAGGCGATCTCGGAGTGAAAATGACACTACCACATGAGCAAACATCAGCGAAGCACTGCCTAATTGGCTATATCCAGAGGCAGGTTTTATCTTAGAAAATCGCGCAAAAAATGGAGCGTAAACGCAAAGGAGGAGCAGAGAGAGAAAGGAGAAAAGCCCTGGCCACAGACGCAGCAAGTTGCTGCAAAATCCCAGCCATGTTCGCCAGTAAGGGAGCAGGTCAGTCAGAATTCCATTTATATTTAAGATGGTTCACTGAAAAAAAACGAACCGTTCAGTTCACCACACTCGGTTCGGCATGCGCTGGGACCGCTGTTCAACTTAAATCTGACAAAGCATCTGTAATATGGTTTACTATAAATAACATGTAAAACAAACAGGGTTCAAATAATATATGTTTCTGTTGATGCATGCGCATTCTGGGTTCCTAGACATCACAACAGCGATGAAACAAACCTGGACAAATCAATACTTCAATACTAATAATACGAACACTGTATCAGTGAATTCTCTTAAAGTGACAGTCTTTATATTAATCAAACAGCAACAACCAATAAATCACTCACTGCTCTTGATTGAAATATTCTTAATAATATTCTAATAATATAATAGGCTAGTATAGTTTTTCCATAAACATAGCACATACAACTATATCGAAACTGTGACTCTAAAACCGTGAAACAAACCGAACTTTGAAAAAGTTGAACTGTTCCACCCTAATATTTACATAATCATTTGGCAGACAGACGCTTTCATTCAAAGCGACTTGCAATAGATAAAATCTATTATATATATATATATATATATATATATATATATATATATATATATATTACAAATGTATATAATGATAGATGTTTTAAAAGAGCATCTTAATGTCAAACTAGCACACTGTTTTACATATGAAGATACAGTATTTTTTTAGTGCCAAAACTGACCAAAAATTGATTTTCCATTTCTAGACTACAATATGTAGTCTAGTGTACAATGCTTATTTATTTTGAAGGTGATGAAGGAAGCAACAGTAGCACTAGTGCTGCAAGTGCTCCTGCTAATGAACAAGAGAGGGTGGACAGTTCAGCTTTTGAGTCAGAGCAGGAACCTTCAGGTAAAGTTTAAGTTATAAGCAAAACTAAACATGCTGGCTATACTCTTAGAAAAATATGTGCTTTTATGATTTATAAGGTCATCAGTAGGACTGTGATCATTGGGACATACAACTGATGGCTGCATAATTAATATAGATTATTGAAAGTGCTTATTTCATATTGCAGAGAAACTCAATGTGCAGAGTGAGAGAGAGGGGGATTAAGGGAAAGATGATAGAGACAGTAAATGCCTTGATACTTCTTGATACTTCATTTGATTATTTTGCCTGTCCACAGTCTAAGGATTTTGATTTATTTTTTTAAGTATAACCCAATTCAAACAACTGAAAGAGCCAAAGAGTTTATCAGTCTGCTGGACACATGAATTGGGTGGTGGTGACTGCAGCAACAGAGGTGGCCTGGGGTGGAGTCAAATTCCTGGCCTGATTTACTGTCCCAGTCCGCCACTGGATACAATGCACCCAATATTCAGACATTGACTAAATGTAACTTTAAGAAAAATCTGTTTTTTCCAGAGGAAAATCCTTGTTGATTCATTTTAGACGCTGCTGCCATCTTATGGCCACAACACGAATAAACAGTCCAAGATTTAGTGTTTTGGATGCTGCTGCATCCATTGTTCATTCCATGTAAGTTTGGACAACGACTTTGTTTTTGGGTGAACTATTCCTTCGAGACTTGATTTTACTGAGAGACAAAGTAGCACAGAGGGAGATTCAGACATTGTTTGAATAAATCAGAATAATTAGTTAGAATATTAGACAATATATGAGTTTAAGTCAGATTAAACATGAATTAGCCTACCAGTGATACAAGCCTTAAAGGAATAGTTCACCCAAAAATGAAAATTAGCCCAATATTTACTCACCCTCAAGCCATCCAATGTGTATTTGACTTTATTCTTTCAGACAAATAGAATCAGAGTTTTTACATTTCTTGGCTCTTCCAAGCTTTATAATGGCAGTGAATATTGATCAAGATTTTAAAGCAAAATAACATGCACAAATCCATCATAGAAATTGCTCTATGTGGCTCTGGAGGTGGATTAAGGCCTTCTGAGCAGAATTGATGCATTTGTGTAAGAATAATATCCTTATAAGTTTTACAAACTTTAAATAATATTTGTGGAAGACAGAAAGAGATGCCATAGGATGCACATGTGTGTCACACTGACAGAGAGCCTGTATACTGTTTGAAAGAAAAAAATAGTTTCATTTTTCCTTAGGGATGGCTTCTCTTTATTGGTTTGCATGTGACAGTACTGATATAGTAGTTACAAGGAAATTCAGCTAGATCAAAATACAAAACATGCCGTATGAAAACTGTAAAACGTGAACTAGAAATACAGTAAGTATATAGCTAATAAGTAGGTTCATATATAGATATCTGTTAATATATAGCTAATATAGCTCGAAGTAGGTTCAGTATAGTTCACAGTAGGTTGTGTACTAAATGTTTATTAACAGATGTGTCCTTTATTCATTTCACAGTTTTCTATAATGTTTCAATAATAACCACTACAAGTAACCTCTTAAGATGAGGAACTCCTCACTAAGGTTTCACATTTGTCACATAAGTGTTACGTCTTTTCTATAATGTTGGGAAACACCTAAAGCTGCCACATCTTCCCTGAAATCAGTGTGACTTATTTTTGGCTTGTGCAGTTTCTCGTGCAGTAGCGTTTTACAATTTAATTTAAAAGACTGATTTATTTATTCATTTATTTAATCATCTAGGTTTTTATAGCTAAAGTGTCTTGCTTCAAAGTAAATGTAAAAGTAAATGTATAACTTTTGTAACTAAAAATGTAGGTGCCAAAATAATGCTGGCAAAACTTCTAGCAGCTTCTTCGATTTACAATAATCTCTAGAACCCTGATCCAGCTCGGATCATAAACACTTCTTCTTCTTCTAATCCACTGGGTACCATTCCACAGTACGCATGGACCCAGGCAGTCTCATAACCATGCTGATGTCAGGTTTTCTGTAAAGGATGACCCTGATAATCAATCCTTTTCACTTTTCCCCACTTGGACGCTTAGTTTGAGGATGACCAGACGTCCTCCTTCAGCATTCAAAGGGTAACGAGGAGCTTTCTCTTTACTCCGAGTCACGTAGACTCCTGGGCCAAGCATGCCATCAGAAGAGCATCTGAATCCTTCACTTTGGATCTTCCGTGCATTTTCCATCTTGGTGCCATGGTACTGTACATGATGTATGTTCTCCTTCCAGGATACATCTTATGTTTTCCATTGCTATTTCTCATGTCATTCACAGTTATCAGAGTGCTTGATGAGTACATGTACAAAGTGTACATGTATAGTATAGTCAGTGAACTACTGTATACCAAAGACAATAATTTGAATAATGTATGTACATGAATCATCCTACATCATTTCCTTACTGCAGGATTTTAAAATCTTAAATAGCTCTATATATTTGATTTCAAATGAATAAAATTAATTTAATTTTAATGTGACTTACCCACTCAATAGCCTTTTGGTGCCCAAAAGCCCCTAAAGAGTAAGTCTTCATATATAACAAAAAGGGAGGGGGAGGAGGTGTCTTAAGGATGTGCTCACCTGTAATGAAAGAAGCTCAGTTTATCTGTATAAGCAACAGCGCATGTACGTTTTTAATTTTTAAACAACTAATCCTACACTAACTCCAGAGATTGCGTTAGATTCAGTTTTTTATGTAAGATGTCAAAACAGCAGTCGCTCAACCTGCTGTAAGATGTGCACATTTGGAAACATCGAAACATTTAATTTTTTTTGGAAGAATAAAAGCATGTTCCCTATATAACAAGGTGAAATCCAAATGCAATTAAATTCAAAGTATGTTATCCAAAATTGAGCCCAATAAAGCTAACTAAAGCCAGTCACAACAAATCAAAGTATTCAATCCAGGAAAAAATAAATACAAATCTGGCAAGTCGAGTTTGACTCTTTTTTGAACTCTCATTCTTACTGATGAAGCAGGGATGCTTAGAACCGCAAAGACACATATTTGATTGGCCTTCTCAATCACAATTTTGACACTGACAAATGCAGTAAGAACAGGTAGCCTAAAATTCAATGTATTATTTTTAAACTCTTTGTCATCTGAACAATGAACAGAGAAGTGCATAATGGAGTGCAGCAGAGGAGCGTTTCAATATTTCAAATAACTTGACAATTTGTAATTATTGGGGGAAATTTGTTCCCCACAATGTCAATAGTGGTTACAGTCCTGCCACAATAGAATTTCCACCAGATTTCAAATGACATACATTATTATGTTTAATAGCATTTTGTGGTGATGAAATGAAATGTACATATTTCAGTGTAAAATTTTAAACGTAAGATGTAAAACTCCTTTGTGTTTCAAAGGCTAATTTCATAACAAGTTTAACATTTTTCACGTTTTGCATAATTTAACTAAATCAAATCTTGAAACTACACAGTTAAAAATTATATTACTGTCTTATTTAATGGACTAATATTCTTATATTTGGGTCATGAAGTCACAGTGACATCGTGATGAGCCGACAGCATTTCACAGAACACTATGGGCCCTATTTAACGATCTAAACACAAAGTGTAAAGCGCACGGCCCAGTTGCACTCAGAGCGTGTCCAAATCCACTTTTGCTATTTTAACGATAGAAAAAGGGTTGGTCTAAATGGGTTGTCCCCAGTGGTGGCTCCAGACAATTTTGAATGGGGGGGGGGGGGGGGGGGGGCAATGGGGGGTCCCAGTCATTTCAAGGGGGGGTCTCATGAAAACCAACAAAAAATACAGTGGGCACGGCTAATAACTGCATATTCCTGCATCGATAATACATTTTGGTCCAAAAATAGCAAAAACGATGACTTTATTCAGCATTGTCTTCTCTTCAGTGTCTGTTGTGTGAGATTTCAAAACACTGAAGTGTAGTGATATCTGGTTCGCGAACGAATCATTCGATTTAACCAGATCTTCTTGAACCAGTTCACCAAATTGAACTGAATCGTTTGAAACGGTTCGCGTCTCCAATACGCATTAATCCACAAATGACTTAAGCGGTTAACTTTTTTAACGTGGCTGACATTCCCTCTGAACAGGGTCGTGCAGAGACCTTTGGAGGGGCAGGTGCTCAAAGTATAAAAGGGGCAAATGGAACTAGGCTTTAAATGGCGCTGTTCAAAATATCAATACATCAATATATTGTGATGCATTCCTTGCTGATTCGCGTATCGATATGGATGATTATGTATTGATACAGCAGCAAATGCTTTGATGAAGTTTTGAAAAAGAAACAACAGAGAAGACAATTTTAAGTTTAAAATAATAATAGCTCTGGGATTAGAAACTGAAATGTCTTAAATTGTCCCAACCTGATGGCTTTTTCTTCTCTGTTCTACAGAATAATTAAGAACAGCGGTTGTTGTAAAAACTATAGAAAACACTTGTGCCTCTACATTTCCCTTTCTCACCAGCCTCTGTCTCCTGGCTTGCTTCTTTCTGCTCTCTTTCTGTCACTTGTGCCTCTACATTTCCCTCTTTTTCTTCCTCTATCTCCATCTCCTCATTTGATCTATTACTTTCTACTCTCTGTCCATCTAGGAACAAGGCTCAATTTACTATTTCTGCATTTATCTATTATTTTAACCATCACTACTACTCTTGCACCTAATCAATAAGTCCACCTTAAATATTGATACAAAACACTAAAAACTGATACACTTGAATATAGTGATTAATATTATTATTACTGTTGTAGTTGTCTAAAATTGAACACCTTTGCAATGTAAACAAATGACAGACTACATTTGTTATTCATATCCTTAACACTACACTTTGATGTCAGGTATATTATGCATTTTTTATTGACATTTATTGAATTCATTTCTGAATTGTTTTTATTTTTATAATGATAATTCAGAGAATGAGAAAATCTGAATAAGCCTTACCAGTGTTGTGATAATTATTTTTAAGGCACTCAACATGTTAAAAAATAAATAAGTACTGTAATATAATAAAAGTTTAGTCAAATAACATAAAAAAGACCATACCCTTCGATGCCTGTAAAACTTTTCTCCCTAAAACAGCACGCTAGCGTTACTTCTACACTACAGGCTACACACAGCAATATAAACAAGATATCTGCATGTTCTCACATCACATCGTTCTTGTAAAATAATAATAAGTAAATAAACATCAAAATCACTTCGCTGAGAATGAAACACCACTTACTAGCTGCCACGGTGTTGAAAATATCCTCTGGCAATTAATAAATGCGAGTGCGGCGTGAGGAATCGTCCCAGGCGGATGAGGTCGTCGTTGTCAGGTGAAAGGCTAAATTATTATTAATAAATTGTACTAATATTATGATTGGGCGTGGGCAGGCAATCACAAAAGGGTATGTTATTACAAAAAAAATTCGAGGAAATTTTGCTTTGACAAAAGGGCACTTAAGGGGCAAAGTAGCAGGTGCTCAAGTGAACCGGTTCTTTCGGACAATTCGATCAAATAAACCAGTTGAAAAAAAAAACGGTTCACCGGTTCTTTTGCGCTCGATGTAATGTCATTGGCGATGACTGCCCTCCATTCAAGTCTTTGGTTTACCTGCTCTTATAACACTAGCACAGAATCAGTTCCGAATCAATCACCAAAAGAATCAGTTCGGTTCAGGCGCTCTGTGTGTCGGTTTGCTTCACGCTGAATCACACATGCGCAGTATCATCAGCTCCTCGGTTCTCGAATCGGACGTGTCTGACAGAAACGGTTCTCAGTTCAATGTATAAATAAATGTCGAAATAATTATTATTTATTATTGTTCTGCGTAGTTTGAAAAGAAACATTTTTTTATCTTTATCCCGGATATATATATATATATATATATATATATATATATATTTTTTTTTTTTTTTTTTTTTTTTAATCAGGAAGAGGATGGGGGGTCAAATGGGGGGTCAAAGCGTTTTTTTGCAGGGTCTTGAGACCCCCAAGACCCCCCCTGGCGCCGCCGGTGGTGGTTGTCCCTATTCTCTTAATGAGTAGCCTAATGGGTGTTTTTTGGGCGTAACGTGCAATAAACCAATCAGAGTCTCATCTTCCATTCCCTTTAAGAGTCAGTTGCGCTCATGCCATGACGGATTTGCTATTTGCACGGCGGAATATGGCAATCGCAAAGACAGAACGCGTCTCCGAGATGAAACGGAGCTGCTCGTGTGCGAGCAAATACATAGCCTAATTCTGATACATGACTATCCATTATGACATGTACATGTATAGGCAGTTTATATATATGTATATGTTCAATTAGCCTACAAAAAAATCCTATGCATTGCAATCCTTTAATTTTTAATATTTCGCTTGTTTGTGTGTTGCTGTGCGTCCCTATGTTCAATAAGCAGCGTGTACGCGCGTTGTGGACCCGCCTATACTAACACGCTCTTTAAATAACAAAGAAAAAGCATTGCACCATAGACCAGGTTTGAGTTGGTTAAAATATCATTGTGCCAGCAATGGGTCTGAACACACCTCTTTTTTAGACCAGCACGCCCATGGGCGCAAAAATGAGCTTAAATGCATTTGTTAATTAAACGACGTGGCGCTGGATGGGAAAATGCGAACGCCACCGGACTGAAACTAGCAAACACACTTTCCTTGTGTCACATTGCGACAGGTGTATTATAGGGCCCTATAAATTGAGTGCAGTCACTTTGTCTAAGTATTTCAATTAATGAATGAATAACTGAAAGAAAGATTATTTCCTACTGAGGAAGTCAAAACATGACGTTTCAATACACTTTAAAATGTTTCAGCTTTTTTTCTGTCATCTGTGAAACTTACTGAGCGCATAGACAACTGAATAGAAAATACAGATTATAAATGCACCAAAATTTACACTGATGTGTTCACATAAAATATAATTATTAATTAAATAAGACCAGATTAAAATGACTCTGGCATGAATTGATGAACTGGCTTGATGAAACTGAAATTTAATAGATGAAAATAGTTCAGAATAGTTCAGAAAATAGATCAGTATTTGATCAACTAATTATTGACATCCTGAAAACTTCCTTTTTGTGCAATGCATAATTAGCTATAATTTTTTTCATTCGTTTTAGAAGGTACTGCCATCTAGTGGACAAAGGAATACAGATGAAGATGATGCTGATGCGCCTCTATTTTTTTAAGATCAACTTTACCTTTAATAATAGGAGACATGTTGTTGACATGTGTTCTGTTTTTCGTTTCATATACACTATAATGTTTTAACCTATTAATTATCCATTGTAATTAATTCAGATAGCCTAACCTTAATTTGAATAACGTCTGAGTAGGCCTGCAAAAAAAATAGGCTAAATAAAACAAAGTTTCACAATTAATTCCAAAGAAACGGCAAGTAATTTTGAAGTAGAAAAACAAATGAATCTTATTATTCATTTTTAATTAATTAAATTAATTATTATTATTAATATTATAATCTTATTTACAATTTAGATTGTCTTTCTTTCTTTCTTTCTTTCTTTCTTTCTTTCTTTCTTTCTTTCTTTCTTTCTTTCTTTCTCTCTTGCTCTCTCTCTCTCTCTCTCTCTCTCTTTCTGATTTGATTTGATTTACAGTATCTGAAAAATAATAAAATGTATTTAATTTTAATGTAACTTGCTTACTCTTGGCGTCCAAGAGTAACTCTTCTTTAGACTACTTTGGTTTCACTTTTAATTTATTATTTGGGTGGATCCAGTGGGTAAGTGGGTTACAGATGCGTTTACTACTCTAACGTACTGTAAGACACCAGATTTCTTATCAATTGAGTTTAGTTTATGGTACATATGAGCAATCACACCTGTATGTAATAATTAAATGACCAATCCACACTAACGGAATAGACTGTCAGGTTGGTTTAGATGAAATATTCGACAAAATAAGTCAAAACAGCAGTTGCTTAACCTGCTGTGTTGAAGGAAACTGTAAGATGTGCACAAGTTCTTGTTAACACACAGTAGCAACTGAAGCACTTAATAGTAATCAATTGCATAACCTAAAACTTAATATTCAAATTAAAACCAGTCTGAGACAGATCTAAGAGCAAATCTGTTTACTGACCTGAGAAAAATGTGGCAAGACCAGATTGTCTCTCATTCTTGTTGACAAAGCAGAATGCCTGCATTTGCAATGACACACAAACAAGAGACCTTACCAGTGCAACTTTACAAGAGACACCAGGGTTGGCTGGCACATTTTTATTGTATATTAAAATTATATGTGTTAATTCAAGACTAAATTATGTGGACAAATATTTTGGGTGAATGAGCACAATGCTGAAAGACTCCTTCCAAATCTATTGTGTACTGGGCACCTGAACTGTCTTATAAGTTTTGTCAGAGGGAAGGCCCACTGTGTGAATCTGTAATAAACTTTTTAAACTGTGATAAACCAGGTGATAGTAACCTCTAGTGCTGACCACTTGGGATCATAAACTTAAAAGTAATTAAATGTGATTTGGAATGCAAAGTAACATGAAAATAGAATTATAATAAAAAAAAATTACTTTAATGCTTTTACAATAATATTTTGCCTCTTTTTCATATTTCTATGTTTGCACCTAAAATCAATTATTTATTTGTTTATTTTACTGACCAAAAGTCAGTCAAAAGTCAGTATAATCCTTTTAATGGGATTCTGTTTAGCTTTTGTTTAAAGTAAATGCAGAAATAGTGCAACCTCAAACTTTGTCATTATCATGATATGAGCATATTTCATAATTTATGGTTTGTTTTTGTGTTTCATAATATTTAGTTTTCATTAAAAAGTGATTACAATTGTAATATTTAAAACATTAATTTTATAATATTATTTCTTAGAACTTCTGTGTAAATTTTTCCTGTTAAACGGACTTAAAAATCATTTTTTATTGTAGTGCATATGGTCTTGACAGGTGAGCTCGAGGATTGTGAATTCCTCAAGTCAAAGTAAACCAGTCAGTCCACTTTTCACCTTTCAAAAATTAATCTGTGACACAAAGTGAGTAAAAGCATAGCTTGCATATAATGTATATACTGGACCAAGTCACTCCTGTAGTTAGGTTTTATATATACTGTATATATATAAAAGAGTTAGCTTTCAATTAACTCTCTCAAAAAAAATTATGATTGTTATATATACCGTATTTTCCGGACTATAAGTCACACTTTTTTTCATAGTTTGGCTGGTCCTGCGACTTATAGACATGTGCGACTTATTTATCCAAATTAATTTGACATGAACTAAGAGAAATTAACTAAGAGAAAACATTACCGTCTACAGGCGCGAGAGGGTGCTCTATGCTGCTCAGTGCTCCTGTACACTGAGCAGTATAGAGCGCCCTCTCGCGGCTGTAGACGGTAATGTTTTCTCTTGGTTCTTGGTTCTAAATAAATGCGATTTATAGTCCAGTGCGACTTATATATGTTTTTTCCTCATCATGCCGTATTTTTGGACTGATGCGACTTATACTTAGGTGCGACTTATAGTCCGTAAATACGTATACGTATATATATATCACACACACAAAACTTACTTGTTATAACTACATGAACAATTATATATTTTTTGTGAGAGTTAATTGAAAGCTTTGAAAATAACTAAATCAAAAGGTAACCTTAACATTTTATTTGTATCATTTGTAAATGGTGTAAAGCAAAAGAGTTGTAACACTTAAAAAAATATTTTAGAGCTCCTTGTATTTAAGTGTTCATAATCCTTTTGGTAAAAAAGTATATTACACATTAATTAATAAATCTGTATAAGATTAAGTGTCATTTGTGATTTCTATAGCTTTTGACCTATAATCAAAAGAGATTTGTATTTTTATGACATCAGTTACTTTTTTATTTATTCAGAAACAGTCTTAATGTTAATTGTGTATTTAACTTTCATTTTATTCAAGTAAGCCTACCCCGGACCCTAAATGTATAAAAGATCTTCCCTGAACTTATAAAATTATAACATTGTAAATATATAAAATTGCTTATGCTTTATGTGAAAATTGGAAATGTAAGAAATAATATACAAACATCTAGAAAAAAAAATCAGGACTAAAGCTATAAATTGTGTTTACATTAAACAAATAACTTAAGGAGGTAAAGTAAAACTTTTCTGTTTGCTATTAAAAACAAATCAAACAAGTGTTCATTATGTTACACAAAATCTGCTAGAATCTGAGGTTAGGAATGACATCTAGCACCGTGATTTGTCTCGGATCATACACACAGTTCTCCTCTAGGCCACTGTTCACCATGCCACAGTTTGGAGGAACCCACGCTGTGTCATATCCATGTTCATACCAGGTCTTCTGTAAAGGATGCCCTTGGTAGTCGATTTTCTTCACCCTTCCCACTTTAACGCTGAGTCTGAGCACAGCAAGCATGTCCCCGTTTGAATGCAGAGGGTAACGGGAGGCTTTTTCAAAACTTCTAGTGACATAGACTCCCGGTCCCAGCATCAAAGGAATCAAAGGAAGGAGAGAAGCCCTCGCTCATGATCCTCATCGCATTCAACATCGTAGTGCCATGATACATTATGTAAGACTGTCTGCCTCTGTGCAAGTTTGGTTGAATGTCATCAGAGAAACACTCAGGGCAACAAGAACAAGAAGAGGTCACAATTACAGATGTCCAAAAAATCTTGCTGCTGTATTCCCACAATAGTTCTCACGTCTGGGAACCAAAACTTCTGATAAATGTTGCAATACATTACAGTTAGTTTCATGGTTTGCTTAAAAAAAATGAAAATTATGTTAATTTATGTCATTTCAAACCTGTATGACTTTTTTTTTTTTTGGAATATATTCTGTATTTACTGTTTTTGTGAAAGGAGTATAAAAGACATTGAGGTCCACAACATGCCATTATATAGACTAAAACATGAACATTTTGGAATTTTGAAATGAATATGAGTATAAATGATGACAGAATATTCATCAACTATTCTTTTAAACAATCTATACTTCTAACACATTGATCAGTTTATCTTCATAGCAAATATCTGTGTTTTTAAATTAGACATAACTTAAAGGCATGTAATGGCAACTTCTCTGAACTAAAACAAAAAAAAAAAAAGTTTGATATTTGGTGAATTTTATATGGGTAGATTACTTACAAATTATAGTCTGTTACTGATTCCAAACAACATGTCAAAAACTGTCATGATCCATTAAATTACACATTTTATGTAACATAATCTGACTACTTTAAGATTACTTTTGTAAGCAAGCAATTTTGTACCATATTGATATCAAAATACAAAGAGAAAGAAAATATACTCCATTTGTTGTTATTAACAACGAGAAGTGCATTAAATGTTACATAATATCATAATTTCGCAAACTGGGTTTTGTGAAGAAATTGCAGGGATTTTGTGAGTTTTATGAAAAAGAATGAGGGAGAATCAATAAATGTAATCATGTAATCGATAAAAAAGTACTGGAACTATAGTCTTATTATGAGTATTTGAAAATGTGAATTGAAAGTGTTTATTTTTTTTAAATAAACCCCTTTTAGGGGAAGTTGTGGCCTGGTGGTTAGAGAATCGGACTCCCAATCGAAGGGTTGTGGGTTCGAGTCCCGGGCCGGCAGGAATTGTGGGTGGGGGGAGTGCATGTACAGTTCTCTCACCACCCTCAATACCACGACTGAGGTGCCCTTGAGCAAGGCACCGAACCCCCAACTGCTCCCCGGGCGCCGCAGCATAAATGGCTGCCCACTGCTTCGGGTGTGTGTTCACAGTGTGTGTGTGTGTTCACTGCTCTGTGTGTGTGCACTTCGGATGGGTTAAATGCAGAGCACAAATTCTGAGTATGGGTCACCATACTTGGCCGAATGTCACTTCACTTCACTTTAATTCAAAATTTTATTTTTCTAGAGTGAACCAGTTCTCTTTAGAACAATATTTTCTATATAGCACTGCAAACTGTATTAATTTAATTACAGTTTAAATAATAATGGATATTACAGCATAAAAAGGCAGCCAACCTACCTCCACAGCAGTGAAGCAGAAATTGAAACATTTTACACATCGTTTCACTTTTATTCCACAATATCAAAGGGGAAGGACCAGAACTGTAGCATTTTCTAAGTACAGTTCAAATATTGGAAACAAAGAAAACAACTAGCTTAAATGTGGGAATTACATTTTATTTGGCTGATTTCTTATTTCATTTCATTCACTGTTATATGTATGTGGTAAGAAAGGCTGGGCTTATGTTAGTTCAACACTACTGAATAATGACAGCTATTTCAGAAACACAAGGAAGTTATTCTTGGTATGTTGACAGTAAATATGCAAGGCAACAGGCATGAAGTAATCCACCATATGATATCTAACTTGAACATCTCAAACTTGCTTATTCTGCACAGTACATGTGGCTCCAGATAAACTTATAAATATGAAAGTTGTTGCATTAGCTAAAAGCACAATGAAAGTGAAGTGACATTCAGCCAAGTATGGTGACCCATACTCAGTATTCGTGCTCTGCATTTAACCCATCCAAAGTGCACACACACAGCAGTGAACAGCCATTAATGCTGCGGGGAGCAGTTTGGGGTTCGGTGCTTTGCTCAAGAGCACTTAAGTCGTGGTATTGACGGCCCAAGACTCAAACCCAGGATTAGGAGTCAAACTCCTTAACAACTAGGCCACTTATAACTTATTAACCAAGTGTCAACTTGATTTTTGTTAGATGTCTATAGCTCCAGGGGTTTCACAAAATCTATGTAGAAGGAAGAAGCTTAAAAACGAGTTTTTATTTTCGGATGGATGAAGACAAGAACATCTGATTGTTTTACACTGCTTCAGCAGCTACTCTACACATTCACTAAGAAAACAATGATTCAAAACAGGCCATATGAGTTTATGGAATTCAGCAGAAATCGAGATATGAAAAATGATAAGCCATATGAAAATGAAACCGAGGATAAGAGAACCGTGATGAAAGATTAATGGATAGTAATGGGGCAGACATATATAACAGAATTAAAATGTGAAGGGATATAAGATAACAATTTATTTTGACTTAAAGGCCTATACATTTTCAAGATTTACTAAAAAGATTAAATGTAATAATTTATTAATTATTAGTGTATTACAGGTTTCATTTGGTTGTTTCTACCGTTGGTTTCATTTTTATTTTTATTTGAAATTAGCACTTCAAAATCCGTCGATAAGATCTAGCAAAAAAACAAAGATACAAGAAAGATCTGACAGCAGAAGACTGCTTGGAATTGCAGAGACCCTCAAGCATGCTTTGCAAAGATTGTGAAAAATAAAGACTGAGATGATGAGCCATTACAATCCAAGGTTGAAATAGACCAGTCTCTTAAAGGGATACTCCACCCCAAAATGAAAACCCCCATGTTGTTCCAAACCCGTAAAAGCTTCATTCGTCTTTAGAACACAGTTTAAGATATTTTGGATGAAAACCAGGAGGCTTGTGACTGTCCCAAGTAAGTTGCACTGTCAAGGTCCAGAATAGTATGAAAGACATCATCAGACTAGTCCAGGGGTCACCAAACTCAGTCCTGGAGGTCCGGTGTCCTGCAGAGTTTAGCTTCAACCCTAATCGATCCAGCTTATCAAGTCTTATTAGCTATACTTGAAACTTCTAGGCAAGTGTGTTGAGGCAAGTTGGAGCTAAACTTTGTGTGCACTTTTGGCATACTTGGCTGTATGTCACATCTGAGTGAACCAAAACTGCACAAGTAATTAAGCAAGATGATAATGTACTGTATAAAGTAAGCTGCGAGGGACATAGGCCTACTCTTTCTCTAAAAATGTGCGCGGCTGTAAAATAAGCGGGAGATGTTTATGCATTCCCGCCGTGATATCACCACAATGACACTTTTTATTAGGCTACAACGAAATAACAACTTTGCTCCACAACTTGAGATGCTAAATTTATATAAGCTATATTCTTCCCTGTGAACTGTTTAGAAAAGTAATACAAAACCAACTTAACAAAAGATCTGACATGTCCCACATGGCCGAATGTAATCGACAACCACGACGTACAGCAAACTGCAAGGTAGCAAGGTCAAGTGAGAATAATGTACTTTTATATTTGCATAATTTCGATACTGTTTAAAATTCAGTATACATTATATACTTTATTGTAGTATGAAGTCAAGCTATGTTAGCATTTGATTTTGCTCATGAGAAGAATATATTTGTCCTTGTGTTTCACCAACAACCTTGTTTGAAGTCCTGTAACCAAATGTCGTTTGGCCTAAGGGCAGTTCAGCTAAAGCAAATAACAAACTAAATTAATTTATAAGCAAATACATTACATATTCCAAAACAATATTTATTATAAAACTGAAGCTCATCTTGTTGCCTTCATTCTCTGAGCATAGGGGAAATAAGAGTACATGAGAGTTTTTGGTGTGTGTGTGTGTGTGTTTCTTTCAGTATTAGATTAGATTTATTCATAGTTAAAGGATAGTGTTTGGCTTCTTTCTGTGGTCTTGTCAATAGCAGTCCTGTGAGTCATTGCTCTGGCTCCCGGAACCACACCCTTATCCTTAAAATTTGAATTCCGCATTGCCAGTGCTATAATCATACTTACAAAGAAACGAAACTCAGTCAAGTACTGCCATCGCCAGCACACACAGTCATGGAGGAAACAGCTTCAGCTCTTCATTCAAGTGGATCCACAGATGTCGAGTGTCATGCATGTGTTGGAAAGAAGCGGAAAGCTGAACAGACTTGTGTTGAGTGTGCATCATCATACTGTGAGCATCATCTTGTCGTGCATAACTCTTTGCATGTGGGAAAGAGGCACAGGCTTGTGGAGCCGAACGCAGTGTTGCAGGAGAACATCTGCCCTGATCATGGCAAAATGCTTTTTCTGTACTGCCGCACAGACCAGCTGTGCATCTGTCACCTGTGCATTACTGATAAACACAGAGGTCATGATGTCATCCCAGTGGAAGAGGAAGTGGCCAAACAACAGGTCAGAAATGTGATTTGGAATGCAAAATATCATTCTTAGAAGTCTGGACCAGGACTCTGTGTTTAGTAGTGGTAGCCTGGTGTTGGTTTTGTAGTGACCGTAACTGCATATGTGCAAGTGATATAGCTAATGGGTGCTATAAGGAAATATTTTTGTGATGGGTGTTTCAGAGTCGGTTGCCCTATAGCTTAAAAAAAAAAAAAAACACCTACATCTATTGGATATTTATCTTAACTTTCCCCTTAGAAATGCATGTATATGTTAGCCTGTTATTTTCCATGGATTCCAAGGATTAAACCACACCCAGATTATTTTAATAAATTCACAAAGGTTTACATTTTAAGGTTTAAAAACTGTGTAATACAGTAAGATCAGTAATATTGTAAAATATTATATATATATATATATATATATATATATAAAATTTTGTTGTTGTTTTTGCAAACTCGTATGATTTAGGCTAATGCAATTGAATTATGGCTACGGAGATAAACACACACACACGCACATATATATATATTCAATATTTTCTTGAAGATTTCAGAAGTTGAAAGTCAGACATTTTTAATGACTGAGGCTGATCATCCAAAAATGGCCAGATACCAGCCTATTACCAGTGGTTAGCATGACACGTTGCTTATGTGGGTGAAATTAATCTAAATCTGGCACATAAAAGGCTTAAAAACACTAGAATTGTACTACTGAGTTGAGCTGCCACTGAACTAATCTTTTTAAGATTAAGTTGGGGGAGTTGCAGAAGCAGACCAATGACATTATTGAAGCTAAGGAGAAAGATGTGCAAGAGCTGAGGCAAGCTGTAGAGCTTTTCAAGGTTAGAGACATTTATCTTTGCTTTGAAACTGTAACTGTCTTCATTGTCAATGGTATTGTATTGCTTGCATAGCTAAAGACATCCACTCTGCACTCTCTTCATTCTTAGGCTTCAGCAATTAAGGCACTGGAGAAGAATGAGAAGAACTTCACTGAGCTGATCCAGTCTATAAAGAACAATCAATGCAAAGTAACAGAGCTGATTCAAGGACAGACAAAGTCTGCAGTGAAAGAAGCGGAGGGATTTATAAAGACTCTACAGCAGGAGATCAGTAATATGAGGAACTTAGATGCAGATTTACAATGCCTGCAGCTGCTCTCTCATACTAACACTGATGTTCGATTTCTAGAGGTATCAGTGATTAAAAATGGCTGTGAAACAGAAAAGAATGACTGTTGAATTGTCTTGTAAAATCTTCAGGTAAAAGTTCAAGTCACATCTAAGGTGTGTTTTCTCTCTCTCTCTACAGAGCGCTGTGTCTCTGCCCTCACTGACTGAGTATAAAAAAACATTTGTCTTCCTTGTGCATCCGTACAATTCTTTTGAGCGTGATTCCTTGGCGGTTAATGAACTAATAGAAAAGCTAAACACGACCAGCAAGTTGAGTTTACTCATGATTTCCAAAAAAGGTTAATAGATAAATACATTTCATGTTTATACTATGGGTACTTCTCCATTTGAAAGGCTGCATTCTAGTGTTGAGAGGGACTTGAGCCTGGAACCCTCAGAAGGACACAGCCTTACTAGTAATCAGCCTTACAATTAAAGGATTAGTTCACGTCCAGAATAAACAATTCCTGATAATTTACTCATCCCCATGTCACCCAAGATGTTCATGTATTTCTTTCTTCAGTCGCAAAGAAATTAAGTTTTTTTTAGGAAAACATTCCAAGATTTTTCTCCGTACAGTGGACTTCAGTGGCCGCCAATGGGCTCACATTATATACCCAATGGGCTCTACAACGATCCCAGCCGAGGAATAACGGTCTTATCTAGGGAAACGATCAGTCATTTTCTAAAAAAAGAAAAATAAATAAACTTTCTATAATTTTTAACCACAAATGTTCATCTTGCAATAGCTCCGCAATGCATGCGCAACTTCATGCATTATGTAATCAAGTTAGAAAGGTCATGTTTGGTCTTCGTCCATGCTCTTCAGTAAAAAGGGAGGGTGGGCAGAAAAACTCCATCTTGTTTTCTCCCCCAAATTCAAAATCATCCGACATTGTTGTTTTACCTTTTTTCACAAGTTCACGCTTACATATGATTAGCTGATGTATGGAATGCATATTTGGCGTGCTGTCCAGGGAAGGGCTCTGAGCTCGGCAATGGCCCGAACCTAGAGTACCCCCCCCCCCTTCCCCGTATAGTTGTAAAGTGAACTCGAAGTGAGGAGATGGGGTGGAGGAGGGATGCTGATAAACCGTCAATGGATAGAGGTAAGTCAGCTGTATTTAAACTGTGGTATTGATTACTTGATTGTGGTCCACCGGTGTTGATTAGGCTAAGTATCTGACGCGCTCCTCCCTAACCTTGTAAATAAAACTTCATTTGTATTAGGCATTTGACTTTCTTTGCACATTTGCTTTGTAAACACTGGGTCGGTACTTTCGCCCTTGTTGTGTTTGCGAAGGACTCAATAATCACACCGTGTAGCTTTGTTTATGTTGCCGTTTATCAACTGACGTGAAACTTACATTCTATGACCTTTGCCGTAAATCAATGCCATAACCTTTAAAGGCACAGTAACCTGTCACTCGCAGTGCATAACCAAACATAGTCCAACGGGACCCAATACTGAACATTTTCAGACATAACATTTTCCCCCCACCCCCCTGGAAACTGTAACATAACTTTTAACCCACATTCCCCAGTGTCACTCACTATCACCCTGTCACATAGTCCCCATGCCAGACAGGCGGGACCCTCATTCTCTGAGGGCGTGCTGGCCGTGAAAAGGCGTCAGGCAATGCTGGTGGACTACCCCCCAACCGGTTAGCTCTTGGCCTAGGCTGCCAACCCAGAGCCGCTGCTGTGGACAGAGGTGATGCAGGTGCTGAGGGAGCTGCGACTCTGTGCAGGCGGTTCGAGTGCCAACGAGTCCCATTCTCCAGTCTATAAGTGGCCGGCCCCAACTTCTTAGTCACCCTCAGGGGTTCTGACCAGTATGACTGTAGCTTATTTTGGCGGTGGAGGTGTTTGATCCTGACCCAAACCCCTGGAGAAAGTGAGGGGATCTGCACTCTGTGCGTGGCATCAAACCTCTCTTTCATCCGAGCCTGTGAACCTTTTACCCGAGCTCTGGCTTCCTGGAGCCCTGGGCTCCCACGAGCAGGAGCTGGCTCAGCTCTCAAGCAGTCCAGTGGTTGCTTTAGTTCACGCCCAATCATGAGCAATGCAGGTGACACTCCCGTGGTGGAATGCTTGGATGCCCGGATGGTCAGGAGAGTTTGGTTGAGTGCATCGCTGAAGGTTTTCCCTTCCTCCAGACAGGCTCTGATTCCATTTTTGAGAGTTTTGTTCAGTCTTTCCACCCCCCCATTACTCTCCGGGTGATACACTGCCGTCCTGATGTGCTTGACGGACCGTACCGTGAGGAACTCCATAAACTCTCCAGACACAAATTGGGGCCCGTTATCCGTTGTGATGACCCTGGGGAGGCCCCAGCGCCCAAACAGTTTGTCCAGGCGGTCGATGATGGAGTGAGCAGTGATGGAGCTCAGCTGAAAAACCTCTGGCCACTTCGAATGAAGGTCGTGCACAACCAGCAGGTAGCGAGCGTGAGCCGGTGCCCCGTGGAGTTCTCCACAGAGGTCGATCTGAATATGTTCCCAGGGTGAGGACGGCCAAGAGGTCGGGGTGAGAGGGGCTGTGGCAGGCTGACCAGTTTTCCCACTCAGGAGGCAGCAAGCGCAGTTACGTACCAGCTCCTCAACATCCGAGTCTATGTGGGGCCACCACACTGTGTCACGGCAGCGCTGCTTCACCTTAACCACCCCCAGGTGCCCCTCATGCGCCATGTGTAGCACTCTGGGCCTGAGAATTTCAGGAACGACCGCACGGTGGCCACGGGCCAGGCACACCGCTCCCCAGCAGGAGAGCTCGTTGCGGAAGCGGTAATAGGGGAGCAGTCTGTCATCTACTTTGGCAGGCCAGCCGTCCTGGACGTAGGTACGGAGAGTTGTGAGGGCCTCGTCAGCAGCTGAGGCCTGCTGCAGCTCCGCCAGAGTGACTACTGAACTGAGAGGCCCATGCAGGATGTGGACCCAGTCTTCATCGCTCTCTGTGTCTGATGTCACCCCGCCTGCATCTTTCGTCACCGACACGGCTCTAGACAGGAGGTCGGCCAACGTGTTGGCCCGCCCAGGCATAAACTCCAGACTGAAGTTATACTGGTTCAGCCTGTCAGCCCACCTTAGCAGTCTCATGGGCCTGTGCCCCGAGCCTTGAGTCGCCAGCAGTGCCGTCAGCGCTTGGTGGTCTGTGCGGATGGTAAAAGGCCTCCCATATAGGTAAACATGCCAGCGTTCGCATGCCCACAGGCAGGCCAGGGCCTCCCTCTCCCCCACCGAATACTTCTGCTCAGCTGTAGTAAGTGCCCGTGAGGCGAAAGCCACCGGGCGTTCCACCCCCTCTTGAGTCTGGGAGAGCACAGCGCCTAGCGCCACCCCGGAGGCGTCGCAGGTGACCATGGTGGGCGCGGTCAAGCTGAAATGGGTCAGTGTGGGTGGGGACGTGAGCTGCCGTTTGATGATGCGCACAGCTTCGTGGCAGGCCGGGGTCCAGTCCCAGGTAACATCCTTCCTGAGCAGCCGGCGCAGGGGGGCCGTTGAGTCAGAGTAGTGTGGCATGAATCTGAGGTAGTAGGCGGCCATCCCCAGGAAGGAAGACAGCTGGGATGGCGACTGCGGGTCTGGTAGGGACAGAATGGCCTCAGTGTGTGACATTATCGGGGCGATGCCCTCTTTTGAGAGCCTGAAACCCAGGAACTCGACCTCCTCAACACCGAACATGCATTTCTCAGAGTTCAGTGTGACCCCATGCTGTTCGAAACGCTGAAAGACCTGCTCCAGGCGATCATCATGCAGTGTGGTCGAGGGCGCATGCACCACCACGTCATCTAGGTAGATGGAGACACCCTGGATACCAGCCAATATGAGTGACATTATCTTCTGAAAACAGCTCGGGGCTGATGACAGTCCAAATGCCATGCGTTTAAATCTGAAAACCCCCACGTGCGTGACAAACGCTGTAAGGTCCATGCTGGCCGGTGCTAGAGGAACCTGCAGGTAGCCGTTACGTAAGTCCATCTTACTGAAAACAATGGAGCCGTGGAAATGGCTAGTGAGCTCCTCCGCCGTTGGTAGGGGGTACTTATCAGGAATGATGGCTTTGTTAACGTCTGTGAGGTCGACACAGAGTCGCAGTCCGCCCCCTTTTCTCTTGGCTATCACCAGGTTAGACACCCACGGCGAGGCATCGACGGGCTCTATAACGTCCGCCTCCACCAGGCGATGCAGCTCGGCCTCCACCGCGTCACGGAGAGCCAGGGGGATGCGCCGTAGGGGCTGGATAACAGGGCGGACTGCCAGGTCAACAGTGGGCTGGTGTACAAATCCAGTCATGTGGCCCAGGCCGTTGAATAGTTGTGGGTAGCGGTCAGACCAGGAGGTGGCAACCTGCAGGACATGCAGGCCCCTAGCATCACTCACAGTAAAACCCAGGGCAAGGAACAAGTCTAGGCCCATAATGTTAGCTCCCTTCCGGGTAATACAGAACTTGGTGGCAGGCGCACATTGTTGATCATATCTGACGGGAAGGCAGGCCACACCCAGAGTAGAGATGGGAAAATGGCCGTAGCCTAACAGGGGTTTAGCCGCTGCTTCCAGAGGCACGTGACTGAAGAAGCGGTCATATGTACATTTGTTCAGGATTGACACTTTAGCGCCTGTGTCCACGAGGAGTGGAATGAGAGCTGTGCCCACATGGCAAGTGCAGAGCTTGAACGAAGGCTGTGAGGTCTGTACAGTGTTTATGGGAACAGCAGCAGTATCATGGCAAGCTGGAGAGGAGCGACAGCAGCGTGCAAAATGGTTCAACTTGTTGCAGTTATGACAACGTTTTCCCTGGGCAGGGCATGACTGATCTCTGGTTGCATGTTTAGGGGAACCACAGTTGCTACAGCTTTTGTGCCCACTCTCCCTGGGCCCCCTGTCCACTCTCTGTACGTCCAAACTGTCACTCACCCTGTCAGCCGCTGCTGCCGTCCCTGTATGCTGAACTGATGGTGGTGATGACGTCACAGGCTCGTGCGCAGCGCGGCCGAACTTGCGCGCCTCCATTAGAGCCGTTTCCAACTGCTTCCCAATTACTAAAGCGTCCGCTAGTGTCGTGGAGTCTGGCTCTAGTAAAAGTCTCTCCCTCAGTTGGTTACATGACGTTTTCTCTATTAACTGGTCAACTATAAGTCCATCCTCCAAAGCCCCAAACTCACAAAGTCTAGCCAGCTCACGTAATGCTGATACATAGTGGGCAACGGTCTCACCCGGCGTTTGTGTCCTCTGACGAAACTCAAAACGGTGCATCCGCCGGCTTCTTCCAGAGCTGAAGTGAGCCTTCAAGGCGGCCGTGGCTGTGACGTACTTATCATCCGATAAGGTAAGCGTGGCGAAGATTCGCTGTCCTTCCTGCCCGAGGCAATGGCGCAGAAGCGCGCACTTCCTCGCCTCCGCTAGATCCGAGTGTCCTAAAGCCAGCAAATAATCCTCAAACGACGCCAGCCAGCGATCCCAGGGAACAGCTGGATCACCGGGAACAGGTAGGAAAGGTGGCGGAGGTGGTAGGACAAGTTCAGACATCCTCGTTCGCCAAATGTTGTGTTTGCGAAGGACTCAATAATCACACCGTGTAGCTTTGTTTATGTTGCCGTTTATCAACTGACGTGAAACTTACATTCTATGACCTTTGCCGTAAATCAATGCCATAACCTTTAAAGGCACAGTAACCTGTCACTCGCAGTGCATAACCAAACATAGTCCAACGGGACCCAATACTGAACATTTTCAGACATAACAGCCCTCATCACACATGACCTTCCCAACGTGACTATGTAGTTTGTGAAGTCAAGTTTGTGCAAGATGAGCATTTGTGGTTAAAGAGGGTGAATAAATTATCAGGAATTTTTTTTTTATGGAAGTGAACTAATCCTTTAAGAAGCACCCTATGTCTGCAAATCACCTTATCTATTTTTCTTTGCAGTGAAAAACACTAGAATCGTAAGATCACCACCACCACAGACACGGGAGGAGTTTCTACGGTGTAAGTTTCCAATACAGAACTGAACACGCAGAAGCATTTATTTTCTGATTGTGAAGTAATGCAACATACTCCTTTATGTTTGGTGTACTAATATTGCATCATGTCCATCTATCTATCTCAGATGCATCAAAACTCACTTTTAATACCAACTCAGCACATGAAAGTCTCATCTTGAGGAACGAGAACAAGGAGGTGAAGGCCTCGCACCTGCTTCAGGACTATCCTGAACACACTCAGAGATTTAACTGCAGGGTACAGATCCTGTGCAATGAAGCTCTGAGAGGGTCCCCTAAATATTGGGAAGTAGAGATTGGCGGGGGCACTTGGATCTGCATTGCTGTGTCCTACCAAGGGATCCGTAGAAAAGGCAAACAGCGTACACTCTTTGGGAGAAATGCCCAGTCATGGGGACTACGCTGTAAAAGTGTCCATATAGAATTTTGGCATGACAATAAGACAACATTTTCAACGTTTCAATCACATGGCTCAAAAATAGGAGTGTATTTGGACTACAGGGCTGGAATCTTGGCATTTTACAACGTGTCTGACAACATGAGTCTCATTTATAAGCACCAAACTGTTTTTAAAGAGCCTGTTTATCCTGGGTTCGGACTTGCTGGGAATGGTTCCTACGTGAGACTTTGCGATCCAGTGAAAAATGACACCAAAACATCCCTTTCTTCTCCATTTATGTTTGGCAGTTTTTAAGTTGTAGTGTTTACACATGCAGCTGAGCTGACATGAAGTTCACTGACTGAATTCTCAAACTAGTATGCAATCATTCATTAGGATTTGGAGGAAAGATGTGGTTTTTGCATGTAGACACTTGGTGGCAGCACTAGATAAGTTTTAAATTCAGCCTTTTTATAGCAGCATCTTGGCAATTTAGCCAAGAGTAACCAAAGAGAAAAAAATTCATGTTTTGTATTATATAAATCATTGAATGTTTATTGAATGATTGATTTTATATACTGCTTTATAAATGATAGCAATATGCATAATCTCTATTTTTAACATCTTCTGAATATTTATGATATTATTATCTCCTTATACTAATGTTGCAGGTGCATATCCATTTCACATCTGCTGATCTGTCGTCTATCTAATCCTTCCGCCACATCCACAAACTATGTGTGTTCCTGTACCCACAATCTGTCTATATTTTATTTTTCCGGTATGCATTAGTCCATCTCTCCTGTCATGCTCCCTTCAGGCTGCAATCTTTTACTGTTCCAACAGTTAGACCTACATGCCCCCCCCCCCCACTCCTTAAAAGACACAAACGCACATACTCACACACACAATATCTCATTGAGCAGATACTGAGGCCCAGAGGGTTGGTATAAGGGACAAAACCAAAGCCAGTCGCCTCCTGCACTCCCCCCTGCTGCCCACCCTTCCAAACACAAAATCAGCCTAGGGGTAGGTGTAGGGCAGACACGGTTTCAACAGAGCAAGCAATGCCAGAGCAACAGAGAAACGCAGGAAATGTGTGTAGAGGGAAGGATAGGCACTAGCGAACATCATAGAGAGAGAAAGTGTGCCATGGTCCTCAGGGAGCCCATTTACAGTTCTGTCCAATCACAGACATCATTTTCTGCCTGTATTATCCTTTTATGAGTGATGGGGATTTTAAAATACTCTATTATGAAAGAAACCATTTCTCTCACTGCCAAGGACACTGACACTAGTCTCTATAAATACCCGTTTTTATTCACTGAGTCACTGTATAGACTCGAAATGCTAGGCACAAACACCTCCTAGCAATTACCCAGCAGGCAGATGCTGAGGTCTGTCACTTACTGCTAACAAGGTGCATGACTCTCTTGATGCTGTTGGAGTAAGTTGTTGTATAATACACAGTTTTCTTTCTCACACTGATGTATTTCCTGTTGAATAGAGAGGTTTGCCTGAGACAGGAAGTCTGTGAGTGTTTATTATTATTATTATTATTATTTTTAATTAATAGCCCCGTAGGCTAGTCAGTTGCAAGTGGTCTTGGGGGAGGGGCTTATTCTAAAGATCATTTGATTGGACAAAAATTTGTACAGTGCAAGATGAGTCATCAATATTTATGGCCTGTTTTCCCAAGCTAAAAGTGCTATTTTGCTAAGAGAACACTAAGCATATTAATTATCCTCAAAGCTTACAGTTGTGCAAGAAAATCCACAGAACATTTCCTGCTTGTTTTACTACCTGTTATTATGGGCGTATCTGCATGGAATGTCAATATTAGCCTAACAACCAGAGTGCTTCTACACCCTTGTTATTCAACTAACATTTCCCTCTGATTTTAGGGATAAATTATGGGTAGGGGTAGGGATAGGGTTATGTATATGTTTTTGCAACAAAAAATGTTGATCCAGGAACGTGTCTTAATGGCAAAATCCTACCAAGCAACCCTATCTAGCTAGCTATCTATACACTGTAGTAGACTTTTAAATGGATACTTATGAAATAATGTACTTAATTATTAGTAATTAAACATTTGTATTGAAGAAGTTGCAATTTAATACATTTCAGTTGTATTATGTTTAAATGTAATATGACAAACTTTAAATTACAATCAATCACTTAACGTACTTTAGCACTTTAGCACTTAAGGTTAAAGCATGACAAAATATTATTAAAACATGGTGATTTATATTGTACTTTAAAGTAAAACTTTTAATTTGACATTATTACAAAGTGCACTGTCAAAGAGTGCCAATAACAGTCTTTAAGTAGCTTACACTTAAGTGGCATTTTATTTCATTATTATATTATCAAAAAACTACAGTTTTTAAAATAATTTTTTTATTACATTATTTAAAGTAGCTACACTACAAGTGCTCAAACGCATCTCGTTTTCACAAGGGTCTATCTATCTATCTATCTATCTATCTATCTATCTATCTATCTATCTATCTATCTATCTATCATGCACGTCTATATATTAAGTCAAAAGATGAAAGGACTTCAGTCATGTTCATATCCAGGCACAAACCTTGCGTGTGCATTATTAAATCATCACTTTACATATACACGCACGCTTGTGTGTGAACTCCTCTCTCATGCCCTCCTCCTCCTCCCCTCGCTGGCTCTCTTCAGTATGATATGTTTATATGCATTGGCTGAGTGAGATCGTGCATTATAGCTGCTCCTGCTTGATAAGGAAAGGAAGAGGAGAGGGCGCTGGACGTCATGGCATCCAAAGACACCGTCGCGTATGCTTTTCTCACCGTGAGTCGGGAGATGACAGGTGATTAAATCCAATCGCTCTTTTTCTTCTTCCTATCCGACATTCGACAGGCGCACCGTGGGATTTGTTAAGCGCGTCCCCGCTCGCGCCCGGTGATTTGTGTTTTAGTGGTTTGAAATCTTCACAGCCTTCAATGTTTGATAATTTGCAGATTTGTGAAGATGTAATGATTTCTCATACAGATTGCATGTGATTAACGGTAGAATCATTCATTTAGCGGGTGAGCATGTGTGCTTATGGTTGCTTTAATGACGGTCACTTCGTGTCCCTCTTCAAAATACTAAATTTGTGCAAATCGATCAGTTGGATTCTTGTATGTGTGTGTGTGTGTGTTGCGTTCGCCTGCAGTGTGTAGGTAGTGGTATGTGCGCGAGCGCGCATAATGCTGTTCTCTCTTTGATGTGTCTCAGATATGAGTTAGCCTACTTTCAGTTCTTTACACATTTGTGTATAGCTGCTGACGCAAGTTCACGGAGAAGCTGATACACTTCAGTCACATTCATCATGTGTGTCTTCAGGGCTGATGGAACACACTCATCATAGAGGTCGTCATCTTTGCGCACGGTGATGCGTCCTCACACTTACTGACACTAAAATGACACACTGAACACACACTAGCAGTTTGTCATTTGGAGCGCTCTCACTGTTAATTACCTTCACACATTATTATCTTCCTTCGGTAATTAATCACTATTACTAACCCAGTATTTACTGTCCTGCTCCCAGGCGCTTGCACTCTCTATTTCAATTTCAATTTATTGCACTGGGGGAAAGCAATGTTAGAAATGATAACTTGTTAATGCATATGTGTCTGATCATGGTCCACAAAACAAGTCATAAAAGTCACTTTTTCAAAACTGAGATTTATTCATCATCTGAAAGCTGAATAAATAAGCTTACCATTGATGTATGGTTTGTTAAGACAGGACAATATTTGAATATCTGGAATCCGAGGGTGCAAAAAAAAAAAATATATATATATATATATATTTAGGAAAATCACCTTTAAAATATATAATATCTTCATGGAAAATGATATTTACTTATTATCCTAATGATTTTTGGCATAAAAGAAAAATCGATAATTTATTTATTGTTGTTGGCTATTGCTACAAATATGCCCGTGCTATTTATGACTGGTTTTGTGGTCCAGAGTCACATATTTAGACATATATAGTATGAGACAACACATTATCTTATCATAAAGCTTTTTTATTGTCTTATAATTTACAGTGATATTAAGTATTTAAAAAGGCTATACATATACTTTTATGGTAATATCAGGGTTGTCACTTTAATTTACAGGGCACAGGACCAAATTATTGGGACCAGTAAGCTAGGGGACCTTAATATGCCCCCATTGCTTTGGGCCCGGGACAGTGTTCCCATTTGTCTTTCCATGACGATGGGTCTGGGTAAAATATTTTGGGTAAAATATTCTGGGTTAGATAAGTTTATAGCTTTTATAAGTATAATCAACTTATAATTTATGGGGAAAGTGCAATTCCCATTATTATTTGTGTGAAATTGTTTTAATTAATGTATAAACATTTTTTATTTCTGGTATTAATTAGGCTATTTACATTACATTGGCGTGTTAAAGTTATTTAGATCATGTTTATTGCATTATTCTGCCATTTGTGGGGCTTGTGATGATGTTGGTGTGGGTGACACTGTTCATTCTATTACTGGTCACTGGAGAGGCGAATTTTGATGAATTGTGAGTCATCATGTGGCCTTCCATTGTACCATCTGTATCATTATCAGCACTTTTGCAGTAATCTACAGATTCTAATAGCTCAGATACGATGGTGTATTAATATTATTTTTCTTTTGGAAAAGCTGAAAAGTCAAAATGGTGAACAGTCCCGACTAAAAACCAAACTTTCTCATGCACACTGTAGAGTAAATTCAGATCAATTATGCCGCTTTAGACAATAAACATCTCATAGCAATACGCCTGAATTC